>NC_137688.1:67668566-67676066 GCF_963989245.1 Nansenia antarctica | reverse complement strand
AGGACTCTGATGTGGTGCAGTGTGTGTGTGACGTGGAGGAGGAGGACGACTTCATGATCCAGGTGAACTGAGAACATGGCTGGTGGTGTTACTGTGTGTGTGTGTGTGAGGTGTGTGTCTGTGTGTGTGTGTGTGTGTGTGTGTGTGTGTGTGTGTGTGAGAGGTGTGTGTCTGTGTGTGTGTGTGTGTGTGTGTGAGGTGTGTAACCTTGTCTCCCTCCTCAGTGTGAGGAGTGTGTGTGTGTGTGTGTGTGTGTGTGTATAACCTTGTCTCTTTCCTCAGTGTGAGGAGTGTGTGTGTGTGTGTGTGTGTGTGTGTGTGTGTGTGTGTGTGTAACCTTGTCTCTCTCCTCAGTGTGAGGAGTGTCTGTGCTGGCAGCACGGGGCGTGTATGGGGCTGTGTGAGGACGACGTCCCTGAGACCTACAGCTGCTACGCCTGCAGAGACACGCCAGGTCAGCAGGGGGCGGCACCACCTCACAGTAACACGGTGACACAGTGACACAGTAACACAGTAACACAGTGACACAGTAACACAGTAACAGAGTAACACGGTGACACAGTAACACCTCACAGTAACACCTCCCCTCACAGTAACACAGTAACACATCACCTCACAGTAACACCTCACAGTAACACCTCACCTCACAGTTTTTTATTTTTTTTTTATTAAATTTGTGACGCTTTTAATCCGAAGCGATTTACAGGGACATTCCTTCTGGAGTAACTAAGGGCTAAGTGCCTTACTCAAGGGCACACTAGTGGTGGTGTTTCAGGCAGGATTTGAACTCACAACCTTCACCAGTCCAACTCACTATCCACTTGACCACCACTTATATAGCTGAGTTACTGTTCCAATTTGAGTAATGATATTACTTTTGTTATCATTTCCTTCCTATTACAGTTATCGATCCAAATAAATGTTTGCGATTATTATTTCCTCTCTGTTGGTACAATAATTAGATTAGATTAGATTAGATTAGTTAGAATTAGATTAGATTCAGCATTATTGTCATTGTAGAGCACAAGTACCAGACAACGAAATGCAGTTTAGCAGTTAAGGTTATTGAACATTCTTCCTCTCACCTAGTTCCTGTTTCCAGGTGTGTGTGTGTGTGTGTGTGTGTGTATGTGTATGTCTGCGTGTGTGTGTGCGCGTGTGTGTGTGTGTGTGTGTGTGTGTTTCCAGGTGTGTGTGTGTCTGCATGTGTGTGTGTGTGTGTGCATATGTCCAGGTGTGTGTGTGTTTCCAGGTGTGTAACGTGTGTGTTGTTTCCCCTCCCCAGCCCAGAGAGAGAGACAGTGCTACTGGTACGATCCTGATTGGCTGAGCAGCGGTCACATGTTCGGGCTGTCGTTGGTGGAGGAGAACTACTCGCTCAGGAACAGGAAGAAGATCCTGGCGACTCACCAGCTGCTGGCCGACGCCCACAACGTCTACCAGGTCCTCAGCGGCCTGCAACTGAAGCTGAGCATCCTACAGTCAGTCTGCGATAACGATAACCCTCCTAATGATAACCCTCCTAATGATAATCCTCACCCATGCTACACTGTTCTAGTGATAACCTATCTTAGAGATCAAAATACAATCCTAGAGTGGCTAATGTCATAAACCTACATTCTGCAGCTACATTAGTTATAGATATATTGATGTATTAATGTGTAGTGTAATCTTCCACCGTCGACTGAAGAAGACCCATCCATCTTAATTCTTCCTTCTTCTAGCATTATGACTGCCAACGGCCCCGGGCCCTAGCATAGATTACGTTTCCTTGCTATGACTAGATAGATGATATTTGATAGACAATTCACTTGCTTAGACAAATGTATTTGTTGTAAGTCGCTTTGGATAAAGGCGTCTGCTAAACGCCAGACATGTAAATGTAAACGTGTGGAGTTCAGCAGGTCTTGACTGTGTGTCTCTCTGTCGCCCCCTGCAGGACCCAGGCACACCCTGACCTGAAGCTATGGCAGCAGCCCTGGGGGCCGGAGGAGGCAGCGAGGAGGAGCGGGGAGGGGCTTGGGGGGCAGGGGGAGGGGCTCCGGAGGAGTGGGGGGTCGGAAACCAGCAGAGGCCCCTCCCCCACGGAGTACGACAGGAGGCGACAGGAGGCGGGGTGGTCGAGGTTGGACTCCGCCCCCTCCGAGTGCTCGTACATCGTCAGCGAGCACTGCTACCAGAAGCCCTGGGTGGCCTACCACCCAGCATGCCGAGCGTCGGAGCAGCGGCTGGTGGTGGAGACGCGAGGGGGCGTGGCCTCTGTGCTGGAGGACCTGCTAGAGCTGGAGCAGCTCTACGGTGGCCCGCTGGACACACACAGAACCGACGTCTACTCCTCCAGCACCCTGCAGACGGACCGGGCCTGGGACAGGACTCAGCCCAACAAGGTGAGCTCTGCCTCTTTCTTAGGCTCCGCCTCTCTCTGAGGCTCCGCCCCTCTCCAAATACGCAAAAGGTCTGGTGGACCTACATGTCAAACTTGGCCTTCATTCGTGGCCTGGGGTGGTCCAGTGGTCTAGCACAATGGCCTGGGGTGGTCCAGTGGTCTAGCACCATGGGCCTGGGGTGGTCCAGGGGACTAGCACCATGGCCTGGGGTGGTCCAGGGGTCTAGCACCATGGGCCTGGGGTGGTCCAGTGGTCTAGCACCATGGCCTGGGGTGGTCCAGTGGTCTAGCACCATGGCCTGGGGTGGTCCAGTGGTCTAGCACCATGGGCCTGGGGTGGTCCAGGGGTCTAGCACCATGGCCTGGGGTGGTCCAGGGGTCTAGCACCATGGGCCTGGGGTGGTCCAGTGGTCTAGCACCATGGCCTGGGGTGGTCCAGTGGTCTAGCACCATGGCCTGGGGTGGTCCAGTGGTCTAGCACCATGGCCTGGGGTGGTCCAGGGGTCTAGCACCATGGCCTGGGGTGGTCCAGTGGTCTAGCACCATGGCCTGGGCTGGTCCAGTGGTCTAGCACCATGGCCTGGGGTGGTCCAGTGGTCCAGCACCATGGCCTGGGGTGGTCCAGTGGTCTAGCACCATGGCCTGGGGTGGTCCAGGGGTCTGGTACCATGGCCTGGGGTGGTCCAGTGGTCTAGCAACATGGCCTGGGGTGGTCCAGTGGTCTAGCACCATGGCCTGGGGTGGTCCAGTGGTCTAGCACCATGGCCTGGGGTGGTCCAGTGGTCTAGCACCATGGCCTGGGATGGTCCAGTGGTCTAGCACCGCGGTCTACAGTGCACACATATGCTGACATGTCCTCTCTCCCTTCTTCTCCTTACTTTCCTGTCTGCCTTCACTATTTCTGTCCAATAAAATGAAAAAAAATATGAGTGGGACTGCCCCACTCAGAACAAATAACTTAGCCTCCCAGTGCTTCCACAGCACACACGTCTGATTCTGAGCTCCACCTTGCAGCTGTGTGATTCGCTGACAAAAATAACAAATACTTTACTCAGTAAATTCATTCTTGCTAAGGCCACGTTTGAGTTGTTGTTGTTACAGGCTCATATGCACCTAGCTAACGCAGCTGTGGGGCTGACGGACTGTTGTGTTGTTGTCTTGTTAGTGTGTGACTGTTGTGTTGTTGTGTGTTGATTCTAGGTGGAGCAACTCTATAAGACGTGTGTGGATAGAGAGAGTGGAGGAGAGGTGAAGATGGAGAGAGAGAGTGGAGGAGAGGTGAAGATGGAGAGACCAAGTGAAGGAGAGGTGAAGATGGAGAGAGAGAGTGGAGGAGAGGTGAAGACGGAGGAGAGAGAGCTCACCATCGACAACAAAGACACACACACAGACACAGACACACACCACCCCGCAGACACACACACAGAGAATCACACAGACACACACCACCCCACAGACACACACACAGACACAGACACACACCACCCCACAGACACACGCACACACCACCACACAGACACACACACAGAGCACCACACAGACACACACACAGAGCACCACACAGACACACACACAGAGCATCACACAGACACAGACACACACACACACCACCCCACAGATACACACACAGACACAGACACACACACAGACACACACACACAGCACCACACAGACACAGACACACACACAGAGCACCACACACACCACCCCACAGACACAAACACACAGCACCACACAGACACACAGCTCCACACAGACACACACACAGAGCACCATACAGACACACACACACATCACCCCACAGACACAGAAACACACACACAGCACTACACAGATGCACCCACAGACACACACACACAGCATCAAACAGACACAGACACACAGCACCACACAGACACACACACAGACAGACACACAGAGCACCAAAGAGACACACACACAGACAGACATACAGACACACATACAGACACACACACAGAGCACCAAACAGACACACACACAGACACACACACACAGCAGCACACAGACACAGAGCACCACACAGACACACACACACAGCGCCTGCAGTGGCAGGTGAACCTGCTGGACCACATCGAGGCCATCCAGAACCTCGTCACTCACAGGATGGACCTGGTAGAGAAGCAGCTGGACGGTGAGACACACACATTCACATACACACACACACATATTTTAAAACCACTATCACCGGGCAGCACAGAGATTCTTGGTTGCTTTGGATAAAGGCTTCTGCAAAATAATGTAAATGGTTATCCAACTGAATACTAGATACCCAGTAGAGACAACATTTACTTATTCCTCCTCTCCTCTTCTCTTCTCTCCTCTTCTCTCCTCTCCTCTATTCCCCTCCGCCTCTCCTCTCCTCTTCTCTTCTCTCATCCTCTCCTCTTCTCTTCTCTTCTCTCCTCTCCTCTATTCCCCTCCGCCTCTCCTCTCCTCCTCTCCGCCTCTCCTCCTCTCTGCCTCTCCTCCTCTCCTCTCTTCTCTCCTCTCCACCCCTCCTCCTCTCCCCCCACCCCTCCTCCAGGTTTAGAGACGTGGTTAGACTGTGCAGGAGAGTTGGAGCCTCCTGACCCTTTGGCCCGCCTCCCTCAGCTCAAACAGCGAATCAAACGGCTGCTCTCAGACCTGGGCACCTTGCAGCACCTCTCCCTCTGCTCCTCCAGGGGGCGCCGCTGAGACCAGCCTCCACACACACACACACACACACACACACTCACACACACACATTCATTCACACACATACACACACAGACACACACACATTCATTCACACACATATACACATTCATTCACACACATATACACACACACACTCACACGCACACACACACACACACACACACACACACACACACACATTCGCGCACACACATATACGCACACACTCGCCCACACACACACTCGCACACACACACACACACACACACACACACATATACACACACACACACACACTCACACACATATATACACACACATATACCCACACACACACATTCGCACACACACACACTCGCACACTCACTCTCGCACATACACACACAGACACACTCGCACACACTCGCACACTCGCACACACACACACACACACACACACACACACACACACACACATTCGCACACACAAACACTCACACTCGCACACACACACACACACACACACACACACTCGCACACACTCACCCTCGCACACACACACACACACACACACACACACACACACACACACAGACGGTGGCTGGAGCCCTACGTCAGGATGGACTCTGCATGTCTGGTCCTGCAGCGATATCTGCCCTAATAAGGACTTTCTGTTCTCAGCTCTTTAATGACATCATCAATGACATCATCATACTGAATGTGCTTTGTTTTGGATGTTGAATAATAATCTACGTATGCCACTTTTCTATCGAGCTGTTCTCTAGAGCGTTGTTTGGAAGTTAGAAGATAGCACTATTTTCTACTGTGATTCTCCTACCGACGTGTATAGTCAGGGTTAGGGTTGGGTTAGTTAGCAGTAGTTATTAGTTGTCTAGCCAAAGCATTACGGCTTGAGTTTGTCAGGTTCAGACTGCACATTTTTGTGTCATTTAAGTGTTTGGTTTTTTAGATATATTTTTAAAATATAAATATACTTGATAATGATCAGTTTTAAGATCATAAGAAATGAAAAAGTCTTGCAAATACTTTCCCACCTTTTAAAGGGAAATGTATGTTCATAATTGCCACAAAATGTCCTGTTGTCACCTGTTGTCTCCCAGAACCCCTGGATGTTTTCTGTCCTGTCTACCTGTACCTGTTGTGTTTCTTGTGTTTCAGACAACATTGCCAATATCCGTCTCTGTAGAGAGTATTGTAAACAGGGTTCCCACGGGTCCTTGAAATCCCTGAAAGTTTGTGAATTTGAGAAAAGAATATCAAGGTCTTAAACGTTTTTGAAAATAGACATGGATCATTGAAAGTTTCACACATTTCACAATATATTGTTTTGCTGTGCTGTGGTAGAGAAGGAAAGAGACCTTCTAGTGTTCAAGCCTCTACATTCAAAAGCCTCTCTTTTTAATTGTTGTCTGTGAGCGGATAGTTCCTATTATATAAATTCTCATTTAGATCTGTCTCAAACTATGCCGTGTTGGGTCCTTGAATTTGAGGGAATTTAGTCTTGAAAGTCCTTGAAAAGTGCTTGAATTTGATGTTTCAGAAGGCGTGGGAACCCTGTGTAAACAAACTGCAGAATGTGTAATTACTGTATTGTCAGTCCACCATCATCACATTTGTTTGATTTGATTTAGACGTTGTATTTTGTGTGTTCAGCCACCTCCAGGTTACCATAGTGATACGGTTACCATAGTGATACGGTTACCATAGCGATACGGTTGATGGATCCTGGTCTAATCCCAGCAGGCACTCTGCGCTTTCCTTTTATTTATTGTCAAGAAGTTAATTTAGCATTCTGTTTATTCCATTCTTCGTCACTTAGAGTACCACAGTAGTGGTACAGCATAGTCCAGACTGCGCGTGCGTGCGTGCGTGTGTTCGTTCAACAGATGGCCCAACAGTGTGATGTCATAGCCCATATGCCAGATCCACCCTTGCAGACCCCTTCAGGTTATTTTGTTGATAAAGGTCTGACTCTTCCTGTGTGTGTTTGTATATTTGACCTCTCCTCTCTGCATCTAACTACAGTACTTATGACCTCTGACCTCTTAACCCTCCTCTCTGCATCTAACTACAGTACTTATGACCTCTGACCTCTTAACCCTCCTCTCTGCATCTAACTACAGTACTTATGACCTCTTAACCCTCCTCTCTGCATCTAACTACAGTACTTATGACCTCTGACCTCTTAACTCTCCTCTGCATCTAACTACAGTACTTATGACCTCTGACCTCTTAACCGTCCTCTCTGCATCTAGCACCTTATAGTAGGCATGACTTTTGACCTCTGGTACTCCTGCCTTTTTCAAATGTCTTGCTTGTTTTAAAGGTTGATAATGATCACTGTTTCTGCCTTGGTAGTAAACCAGACATTTCTACATCCTTTTTTGTATTAAACTATTTTCTAATAGAACATATGACTGTTGAGATTGTATATA
>NC_137688.1:67636066-67661066 GCF_963989245.1 Nansenia antarctica | reverse complement strand
TTAATGACCAGATGGAATGGTCAAGTCAAGTCAGCTTTATTTATATAGCACACAGTGTTTCCCCTAGGTTTGCTGCCTTGGGGGGGTGGCATGGACCCCCTTCCCCCAGGGGGTAAGACCCTGCGACATACCAGCGTCATGTCCAGGGAGTGTACTAACTTGTACATTAAGCCGCCTCACGCTACGGAAACAGGAGATAGGCTCCTGCCCTATGGGCCATTAGGCTCGAGAACCATCGGTTCTCAAGGCTACTTACTTATAGGTCTTGACTACCTGTCCACTTTCTCACCTGGTTCTTGCGCTCTCTCTCTCTCTGGTGCACCATCCTGCTCTCTATCCTCCTCTCTCCCTCTTTTGCTGTCAACCAAAAGGCAAACATAACAACCAGAGTATTTATAATCTAATAAGAGGTATAAATTGATCCATATCAATTTATAACATAATTATAATTGAATATTGGATTGCTATGAAAAACAGACATTTCCAATGCTTCAATCCACTGTCCATGTACTGTAAATATGCCAATTCTAGCAGAATAAGAAAGATAGTATATCTACTTTAAGTAAAATAATAAAGTGCATCCAGTTAGCTCTTTAGCTGGCATGTGTAGCAGACTAGCTCATCTAATCACCTCTGAGCTAGCTAGTTAGCTTGCTAGTTCTTTGACACTATTTTACATACCATGGAACTATAATCAGACACTTTCTAGTCACAATAATAACGACCAATTTGAACCAACTTGCTCTGTTAGAACACTCAGCAATTATATTTGCTAACGTTTCAACTTGCTTACTTTCCATCTGCAGACATCTCACCCTGCAAAAACTCTCTCGCGTCGCGCGCACACTCGCGCACAATCTTGTGTGCGAGTGTGTCCAGCGCGAAGCGAAGTGAAGAGTGTGTCCAGCGCGAAGCGAAGTGAAGTGTGGAGGTTTGGCTATGCGAGACTACTGGCGGACTAACGTTACCAACGAGCCCATGGGCTTGCCACTCACCAGATTCGGGTTGGGTTTTAAAAAAAGCGGATATTTTAGCCTACTTGTCAGATGTTTGGTGTCTACGTCCGTAATAATTCCTCTTTCTTGGGGGGGCGGGGGGTTCCCCCCAAGGCAATGGTAGGGGAAACACTGGCACATTTACATACAGCAGCAGCTGAACCAAAGTGCTTCACAGGTGTAGAACAGGTAAAGTGCAGGATATTAAAATAAGATGCAACACAATACAAGATATTGTATTGTATTATTAAAGAAGAGAAGATAAAAGGACTAAAAACAATAAAAGCCAGGGACCTAACGATGGGTAAGTGGGGGGGCGAAGGCCAGGGAAAACCGGTGGGTTTTTAAGGGGGGATTTAAAAACCTCCAGGGTCTGAGCGACCCGTACATGGAGGGGGAGGCTGTTCCAGAGCTTGGGTGCAGCAGCCGCAAAAGCTCTGTCTCCCCTGGTTTTTAGCCTGGTTCTGGGCACCACCAGCAGTAGCTGATCTGCTGATCTGAGGGATCTGGAGGGGGTGTGGCAGTGCAGAAGCTCAGAGAGGTAGAGAGAGGCCATTCCATTGTGTGCTTTAAAAACGGTCAAGGATAATTTAAAATCGATGCGGTAACGTACAGGCAGCCAGTGGAGCGAGGACAGAACTGGGCTGATGTGTTCGTACTTCTTAGTCCTCGTAAGGAGGCGCGCAGCCGCGTTTTGGTCAAGTTGTAGGCGGCGGAGCAGGGACTGGTCAATCCCCACGTAGAGCGCGTTACAGTAATCGAGGCGAGTGGTGACAAAGGCGTGTATCACGCTCTCCAGGTTCTTCTGGGAGAGGTAGGCCTTTGTCTTGGCCTGGAGTCTAAGGTCATGTTCTCACATGAAAGTCTGAATCAGGACCCGGAGCAAGTGGATGAGTTTGCAACATTGTTGCATAAATTATTTCTCTGATTTGCGTTCTCACAGCCCTTTATGTAAACGAAGTAACATACGCAATCGAAGCAACAGACGTGGTAGTTGATTGGTCAGAAAAATGATACATTTACCGTTCGTCCCGCCCTTATCCAGATCAACACGCATGCGCTGTTGTTTTCCTATGGACAGCCTCAATGCATCGTTTCTAACCGGAGCGAAACCACCCTTTTCAAGCGGAGCATCCATCGGATGTTTACTCCGGGAGTGACTTCGAATGCGCGTTCTCACAGCTCCAAACGACGCAGAGCAAAGCAAATGTTCTCCTAAAGTCTTTTATTTATTATTAATTTAAAAGCACTGTCAAAAATGACTCCAAGGTTCCTGACTGAGGTGGAGAGGTTAGAACTCAGGGGACCAAGGGCGTCGACGAGGGGGGCCGGTGGGGCACTATTAAAAACAATAACCTCAGGTTTTTTTTTCATTGAGGGTCAAAAAGTTTTCGGACATCCAGCACTTTATTTCGGTCAGGCAGTCAAGCAGGGGCTGTAATGTGGATTTCCCTTGAGTTTGTTTTAAGGGAAGGTAAACCTGCACGTCATCGGCGAAGCAGTGGAAGGAAATACTGAATTTCGCCAGAATCTGACCTAGGGGCAGCATGTACAATAGGAAGAGGGCGGGGCCCATGATTGATCCTTGGGGCACTCCACAGGTGAGGGGGGCTATTGAGGAGGAGAGGTCACCGTGTTGGACGGAAAAAGTCTGGTTACTTAGGTAAGACCGGAACCAGTCCAGGGCGACGCCCCTGATGCCTACATAATGCTCAAGTCGAGCTAGTAGAATCATGTGATCTACAGTGTCAAATGCGGCTGTAAGATCAAGGAGCAGCAGGATAGAGGGGTTACCTGCATCGGCGGCTAGAATAAGGTCGTTGAAGACACGGAGAAGGGCCGTTTCAGTGCTATTGCGCGGTTTAAAGCCAGACTTTATTTATCATGTAGGTTATGTTGCTACAGATGGAGAAAGCTCAATACAGCAGTGTCAAATACATCAAACATACACACATTACACATGACTATCACAATGGACAATGTACACACATAACCACAAGACAAAATCATCAATATTTACAACTGTAAAGTGCAGTACATCTGGCAGGGTTAGTGCAGTGAGTCAGGTGTTGAGAGTCCTTCCATCCGGGATGTTTTGGTGGCCAGGGATCGGTAGTGCCGTCCAGAGGGCAACAGTTGAAACAGGTGGTGAGCAGGGTGGGAAGGGTCAGAGATAATTTGATTTGCTCTATTGGTAGTGCGTTTGAGATATAATGATTCAACTGATGGGAGAGGGGTGCCGATGATCTTAGATGATGACTATTCGCTGTCGTTTTTTCTGTGATTTACTGTCCGAGCTGCCGTACCAAACTGTGGATGAGGTGAGTATGCTCTCAATGATGGCGGTGTAGAACTGAAGGAGGAGGTTTTGTTTCACTTTTTAAAAAAATAGCTGGCTGAGAAAGAACAGTCGTTGGTGGGCTTTTTTGGTGATGGAGTCTGTGTTGGTGTTCCATTTGAGTGAGTTACTGATGTGAGTGCCAAGAAATGTCAGTGTTTCCTCTATATGCATTTATTTCCTCCGCCACTAATCGATTCAGACAGTCCACTTTGATTCAGGCTGCGCAGAAAGGCAGCGAGTTATTATGACCGGAGAACAGAAAAAAAGCAGATTGAAGCTAGATTTAGGCCGCTTCCAGACCTACATTTCGTTACGATTTAGGGCGTAGTTAGTTACAATATGTTACAATGTTGCAATTAACCTTGTCGTTTGTGTTCGCACTGCAATCGAGACTGAATCGCTCTCAACAGGCGCGCGAGGCGACGCGCTTTCAAAACAGTTTTGTGATTGGTCCGAATTTAGCGGGACATTTGGATTTCTCTCTTCGCCCGTCGCCGGTGCCTTTAATCCCATAAACGTATCCTAATCGAAAATGCAACATCATCAGCGACGACTGTGGGTTATTGCATTTACTACTGTTTTCTGGTTCATGTTCTTATACCAGTGCTCAGTATAGAGTATTTTAAATGAACATTCGTAATGTATGTCTCTGATGTTCATGGTCAATTAAATCAGCCTATTTTGTGAAACAAATAATGTTCCCGCTAATGGGTTAACCGAGCATTCTCGCACCTAACGTGCAAGCACCTAGCTTCTAACTACTCATAGCAATATGCGCGGGCAATAATAATCTATTGCCTCTAAAATCACCACGAACAGAACGGCGGAGGTACGGGTAAGCAGGGCTCATGTTGGTGTCCTCAAAGGTAAGAGTTGGTTTTCTTTAACTCAACTGATAGCATTACCTTGCTGTTGTTGTTTACCGAATGCTCCATCTGACTGTCACACTGTGATTTTACTTGTGCAAACAGTTAATGAGTAACGTTAGCCGGTTTTGTGCGTGTACTCTCATGTAGGCCTACTTCGTATTGATCTTTCTGTGTGTGTGTGTGTGTAATGCGCGTTCCGCATGTTCCGCTGCAGCTGTAGGATATATTGGTATTTGATCACCTTCTATATAAAATCACCTGCTCGGCTTTAATGACTTAACCGCTATTTAAGAAATTAAAGCATGTGAATCATCAGTCCACCATTCGTAGTAGGAAGAGTAATCCAGCTCAGGCACAGGGCCATTGATAGAAGGAAAAACCTTCTCCTATCACCTTCTTCTAAACCTAGTTTTTTTGGGGGGAGAAACTGGAGAAACAGAGAAACAGTACAAGGGGGGCAATATACGTTTTTAGGGACACAGTAGAGGGGAAAGCGGGTGTCTTTAGGAGACGTAGTGCTGAGGGGCAGAAGATGTCTCAGGAGGAGCAGTTAAGGTGTAACCTGAAGAGATGGGTCTTCAGTCTACGACGGAAGATGGGTAGTGACTCTGCAGTTCTGACTGCCGTGGGGAGCTCATTCCACCAGCGGAGAGCCAGTGTTGTGAAGAGACGTGATCGGGCAGCACGACTGCTATGTAGAGGTGGTGGGGCCAGTCGGCCAGCCGAGGTGGAGGAGCGGAGTGAGCGGGCTGGAGTTTGGGGGGTTACCATTTCCTTCAGGTAGGCAGGGGCTGTCCCTTTAGCTGCCTGGTATGCAAGCACCAGGGTCTTGAATCTGATGCGAGCTGCTATCGGGAGCCAGTGCAGGGTGCGAAGGAGAGGGGTGACATGAGAGTATTTGGGGAGGTTGAATACCAGCCGGGCAGCAGCATTCTGGATGAGCTGCAGAGGTCTAATGGCGGAGGCGGGGAGCCCAGCCAGGAGTACGTTGCAGTAATCCAGGCGGGAGATGACCAGTGCCTGGGTCAAGAGTTGCGCTGCCTCTCTGGTGAGGAATGGTCATATCCTTCTGATGTTGTAGAGGAAGAATCTGCAGGAGCGAGCCGTTGCTGCAATGTTCTCCGCACAGGATAGTCGGTTGTCCAGGATCACTCCAAGGTTCTTGGCTGTCAGGGAGGGGGTTACAGTAGAGTTCTCCACTGTAATAGAGAAGTCTTGGAGAGGGCAGGCTTTCCCGGGGATGAAGAGGAGCTCGGTCTTGTTAAGATTGAGCTTGAGATGGTGGTCAGCCATCCATGTTGAAATGTCAGCGAGACATGCAGAGATACGGGTTGCCACGTGTAGATCAGACGGGGGGAAGGACAGGAAGAGTTGAGTGTCGTCTGCGTAGCTGTGGTAGGAGAGCCTCTTGGAGCAGGTGTTTCCTGTCGGGACGGTAGAGATGCTCACAGACGTCAGATCAACACTGAGCCAATGTGTGTATGTGTCATCTTCTAAAGATCCCACAATGTACCAGTGTATTCAACTGAGAGCGATTAAAATATGGTCCTCCAATGAGAGATGAGCATCAGTATCTGTCCTCCAATGAGAGATGAGCATCAGTATCTGTCCTCCAATGAGAGATGAGCATCAGTATCTGTCCTCCAATGAGGGTGGAGCAACAGTATTGCTGACTCTGACCCTCACTGCAGCTCTGTGATTGGTCCTGACCCTGTTCTCTGGCCTGTGATTGGTCCTCCTGACCCTGTTCTCTGGCCTGTGATTGTTTCTGACCCTGTTCTCTGGCCTGTGATTGGTCCTGACCCTGTTCACTGGCCTGTGATTGGTCCTGACCCTGTTCTCTGGCCTGTGATTGGCTGCAGGAGCATGACGTGGAGACGGTCCACGGCGTTCTGCATGTGACCATGAGAGGCGTCGCCAGGGGCAACAGACCCGTCATCCTCACATACCACGACATCGGCCTGAGCCGTGAGTACACATACATACACACACACACACACACACACACACACACGCGCTACTCACACAGACACTACACTAACCACACACACACACACACACACACACACACACACACACTCTCTACTCTAACTACACACACACACACACACACACACACACATATACATACACACATACACGTACACACATACACACACACACTACACTAGTAGTAGAACCCCACTTACTGTGAACACTGGTTCTTGGGCCTTCTGTCATCCTGTGTGTGTGTGTGTGTGTGTGTGTGTGTGTGTGTGTGTGTGTGTATGCGCGTGTGTGTGTGTGTGTGTGTGTGTGTGTGTGTTGCAGACAAGTCGTGCTTCAACACGTTGTTTAACTTCGAGGACATGCAGGAGATCACACACCACTTTGCTGTGGTGCACGTGGACGCCCCGGGACAGCAGGAGAACGCACCCCCCTTCCCTGCTGGGTAACACACACACACACACACACACACACACACACACACACACACACACACACACACACACACATATATACACACACACACACACACACACACACATATATATATATACACACACACACACACACACACACACACACACATATATATATATACACACACACACACACACACACACACACACACACACACACACATACATATACAGTTGAGGCCAAAATTATTAGCCCCCCAGGAATTATGGAACATTTTCCTAAAATTCTTCCCAATGTTTGCAGCATTGATAAAACTTTATATACCGGTAATCAAACATTCACCAGTGCTATTTATTAGCTTTTGGTACATTTTGGAATATAAAGGCTCGCTTTATATCAAATATAGTGAAAAATGGGGTGGTCAAAAATATTAGCCCCCATGTGAATATTTGCTTTAAAAACACACCTAATCAACCAATCCGCTTTCAAACCACACCTGTGCAGTCAATTGGCTTCCTAACAACAACTGAGCATTCAATCAGCATAAAAGGACTCCAAGAAACAGGGCACTTGAACACATTATTGAGAGGGACTATACTACTACTCTTACTCACCATGCCAAAGACAAAGGAAATCAGTCTTGAGGTCAGAAAGAAGATAGTGGAGGCTCATGATAAGGGGGAAGGCTACACTGCCATTTCCAAGCGTCTCAGTGTCTAGAACCGCTGTACGTTGCATCATTGCTAAGTACAAGGAGACAAATTCTTTAAGAAACAAACCTGGGTGTGGTCGAAAGCTCAAGATTTCAAGAACTCTGGAGAGGAAAATAGTCAGAGATGTCAGCAAGACACCAAGGACATCTGCCAAGATACGGTGCTGCTGGCCTCTTCTGGAGTTGATGTTTCAAGGAATACAGTTGTGAGGGCTCTTCATCCTGGTGGGCTTCAGGGCCATGGTCCCAGAAGAACCCCTTTACTCAAAGAGCGGCACATCAGAGCCAGACTGAGGCTTGCCCGTGAACATTTGAAAGGTAAAGATGAGTTTTGGAAGTCTGTGCTTTGGTCTGATGACCAAACTGGAACTGATTGGGCACATGGATGTTGCTTATGTCTGGCGAAGAAAGGGAGAGGCCTGCAACCCTAAGAACAAAGCTCCCACAGTTAAACATGGTGGTGGGAGCATCATGCTGTGGGGCTGTTTTGCAGCCTCAGGCACAGACAGCCTTGTTCAGGTGCATGGCATCATGAAAAAAGAAAACTATGTTGACATTTTGAGGGATAATATGACGAGATCTGCTCTTAGTCTAGGCTTAGGTCATCGCTGGGTCTTCCAACAAGACAAATGACCCAAAGCATACATCAACATTGGTCCAACAGTTCCTAAAGGACACCAAAACCAAGGTCCTGGAGTGGCCCGCACAGAGCCCAGATCTCCATCCTATTGAGAATCTGTGGCGGGTGCTCAAAGTGAATGTCCATGCTCAGAAACCACGCAGTTTGGACCAGCTGGAACCATTTGCAATGGAAGAATGGGCCAAAATCCTACTACTACTATCCTACTACTACTCTAAGAGGTTGTTGTCAGTTGAGGCTCAGAAAGGGTACACTATTGACTATTAATGGCCAGGGGGCTAATAATTTTGGACGTGTAATTTTTGCCGTTTCTTGTTTCAACTCAGTGCATCAATAAAATATCCTAATCAAACTTAGTGGACATTTTGTCTTTATTATTTTGGAAACAAATACACTATAAACATTTGTTGTTAACGGTCATTTCCATGGAGAAATCAAAGGTTTTGTCTGATTTCACAAGGGGGGCTAATAATTTTGGCCTCAACTGTAGTGGGGCAAAAAAGGATTTAGTCAGCCACCAATTGTGCAGGTTCTCCCACTTAAAAAGATGAGAGAGGCCTGTAATTTTCATCATAGGTACACTTCAACTATGAGAGACAGAATGGGGGGAAAGAATCCAGGAAATCACATTGTAGGATTTTTAATGAATTAATTGGTAAATTCCTCTGTAAAATAAGTATTTGGTCACCTACAAACAAGCAAGATTTCTGGCTCTCACAGACCTGTTACTTCTTCTTTAAGAGGCTCCTCTGTCCTCCACTCGTTACCTGTATTAATGGCACCTGTTTGAACTCGTTATCAGTATAAAAGACACCTGTCCACAACCTCAAACAGTCACACTCCAAACTCCACTATGGCCAAGACCAAAGAGCTGTCAAAGGACACCAGAAACAAAATTGTAGACCTGCACCAGGCTGGGAAGACTGAATCTGCAATAGATAAGCAGCTTGGTGTGAAGAAATCAACTGTGGGAGCAATTATTATAATATGACGAGATCTGCTCTTAGTCTAGGCTTAGGTCATCGCTGGGTCTTCCAACAAGACAAATGACCCAAAGCATACATCAACATTGGTCCAACAGTTCCTAAAGGACACCAAAACCAAGGTCCTGGAGTGGCCCGCACAGAGCCCAGATCTCAATCCTATTGAGAATCTGTGGCGGGTGCTCAAAGTGAATGTCCATGCTCAGAAACCGACGCAGTTTGGACCAGCTGGAACCATTTGCAATGGAAGAATGGGCCAAAATCCTACTACTACTATCCTACTACTACTCTAAGAGGTTGTTGTCAGTTGAGGCTCAGAAAGGGTACACTATTGACTATTAATGGCCAGGGGGCTAATAATCTTGGACGTGTCATTTTTGCCGTTTCTTGTTTCAACTCAGTGCATCAATAACATATCCTAATCAAACTTAGTGGACATTTTGTCTTTATTATCTTGGAAACAAATACACTATAAACATTTGTTGTTAACGGTCATTTCCATGGAGAAATCAAAGGTTTTGTCTGATTTCACAAGGGGGGCTAATCATTTTGGCCTCAACTGTAGTGGGGCAAAAAAGTCTTTAGTCAGCCACCAATTGTGCAGGTTCTCCCACTTAAAAAGATGAGAGAGGCCTGTAATTTTCATCATAGGTACACTTCAACTATGAGAGACAGAATGGGGGGAAAGAATCCAGGAAATCACATTGTAGGACTTGTAATGAATTAATTGGTAAATTCCTCTGTAAAATAAGTATTTGGTCACCTACAAACAAGCAAGATTTCTGGCTCTCACAGACCTGTTACTTCTTCTTTAAGAGGCTCCTCTGTCCTCCACTCGTTACCTGTATTAATGGCACCTGTTTGAACTCGTTATCAGTATAAAAGACACCTGTCCACAACCTCAAACAGTCACACTCCAAACTCCACTATGGCCAAGACCAAAGAGCTGTCAAAGGACACCAGAAACAAAATTGTAGACCTGCACCAGGCTGGGAAGACTGAATCTGCAATAGGTAAGCAGCTTGGTGTGAAGAAATCAACTGTGGGAGTAATTATTAGAAAATGGAAGACATACAAGACCACTGATAATCTCCCTCGATCTGGGGCTTCACGCAAGATCTGACCCCGTGGGGTCAAAATGATCCCAAACACACCGCCCGGGAAACGAAGGAGTGGCTTCGTAAGAAGCATTTCGAAGTCCTGGAGTGGCCTAGCCAGTCTCCAGATCTCAACCCCATAGAAAATCTTTGGAGGGAGTTGAAAGTCTGTGTTGCCCAGCGACAGCCCCAAAACATCACTGCTCTAGAGGAGATCTGCATGGAGGAATGGGCCAAAATACCAGCAACAGTGTGTGAAAACCTTGTGAAGGCTTCCAGAAAACGTTTGACCTCTGTCATTGCCAACAAAGGGTATATAACAAAGTATTGAGATGAACTTATTGACCAAATACTTATTTTCCACCATCATTTGCAAATAAATTCTTTAAAAATCAGACAATGTGATTTTCTGGATTTGTTTTTCTCATTTTGTCTCTCATAGTTGAAGTGTACCTATGATGAAAGTTACAGGCCTCTCTCTTTCAAGTGGGAGAACTTGCACAATTGGTGGCTGACTAAATACTTTTTTGCCCCACTGTATATATATATATATATATATATATATATATATATATATATATATATATATATATATATATATATACACACACACACACACACACACACACACACACACACACACACACCTTCCCTACAGGGTAAGACCCTTGATTACACACACACAGGAGACTATTTCACTTATCATAGATGTCCTGTACCATCATCATCATCATCATCATCATCATCATCAGTCACACTCATCAACAGCTTTGGTGCTTTAAGACCCTTCACAATAACTCCTGTCTGTCTACCTGTCTGTCTGTTTACCTTGTAAATACTGCTGTAAATACTGCTACTTATCACTGCAATATAATTGCTATTTGTTGCACTTCTGGTTAGACGCACAATCATTTTGTTGCATTGTCTTGTACTATGTAATGACAAAGTGAATCTAATCTAATCTAAACCTGTCTGTCTGTTTACCTGTCTGCCTGTCTGTTTACCTGTCTGCCTGTTTACCTGTCTGTCTGTCTGTTTACCTGTTTACCTGTCTCTCTGTCTGTTTACCTGTCTCCCTGTCTGTTTACCTGTCTGCCTGTTTACCTGTCTGTCTGCCTGTTTACCTGTCTGTCTGTCTGTCTGTTTACCTGTCTGTCTACCTGTCTGTCTGTCCCAGGTACGTGTACCCAACCATGGATGAGCTGGCTGAGATGCTTCCATCTGTCCTGACTCACCTGAAGTAAGAACTGACCTGAGACCTGTAGAACAGACCTGTAATAATAATAATAATAATAATAATAATAATAATGTTTTATTTGTATAGCACTTTTCCTGCAAACGTTGCAGCTCAAAGTACTCCAATCATTATCTAATCATAATTTAATTATTTAGTCATTTAAAGGCAATATTAAAAAGATGGGTTTTTAGTCTTGACTTGAACATATTTGCTGAGGTTGCATCCCTAATGTAAACTGGCAGTGCATTCCACAATCTGGGTGCAAAAAATGAGAATGCAGCCTCACCAAATCTCTTCTTTTGTACATGTGGTACATAGAGAAAACCATTTTCTGTAGACAGACCTGAGACATGTAGACAGGTACAAGGACAGGTGAGACACCTGTAGACAGGTACAAGGACAGGTGAGAACTTAACATGAGCACAAACTAACGTTAAAAGATTTTGTATATCAATCTGCGGAGTTGTGTTGTGGAATGGCCTTGAGGAAAAGCTCCAAAGGTGGACTAATGAACTGCAATTTAAAAGAATGTATAAGAATTATATCCTTTCTAGATACAACATGGAAGAGACAGGACATGCCATTTGCTAAAATTAGTATATGATAGTTTGTATTCTGTAGTGTGTGTATTTGAATTTGAATGACAAAATTGAGCCTGATAGTTTTTTGTTTGTTGTTTGTTTCTGTTGTAAACCTACGCTACGATAATTGTAGTGTGTTAATGGGGATAGGACAAATAAGCCTTGCTTCCTCCTATTCCCTTTCGGACAGCTTAACCATGTGTTTATTTATTTTTTATTTTTTAAATCATTGTATCCCAATCAGTGGCGGCTGGCCAATAGAGGGCGCTAGGGCGCCGCCCCCACCTTCCAACGCAGCCCCACTTGTAAAAGATTTAAAAAAAATAAACATTGTTTATTCATAAAATGCGGCTGATATTCTGTCGGCGCCTATCAGCATTCATTAAAAATCCTCCAATACAATAAACATTTTATCTGTGTGTGTGTAAAATTCACTGTGAAAATACATAGGGGAGGAGTCGGGGCGCCGGCCGAATGGCAGTCAATGGCACTGCAAATACTTTTGGCTTACACGTGAGCTGTAGCAGCGCTCCAATTGGCTGTCTCCTATTTCCCGGCCGGGGCACAGAAAAGTGCGCCCCGAGCATGCGCAGATTATAGGCTTACCTAGGCTGCAGCCTAGGGCCACTACCACTAGGGGTAGTAAAAATAAAAAAATGCGTGAGACTTGAGAGACCTGAATATCCGGTTGTTAAGTCTGACGTCAAACGTGACGTTTTGCAATTTCCGGTTCCAAACCAGAAATTCTCCGCACCAGAATACCAGTGTACTACAGCGGTAGAATGACAGTTTAATCGTTTTTTAGACTCGGATCTATTCATACAACAAGGGACACAGCAGCACTTTCCCGTTTTCCCCATATTGTCAGGGTATTTGAGCCTCGGAAAAGCGCTATATAAATATAATTTATTATTATTATTATTGCGGCATTTCAAAGACAGCGCCTCAGCCAAGTTGGACCCGGAAACACGTCGCGACTTAACAACCGATATTCGGACAGACAACAGGAGAGGACAGCAACAGAGAGACAGACAACAGGACAGCAACAGAGAGACAGACAACAGGACAGCAACAGAGAGACAGACAACAGGACAGCAACAGAGAGACAGACAACAGGACAGCAACAGAGAGACAGACAACAGGACAGCAACAGAGAGACAGACAACAGGACAGCAACAGAGAGACAGACAACTGGACAGCAACAGAGAGACAGACAACAGGACAGCAACAGAGAGACAGACAACAGGAGAGGAGAGCAACAGACAGACAGACAACAGGAGAGGAGAGCAACAGAGAGACAGACAACAGGAGAGGAGAGCAACAGAGAGACAGACAACAGGAGAGGAGAGCAACAGAGAGACAGACAACAGGAGAGGAGGGCAATAGAGATAGTTCAGGATGATAACAAACAGTTCAGTATGACAGAGACAACTAATAGAAAGACAACTGTATGATTATAGAGTTTACATGTTCAAGGAAATATTGTGTGATAATAGAAAGGTACACTTTAATTTAATTAAAGAAGTAACAAAGAACACATTTATTATCACAATTGCATTGTGTTCCATGTCTTTCTCCATTGAATAAATAATGCCTAGTTGAATGGCTAAACAAGACAACTGTCTGGACAGTACTGCTAGAATTATTCACCTTACCGCTGCACAGATAGACAAAGGGTATAAGTCCATTCTGTTAACATTAGGTCTACTCTGCTAACAAAGACTATTCCAGTTGATTTCTCAGTTGTTGTGCATTATTATTTTGTTGTGTTTGCAGTTTGCCCAGTTTGCCCTACCCAAGTTATATATATTCTCATGCTAAAATCGACTGTAAATCCAGATTTTAAAATCCAGACTTCCCCGTGGAGCATGCCCCCATAACCTGTGCCCCACCCAACATTTTTATCACCAGCCGCCACTGATCCCAATGTACCTGGTCTGCTGTTCGAAATAAACTTGAACTAACTAAAGACACCTGTAGACAGGTACAAGGACAGGTGAGACACCTGTAGACAGGTACAAGGACAGGTGTTCTCTGTCTAACTTCCTGGCTTGTGTGTTTTCAGGGTCAACAGTGTGATTGGGATCGGGGTTGGAGCTGGAGCCTACATCCTGTCCAGACTGGCTGTAAGTCACATGATATCCTGTCACATGACCCCCCCCCAGCCCCTGGTTGGTCCCAGCTGTGTGAAGGCCTTACCAAGTCACTAGTGGTGACTAGTTAGTTTAAAACGAGTGGTTTACTAAGTTGGGTCTCACGACACATACAGGAAATAACTCACTAGTCAGGTGGTAGCCAATCAGCAGTCAGAGGAACACTCCTCATCACCATGGTTATCAAGCTAGTTTGTTGGCTAACACGGGTTACTAGTCAGGGAAGTCGAATGCTGTTTCCTTAATTGTTTGCACAGTGAATACCCCATTTATAATATGACTGTTCATCCCTCCCCTCCCCTCTTCCCATCCTTCTCTCTCCTGTCATCCCTCCCCTCCCCTCCTCTCCTCTCTCATCCCTCTCTCCTCTCCTCTCACTCTCCCCTCCCTTCCTCTCGTCCATCCCCTCCTCTCCTCTCACCCTTTCCCTCCTCTCCTCTCATCCCTCCTCTCTTGTCCTCTCCACTTATCCCCCTCCCCTCCCCTCCTCTCCCCTCCCATCCCTCTCTCCTCTCCTCCCTCTCTCCTCTCCTCAGTTGAACCAGCCTGCCATGGTGGAGGGTCTGGTGCTCATTAACGTGGACCCCTGCGCTAAGGGCTGGATGGACTGGGCCGCCTCCAAGGTGAGACACACACACACACACACACACACACAGACACACACATACAGACACACACACACACACACACACATGTTGTTGATGATGATGATGTTGTTGTTGTTGTTTCAGATGAGTGGGTGGACCAGTAGCCTGGTTGACATAGTGATGGATCACCACTTCAGCACGGTGAGCATCTACCCTAACCATGACCTCTGACCCCTAGCTTCTACCCCTGTGTGTTCTACTGTGTTCTACTGGGTTCTACTGGGTTCTACTGGTTTCTATTGGGTTCTATGGTGTGTTGCTGTGTCTGACTGGTGTGTGTGTGTGTGTGTGTGTGTGTGTGTGTGTGTGTGTGTGTGTGTGTGTGACTGGTGTGTGTGACTGGTGTGTGTGTGTGACAGGAAGAGCTGTCTGACAACCAGGAGATCATCCAGACCTACCGCCTCCACGTGGCTCAGGACATCAACCAGGACAACCTGGCTCTGTTCTGCAACTCCTACAACAGGTGCACTACACACTACACCCTATACACTACACACTACACACTACACACTCAGGACATCAACCAGGACAACCTGGCTCTGTTCTGCAACTCCTACAACAGGTACCCTACCATGTACCCTAACCCCTAACCCCTACCATGTACCCTAACCCCTACCATGTACCCTATTCCATCAACGTTGCTAAAGGAAAATCCAGGCTTATTTTTGATAACTCTATTGAGAGTTTTCAAAATAAGCCTATATTTTCCTTTAGTGATGGAATACCTCCCAGATGGTTGTTGTTCCAAGTCTGAGCCTACAGTCACATCAGCCATAGTGGAGCTGGGCTATTATACTGACTGATTGATTGACTGATTGGTTGATTGATTGACAGCCGTCGGGACCTGGAGATTGAGAGGCCCATCCCAGGTCTGACTGAGGAGACGGTGAACACACTGAAGTATGTACATACGACGTGTGTGTGTTTGTGTGTGTGTGTGTGTGTGTGTGTGTGTGTGTGCTCAGAGTCATGATATCCTGTGTGTGTGTGTGTGTGTGTGTGTGTGTGTGTGTGTGTGTGTGTGTGTGTCAGGCACGTGCCGTGAGCTTTTAGATTGGGTAAGCATAAGATATAGAAATACACATAATTACACATACACGCTATCAGTGAACGCAGTTTCAAGGAAATGCAATTTTGATGCCCTAGAACCCGCTAATAAACTGTAGGGTCGGCTTCCGGTTTGGCTATGTAGAAGGAAGACGGTTGAAAGAGGAGCTCCCGACAATTCACTTCTATTCTAACTTGTACATGTAGCTAATCTATTACGAAGCACTCCCGAATTGTGGGCATAAAGATATAGTTCAGTTTCAAACAAGAAATGCCGATTTGTAAAGGAAAACAACCAGATACAGCGACAAAAACTAGATCTCTGAGCAGCAAACTAGCAACGATGGCCGCTGCATCTACAACCAAGGCTAGCCAGGCGGAGGAGGACAATGAAGACACGCTCTCTATGACGAAGTTAATTTCGGAATTGGCAAAACAACGTGCCAGCCTTTATGAAGATATGTCCACTCTGATCAGAGACTCTGTGAAACCATTACAAGACTCTGTCGATTCCCTGCGAACCACTGTTAACTCATTCCAAAGCCGCTTGGTCTCGATGGAAGCCATAACAGGTGAAAACTTCGAACGGGTCAATGCCACGGAGAAAATAGTGGAGACACTACAAACAGCCAACACGTCCCTTATGGATAAAATTGAAGACCTTGAGAATAGATCTCGCCGGGTTAATCTACGCATTGTTAACATACCTGAGGGCAGCGAACACGGCCAGGACCCGATCCAATTCATATCTGAGATGTTGGTGGAGGTTATGGGAAGGGAAGTATTTGAGAAACCACCGGAGCTGGAGAGAGCGCACCGCTCCCTCCGTCCAAAGCCCAGGGAGGGTGCTCCGCCACGGCCGTTCGTGGTGTGTTTCCTTCGCTATCAGGAGAAGGAACGCGCGCTGCGTTGGGCCAGGCAGCACGAATTGCGCTACCACGACAGAACCATCAGATGTTACCCTGACTTGAGCGCGGCCCTTTCCAAGAAACGAGCAGCATTTAACGACATCAAATCAGCTCTTTATCACAAGAAGATTCAGTTCAGTCTGCTACACCCGGCCAGACTCCGCGTCACCTTTCAGAACAAAACATTCGAATTCCAGACACCCGAAGAGGCTAAAGAGTTCTATGATCGTCGCATCAACACTGCAACAGCTGGAGAAGACTAGTTTAAAGTTTAATGTCAAGAACTGTTGTTACAAGCTGCTGCGCAACACCAGAGGGCAGCATAGCATATACACGGAGGAGTCGAATTACAAACTTTGTACTGACGTTCAGCTGCTCAACACCAGAGGGCAGCATAGCAGACACGGGGGAGTCGAATTACAAACTTTGTGCTGACGATCAGCTGCTCAACACCAGAGGGCAGCAAAGCACACACGGAGGAGTACGGTGATGTGATTCGATTTGTTTTTTGTTCTATTGCCCACGGTCTTATGTTTACCATAGTTAACAATGCCCTTTGCCAAGTTGGTCATGTTAATAATACAAATATGTTTATGCTTTGTTTAGGTTAAACTGTGTGTTTAATTGCTGTGTATTGTTACACTTCATATAAGTTACTAGCCTACATGTTTCAATTGATATATTATGTCGGGAACCTCTTAGAAGAGGGAGGTTTTTGTAGGTTTTTGTAGGTAGGATGTCCTACCGGGAGAGACAAGAGAAGTTTAAGGTCCTGCAGCTCGTCAGTGTTCAGAAGGCGAGCATAGGAACATGGGTGTTTTTCGGGATGGGAGGGGTGGGGGTGGGAGGGGGGTCATCGGGATTTAGTTCAATGGGTAGGGGGTGCAGGGTCCTATGGGGTTATCATTGGTTAACGTTTATTATTTCTCATAATTTTTTGCACTTTTACCTTCAATGCGGTATACAGCCTATATCCTTCCAAGTCCTGTATACGGTACCAAATATGCTAAATGGCTAATATACCAAATAGCACAGTGACAGATATTGGATCACCAGTGAGCTTTGCTTCCTGGAATGTAAAAGGCCTTAATGGACCAGTTAAAAGAACTAGAATTTTTAACCATCTTAAGCATCATAAAATTGATATAGCTTTTTTGCAAGAAACACACCTGGTAGTCAAGGATCACAATAGACTTAGGAAATCTTGGGTGGGGCAAGTATTCCATTCTAATTTTAGTGCTAAGGCGAGAGGAGTAGCAATCTTAATTAACAAAAAAATACAATTCACTCCAACAGATATCATTTCTGATCCACAAGGTCGATTTATTATGGTTTCTGGCTCCCTCTTTCACACACGAGTTTTGCTTGCGAATGTATATGCTCCAAATTGGGATGATGAACATTTTATCAAAAGGCTTATTTCGTCCATGCCTAATGTGCAGTCACAAACATTAATCCTGGGAGGTGACTTTAACTGTGCCATCAACCCAAGCTTAGACAGGTCTCACCCTAAATCTAGGTCCCCTTCAAAAATGGCTGCAGCTTTGAACACTTTTATATCCCAGATAGGATGTGTGGACCCCTGGTGATACAGCTTTCCTCAAAGCAAAGAGTTTTCATTCTTCTCTCATGTACACCACACATACTCCAGGATCGATTATTTTTTTATAGACAAATCACTTCTCCCCTCAATAAGGAAAATTAAATATTCAACCATAGTTGAATCCGATCACTCTCCTGTCTTGATGGATCTCTCCTTCTCTCTTAACCGAAGAGAACGGCCACCATGGAGATTAAATACAGCCTTACTTGCAGACAAATATTTCTGTTCGACAATCTCTGTGACAATTGACAATTTTCTTGAAACAAACAAAAATGATTCAACATCCCCATCTTTATTATGGGAAACACTAAAAGCTGTCATTAGAGGTGAGATCATAGCATACTCGGCCCAGTTAAAGAAGGCAAAACAAAATGAACAGATTAACCTCCTGAACTCCATATCTGAACTGGACAGACAATATTCTATATCCCCTTCACCAGAGATATACAAAGAAAGACTGGGTCTTCAAACACAGTATAATTTGTCTTCTACTGATCAGGCTGAGAGACTATTACTTCGTTCACGAGGTTTAGTATTCGAACATGGAGAAAAGGCAGGACAACTTCTGGCCCATCAACTCAAATGCAGGTCTGCCACTCAATATATATCAGAGATTATAAATACTTCAAACGAACACATAGTTAATCCAACTGCAATTAATGACACTTTCAAAACTTTTTACTCAAAGTTATATACCTCTGAAACACCTTCTGACAGTTCACCTATGCTGAAGTTTTTTGATAAATTAAATATTCCCCAAATGAATCGCTCTCAGAAAGAAATTTCAGATAGACCCGTGGAAATGCAGGAAATAATTGAATCAATTAGGGGAATGCAGAGTGGGAAAGCTCCAGGCCCGGATGGCTATCCAATCGAATTTTACAAAAAATTCACCACTAAATTGGCCCCTTTGCTTCTAGACATGTTTAAGGACTCCATGGACAGAGGAACCTTACCACAAACACCTACAGAGGCATCTATTACACTTCTGCTTAAACCAGGAAAGGTTGCTTCTAACTGTGGTTCCTACAGGCCTATCTCACTTTTGAATGTGGATGCCAAGATACTAGCGAAGGCTCTGGCTACCCGATTAGACCCCATCCTACCTGATATAATATCGACAGACCAATCTGGTTTTATCAAAGGCCGCCACTCCTATTCGAATATTCGTCGTCTCTTAGGCGTGATACACTCCCCTGCGTCTGATACTATACCAGAAGTAGTTATCTCACTGGATGCTGAGAAGGCATTCGACAGGGTCGAGTGGACATATTTGTTTGAAGTTTTACAAAGATTTGGTTTTGGGCCCAAATATATCTCCTGGATTAAGTTGCTTTACTCCTCCCCTAGGGCATCGGTGGTCACAAATGGGACCCGCTCTCAGTACTTTCCCTTGTCAAGGGGAACACGGCAAGGTTGTCCGTTGAGCCCTTTGTTGTTTGTCTTGGCACTTGAACCCTCTCAATAGCACTCAAATCTGCAGCCTTTATGCATGGGATACAGAGATGGGGCTCGGAACACAAGCTATCTTTATATGCAGATGACCTGTTATTATATATGTCCGACCCTGTGTCATGTATGCCTGACATCACGAAGCTACTCTCCAGTTTTGGCCTCTTCTCTGGATATAAGCTGAACTTCTCTAAAAGCGAATGCTTCCTGTTAAACGCCTTGGCGCTTCAGATCCCCCAGAGCAGCTTGCCCTTTCAAACATCCAAAGTTGGTTTTAAATACTTAGGAGTTAATATTACCCGGGACTTCACAGGCCTCTACAAACATAATTTCGAACCTCTCGTAAACAAACTTAAATCTGACCTTCAGAGATGGGATGCTCTCCACTTGTCCTTGGCAGGCAGAGTAAATTCGGTCAAAATGAATGCCCTACCCAGATTCTTATATTTATTCCAATGTCTACCCGTGTTTCTTCCAAAATCCTTCTTTAATTCTATAGACAGGCTTATATCATCTTTTATTTGGGGTGGTAAATCTCCGAGGGTCCGCAAAGAAATACTTCAAAGGCATAGACAGGTGGGGGGCCTAGCCCTTCCAAACCTTCTTTTCTACTATTGGGCCGCTAACATACAGAAAGTCGTCCACTGGACTCACTCTTCAAATGCGGGCTGGTGCCTGATGGAGGCAAAGTCTTGTTCCTCGTCCTCTCTTCACGCCCTGGTGACATCTAAGATGCCATTATCTCCCTCTAAATACACCAACAGTGCAGTTGTTGTCTCTACTCTCCGAATATGGTCCCAGTTTAGAGCACATTTCAAACTTCAAAGCTTTTCAATCCAGAGTCCAATATGTCACAACCACCTCTTTATTCCAGCAAAGCAAGATGTAACTTTTTCTCTTTGGCGACAGGTGGGCCTTGTAAAATTTGGAGACCTATACATAGATGGCATATTTGCAAACTTTCGTGACCTCTCAAATAAATTCCATCTACCTAACTCGAACCTCTTTCGCTATTTCCAGATCCGTCATTTCATCCAAAGTCAATGCCCGTCCTTCCCTAACATGCCTCCATTATCTGTACTTGACACAATCCTCGATACTCCCACCAGTCAAAAAGGTCATATATCGAGACTCTACGACATCATAATGTCCCTTAAAGGAGAGTCAATTCATAAGATTAGAACAAGCTGGGAGGAAGAACTTGGTCAACAAATAGCAGATGAAACATGGAACAATGCATTAGACAGAGTGAATAGGAGCACCTCTTGTGCCCGACTTGGACTTATACAATTTAAAGTTCTTCATCGTGTCCATTTCAGTAAACACAGACTATCCAAAATATTCCCTGAGCTTAACGATATTTGTGATCGGTGTCACAATGCCCCAGCAGACCTTACCCATATGTTTTGGACCTGTCCTCAACTGACTGGATATTGGTCAAATTTCTTTAAAATTATGTCCGAGGCACTGGGTATTGATGTACGACCAAATGCCCTGACTGCCATCTTCGGGGTCTCAGAGAGCGACCGACTGACTAACATCCAAAAGAATAGCGTGTCTTTTGCTTCCCTATTGGCTCGGAGGAGAATACTGCTTGATTGGAAATCACCGAAACCGCCCACAGTTTCAGCATGGCTGAGAGACCTAATGCTATATCTTAAATTAGAAAAAATTAAATACACAATTAGAGGTTCCACAAGCAAATTTTATTCTACATGGGGCTCTGTGTTGGCATATTTTGATGGTCTTAAGACTCTCCCTGAAGTTCCAACCTAAGGGATGCAGGCTTCTGACATGTCACCTCTCTAGTGTTGGTCCATGTAATGTTGCGATGACCTGTCTATGTCTCTGTAGATCCTATATGTACTGTCTTGGTAATTACCTGGTTGCAGCTGTGATACAACAACATTATCATTGTCTAATGTGAACTTTTATTTTAATCTATTTTCTTTTTCCTTTTTTAATGTTATTACGATGCCAATGTAACTTTAGGGCCCTGCAGGAAATGTTCGGGGTTGGGTGGGGGGGTGGGGGGGTGGGGGGGTGGGCAGAAATGTATGGGGGGAAAAAAAAAAAAAAAAAAAATGTAAAATGTTTAATCATATTGTACTGTGTAACTTTTGAATAAAAATACTTGGAAAAAAAATAAAATAAACTGTAGGGTCACTTTGTGATCAGATTACCAAAAACAAAACAAAAATGTTGCCAGTTTCGACTATATCAGGGGTGCTCATTGTTCAATCTTTTTTGAACCAAGATCTTTTCAAGTAGCCAACCTGCTGAAATCTACAAGTCCAGTTTCAACATCGCAAACGCACAACACAGACACACACCGTTTCCATCCTCCATAGTAAACTCACAACACACTTTCTTTTCACACTTTTGTCACACAGGCACACTCTATCTCTCTCAAACACTTTTAGTCCAGAACCACTGGCACGGACAGCGACATTAGGCCTATCTCAGCGATTGATTAAGCAGCTCTCTCTCCAAACACAATGGCACAGGCCTACATTCAAAGGTAAAAGCAGAGGAAGTCTTAAATAAGGAACCAGCAGCACAGCAGTACTCAAACCATATAAACAAGCACAGATCGCCACCAGCCTCGCAAATCATATAAATCATATGAACCACTCATACCAGGCTTGCTGTAGCCCCTAGCGACTCTCCCTTTCTGGGTGTGAAGATCGGTGAGCTGTGGCTTCGGGCGGCCTTTAGCCAGTAGTTGTGTTTTTCCAGTCCAGTCCAGTCTACGAAATCCCTTTAGGTCGCTGACAGTAATGTCCATATTCACAAAATCAAGCAAGTTATCCTTATTGATTATTATTATTTAGATCGATTGAGCTAGCTGGCATAAGCTATTCTGCCGGGCGAGAGAAAGTAAGGTGAAATGTTAAGTGAACTTGAAAGTGATAAGAGCCAATCAGTAGCTCTTATTGGAATGAATGAATGAATGAATGAATGAATGGACTTTATTGTCATTGCTACAGTACAGGTACCAAACAACGAAATTTAGGAGGGGTGGCTCCCCTGGTGTTAGGAAAGGAAAAAAAAAAAACTTTTAGAAAAAGAAAAAATCACAAGAATGAACGAACTACTGATTGGCTGGTAAGCATGCTTACCCTGGCCACATTAAACAGCGGGCTGAGTTATCGTAAAAAATAAAAAATAAATGTTCACGCATTCGAATGTACGCGAGGGAAAGCAGAGAGAGAAGTGCTTATAATGCAACGCAATGCAAGCAAGCAGAATAGCGAGTGCTTACTCCTGCAGGTGGCGCCAAAATGAATGACTCCTGCTGCCCTGGGACCTAAAATACGACTCTTTTAATGAAAACAAACAAACGGTTACATGCACTTATATTTTAATATTTTCACAGTCCTTTTTTATTTTTTCGTTGGGTAAGCACTGCTTACTATGCTTATATGGACGACACGTCCTTGGTGTGTGTGTGTGTGTGTGTGTTGCTACAGCAGCTGTTGTGTGACCGTGTGTGTGTGTGTGTGTGTGTATGTGTGTGTGTGTGTGTGTGTGTGTAGCTACAGCAGCTGTTGTGTGACCGTGTGGCCCTCCTCTCTCCGTCCAGGTGTCCCTCCCTGCTGGTGGTGGGAGACACGTCCCCCGCCGTGGACGCTGTGGTGGGTCTCTCTCTCTGTCTCTGTCTCTGTCTCTCTCTCTGTCTCCATGGCAACACATCTAGCACATGCCTGCCGTGTGGAGAGCGTCACACCTGTCCTTCATGCCTGTTCTTCACTCTGTCTTCTGGTTCGCAGGTTGAATGTAACTCCAGGTTGAACCCCACCAAGACCACTCTGCTGAAGGTGAGATCAGCCTCTCTGCTTGGAGGGTGGAGTTAGAACATCTATAGGGGAGGAGGGTGGAGTTAGAACATCTATAGAGGAGGAGGGTGGAGTTAAAATCTATAGAGGAGGAGGGTGGAGTTAGAACGTTTTGATATCAGGTTTTTGTATCATGTTCTTTATATCCCTATTTGCACTTGTGGTTAGATGTTAGACTGCATTTCGTTGTCTAGTACTTGTACTCTGCAATGACAATAAAGTTGAATCTACTGAGCATGCTCCATTCCCTCTCCTCCCCTCAGATGGCTGACTGTGGTGGTCTTCCTCAGGTGGTCCAGGTGAGCTAGCAGGGGATCTGGGTTCAACTGCTACTGTCTGTTAGCAGGGGATCTGGGTTCAACTACTACTGTCTGTTAGCAGGGGATCTGGGTTCAACTGCTACTGTCTGTTAGCAGGGGATCTGGGTTCAACTACTACTGTCTGTTAGCAGGGGATCTGGGTTCAACTACTACTGTCTGTTAGCAGGGGATCTGGGTTCAACTACTACTGTCTGTTAGCAGGGGATCTAGGTTCAACTACTACTGTCTGTTAGCAGGGATCTGGGGTCACCTACTACTGTATGTTAATTACCGTCTGTTAATTACTGCTGTCTGTAGGGATCTGGGTTCAACTACTACTGTCTGTTAGCAGGGGATCTGGGTTCAACTACTACTGTCTGTTATCAGAGATCTGGGTTCAACTGCTCCTGTCTGATGTTAGTGTGATGATGTTTGTGTTCCACAGCCTGGTAAACTGGCCGAGGCCTTCAAATACTTTGTCCAAGGAATGGGTTACAGTAAGTACCCCCCCCCCCCCTCCTATATCACACACACACACACACACAGACACACACACACACACACACACACACACCACTATACCCCCTCCTCCTATATTACACACGCACACACACACACACACACACCACTATACCCCCTCCTCCTATATCACACACACACACACACACACACACACACCACTATACCCCCCTCCTATATCACACACACACACACACACACACACACACACACCTCCTCCTCCTCCTCTAGCGTGTCTTGGTGTTCATGGTGTAATCATGTCTGATATGTTGCTGCGTTCTAACCTGCTGTATGTCACATGTGTTCTAATGTTAATGTTCTCCATCATATCCTGTTGACTGACGTCTCTGTGGCTCACGCACACACACACACACACACACGCACACACACACATACACACGCACACACACTGGCGATGGGGTGAGGCTTTATTTCAGTTTTACGTGGCGAGTTCTAATGATGTGGTTGATCTGTCACAATAACTGAATGTCTTCCAAGCAGATGTTGCCTTTGTAGAGTAACTCTCTCTGATGACCATTGGTTGAGAGGCTGGGCAACTGTTCAGTTTTGTTGCCAAAAAGATATATTTTTCAACCTCGCCCTTCATTGACAGATTAATATTTATTATTATTTGAACCCCACACAGACACACACACACACACACACACACACACA
>NC_137688.1:67424052-67631552 GCF_963989245.1 Nansenia antarctica | reverse complement strand
CGTGACGTGTTTCCGGGTCCAATGGGGGCTGAGGCGCTCTCTTCGAAATGCCGCAGTAATAATAATAATTCATTATATTTGTATAGCGCTTTTCCGAGGCTCAAAGACGCTGACAATGTGGGAAAAACGGGGAAGGGCTGTGTCCCTCGTTGTATGAATAGATCAGAGTCTAAAAAATGATTGAACTGTCATTCTACCGCTTTAGTACACTGGTACTCTGGTGCGGGGAATTTTTTTATTTGGAAATTGCTAAACGTCACGCGTGACGTCAGACTTAACAACCGAACAGTGTAATAAACCTTTGGATTGTTCTTTTGTTTTTATTGTTGTTGTTGTAGTTGTTGTTGTTGTTGTTGTTGTTGTTGTTGTTGTTTTGGTGGGTGTGTGTACTGACCCTGCTTTTGCAGGGCGAGTTGTAGTGGTGATGCTGTGATCTACTGCTGTCAGCTCAAACATTTGTACTGGTTATTAAATAAAGCTTGAAGTTGTTTAATCTGTGGTCGGTTACGTTGTTACGTCATCACCATGCATCATGACATCATCACCAGCAGACACTCTTACAACACGTTAATTTATTATTAACTGTACGTCAAAATCATGACACTGAGACATTCTATAAGAACAGGTGTTTGAAGCACTAGCATGTGTGTACTACATGTACTCTGTGGGTTTTTACTGGGTTCTATCGATGGTGTTCAGTGGCAGAAACTGTTGTTGGACAGAATCATTCTTCTCGCTCTCCTCCCCGACCCTGTCTTTGAAGTTGTAGTGCGTCAGACGTCAGACCTCAGCGTGGCAGGAAACTACAAACTCACTCAGTCACGTCAGTCCTGCGTACACACACACACACACACACACACACACACACCTCCTGCCTACACACACACACACACACACACTCTCTCACACCCTCAGCCACATCCAACAGTCCTCACACTCTCAGCGACATCCCACAGCTCACGTACAGCATGTCAGCATGCCTCTGCATGGCAGGAGTGGTGTGAGAGAGGCTCTGTTCTGATCTACAGAAGGTCCGACCGGCACCATCACACACTGGACCCTAAGAAACACAAGTGTTCTAAAAAGAGTGAAGAACCGGAACTTTAGATTTCACTTAGAACTTGGATGTTAAAGTTGTATTAATACTTTCTACCTTTTTGTACAAAAAAACACTCTTCCGAATATCAACTTTACATTTTTTGAATTTTTGGATTACATTGAGATAGACGAGTTTCATATTAGTGTAATAATATAGTGATAATATGCATAGAACATGTAAAAATATATATATATTGAAAAGGGAGGTATTTAATGATATATGTTAATGTATAGAACAGATGATATTTAATGAATATGTTTAAGAAATATTAAATACTGTACATAATACAGCTGAAATGGTTTAACGTTTTGATGTGATAATAACATGTTTTCATTTTCTGTTGGTGTTCTTGAGTGTTCTGTTATATGTTTGTTTTTGAATTCTAGGATTTATAATAATAAAAAACTTAATAGCACCTTTTATCAATTACATCTTTGTTTATTTCTATAAGATAGAGGCTCCAATATGGTGTTGTGCTGACATCTAGTGGTCTACATGGGTCATTTTTTTATACTGTGCCTTTTCCGTCCCCAGTACTAAATCATGTTGTATTTTGTCTAAATTTGGACAAATACTAATTCCATTAGGTTTTTCATGTATAGTCAATTGTTATGTATTATGAATACAATGATATGGGCTTCTAAGTTGTTGTTTTCTACATTTTAAAAGCTTTGGTTAAAGATGTAAATTTTATTTTGCATGGGATTTGGGATGTCCCCAGTGTTGTTCATTCAACTTCAATCCCCAAAATAACTATTAAAAACATATACATTTCCAAATATGTTAATATTATTTCATTTTCCTGATCAATATCTATTGAAATCAAATATAGTTTTTATCCTTTTTTTTTTTTTGTACAAAAAATTAAGGTTTTGCTTACAATATTGCTTGTCCCTGCGATCACTGTCCACCCTGTTATGCTGTGTTAATGTCCCTTTTAAAAGAAAACCATATTTCTCAATATTATTGGCCAATATTGGGCCAATGCACCTCAAACTAATTGCAGATTGTTCTGGGAGTGCCCATCAAAAAATGGCAACCTTTGTTTTTCGCAATCAATTGATTAGGAATTTATTAAAATTCAAGAACTAAAAAACCCTATGGAGATATGGCTGTCCTGATCAATAACTCTGCCAATATTGGGTCAAAACACCTCAAACCAATTATAGATTGTTCTGGGAGTGCCCATCAAAAAATGGCAACCTTTGGATTTCGCAATCAATTGATTAGGAATTTATTAAAATTCAAGAACTCAAAAACCCTATGGAGATTTGGCTTTCCTGATCAATAACTCTGCCAATATTGGGTCAAAACACCTCAAACCAATTGTAGATTGTTCTGGGAGTGCCCATCAAAAAATGGCAACCTTTGGATTTCGCAATCAATTGATTAGGAATTTATTAAAATTCATGAACTCAAAAACCCTATGGAGATATGGCTGTCCTGATCAATAACTCTGCCAATATTTGGGCCAATGCACCTCAAACCAATTGCAGATTGTTCTGGGAGTGCCCATCAAAAAATGGCAACCTTTGGATTTCGCAATCAATTGATTAGGAATTTATTAAAATTCAAGAACTAAAAAACCCTATGGAGATATGGCTGTCCTGATCAATAACTCTGCCAATATTGGGCCAAATCTCCATAGGGTTTTTGAGTTCTTGAATTTTAATAAATTCCTAATCAATTGATTGGGAAAAATAAAGGTTGCCATTTTTGGAGGGCCACTCCCAGAACAATCTACAATTGGTTTGAGGTGCATTGGCCCAATATTGACAGAGTTATTGATCAGGACAGCCATATCTCCATTGGGTTTTTCACTACTTTTACCACACTTTTACCACGGTCCCTAAAATGCCGAATGTGAATGTCTGTTGAATGTCGAATATAAAAACAACTTTACCACGGTCTAAAGTAGACGCCAGTAATTGTGAGAGACTGTGTAATAATGTCTGAATCAATATATTCTATTTTAAGAAAATGTCATCGCTGAAATATAAATCCACCATATTTAAATATGATGTCTTATCATAAACGTGCAATTATATATAATGAATAAAAGAACCGCCCTTAATTCGATGATATCATCATAGGGAAAGGGGACGAACTTCCCATGAAAGGTGTGCCCTAATCTAGTGGAACAATTTCCAGTAAGCAGCGTTGCGTCGTCGCCTCTAGTAAACGTTTCTTTCAGTGTTTTATTCCTACATGATATGAAACCGTTTGATCAGGATTAAATGGACTATAAGCGGTTTAAGGAATATGTTTCTTTTGTTTGTTTCAATGGTTTGTCTTTGATATAAAAACCGTCAACTTCCTCAAAATATTTTGGCTACGATTTGAGAAAGGAAAAAAAGAAAAGTTAAAGAATAATTGAAACAATGACAGAAAACATTCTCCGAATAATTTCAGATTGAACAGTGTGGCCTCGTAAAAGCTATGGCAGTAATGTATTTTCTGTTGCTTCTCATTTTCAACAATCTCGCACCTGTGCTGGGTGGTAAGTGTTTTATACAAATAAACGACTGTTGTTGTTGTGGTTGTTGTTGTAGTTGTTGTTGTTGTTGTTGTTGTTGTTGTTGTTGTTGTTGTTGTATGATTACAGTAGTCTATAGGCCGAGGCCTATTCTCCCAGATAATGAATAATAGTTTTCTTATTGATTACTTCTTTTTGTAGCAATGAGTGAGATGAATCTTCACTGCTTCAATGACTATGAAGATTTTATGGTTTGTAATTTTACATCTGACAAGTCTAATTGTTCTGGATACAACATGGATATGGATGTTTTGGACAGTTCTACGCCTCGGTAAGTATCAGTGTTGTTTAATGCTGCATGATTATGTTAATCGCGTTAGGAAGACGTATTTCTAATGTCTACCTGTATTTCCCAGAATGACTCATTGCACATTCGAGGAAAAAGAGAGGTCCAAAGATATTTCCAAATGTGGATGCTCTATTGAAATGGCACTAATCTGCGGGGAGCGGTATAATGCAACACTTTGGAATTCTGGGAAACTTCAATATGTTAAAGTCATCGACATCACGGAAAGCAGTGAGTTTCTTCTTGCAGATTTCTATTTTTTATATTACACTAGAGACTGACTAACAACTCTACAAATAAAACGTATGTAAAATTAACCTTATTGTTTGTCCTCTTCAGTAAAGCCTAGAGTTCCCACAATCCTAAATGTGACACAAACAGTAAATGGCAATTTCCTGGTCGAATGTCAGACAAACTACAAGTTGAATGGCTGGATGTCGAGAAATCTAATTTGTCAACTAAACTACAGAAAAAAAGGAGAAACAAAGGAAGTAAGGGTGATGTAATAAACCAGTAATATTACACCATTTCCTCTCATTGTCTTATGGAGTCAGTCAACCAAAACGAAACTACATTGACCCCCTTCATTTTTCCTATAGGAAATCTCATCAACATACGAGATACTTGGCAAAGACTTGGAGCCAAATAAAAAATATGTGCTTAGGGTCAGAACATTAATAAACTCATCTGGCTTAAACAGTCATATCAGTGACTGGAGTGAAGAATGGGAATTTATTAAGCGTAAGTTATAAAACAAAGATGTTAGCAGGTTCTCAAACCTTGACTGGTGATACCTAACTTATTCTCCATCCATCTCTTATTCACAGCTGCATCGCCTCAAAGTCCACTCAACATTGTAATTGTTGTCCTCTCCATTGCTGTTGTAATCATTACATTACCTGCCTATTGGTGCTGTGTTAGGTATGTACTCCTGAAATTGTTATCATGTTTTTCAAGTTTTTTTCTAATCAGAGGATGTATGTGTATTTATCAGCCTATGACTAAATACATCCTTGTCCTCCATACAGACTCAAAGGTAAATGGTGGGATAACATTCCTAAATGTTCAAACCAAGACCTTTTGTCTATGGTTCCAGGAGAAATTAAGGTAAGGCCCCATTAACTGAATGGGTAAACTTAAATGTAGTTTAACTAGTTGTCTTTCTCTAGATTTCAAACATGCAATCTCAAATATTGTTCATTTTACAACCTTCATTATACAACGGATTGATGAAAACAAGCATTGTGATTGGCCGAGAGGAGTTCGAAGATGTGAACAATAATGTCACAGTTAAATCACATATTATGATATTCCTACACCGCAGTAGATTTCTGTATCACGTTCCCTTAACAACGTTTGTAGTTTTAGGAACAATATTTCTCAGCACAGGGCAGAAACCACCACAATCAATCACAAAATACATACATAAAGCTTTGTTTTCTTGTCACAATTTTCTAATTTGTTGTGTAACGGTTGTATTTGTAGCATTAATGCCCTCAAGGCTGTGATTTATCGTAAATATTGTCATTTGGTAGGGGTTAGCCAGCCCTTCACTGTGCATTGTGCCTAACAGCTCCCCCTACCCATGGCAATATTGACAGTAAATCACGGCCTCTCAGGCATTGCTTAATTATATTATATATATTATATCTAGAGGCCCTATAAGTTGTTATATATTTCAAATGAAGTATTTTCATTTGGTGATGCCTTTTTCTCCATCACAGTTTTTCTCTCCTCGAAAAATTGTTTTATCATCCATCTATGTTGATTCTCCTAAAATGGACATAACTGACGGAAAACCATGGTGAGCATTTTGCTATAGTAATATAATGTCTGCACATTCAGTCCTGCTTGTCTTGGCAGTCAAGTCCTTGTATTGGAAATAAATGTAAACAAATATCTTCTCTTTTTTTGCTATACAGGACAACCCCCTCCATTAGAGAAAGTGGTGAGAGATGCCAGAATGGCAGTGGGATGGATTCCTCTTCCCTAGGTTATGCCCACACTTGCCCGCACAGCAATGAGCAAATCATCAATCATGTTCATCTTGATAGGCATCCTCATAAGTCATCACTGTCTGACAGTTCTCTGATGGATTATGCAAGTACAAATATTAACTGCCCACAGTCAAACAGAGACAGTGCTGTGTCCTCATCTGACTATAATGCTAAAGTTGGAGGTTTTGGATCATCTTCCTACAACAATAGGGCCTATTTTAGCCGTCAAGAGTCAACTCTGACACCCGTGTTTTCTACACAGCCTGTGCTCTCCTGTGACTTTGCCTACCATCCTAATGAAGGAGAGGTGTTGCAAAATGTCAAACCACAGGTCTGTCTAGCTATTGTTCAACAAGACCTTAACTTGTCCACAAATGTTGCAACCCTCATGCAAACAGACTTTTCATATTGCCCATATGACGGTGGCCCATCCACAGAGGATACTAGCCTGAGTTATGCTTCCAGTGAGAACAATGTGTCCACAGCTGAAAATGTCAAAAGGGACATTGTTGGATATCAGAGCTTCAGTGAGGCGGTTAGCCTGGGAAATAAGAGAGAGACTGATATCTGCAGGAATGCCCTACTGATGAGCTTCCAACATGAGTACAGTAAAGAGGCACTGAACTATGATATGAATCCATGTCACAACAGTCTGCCTACCCCTGAATGTGGCGTTCCTCCAAGCGACAGTGATTATCAAGATTTACAAAATCTGGGACTAAACAGCCCAGATCTGTGGATCCCAGGACCAGGGCAGAGTGTTGAACAAGTGAAATTGCTAAATAAGTGTCAGGAGAGTGAGATACCTCAAAGCCCTACAGGGAATATGCCTCTAGATTTCATACACAATTCCCAGGGAGAACCATGTCTGACCCTTGGAAATCCCTTTCTTTCTACTTTTGGTGCAAATCAGGCTGAGCAAATACTCAGTGACAGCACTTATCACTGTTTGTAATAATACCTTAGACACCATAGAACCTACACAGACAGTTTGTTATGAAATCTATTCAGTCATGTGGTATTTTTATGCTAATTAATTTAGCTATAGTGACTTGAGCTTACTTCAAATAATAGATGTTTGGTTTGGGGGTCTTTACGGTACAGAAATGATCAGGTATTTATTAGTAATTACAGCACTCCTTTGGTACCAGCACATTTGGTATCAGGTAGTTCTTTAAAGTAAGTACCAGGAAGTAAATACTTGATAATACCAGTAGAACAATACTGTTAAATAAAGTGCAACGGATGGTTGTTTTTTCCCAATACCATATTTTTTCTATGGTTTACTTCTTTACCGGTAGCAAACATTCAAAATTCAAGTCATGATATTATTTTAGAGTGTACATTTACAGATTACTTTAATAAATATGAGTGTAAAAACTGCAAATACCTAATTGGAGAAGAAACTAAATATTATCTCTACCATTGTTCTAATAAAATGAATAAAGCTGTTCAAATGGGGCATTTTATGTACTACTGGTTGTAAAATGTAAGGTTGGCATTTGTCTTAACAAGTTAACATTAGACAAATATTTGCTGTACAGTACCCTGACTTAAAATTGAACTCTAATTGTGCTCTGCAGAACATTCTGGGGAGAACCAGAGATGATTACATGTTAATGCAATGGACCAACCTTTCAGATGAATGTTAGAGGGAGAGACACTTGAATATTCATACAGATGTTCCATCCATAAAAAATGTTTTATGTTAAATGTAAAAAATGTTATTGTCCTTAATTTCACAAGTGTCCTCTAGTTGCTGATAGAGACAGAACCATACACAAGATCGCCAGGAGAGGGCGTCACACAATACCATCATTAATATTCCGTGTGTGTGTGTGCGTGTGTATGTGTATGTGTGTGTGTGTGTGTGTGTGTGTGTGTGTGACCCTACCATTAGTTCCAGCATGGTGATGGTGTGGTTCAGAGGTTCCCACGGCGGCAGTAACGTCGTTAAATCAAGGGTTCAAGGGTACTTTATTTGTCACATGCACAGAAATACAAAGTAAAACATGCAGTGAAATGAAATGGGACGAGACACTCAACACTGTGCCAGAAAAGAAAGAGACAATAGTAACAATAAAAGACAGAGGACATAAGGGACATCAAGTGCTAAACATAAAGTGCTGTGCAAGTAGCAATAGTGTCCTGCGCTATAAACAATAACAGACAATTTTAAAAAGGCAGTAGCCTAGCGTAGTACAAGGGAACCAATTTTGCTTTAAGAGATAAATATACTATTTCTGCTTTCCTTCATATTTTCCTCTAGCCCATTCCACATGGTAACTCCGTAGAATGTTATGCACCTGCTCCTGAGATGGGTGTAAGCATAACCCTTGTTAAAGTTGTGTTTACCACTCATATGATATCCCTTATCCCTCTCTATAAATATATTTTTTAAATATTACCTGGGAGTTCTTGGGCCTCATTTATAAAAAAGTACTTGAACGTCATCTTTGACTTTCACGTAAGCACATTTTTCTAAACGGACTTAAGCATTATTTATAAAATGGGCTGAGATGGTTTAAAGTTGCGTACGTGCTTCCTTCTATAAATACCAACGCAGGTAAAATGAACGCAGGTGAATGAGGTTTGTATTAACGCCCTTACCTGTGATAGCGGCTCAATTATAGCGACTGAATTAAGACAAGTGCTATAATATAGGGTCGTCTGGAAGCGGGAGAGGGCAGAGAAGGGTGGCTTCTCGGTAAGTTGCATTTGTAACGTTTGATCATGACAACTAACCAGGCACATGCTTATACTCAGTACTCAAGTTGTAAAAGAAAATCAGGGGAGGTGGTGGATTTGATCATATGAGGACAATTTTAGCATCCCCTCAGCGTCAGTGACTTCAGTGTCAGTAACTTGGTAAAAATGTCATTGCATGTGTGCGTGCCCCCTCGCACCTTGAAATAGCAGTAATACCACGTTCATTGATAAAATGACATAAAGTATGGAAAGAGTCGGGTGATTTTGACTGTTTTTATTTCTGGGGGGATGCCATCCCCCCTCAACTCGAGTGCTGCTTATACTGTAATAATATAATGGTCTTATTCTTATCAGGTGGTCTTATTCTTATATGGCTGCGAACTCCCTTTGCGAACTCCCAGACACCGGAGAAAATCCAGTATAATTGAGCGCGTGGCCGGGCAAGGTCCGTTGTGGAACGCACTAGGCATGTTGAAGGGGAGATAGACAGCTCCGGAGGGATATAAAGGAAGACTGAAATACAATCATAAACATCAGTTCCTTTTAAATCTTGAATTAAACTCGTTTTCTCGGCTGATAACAACATCGTTAATTTTATTACGAGCCACTTGCATGAATTACACTAGGCAGTGCGGCTCACATGCCTGTAATAACTCCGCATAACCAGTAGGTAATGTGCGTACGCAAATACTCGACGTAGAGCTATGATCGTTTCCACGGTCAAATTGACTCACGTTGAAATGTTATAAATCACTACGTTGACGTGGTTTTCTACGTACGACATGGGTAAGATAAAACTTTGATCTGAGTACTTTCTATAAATGAGGCCCCATGGGCCTCATTTATAAAAAAGTACTTGAACGTCATCTTTGACTTTCACGTAAGCACATTTTTCTAAACGGACGTAAGCATTATTTATAAAACGGGCTGAGATGGTTTTAACACTAGAACAGCCGTGCCTTTTTTACCTACTAAAAGAGCAGCCTCTTTACAATGCTCAAGCTGCTATTTACACACAACGACCACTAGTTGGCCGCTTGTAAATTAGCCTGCTTCCTACACAGAAAAACGGCAACATAGCTTTATAATAGCTTATCCTGATGTGATTTTGATAATGTAAGGATACTGGGTGGTAGAACGCACATATCTAGGAAAAGTCATGAAAGGAGGGTCCTGAAATTTGATCGAGTGCAAAGATATAAAATGTTTCTTCACTCACAGAGGTCAAATGATCCCTCATGGCTGTTCTAGTGTTAAGTTGCGTACGTGCTTCCTTCTATAAATACCAAATATACTTGGAATTGAACGCAGGTGAATGAGGTTTGTATTAACGCCCTGTGATAGAGGCTCATTTATAGCGGCTGAATTAAGACAAGTGCTATAATATAGGGTAGGCGTTCGTCTGGAAGCGGGAGAGGGCAGAGAAGAGTGGCTTCTCGGTAAATTGCGTTTGTATTGTTTGATCATGACAACTAACCAGGCAAATGCTTATACTCAGTAGGCTACTCAAGTTGTAAAAGAAAATCAGGGGGGATGGTGGATTTTATCATATGAGGACAATTTTAGCATCCCCTCAGCGTCAGTGACTTCAGTGTCAGTAAAAATGTCATTGCATGTGTGCGTGCCCCCTCGCACCTTGAAATAGCAGTAATACCACGTTAATTGATAAATGACAAAACGTATGGAAAGAGGGGAGGGCAGTTTTGACTGTTTTCATCCCGCCTCAACTCGAGTGCTGCTTAAACTGTAATAATATAATGGTCTTATTCTTATCAGGTGACATTGAAAACATGATTGCGAACTCCCTTTGCGAACTCCCAGACACCGGAGAAACTCCAGTATCATTTAGCGCGTGGCCGGGCAAGGTCCGTTGTGGAACGCACTAGGCATGTTGAAGGCGAGATAGACAGCTCCGGAGGGATATAAAGAAAGACTGAAATACAATCATAAACATCAGTTCCCTTTAAATCTTGAATTAAACTCATTTTCTCGGCAGATAACAACATCGTAAATTTTATTACGAGCCACTTAAACTTCGCATGAATTACAGTAGGCAACGTTTTTCCCAGTGCGGCTCACATGCCTGTAATAACTCCGCATAACCAGTAGGTAATGTCAGTGGCGGCTGGTGGGGCACAGGTTATGGGGGCATGCTCCACGGGGAAGAATATCAACTTTAAAATCTGGATTTACAGTCGATTTTAGCATGAGAATATATATATAACTTAATTATTTTTCATATATAACTTATTAAAGGGCAAACTGCAAACCAGTGGCGGCTGGCCGATAGAGGGCGCTGGGGCGCCTCCCCCACCTTCACTTCCTAGTTGCGATTTGTAAAAGTTTTTTTTTCAAATAAACATTGTTTATTCACAAAATGCGGCTGATATTCTGTCGGCGCCTATCAGCATTCATTAAAAATCCTCCAATACAATAAACATTTGATCTGTGTGTGTGTAAAATTCACAGTTAAAATACATAGAGGGAGGAGTCGGGGCGCCGGCCAAATGCAAGTCTATAGCAGGCCAAATACTTTTTTTATTTTTATGATTTATAGTTTTTATTATTTTCAATAAACAGACAATGAACAGACATACATCACAAGTAACAGTTGACGTTGGACAATAAATTAAAAAGACAAATAATAGACACAACAAAACATGAAGGTGATGTACAGCAATATAAATCTACAGCATAACAATCCTACTTATAGCAGTTTACTTTCACGTTTTACATTTGGGATATTGCTATTTATACATAAATGAAAGTAAATTAAAAAATAAAAAAATATTGCTATTTACATGAGCTGGAATTGCCATTATTTCTCAATATATGAGTGATACTGCCCCCATTTCAAGCGGTAATCCTCCACCTTCTCTAGCAGCCTATATGATAATTGTTCTAAGGCTGCCAGCTGCCCAAGAGAAATGTGCCACAGAGACGGTGCTGGTGCTGATGAGGCCTTCCACTCTTTAACCAATAGTCTCCGTCCTAGCATTAACGCAGTCTGGATCCAATTGGCGAGTGGTGGAGTCACCTCACTTAATGCTTTGGGGTCACCCAAAATAAAAAGACTGGGGGTGAACGGAATGTCAAGGCCAACAATTTTTTCCAGAAAACCATGTATGGCTAGCCAAAACTCCTGGGTTTTTGGACATCCCCAAAGCATATGCACTAGAGTACCATTCCTGTCACTACACCTCCAGCACTCCGAGCTGTCAACCAGACCCACTCTATGTAGCCTGGATGGTGTCCAGTAGATTCTATTAATAATCTTGAATTGGATCAATCTCGTTCGGAGTTCCCTTGACATTTTTTTCCCATTCTTGCGAATTCTTCCCCATTCTGCCTCTGTAAATGATACCTTTAAATCTGTTTCCCATGCTAGTTTAAGGGACCATATGTTTGGGTCTGAGGCCACTAGGATCCTCAAGTAGTAAGCAGAGGCTTCATGACCTAGTCCAAAAATGTTCAAAAACCATTCAAGTGTATCACAACTAGGTGGGGCAATTGTGGGGGAGCCAAATGTTTGCACCATTAAGTGTCTTAGCTGTAGATACTTCCAAAATTGATTGTATGGTAAATCAAATTCCCTTCTAAGAGCCTCAAAAGATTTTAGCGTTCCATCCTGATATAGGTCTCCTAGAACTTCGATACCTTTTTGAAACCAGGGCTTCCAAAAGAAGGGCGATTTATCTATACACAGCTTAGGGTTCAGCCAGATCCCAGGCCAAATACTTTTGTCTTACACGTGAGCTGTAGCAGTGCTCCAATTGGCTGTCTCCTATTTCTCGGCCGGGGCGCAAAAATTGCGCCCTGAATATCCGGTTGTTAAGTCTGACGTCAAACGTGACGTTTTGCCATTTCCGACTCCAAACCAGAAATACAACATTGTGCGCGCGAGCATCAACGCCTACGTGGTGTTCAGGGACGATGAGGACGCGGTGAAGGCCTTGGAGAGGTACGCAGGAACCAGCTAGCTAGCTAACTAGCTAACTAACTGACTAACTGACTAGCTAGGTAGCTAACTAACGGCCAAGCTCCACCATGGCCATCGAGCGTTGCGTCTAATGTGCGTTGCGTCCGAAATTGGGATCAAATGCATTGTAATCAATGAAAGGTGCTCCACCTGCTGCGTTGCGTCGCGTCAACGTTGCGTCCGATGGCTGCGTCCAAAGTAGACTTTCAAAAAAGTTTGATTTTTGACGGTGGATGGACGCAGACGTCACAATGAGACGCCCCACGTGGGTCAATCACCGCACCTGTGGTGAACTCTTGTTGCAGGAATGGACGACGAACGGCTCATCCTTGTTACTGTAACCGCTAGCAGATGTGGATAAATTAAGCTATACGTACCCATAATTGATGAAAGAGATGTAAGAGAATGTAGGTGCTCTCCTGATCCAGAAATTCCCGCTATGAACGTCTTTGTTAATAACCTCGCGCTCTGAGCTCTCCTCGCGCTCGGTGGAGCATATGACAGTATGACATTTCCTACTTGACTGGGGTCACACTTTATTCCCTTATAGATGATCCACAGCTGCTCAAACTATCAACTGCAACTCTGTTGATATGTAACTAGATTTATGGTTAAGGATAGGGTTAGATTTAAGGTTAGGGCAAGGTTTAGGATTAGTGGTTAGTTAGTTGAAATGTTGTTGACAGTTAGTTGAACATCTACTGAACTAGCAACTATCTATTTGGGAATATGTAGATAAAATATTACCCTGATTGGAAAATGTTCTGTATGATGTTGTTATTGTTGTGGACATAATTGCAGTCAAGGGTGAAATTACTCCTGTATACAAAAAATGCCAGTGGAGCTAGAGTAGAACGTTGACGTTGACGCAACGTTGACGCGACGCAGCAGGTGGAGCTTGGACAACGGGAAGTTGACGCAACGTCGATGGCGAGTTGACGCGACGCAGCAGGTGGAGCTTGGCCGTAACTGACTAACTGACTGACTGACTGACTTGCTAGGTAGCTAACTAACTAACTAACTGACTGACTGACTGACTGACTAGCTAGGTAGCTAACTAACTAACTGACTAACTAACTAGCTAGGTAGCTAACTAACTAACTAACTAACTGACTGACTGACTAGCTAGGTAGCTAACTAACTGACTGACTGACTGACTTGCTCGGTAGCTAACTAACTAACTGACTAACTAACTAACTAACTGACTGACTAACTAACTAACTAACTAACTAACTAACTGACTAACTAACTAACTAACTGACTGACTGACTAGCTAGGTAGCTAACTAACTAACTGACTGACTAGCTAGGTAGCTTACTAACTACCTACCTAACTAACTAACTAACTGACTGACTGACTGACTAGCTAGGTAGCTAACTAGCTAACTAACTGACTAACTAACTAGGTAGCTAACTAACTCACTGATATAGTGTTATATAAGATGCAGGACTTGTGTGGGCAAAGCAGTTCCGACCCTCCAAGAAAACCATCGCCTTTGTCAGAGCTGGGGAGCAGCCAACCCCTGCCAGGAAAACATCTGCAGGCATCTTGACCTCTGCAAGAGACTGGCAGCTGTTGGTTGACCTTGAACATCAGCTGAAGTTCCCCAGCCACATTGCAGTCACCACCCTGCGACCAGACATTGTTCTCTTTTCTGAGTCCACCAGGCAAGCAGTGCTGCTGGAACTGACAGTCCCGTGGGAAGACCGCTTGGAAGAAGCCTTTGAGAGGAAGCTCTCCAAGTACGCGGGACTGGTCAGTGACTGCCAGCAGGCTGGGTGGAGAGCGAGGTGTTTCCCAGTAGAGGTTGGTTGCAGAGGATTTGCAGCCCGTTCCTTGGCCAGAGCCTTCAGCAGTTTGGGCATCGATGGAGAGAGAAAGAGGAGAGCCATCCGCAGTACCACCGATGCGGCAGAGAGAGCCTCTAGATGGCTGTGGCTCAAAAGAGGAGAGCCATGGAGTCATGGTAGCTAGTTAGCCATCTGGACACAAGCTGGGGTCTGATCAGCCCCGGCTGGGTCACCTGGAGGAGGGTGTATGATGTTGAAAGACCCGAAACGCCCGATGATTCCAGGAACATCACTGAAGATGTGTCCAGAGGCATCAGTAGATGTATGTACACAGCGAACCCCCTGAGTCATCAGTGACAGCCAGGAAAGACTGGATGACAACCATGAAGAGTGTGGTGACTACTGGAGAGTCAGTGACAGCTCGGAGAGACGGCGACCGGGGGCAGAACGGGCTGGCAACCCAATCTGTGTCCTCTGAGAGGAGGACCCTAACAAAGCTACGATGAACTTAATGGAAAAATACCCCCAGGGGTGCCCGAGAGGGGGGGAGGATGAGCACCCCAGTCGGACGGACACAACGGTAACAGACTTAGGCAATGGACAAACGACTATGAGCAAGCAGTGTACATGCGGTAAAATCTGCAAGAACATCCATGGCTTAAAGATCCACCGAGCGAGGATGAAATGCCCGTTAGGAGTAGAAGCAACACAACGCACAGGTGTTCAACCTGGTGAGACGCAGGAGGTGCCAGGCCCGGAGTCACCCCATAGTGCCCAGAACCTCCAAGTGTTGCAGTCTAACCCCTCGAGCATCAAGTCCGACCGGAGGCGGATCAAATGGCCAGCAGCTAGCATGACTTCACTGTGGAAGCAGTTCGATGACGATGTCGACCAAATTCTGGAGGTAACCGTGAAGGGCGAGGCTGACAGGAAGCTACAGGCGATGACAACAATCATTGTCAGCATTGCAGCTGAACGGTTCGGCGTGGAGGAGAAGAAAAGCTCCGGAACATCTTACGTAAAGAACCAAAGAGCTGCAAAGATCCATAACATCAGGCAGGAGATGAAAGCGCTGAAGTCCCAGTACAAGGTGGCAGGAGAGGAGGAACGCACTGGCCTGGCCCAGCTAATGTGCATCCTACGGAAAAACATCAGGATTCTCCGCCGGGCTGAGTGGCATCGGAGGCGGCGGCGTGAGAGGGCACGTAAACGTGCTGCATTCATAGCCAACCCCTTCAAGTTCATGAAGGATTTGCTCGGGCAGAAGCGCAGTGGCAAACTGGCCTCCTCGCAGGAAGAGATAGACCATCATCTGAAGCAGACGTACAGCGATCCCGCAAGAGAGCAGGAGTTGGGAGAGTGCAACATCCTCATAGACCCCCCTGAACCGGAAGAGCAATTCGACATGTCGGAGCTGCAGCTGAAGGAAGTCAGGGAGGTTGTCCGCAAAGCAAGGGCAAGCTCAGCTCCTGGACCGAGTGGCACTTCATACAAAGTGTACAAGAACTGTCCCAAACTCCTGCTGCGTCTGTGGAAAATCCTGCGAGTCTTCTGGAGAAGGGGGAGGATACCTGAACAATGGAGAGTGGCTGAAGGGGTTTGGATCCCGAAGGAGGAAAACTCCACTCAGCTAGACCAATTCCGCATCATCTCCCTGCTGTGTGTTGAGGCAAAGGTTTTCTTCAGCACTGTTTCCAGACGGCTGTGTACCTACCTGGCAAAGAACACCTACATCGATACATCCGTCCAGAAGGGCGGTGTGTCAGGAATGCCAGGTTGTCTGGAGCATACCGGCGTGGTGACACAGCTCATTCGGGAGGCCCGAGAGAACAAAGGCAACCTGTCAGTGTTGTGGCTTGACCTGGCAAATGCATTCGGCTCCATTCCACACAAGCTGGTTCAGTTCACCTTGACGAAGCATCATGTCCCCAGCAGGTGCAGAGACCTCATCGCTGATTACTACAGCAATTTCAGGATGAGGGTCTCTTCAGGAGCAATAACATCCAGTTGGCACAAGGTGGAGATCGGTATCATCACAGGGTGCACTATCTCTGTGACACTGTTCTCCCTAGCCATGAACATGCTCACCAAGTCTGCTGAGCCAGAGTGCAGAGGGCCCCGAACGAATTCCGGACAACGGCAACCACCCATCAGGGCATTCATGGATGACCTCACAGTCACGACAGAATCAGTCCCAGGCTGCCGGTGGATTCTGAAGGGACTCGAAAAGCTAGTGGGGTGGGCCCGGATGCGTTTCAAACCCGCCAAATCAAGATCTATGGTGCTGAGGAAAGGGAAAGTGGAGGACAAGTTCCGGTTTACCATCACAGGCACAGCCATCCCAACTATCACAGAGAAGCCAGTCAAGAGCTTGGGCAAGGTTTTTGACTTCTCTCTGAGGGACACAATATCCATCAAGTCGACCTGCACTGAGTTGGATGGCTGGCTGAAATCCGTGGACAAGTCAGGCCTACCCGGGAAGTTTAAAGCCTGGGTTTACCAACATGGCATTCTTCCCAGGATCCTGTGGCCCCTCCTTGTCTATGCGGTCCCTATCTCAACAGTGGAGACCTTAGAGAGGAGGGTCAGCAACCACCTCCGGAGATGGCTTGGATTACCAAGGAGTTTGAGCAGTCTACCGCACTCTATGGGAAGACCAACAAACTGCAACTGCCCTTCAAATCCTTGGAGGAGGAATTGAAGGTGACAAGAGCCAGAGAAGTGGTTCAGTACAGGGACTCAAGTGATCCGAAGGTGGCTAATGCAGGGATCCAAGTGAGGACTGGCAGGAAGTGGAGGGCAGAGGAAGCTGTTCAAGAGGCAGAGGCGAGGCTGCGTCACAGGAGCTTGGTGGGAGTGGTCACACGAGGTCGAGCTGGGCTTGGATCCTTTCCAACTCCCCAAATGAACACCAGGGGGAAGGAAAAGCGCCGTCTTGTTCAGGAGGAGGTGAGAGCAGCAGTGGAGGAGACAAGAACCTGCAAGGCAGTGGGAATGAAGCAACAGGGAGCTTGGACGAGATGGGAGAATGCGATTGAGAGGAAGGTGACCTGGGCTGAGCTTTGGAAAGCCGAGCCTCACCGCATCAAATTCCTCATCCAGGCAGTCTATGATGTGCTTCCAAGCCCGTCAAATCTGCACACATGGGGCATAGCAGAGACACCAGCATGCCAACTGTGTTCCAAGCGAGGAACCCTGGAACACATCCTCAGCTGCTGTACAAGGGCCCTTGGAGATGGACGGTACAGGTGGAGGCATGACCAAGTCCTGAAGACCATTGCTGAAGCCATCAGTGCAGGACTTGTGTGGGCAAAGCAGTTCCGACCCTCCAAGAAAACCATCGCCTTTGTCAGAGCTGGGGAGCAGCCAACCCCTGCCAGGAAAACATCTGCAGGCATCTTGACCTCTGCAAGAGACTGGCAGCTGTTGGTTGACCTTGAACATCAGCTGAAGTTCCCCAGCCACATTGCAGTCACCACCCTGCGACCAGACATTGTTCTCTTTTCTGAGTCCACCAGGCAAGCAGTGCTGCTGGAACTGACAGTCCCGTGGGAAGACCGCTTGGAAGAAGCCTTTGAGAGGAAGCTCTCCAAGTACGCGGGACTGGTCAGTGACTGCCAGCAGGCTGGGTGGAGAGCGAGGTGTTTCCCAGTAGAGGTTGGTTGCAGAGGATTTGCAGCCCGTTCCTTGGCCAGAGCCTTCAGCAGTTTGGGCATCGATGGAGAGAGAAAGAGGAGAGCCATCCGCAGTACCACCGATGCGGCAGAGAGAGCCTCTAGATGGCTGTGGCTCAAAAGAGGAGAGCCATGGAGTCATGGTAGCTAGTTAGCCATCTGGACACAAGCTGGGGTCTGATCAGCCCCGGCTGGGTCACCTGGAGGAGGGTGTATGATGTTGAAAGACCCGAAACGCCCGATGATTCCAGGAACATCACTGAAGATGTGTCCAGAGGCATCAGTAGATGTATGTACACATAGTGATATATAAGATGTAGTGATATATAAGATGTAGTGATATATAAGATATAGTGATATATAAGATGTAGTGATATAGATATAGTGATATATAAGATGTAGTGATATATAAGATGTAATGATATATAAGATGTAGTGATATATAAGATGTAGTGATATATAGATATAGTGATATATAAGATGTAGTGATATATAATATATAGTGATATATAAGATGTAGTGATATATAAGATGTAGTGATATATAAGATGTAGTTGTGGTGATTCACATTAAGAGACATTCACCAAGAAGGGTTTGTACCTTTAAGAGTGGGGGTTAAAGGGGCAAGGGTTTCCGGTTCCGGGGGAGTTATTGTGGTTGTCACTGAGAGTGTATGTTAGCATGTAGCAGAAGTGAGAGAAGTAAACATCCTCGACTCCAACCTACGTCTGTCGTCTCTTTGTTGCACTTCCCACATTGGTGACCCTGACGAAAGCGAACGAGATGTCTGTCAACGAGAACGCCGGTAACGCCGCCGCGTTGCCCACAGCGCCCGCACCGGACTATGCTAACATATACGCTGCAACCGTCAAGCTGCCCGACTTTTGGCAGCAGAACCCACGGCCGTGGTTTCACCACATAGAAGCCCAATTCCGGCTGAGAGGGATAACGCAGGATGGGACTAAATATTTCCATGTGGTGTCTGCGTTAGATGCTTCGACAACGGCGCGCGCGATGATGCTGTTAGAGGATCCACCGGCTGTCGGCATGTACGGTGCATTGAAGACATTCCTGCTGAAACTTTATGAGCTGTCAGAATTAGAGAAAGCAGACCGCCTGCTGTCACTCAATGGCCTCGGCGACGGCAAACCGTCGGAGTTGATGGAGAGAATGTTGTCGGTGCTGGGATCAGCTGATCCCTCGTTCTTGTTTACACACATTTTCCTGCGGCAGCTCCCGGCGCCTGTGCGCACAGCACTGGCCAGTTCCCCCCTCTCCTCCACCAAGGATTATCGTTCTCTGGCTGCGGAGGCCGACAGGGTGTACCTCGCTAACCGGCAGCAGTTTATCCATGCGCTGCTGCCCCACCCAGACCACTTGACCCCACCTCCACCCCTGGAGGACTATACAGACACCGCGGCCGCGGTGACGGCCCGCCGCCAAGCCGACGACGGGCTCTGTTACTACCATGCAAGGTTTGGGTCCAAGGCCAAGCAGTGTCGCAAGCCATGCAGTTTCAGGGTACAGGGAAACGCCAGGGCCGGCGCTCATTAGCGGCTATGGGCGCCGGCCGTGACTGCAAGCTGTTGTTCGTCGCCGACTCCTTATCTGGCCGGCGGTTGCTGGTCGACTCAGGCGCTCAACGCAGCATCCTGCCAGCGCAGGCAGTGGACACCATGGCCGGCGGACACGGCCCCCAGATGGACGCCGCTAATGGCACACCCATACGAACATTTGGCATCAGGTATGTGGAAGTGTGTTTTGGCGGGCGCCGTTTCGGCTGGGACTTTGTTATGGCTGCTGTATCCACGCCACTTCTGGGCGCGGACTTCCTCTGTGCTTTTAACCGGCCAACCACGTCCTATGGTGCCGGCTGCCTGGCGGCGCAGGGTTTTCAACACCATCCACGGCCTTTCCCACCCGGGGGTGAAAGCCTCGGCTAAATTGGTGGGGATTAAGTTTGTTTGGCCTGGCCTCCGGAGGGACGTTAGAACCTGGGCTGGCTCGTGTGTGGCATGTCAGCGCGCTAAGGTGCACCGCCATACCAAAGCCCCTTTGGCACCGTTTGTGGTGCCAGAGAGGCGTTTTGACCACGTGCATGTGGACCTGGTAGGCCCCCTGCCCCCGTCTCACGGATATACCTACCTCCTCACCATGGTGGACCGGACCACCAGGTGGCCAGAAGCTGTTCCCCTGGCCTCTACTACGGCAGCGGAGGTGGCCCGGGCGTTCATTGGGTGCTGGGTGGCCCGCTTTGGCACACCAGGTGACATCACGAGCGACAGGGGCCCCCAGTTCACCTCGGAGCTCTGGACTACGGTTGCTGAGCACCTGGGGGTGAAGATCCACCGCACTACGGCGTACCACCCGCAGGGCAATGGACTTTGTGAGCGGTTCCATCGGGACATGAAGGCCGCTCTTCGGGCCAGCCTGATGGACAGTGGCTGGGTGGACCGCCTCCCGTGGGTCATGCTCGGTCTTCGCTCTGCCCCCAAAGAGGATCTCCAGGCCTCGTCCGCCGAGCTGGTGTATGGCCGGCCCTACGACGGGCCCTTCCGTGTCCTGGAGGCGGGCGCTAAGCACTTTGTGGTGGACATGGGGGGCAGGTCAGAGCGGGTCGCTATAGACCGTCTCAAGCCTGCTCACTTGAACATTGACGAGCCAGTTCAGTTGGCCCTACCCCCGCGGCGGGGGCGGCCCCCTACCCCAACCTCTGTCCCTGCCCCAACCTCTGTCCCTGTCCCAACCTCTGTCCCTGCCCCAGTCCCTTCCATGGCCCGGGCTCCAGCTCCAGCTCCAGTTCCAGTTCCAGTTCCAGCTCCAGTTCCAGTTCTCACCCTTAATCCCCCTCCTGCAAAGCGCAGCCGTTTCGGCCGCTTGATCCGCCCCCCGCCACGTTAACTGTAGTACTGTTCATGGATTGCCTGTTCAGTTGGACTTTTAATGGTTATCTTGGTTTTTTGTACCTTCTGGGTTGGTGAATTCTGGGGGGGCCTGTGTGGTGATTCACATTAAGAGACATTCACCAAGAAGGGTTTGTACCTTTAAGAGTGGGGGTTAAAGGGGCAAGGGTTTCCGGTTCCGGGGGAGTTATTGTGGTTGTCACTGAGAGTGTATGTTAGCATGTAGCAGAAGTGAGAGAAGTAAACATCCTCGACTCCAACCTACGTCTGTCGTCTCTTTGTTGCACTTCCCACATAGTGATATATGCTCAGAGGTGATGAGATGAGCTAGTCTGCTGCACACATGTCAGCTAAAGAGCTAAATGGAGGCACTTTATTATTTTACTTAAAGTAGATATACAATCTTTCTTATTCTGCTAGAATTGGGCTTCATTGGTAATACCATAATGGCATATTTACAGTACATGGACAGTGGATTGAAGCATTTGAAATGTCTGTTTTGTATAGTATAGTTGGACATGTTTTTTTTCCAGGTGAGAGAGTAATGTCAAAATGACATTATCTGACTGCATTGCCCACAGCAATCCAAAATTAAATTATAATTATGTTATAAATTGATATGGATCAATTTATACCTCTTATTAGATTATAAATACTCTGGTTGTTATGTTTGCCTTTTGGTTGACAGCAAAAGGGAGAGAGGAGGATAGAGAGGGAGAGAAGGAGAGAGAGCAGGATGGTGTCGGCACAACAGAGAGAGAGAGCAAGAACCAGGTGAGAAAGTGGACAGGTAGTCAAGACCACATAAGTAAGTAGCCTTGAGAACCGATGGTTCTCGAGCCTAATGGCCCATAGGGAAGGAGCCTATCTCCTGTTTCCGTAGCGTGAGGCGGCTTAATGTACAAGTTAGTACACCCCCTGGACATGACGCTGGTATGTCGCAGGGTCTTACCCCCTGGGGGGGGGGGGGTCCATGCCACGGTCCATGCCACCCCCCCAAGGCAGCAAACCTAGGCGAAACACTGTTATTCTCATGCTAAAATTGACTGTAAATCCAGATTTTAAAGTTGATATTCTTCCCCGTGGAGCATGCCCCCATAACCTGTGCCCCACCCAAAATGTTTAGCACCAGCCGCCACTATGAGCTCATTAAAAACTTATTTGAAAGACAAGCCTTTGTCAAAGGAAATGCCCTGGTATTTATAAACGGGGACACACTCCATGGGGCATCATCTACATGAAGATCCAGACAACCTCTGAATGAGTAGGTAATGGTTGACCGTTTCTAATGACTTGGAGAGATCAATAAATACGTTTAATAAGCAATTTAACACATAATTGAAGACAAGTGTAGACAACTAGCCTGTGCTATGGCCAGGTGAAATGCCAGATTGGTGTACATTTAGGTTACATTCAAAGGTTAATCGTACGACAGGAGGAGTGATTACAAAGCTGGTAATATCTGGTGATTGATTGTGGTGAATTCCCCACATGTCTTGTCCATGAAGATGAGGGGAAACCACTTTAGATGATTGACATGCAGCCAACGTCCAACTAGTCAAACAACTCGCTGCCTGTCTGTCTGTCACTGGGCGTGGGTTGCAATCTTTTGAAAATTAAAAACGTGCCATTAAGCGTCTATAATCAGCACAAGTGTTTTCATTGTGTATTTTTTATTGAAATTACATAGTTGTGTTTACAGTGATATATTACATAGTTGTGTTTACAGTGATATATTACATAGTTCAACTATGATAGTTGTGTGTACAGTGATATATTACATAGTTGTGTGTACAGTGATATTTCTACAGGCCGGCATTGTAAATAAGAATTTTGTTCTTAATTGTCTCGCCTGGTAAAATAAAGGTTATAATAATAATAATAATAATAATAATATATTACATAGTTGTGTTTAGGGTTAGGGTTACAGTGATATATTACATAGTTGTGTTTAGGGTTAGGGTTACAGTGATATATTTGGGGGCGATCAATAATATTTTTCCCAATGGGCGTTCCCTGATATAAAGGACCGCCTATAGCAAGAAACGAATCGTGTTCTGCAGTTACACCCGACTGGGTTGTCCTTAGCAGAAGCTCCCGCCCTCTACAACACGCTTTCCTGTGTGGAGGGTGGTCTCGATCACGTCCTCACAGCGGAGATAAATAAAGCTCCACGCTTGTCTAACAACTCACACATTAACTTGTACTCATCGTGATCATGTCTGGTAGAGGAAAAGGAGGAAAGGGACTCGGCAAAGGAGGCGCCAAGCGCCATCGCAAAGTTCTCCGTGATAACATCCAGGGAATCACGAAGCCCGCTATCCGCCGCCTGGCTCGCCGTGGGGGAGTCAAGCGCATCTCTGGCCTGATCTATGAAGAGACCCGCGGTGTGTTGAAGGTGTTCCTGGAGAACGTGATCCGTGACGCCGTCACCTACACCGAGCACGCCAAGAGGAAGACCGTCACCGCCATGGACGTAGACGCTCTGAAGCGCCAGGGACGCACCCTGTACGGCTTCGGCGGTTAAACCTTCGGAACCTCAACCACCACATCTGAATCCAAAGGCTCTTTTAAGAGCCACCCATCTCCACACTCAAGAGAGTTGATTCCATCTAACAGTCCTGTGTTAAAGTCCATCCCAAATCAATAGTTAACAAGCAAATGTGCTATTAGGGGTGTAACGGATCACGGAATATCCGTGATCCATTCGGATCGCCCTCCACGGTTCCGAACGCATGTGTACCGCGGATCAATTGCAAAATGTTAACAAGTAATAATATTACTTAATATCTTACTTAATATCTCTTGTAAATCACAATGTAGAGTTGCCATGAAAAGATAGACGCGACAGTTGCGGGCTTTGTTTTACTCTAAAGCGCAATGATAGGTTAATAATGCGAAAGAAAAATAATCTGTTGTTTGCTCACTACACGTGAAGCTGGGAATCCACAACAACAAGGCTGCGTTCGTAAATCCGCTCTGGAATCTGATCAGCGTTCAAGGAACGCCTCTTGTCCAATAAAATTACTTGGTCCCTTTATGACGTCGGACCCAGTGTGCGCTCCGGCGCTCTCAAAGCGAATTTACGAACGCGGCCCAAGTGTATCATGTTACGTTGTTCGGCGGAGAAGAACTCGAAATGGCTCCCTCGTCATTTAAATCCCATGTATGGGAGCACTTTGGCTTCTCTGTCAACTATGACGGGAGGCACGAAAAAGGTAGCTCGACAACTTCTGATAATGTAGGCATTTTTTTCATACCATGTTCAAAATAAGGGTTCACTTTATTATTTAGTTAAAAGTGGCATAAAACATGTTTATTCATCTGCTTTAAAGAGCCCAGTGATTCACTGCTGCAACCAGGCGCCTCCTCCCTCTCTCCTGTCATTTAAATTGAGTGTGTTTCAGTATAATTATGTAATGTTTGAGTGTAGAATATGTTATATATATATTATATATATGTATGTATATATATATATATTACCAGTTTTGACATCTTGAATGTTGTTGGTTTTTGTCACATAGTAAAAGTGGTGTTTTTACAGAATTCAAGGAAAAAGCAGTTTTTATAAAAACAAAAATGTTTTGTGTTGATCCGAAAAATGATTCGATCCGTGACTCAAAAAACGTGACACGATCCGATCCGTGAGTTAGGTGATCCATTACACCCCTATGTGCTATCATGTTCCAACAGTCACGATGTTCCTCCATTATTACAAATAGTTAGGCTGATGGGCATAACAATTGTGTATTTTATGACTAAACTAAGAAACTTTCTACAGTGTTTCTATAGACTGCAAATTCATTTTTAGACGTGGAAACACAATATTTCTGCAAATCATTCTAGAATGTTACTGTGCAATCTAGAACTTCCATTAACTGCAATGTATAATGTCTGCTTGAGTGCATTATGACATCAAATGGAATATTTAGAATGGATGCAACATTCTTAGAACATGGAAGCAATTTACCATGAGAGGAAAAAAAAAAAAACACTAAATAAATCACTTTATTATTATTATTGTAGCGAACGGGAATCTTCTAGTGTAACTCGCCTAGTTAACTCTCTTGGTCTAATGGTTAGCGCGGCCGTCGGTTATGCGGGAGGTCGGGGTTCGACTCCCGCATGGGGCGAGTTACACTGGAAGATTCCCGTTCGCTACACTGGTGTCTGAAGTGGGATGGAAGGGAAGGCCATCGGAGAGCGTGCCCACGTGAGGGACTTGACATAGTGAAGCGTGAGGGCACGCTTTCCCGAACGGTGAGGATAGTGTAACGATCCTGTATGAGGCCCCGTTAACAGCTCCTCCAAGGGAGTTAACTCTCTGGGTTCGACTCCCGCATGGGGCGAGTTACACTAGAAGATTCCCGTTCGCTACACTGGTGTCAGAAGTGGGATGGAAGGAAGGCCATCGGAGAGCGTGTCCACGTGAGGGACTTGACATAATGAAGCGTGAGGGCACGCTTTCCCGAACGGTGAGGATAGTGTAACGATCCTGTATGAGGCCCCGTTAACAGCTCCTCCAAGGGAGTTAACTCTCGGGGTTCGACTCCCGCATGGGGCGAGTTACACTAGAAGATTCCCGTTCGCTACACTGGTTTCAGAAGTGGGATGGAAGGAAGGCCATCGGAGAGCGTGTCCACGTGAGGGACTTGACATAGTGAAGCGTGAGGGCATGCTTTCCCGAACGGTGAGGATAGTGTAACGATCCTGTATGAGGCCCCGTTAACAGCTCCTCCAAGGGTCTAATGGTTAGCGCGGCCGTCGGTTATGCGGGAGGTCGGGGTTCGACTCCCGCATGGGGCGAGTTACACTGGAAGATTCCCGTTCGCGACATTATATATTTTTAATCATTTTTATCATTCTATAATTCTATAGTGTAATATGATATATTATTATCATACTAAGGAAAAAATAAATACAGTGGGAAAAAAAAGAAAAAAGAAAATATAAATTCTATAGAAAATGTTCATTTTTGTTTCATTTTATTATTTCTCATTATTTTTATCATTCTATGATCATTCTAACATTCTATAGTATAATATGATGTATTATTATCATTCTAAGGGGGGAAAAAAGAACATATGTTCATTTTTTCACAAATTAGTTTTTCTCATTTTTCTCATTCTATGATCATGATAGAATGATAGAATGATCATAGAATCAGTATAGAGAGGCTTACCCAACGTTTCAACTATGTCTGTAGAAGGTACCGTACTCTGATTTACTGTAGACCCTGTAGAGGCTTGCATGGCTTTGCACCATGGTTTAATTAATTTGATTTCACCCCTGATAATCAATATTCCTGTAATAAAAAGACATGCTCATTAGTTGGGGGCCTTAGGGCTACATGAGGCTATGTTCGTGCAAATTTGTGCAAAAGCACCACATTTGGCCCAGATGTAGCTCAGAGTATGCTCTCATGATTTAGCCAGGGCGCCCGAGCCAACGACCACCATGGCAGCCAAATCAATATGGCCGCCCTCCGAAAAAGGTTTTGGCTATAACTTTTGAACCAAATGAACTAGAAATGCAAGCCTCGTGTCTATTTGATGTTTTATGACTATTAGAAACACATTGGAATGCTTATATTTATGATTGGGTGTGTCTGGACCCCTAATTTGCATATTTCCAAGATGGCAACTACCCGAAAGTGAGTTTTATCATATATAGGGTATGTGACTGTTAATGCTGTTGTTGATAGCGGGCTGTCTGATTGATTGATTGATTGAAAACTTTATTAGAAGATTTGCAGAAGTAGGTACGTGAAAGTACATATTACATACAAGGTCAACTAACAGGATAAAAACCCAAGAAAGCCACTGGCTTATTTCAATTGGGGTCCTTGATTCTCAATTCATCGTTACATGTAAGACAGACAAAAAAACTAGTACTATCTACAAGATAATACAGACAAATAACTAGAACTATCTACAAGATAAACATACATCCATCATGGGAAGAACAATACAACAAAACATAAGGTATGTACAGCGGGTAGGACAGGTGGGGACATACACCACAGGTGGGGGCGGGGGACAAAACACAAAGTATGTACAGTGGGTAGTTCGGGTCTTTTAATCTGATTTTTGATTTAGAGGGTCCAATTACGGATTGCAGCCTCCTGTAAATGTTTTTTGAGAGTGGTTTTGAAGGTGGGCAGTGTTTTGCACTCCTTTAAGATTATAGGAAGGGCGTTCCACATTTTTACTGCATAGTTTGCAAACATGTTGTCCAATACCCACGTGCGTGCGTCCTCAGGTAAGCGTGTGTGTCTGGGGGAGCAGCTGGCCAGGATGGAGCTGTTTCTCCCTCCTCCTTCTCTCGTCCCCAGGGGGAGAAACCCTGCTGACATGTTTCAATGTTTCAATGTTTCAATGACGGAGGTAAAACAAGAATAGATGTGAACACAGGAAAGGTGTCGACACTGGATCTCACAGTGGTTAATAATATTAACTGCTGCCATATGGAAGCCAATAAACAAGGAGACAAGAGGAAGACACCTCCATGTTGTGGGTAGTGAGAAAAACAGGGGAGGAAATAGAAAAGAGGGGGGAGTAATGACAAGACGAGGAATCGGACACAGTAACTTGAACAGAACATTCCACATTATAGGACGCATCCAAGAAGATGAGGAAGAAGAAAGTGAAAAAACACCACGGCAACCGGACAGCTGAGTGGTAAAGCAGCGTAATGGATGTGTGGGGGAGGAGACTTAGGAGCCCGCGCGTGCGCAGATCATTTATGTGTCCGCGAGGCAAGCGTATGTTTGTTGAGCGCCTGAGCCAAGCTCGAAAGTGTGTGTCAGCAGCCGCCTAATTTGCATAGCTCCCCCATATATCGGGTAGGTGACCACAGCCCCGCCATTCGTTCCTGAAAAGAAACGAGCCATCATCAACATGCCCGAGCCAGCGAAGTCAGCGCCCAAGAAGGGCTCCAAGAAAGCCGTCACCAAGACCGCAGGCAAAACCGGCAAGAAGCGCAGAAAGTCCAGGAAGGAGAGCTATGCCATCTACGTGTACAAGGTCCTGAAGCAGGTCCACCCCGACACCGGCATCTCCTCCAAGGCCATGGGTATCATGAACTCCTTTGTCAACGACATCTTCGAGCGTATCGCCGGTGAGTCTTCTCGCCTGGCCCACTACAACAAGCGGTCTACCATCACCTCCAGGGAGATCCAGACCGCCGTGCGTCTGCTGCTCCCCGGTGAGCTGGCCAAGCACGCGGTGTCCGAGGGCACCAAGGCCGTGACCAAGTACACCAGCTCCAAGTAGTAGCGCTTCTGCCTGCTCCACTAACCCCAAAGGCTCTTTTAAGAGCCACCCACCCTTTCAACATAAGACCAATTCCATAGCGGGTTGATCTCGCGTGCTACGATGTTGTAGTACTTGAACGTGCAGGTGATCTCGCCACACTTTCTCCCTCCTGTCTGTCAAATGAACGGGTAACTAAGCTGTGCACGCATGGCCAATATATATATTTTTATATTACTGGGGAATCACCCATTATATTTGTGTTTTATGACTATTAGAAACACATTGTGTAGTATGGTACCTGTACTGTATTAATGACAATAAAGACCATTCATTCATGAGGCCATTGTAAAGCGCTTTGGAAAAGTCAATTTACCATGTATACCATAGTTTGTTAATCATACCTCATAAGTTCTCAGTATGTACTTGACATTTAACTTGAGTTTGGAACGGCACTATAATCTACAGCGTGTATAAAGTACATCAGGTGATCCAGTGAAGTAGCGCAAAATCCCGGGGCCCCCCCGCAAGGTGGCGGCGGGGGCCCTTTCGCAACGGAGTAAAAAAAAAATAAAAAAAAAATGCGTTTTTAGAGGCCGATGCGTTATTGACGTTGCGAAATTTCGCAATATGCACTCTACATTCTAAATGCTTGACTTAGCAAAAGGTACAAACAAGTGAGAGCAATAGCCTATAACTAAAACCAAATGGTAGACTACACTACATCAGTAGAATGTATTATAAGTAGAATAGTACAAGCTTTATTTATTTTAACAAAGTGTGGTGTGCACAGCAGTGTGATATCTGTAAACATATCTGTAGACTCTCCGCTAAGGGTTGCCAGATGGGATTGAGAATTTCCAACCTAATCAATCTAAAAACTTCTAAATCCACCAAAAACCAGCCAATCTGGCAACCCTGTCTCCGCTGCATCAGAGTCTACTTGTTGCGTAAAATTGGCCAGGGTTAGTCAAATCCTTTGTTGGACATCTCGTTTCTTAAGTCCTGGTATATTGTGGCATTTCTTTACTGTTTGCCATCTGGTCTAGGAATACCCAGGGAGACGCAGATAGCAGAAGTAGAATAGAATAGTAGAATAGAAAAAGAAACAGCTATATATAGCCTAACCATGCTGAATTATGTACCTGTATGATGCACTGACAGCCTGTGACTGTGAACCTGGCCGGACCCTGCCTTTCTGCCTGAGTTTGAGTATGATGCTGCCCAAATAAATGTTATTGTTTAGTGCTGTACGCTTTCGTGGTATTATATTGTGTGAATTATCATCTGTATGTTGTTTTTCTTTCACTCGACTAACCGCCGAGATAATACTTGACATGTACTTCCGTAAACATACATTTTTTATTGGATTTTTTTACAATATCGGACCGACAGTCCCACATATAGCGGCTATAATGTCCGAATAGAGAATCTATCACCACCTAAAGAATGCTTATTGTACTTTGTATTGTATTTTCGCTTGCTCATTTTCCTTGTGTCTCGCTGCCTACGTGTGACGTCAAAGTCATGTTGCTATTGGATACGGCTAACCATGTATATATTTTTTTATATAGGCCTATATATTAAAATTAAGGTTGACACAATGAAGGGCCACTTATTTTCTTTGTTTTATATATTTTTAAATTATAATAAAAAATAAAAAAATAATGTGGATCCAATGTTAGGGGGCCCCCTAGTGGCTGGGGCCCCCCCGCGGTGCGTCGCTTGCGGGCCCGTCCGCTACGCCACTGAGGTGATCCAAGTGCCATAGAGCAAGAACGCAGCAGCAGTACCGCATTTTGACCAGGATATGTCCTCCGAAGTTTTAGTAAATCATACAACTTGCCTTAATTTCTGTGATCTCCGGAATACACTGAATCGCCCTTGTTATAAATGTAAGTTGTTATTATTGTTTGTTTAATTTGTATTACTGACATAAGTCGTGTCACGCCATTTAAACGAGTTCACCCACATGAAAGCGTTTTGATATGGTGAATTGGCCTACATTTATGTCAATAGGTAGCGACGGTCAGTTATCATTGTTACAACTGTATATTGAATTAACCCATAATTAGGCCTTTTGCTATCGGGACTTAGACTACATGTATTTCGGTTACTGGGCAGCGTCCCTGAATGCATATCATATAAATCCTACAATTAAGACTCGTGGACTAATAAATGGAAACTCGCCTCTGAGAGAAATATTGAGGTGGCTCTTAAAAGAGCCGTTGGTAGATCTACTATTAGATCAGGGTGGTCATCTTAGGCGCGCTCTCCACGGATGCGACGGGCCAGCTGGATGTCCTTGGGCATGATGGTGACCCTCTTGGCGTGGATGGCGCACAGGTTGGTGTCCTCGAACAGACCGACCAGGTAGGCCTCGCTGGCCTCCTGCAGGGCCATCACAGCAGAGCTCTGGAAGCGCAGGTCGGTCTTGAAATCCTGGGCGATTTCTCTCACCAGGCGCTGGAAGGGCAGCTTGCGGATCAGCAGCTCGGTGGACTTTTGGTAACGACGGATCTCCCTCAGAGCCACGGTGCCGGGCCTGTAGCGGTGAGGCTTCTTCACGCCGCCGGTCGCCGGGGCGCTTTTACGGGCAGCCTTGGTGGCGAGCTGCTTCCTGGGGGCTTTGCCACCAGTGGACTTACGAGCGGTTTGCTTGGTTCTGGCCATGATGCTACCTTCTTCTTGTAGAATCAAAGTAAAGATGTTCTTCACAAGTGAACTTGCTAAGTTTATAAAGCCGTAGCCGTCGTGCTCCGATTGGCCGGCGAATGTAGACGAGCTCATTGGCCCGTTGTCACCTCCTTCTCAGGCTGTCATTGGACACGACCTCCGTGCACCCTTCCCGCCATAAATTAAAACTCTAAACCCCTCCAGCTCCCTCCATTGCGCGCTTCCCTTGTCCACCCGCCCCGCCCATGTGAATTATAATAATAAACATAATATGAAGATTTAAAAAAATCGGTGTTATGGGAAAATCCATAATTATTAGTCAACTGGCAGATGATACCACTGTTGTGATACCACTTTCTTAAGGACAACGACCCCAGCTATAGCTTTTACGCTACTCTCAGATGCATGTGTTGGGTTTATGCTTATAGCCAGGGGTGCACATAACTGGTGCGCCAGTGCGCATGCGTCGCCAAAATGCATGCTGCGCGGCTGATCAGCGGCATGAAGGCGCTTTTGCGCACCAACAGCTGGGTCCAAGAAGCAAGCCCCACCAAGTAAGTAACTATTTGCCGTCCCCTCAGCCGAAGGCGCGACGAGTAATCCATCACGACGACCACGGCGACTCCCCTCACGAAAACATTCGGAAAGTATCGTAACTCGTACTTTCATTCCGCGTATCGCGTATCGCGTATCGCATGGTTATCACACCGACACTTGAAAATTCAGTCCCGAACGACTCGTCGCTAAAAGGAAAAACAACACCAAGGGACTTCACGTTTCTTTTCTCTGAAGCTTTCAAACGTTCAGACGTTTGTTTTACAGCTTCATTATCGCACCTAGACCCCTGACCCAGGGAATATGGTTGGGAATTCTATTAGAAAAAAGAAGAAAAAAAAAGGCTTTGTTGCACAATCAAAATAACGAGCTATTTAAAGTGATGGCCTACAACATCCTCTACCATGGTTGAAATTGAGGACAGTGATAACTTACAGCAGTCAAGAGAGCAGTGATGATGATTAAGCTTGTAGCATAAGTAAATGCTTAGGCTGTAACTTTTTGTTGAAAAGTTGATTTCAGTATTTACAGAACAGAGCAGTGCTTAAAGAGATGTCAGTTGATTTCATTGTGTTTAAAGGAGTCTGACAGACTTTCATGCTTAAAGAGCAGTCATTTGATTTTGCATTTGTTTATTTTGTTTTGCACACAATCATTTGTTCGTTCATCTTTATTTATGAATAAATGTCGTTTTGCTAATATAAGTTATCCATGTATCCCTTTTTCATCCATCCTGTGGGATGGGGTCGTGACTCGCGAGCTCGGGGAGCACCAAGCAGCATCCCTAGGTGCTCCTCTGAGCACTGGCCCCAAAAAGTTATGTGCACCCCTGCTTATAGCCAGCATTCATCACATTGGTTGGCAACACCACGTGGCCAAATCAAGTGTTGTGGGTGCGTTCTTTCAGCCTCACGAAGGTATATATGGTGACTGTTTAACTTAGTGATTGCAGGCTTCAACATGAGGCACACTAGGGTACTCATAGCGGACAAACACCGTTTAGAGATGAAAATACAAATTGCACTTTTTGAGAGACAAGTGGTTGGCTCTTAAAAGAGCCTTTGGGGTTAAGTAGTGGGGTGAAAGCCGTAGTAGAACTTTTACTTGGCTTTGGCGGGCTTCTCGGTTTTCTTGGGGAGCAGCACTGCCTGGATGTTGGGCAGCACACCGCCCTGAGCGATGGTCACACCGCCCAGCAGTTTGTTCAGCTCCTCGTCGTTACGGACGGCCAACTGCAGATGACGGGGGATGATACGAGACTTCTTGTTGTCGCGGGCGGCGTTGCCGGCCAACTCCAGGATCTCAGCAGTCAGGTACTCGAGCACGGCGGCCAGGTAGACCGGTGCGCCAGCGCCCACACGATGGGCATAGTTGCCCTTGCGCAGGAGCCTGTGGACACGGCCCACTGGGAACTGGAGTCCGGCTCGGGAAGAGCGGGTCTTTGCCTTGGCCCTGGCCTTGCCTCCGGTTTTACCTCTTCCTGACATGTTCAAGCTTCAGATGAGATTTGTACTAGTTGAAGTGGCGAAGCGGGTGTCGTACTTATAGCTCACCCTGACAGCTCATTGGCCTCCGGGCCGATGACACCTCATCCAATGAGAAACCCAGCCCTGGAGCGGGGACGCGCACCCTTCCTGCCGCCCAGCCGAAAAACGTATTGTTATCGCCCGCGCATTTTACCCAAATGTAACGATAGTTATGGAGATATACTCCAGTTCTATGAGTGGAGCGGAGCCGTTTTTATTATTAACTTATTTACTGTGGAGAAACGTACTGGGAGGTAGCGTAGTGGGGATTAAGAGGTCTTTGGGAGGGATACCACGTAAGGACTGAAGTCATTGAAGATTGTAACATCGAGTTATTAAACACCAGTACTATTATAATATCTACTATACCATACTATACCGTCGACTTCATTGTAGCACGTCAGCTCAAATCACTATGGAATTGCTCTTTTATTGACTTGTCACACTGACGTGGCCAGTTAATGACATCATGGGGGTGATATGAAAGCATTTTATCGATAGATAAGTGAGCATGTCTTGGCGGTAGTGGTAGGCTAACTTCTTGATTGTACTAGATTATCCACATGTGAACGCCGTTTAAACCATTATTATATTCATGATTTATGTTTAAATCCACCTGTCCCGAGAAATTGGTCATGCGTATGTATGTATGTATGTATGTATGTATGTATGTATGTATGTATGTATGTATGTATGTATGCAGTGTAGTCACTCCTGTCCATTATATTAATACCGGAAACCGTTTTAGACAACTAGTGAGTACACTACTCCAGCAGTTGAAAGAAACAATGGCAGAGTGGAAAAACAAAAAAGGCGCGCAAAACTTCCGGCGCGTTCAAGGACTGGAGTCTTTGAAAATTGTAACACCGAGTAATTGATACATATGCCATAGCAGACGCTTTTATCCAAAGCGACTTACAATTACGAATTACAGGGACATTCCCCCTGGAGTAACTGAGGGCTAAGTGCCTTACCCAAGGGCACACTAGTAGTGGTGTGGCTTCAGGCGGGATTTGAACTCACAACCTTCCGATCACAAGTCCAACTCACTATCCACTAGACCACCACTACCCCTATATACCCTTATACATGCTTGTTATGTTATATATTCTTTCTGCCTGTTTTAACCTGCTGTGTCTTTCACTCTTGTATTATGTTTTTAATAGTGTTTTCTTCCTTGTTATGTAAAGCACTTTGCGACCCTTGGTCTGGGAAAGGTACTGTGTATACAATACACACAATCAGTACAGCATATAAATTCGACTTATTTGAAGCACGCGACCTCAACTCACTGTGGAATTGCTTTTTTTTGATAGGGTGGGTGGCTCTTAAAAGAGCCTTTTGGGGTAAGTAATACAGACGAAAATCTGTTTACTTAGAGCTGGTGTATTTGGTCACGGCCTTGGTGCCCTCGGACACCGCGTGCTTGGCCAGCTCACCGGGGAGCAGCAGACGCACGGCGGTCTGGATCTCCCTGGAGGTGATGGTACGACGCTTGTTGTAGTGGGCCAGGCGAGAAGACTCACCGGCGATGCGCTCGAAGATGTCGTTGACGAAGGAGTTCATGATTCCCATGGCCTTGGAGGATATGCCGGTGTCGGGGTGGACCTGCTTCAGGACCTTGTACACGTAGATAGCGTAGCTCTCCTTCCTGGACTTTCTGCGCTTCTTGCCGGTTTTGCTGGCGGTCTTGGTGACGGCTTTCTTGGAGCCCTTCTTGGGCGCAGGCTTCGCAGGCTCAGGCATGGTGATGAAAACAGCTCGTTACTTCTCAGAAACGAATAAATGGGTGGAGGTAGTGCAGCCGCGATATAAAGGGGGAGCTATGCAAAGTAGGCGACTCCTGACACTAGATTCTATTGGTCGAGTCTGGTTCTGAACAACTTTTGAAAAAACACTCGTTGTCCAGTTAGCCAGGTTGTCTAAGAATCACCTAGCCATCAGCCATCATAAGAAAATACATCTATGCTAGGACCAGGCAGTCACAATGCTAGAAAAAGGAAGAATTACATTCTTACAAGTCATTGAAGATTGTAACATCGAGTTATTAAACACCAGTACTATAATATCTACTATAATATCTACTATACCATACTATAACGTCGACTTCATTGTAACACGTCAGCTCAAATCACTATGGAATTGCTCTTTTATTGACTTGTCACACTGACTTGGCCAGTTAATGACATAATGGGGGTGATATGTGTTAAAATGATCATGCGGATATGGTTATAATCAAAGTCTTTACTCTCAGTTCAAGGACAATACAGAACGTACATATTATGTCTGTGCTAGCATAGTAATGAATGAATCAACAAGCTCAACAAGCTCAACAAGCTCACTGGTAAGTAACACTCACTGCAGGTGGTGCCACCTGCAGGTCAACTCTCGTAACATCTCCTTTCACATAATCAATGAAGTGATTGAAGCGATTCTCAGAGGTACTGAACTTAAACATTTAGTCCTTACAGTGGCCACTCAATAAACAATGAACAGTATAAGATAATAAACATTCCATTCCTCTTTTTTTTTTTTTTTTTTTTGGGGGGGGTGGGGGGGGAGTATTATTGTTAAGTCACATAGTCTTTGGTATATTTCTCCGGTGGCTTGATGTTGGACCTGGTTCTGGTCTGCCGGAGACCTTGAGGCTCAGGGTCTGCCGGCTGGACTGTGTCTTCATCCAGTGCTGGAGCGTACTCGTCGGGATTAGTTTCAGCTCGACCCCATGTACCCCAGTCGTCCTCTCCTTCAGGGTTCTGAGGCGGTGATAGTCGGAGTGTTTCGTCCACTGGACGGATGTGTTTCCTGTTCCTTCGGTATGTTTTACCATGTACCATCACTTCATATGACCTGTCACTCTTCTGGTCAGTGCAAATGCCAAGCGCCCATGCACTGTTGGGTACATTGGGTTGTAGCAAGACTCGGACTGTCTCCCCTTGAATGATCACTGGCATGTCATGGGCATGTGCATCATAGTGGTGTTTTGAAATAAGCCCCTTTGTTTGCTTTTTTTCTATCACATTGTGCACTACCAGAGGTTGAAGCAGAAGGTCCTTGGAGGGCAGGTGTGTTCGCGTGCGTCTGGACATGAGTCGCTGAGCTGGGGAGCTGTCAAGTCCCTCCGTTGGAGTGTTTCTCCATGCCAGCACTGCCTTCCATGGGTCCTCTCCTGCCAACGCCGTCTTCTTTAGCAGTGTTTTGGCTATTTTAACAGCTGACTCCGCCTTGCCATTGCTTTGGCTGTGGTATGGTGATGACGTTACATGTCGGAAGTCCCAGTCATTCGCGAAGGTCTGAAAGTCAAGTCCCGAGAAGGGTGGGCCATTGTCTGAGATTACTGTGTGAGGTATGCCATGACGGCTAAACTGGTGTTTGCATCGATCGATGACAGTAGAAGCTGTGGTGTCCTCCAATTCATCCAGCTCCCAGTAGTCAGAGTAGTAGTCAACCATTATAAGGTAGTGTGAGTGGTTCACAGTGAATAGGTCCATGCCTACCTTAGACCATGGGAGTTTAGGGAGATGATGGGGATTGAGTGATTCTTTTGGTTGTCTCCTCTGAAGGGAGTTGCATGTGCTACATCTGTTGACATAGTCCTTGACATGTTCTGTTATTCCTGGCCAGAATACTGTGTCCCGTGCCTTCCTGAGGCTAGCTTCACTGCCGGAGTGCCCTGAATGTATCTTTGATAGGAAGTCATTTCGTAGTAACTCTGGGATGAAAACCCTGTCACCCTTGAATATCAGGCCATTATCGGTTGCCAGCTCCTCTTTGAATGTCCAGAACGGTCTCAGTGTTTGATCTACTGCCTGCTTGGAGATGGGCCAGCCTCCAGCGATTCGGGCATGCAGAACCTGACATAAGGGATCTTTGAGTGTGGCGGCTCTGATGGACTCTTGGGTCTTGGTAGAGATGTTGGTACAGCTGCTGTGATCCACGTGTTCGAGGGCTTCAGTGGTCAGGCCCATGGCGTAGACTGTGGCTGGTGTTTGCATTTGTGTGTGTGTTGTATCGGGTTGAGCAGTTCTAGATAGGAAATCTGCCACATGTAGCAGTTTGCCCTGTTTGTATTGTACCTGTAGCTGATAGCGTTGGAGCCGCAGTAGCATCCTCTGTATAAAGGGGCGTCCTTCGATCCCTCATTCTCCCAAACATACAATACAGCCGGGTTTTAACAAGTCGAAGTGGGCCAGCAGCCCTATGGGGCTCCGCTCCACTCATAGAATGAATGAATGAATGAATGAATGAATGAATGGTCTTTATTGTCATTGCTACAGTACAGGTACCAAACAACGAAATTTAGGAGGGGTGGCTCCCCTGGTGTTAGGAAAGGAAAAAAAAAACACTTTAAAAAAAACACAAGAAGGGAAGGAGCTGGTTTACATAAATAAAGGCTATGTACACTATCCACTATACTATACTGTACAGATAGACGACTAGGGTTGTGATATTGCACATAGTGTTATTGCACATTTATTTAAAGTGTCGCAGTTTGCAGGCTTGAAATGTACATATTTGTGCCTCAGCACTACACCTGATTTTTTTCAGTCCAGCAGCTGCCATCAATCCGTCCAGACTGTCCAGGGCCCAGAACCTAGGTCTTTGCTGTGTTCAGGGCCTGGACGGCCCTGTGGTAGAAGCTGTTCTTCAGTCTGTTTGTCCTTGCGGCCATGGTCCTGAACCACCTTTTCGAGGGCAGCCGGGTAAAGTGTTCGTACCCAGGGTGGGTTGGGTCCCTGGAGATCTTGGAGGCCTTCCTGAGACAGCGTGTGTTGTACAGCTCTTCCAGAGAGGGGAGGGGGGCGCCGGTGATCTTCTGGGCTGTTCTCACGACTCTCTGTAGCGCATTTCTCTCCGCGGTTGTGCAGCTGGAGAACCAGTTGCAGATGCCGTAGGTGAGGATGCTCTCCACTGCGCCGCGGTACAAGGTCACCAGTATCTCCTGCTTGCTGTGTTCCTTCCTGAGGACTCTCAGGATGTATAGCCGCTGTTGTGCCTTCTTGATGGTGGCTTTTGTGTTGTCCTTCCAGGTCAGGTCATCCTGCATGTGCACCCCCAGGAATCGGAGGGTTGAGACTCTCTCCACGCTCTCTCCGTCGATGAGCAGGGGCTGGATCTCTGACTTTTTCCTCCTGAAGTCTACGATGATTTCCTGGGTCTTTGACTTGTTCAGCAGCAGGTTGTTAACCTTGCACAGCTTGCTCAGTTGCTCTACCTCATCCCTGTACGCCGCCTCGTCCCCCCCCCGAGATGCATCCCACCACGGTGGTGTCGTCTGCAAACTTTACGATGGAGTTGCTGGGGTGGACGGGGGTGAAGTCGTAGGTGTAGAAGTTGTAGAGGATGGGGCTTAGCACGCAGCCCTGGGGGGACCCAGTGCTGAGTCTGAGGGCTGTGGAGGTGTGGGGGCCCACCCGCACCCTCTGGGGGCGGTCGGTCAGGAAGTCCTTGATCCACGCACATATATGGGGCTTTTCCACTACGGTGCTGACCCGGGTCAGCCCGCTTCGGTCTGCTTCTTTTCCCCTTTTCCATTAGTCGTCCCAGGTCGGTTCAGTTCGCTTCGGCTCGCTTCTTTAGCTCCACATCGACCCCAGGGTCCCTCCCCAAGCCCCATTTCATATCCGGATCTTTTTGCCAGGCTGCGTGTGACGTGTGACGCTGCACACCGTTGATTGGTCAATGGAAAATCGTCATCCCAAGTCCATATATTTCTTCACTAACCGCCATCTTGAAATACCACATTCACTCTTGGAAAATGTCACTACAGTTTCTGTAATAGCTTATTAATAAAGATTCGAAAAATTATGCTGACCATCGTATTATCTTAGTTTAATGTCATTTCAATGAATCATAGAACTTTTATTTACAACAAGCACAACACAAAAATCGCTATTATGCACCGTCTTTGTCCGTGAATAACACCGGCTGTGGAGGTGGTACAAACACACTACTCCTTTGCTAACTTCACCATCTGTCTACGGTCATTTTGAGCACTTAACCACCGCGCTGACACCCCGAGAAGTTATGCTTTTAACCGTAAACTCGATGAATCGGGAGTTCGCCCGCTGCCGTCCAGCCATTTTCGCCGTTCACTCATGAGTCAAATGCCGGTTTTAACAGGGAATTCGCTCCGCGCTGTGTCCACGGTGATAGGAGTGGAGGATCGACTCCATTCAAAAACTTTTGGATTCCCTGGCTTGTCCTCTTTCCGGACACGTTTGAATTGTTATCCTAACCTCCGGTAAACCGAAGTTATTAACCCGCAAACGGCACAGTGTTTGTCTGGGAATAACACCGGCTGTGGAGGTGGTACAAACACAATACTCCTTTGCTAACTTCACCATCTGTCTACGGTCATTTTGAGCCCTTAACCACCGCGCTGACACCCCGAGAAGTTATGCTTTTAACCGTAAACTCGATGAACCGGGAGTTCACCCGGCCGCTGCTGCTGTGCTGTCCAGCCATTTTCGCCGTTCACTCATGAGTCAAATGCCGGTAGATTCGCGTCTTGTCTGCGTTTCCCGATGATGATACTACAGTTCATAAAGCAGACAAGTGAAGGCAGTGGTTTTAAGGGTTCAAAAAACATGACTTTATTATGTGTACATAGCTTCCTCTCTCTCTTTCTCTCCCAAAAATTCACGGCTGTGTACACCCGGAAGCTTTTTGCCAGGCTGCGTGTGACGCGTAACTCCGCCTACTATCGTCTACTCCTCCTACTAGTCCGGGTCGGTTTGTGTATAATGGAAAACCAGAACTGATCTAAACCGAACTGGGCCGACCTGACGCGAACCGAACTGGGCCGACCTGGGCTGCTGATGGAAAAGCCCCAATAGAGTGTGATAGACCCAGGTCTAGTAGTTTGGTCACTAGCCTGTCTGGAAGGATAACTGTTCACTACAGTATTATAACGGTTCACTACAGTATTATACGTCCCGCGCACTACTGGATTACTTGTATACCATTGGAGTAAATGAATACCGTATTATATTATATTATATTGCATTTCATATCATCGTACTTTGCACTATTGAAACCACTGTACTTTATTACTTTAGGAATGTATGATTGATGTATGACTTACTTTACTTGCTTACATTACTTATTATTATCGTGTTTTGTGTCTGGCTCATGCCTACTTGTAGTACAATATGTAATAAAAGCGATTCTGATTTTAAAACCTCATGAAGGAGAAAACATTCTGAAAGTGACATAACGAGGAATGTTCCTGTAGCCCTGTGTATTATGGCGCGTGTCCTCTGCCTTATCTACGCGCACATGACAGAATGAGACATTTCACAACATGAGACTCACAGCGCAGACAAACAGAGGATGGAGTGATGCATTGCTCTTTTGGAGAGAGGAGTGGTTGGCTCTTAAGAGCCTTTGGGGTTGAGGAGGTGAAGTCGTTTACTTTTTGGCGGCCTTGCAGTCAGGTACTCGAGCACGGCGGCCAGGTAGACCGGTGCGCCGGCGCCCACACGCTGGGCATAGTTGCCTTTGCGTAGGAGCCTGTGGACACGGCCCACTGGGAACTGAAGCCCAGCGCGAGAAGAGCGGGTCTTTGCCTTGGCTCTGGCCTTACCACCGGTTTTGCCTCTTCCTGACATGGTGACGGTTTAGCGGGATCTCAAAGAAGCTGAAGACAATAATTTCAGATAACGGTTCTGCCGCTTGGAGCGTTGTTCTTATAGCTCGCCTTGACGGCGTTCATTGGCCACTGGGTCGACGTCACCTCATCCAATCAAGAGACAGAGATTGTGGATACATTGTGAATATTGAAGATTGTCTTTGTGAGTTTCCCTCGCGCGCCATAAATCGAAGTTCAAATCAAACTCGTCCCACGTGACATAATCAATATACTAAAAGTAGTATATGTCATAATATAATAATAATAATAATAATATATAATTGATACGTATATAATTTATACATTGTGAAGTTCATTCCCAGCTCTCTGTAGTACGTTACTCCTGACTGAGCGAAAAGTGTTATCACCCGCCTTTCTGTCCAAATATAACGTAATGGTGTAACGGAAAGAGTATCTCATAACTATCTGTATATGTTGATATTATATGCAACTTTATGGACACTGTCATACCCCCACCATCCTCTCCCGCACACAGATCTACCGAGTGACACTTTATAGGGTCAAAGTGTAAACTAGACCTAGATGTCAAATCTCTCATTACTGCTCATTATTTAATTTAATTTAAGTAAAAACATGATTGTCGTGTTTGTAAGTCCGTGCTTGACACTGACACTGGGGGCGGCTGTGGCGGAGGTAGAGCCGCTGTCTGATGATCACAAGTTTGGCAGATCGGCGGTTCGAGCCCCAGCTGGCCACATGTCGAAGTGTCCTTGGGCAAGACACTGAACCCCAAATTGCTCCCAGTGAGCCGGCCGGCGCCTTGCATGGCAGCTTGCCGCCATTGGTGTGTGAATGAGAGGCCGTTGTAAAGCGCTTTGGATAAAGGCGCTATATAAGTCAGTCCATTTACACTGGTGTAAAATACTTTCTAAAATAAACACTCGACTTTTTCTGTCGTCATGGATGATAATGCGTTTTTACGAAAATGTGGGTGGCTCTTAAAAGAGCCTTTTTGTGGTACATATGGTGTCGGAAAGAACACTTTGAATGTTTACTTCTTCTTTGGGGCTGCCTTCTTTGCCTTGGGCTTCATCGTTTTGGGTTTGGCTACCTTGGGCTTGGCTGCCTTGACGGCCTTTTTGGGGCTCTTAGTCGGAGCCTTCTTGACCGGTGTGGCCTTCTTCGCCTTCTTGGGGCTCTTGGTGGCCTTCTTGGTGACTGCCGCGGGCTTCTTTGCCTTCTTGGGAGACTTCTTGGCCGCAGCAGCGGGCTTCTTTGCCTTTTTCGGAGACTTCTTGGCAGCGGCGGGCTTCTTTGCGGCCGCCTTCTTGGGTTTCGGGGCGGCGGATTTCTTCGCCGGCTTCTTGACCGCCTCGGTGGCTTTCTTGTTGAGTTTGAAAGAGCCGGAGGCCCCGGTGCCCTTGAGCTGGAGCAGAGTGCCCTTGGTGACGAGGCTCTTGACGGCGACCTTGACGCGGGAGTTGTTCTTCTCCACGTCGTAGCCACCGGCCGACAGCGCCTTCTTGAGCGCGGCCAGAGAAACACCGCTCCTCTCCTTGGATGCGGACACGGCCGTCACGATGAGCTCGGCGACGCTGGGGCCAGCTGCTTTCTTGGGCCTGGCTGCTGCTTTCTTCTTGGGGCTCTTGGCCGGCGCGGGGGCTGCTGCTGGTGCGACTTCTGCCATGTCTGTAGAAAGTCTCGTTCGTTCCGGTAAACCAACTAGTCTGCAAATCTGCTCTGTGAGAATGAAGCTCAACCCGGAGCAGGGGGCTGTCCTTAAACGCGGCATGAGAACCGTGCAGACTCAGCCATCCCTGCTCAGCAGTCTGCTGCCGAAATGTTTGGGCGCCTGTGTTTTCTCCTCGCGAATAACGGGCCAAAAGTCACCGGTGGTGCCGAGTTGAGGTCCAAATGCAAACGGGTCAGCGAGCAGACTTGCCTCCGGTTAGAATAAAGTCATGTGAGCCGCGAAGGCCTCGTGAGTTTTGTTGTGACTCGATCAAAACCCCACCGTTGCACCGTCGGAGGGAGCGGTGCGCACAGCTTTTCCTGTGTTATTTGTCTCCTAAAGTGGCTAAAAGTGCATATGATTGCGACCAGCACTCGTTGTCCAGGTAGCCAGGTTGTCTGGCAAGGGAGTACAAAGGTTTAGGGTCCCCCGATGTGGTGCGGGGTGTTATAAATATGAGCTCTTTTGGTGGTCGTGAAACACAGTCGCGGGGATGGGGCTGAGAGCTTGTCCCTATAGGTGATTTTTCAGATGGTGTCCCTCTCCCTCCTATTAAATCTAGACAAGACAGGTGAAAGCCATAGATAGACTATGCTTGCTGCATGTCGACTCTGAGGAATCAATTGCGATATTATCACCAGAATTGTGTCGAGGACATCAGCAGCCTTATGATGAATATGTTCGGCTACTAAACTAGTTGGTAACTAGCTGAAATTGCAATCATAACTTTGTTTGTAAATAAATAAATAATACTAGTAATAAGTAAATTCAATAAATTAAACGTGCTTATGTATGTGTTGTTTATCGATGGTGACGTAGTCAGCCTGCCTCCTCTCTCGATGTGTTTGTGGGTCTTTGTGGACCGGGGTGTTTAAATTACATCACATTTGTAATGTAACATAATATAATATAATATAATGGTTCTGACGCTGCTTGGCTGTCCTTGAGCCTCGTATTAATATTCACCAATAATAGAATAATATATATGCTTATGACACTGTTGTACAGTATGCTATTGCCCCCACGACTGACCAGGCTCTTTCTGAGCTACAGTCTGCATTCACTGTCCTGCAGAGAGCATTTGGTGGGCTGAGAATGAGAATGATACTTAATGTTGGAAAGATAACAATCTATGTTCTACCATATCACAAATTGTTTTTATTTGATTCATGTTTGCATCTTGGGTGTGTCCCGCTACCTGGGCAGTTCGTTCATGGCAGTGTTTGATTATCGCTTTATCATAGATGATAGTTGTTATCCTCATCATTGCATTCTGTATAAATGGCTGGCTGGACCGTTAAATCCTGTAGATCTATTCATAACTCGTTTTTTTATATAAAGCCCTACTACATAAACAAAACCCGCTACCTAGTGGTATTATTACAATTCAAATACATGCATGACCGAACTCGTTCACATCATTGGTTCTTGAGGTTCTGTCCAGGTAGCTGACTAGTGAGCCTGCATCAACCTTAATGCTATTCAAGTGCAAGAAGATTACATTTGTCTTCGCCGTTTAAGATACACACATTCATCTGCTGTGGAGCAGTAGCAGGCGGTCTGATTCTCCCTGGAGGTGATGGTAGATCCACATGTGAACGCCGTTTAAACTATTATTATATTTTATTATTTATTTTAAATCCACCTGTCCCGAGAAATTGGCCATGCGTATGTATGCAGTGTAGTCACTCCTGTCCATTATATTAATAGAGGAAACCGTTTTAGACAACTAGTGAGCAACAAACAAGTGAGGAACAAAAAAGGCGCGCAAAACCTCCTGCGCGTTCAAGGACTGGAGTCTTTGAAAATTGTAACATCGAGTAATTGATACATATGCCTTATACATGCTTGTTATGTTATGTATGCTTTCTGCCTGTTTTAACCTGCTGTGACTTTCACTCCTGTATTATGTTTTATTTGTGTTTTCTTCCTTGTTTATGTAAAGCACTTTGAGACCCTTGGTCTGGGAAAGGTGCTGTATAAATACTGTATAATTGTACTTACTTGTTACAATACACACAATCAGTACAGCATATACATTCGACTGATTTGTAGCACGTGAGGTCATCTCACTATGGAATTGCTTTCTTTTTTGATAGGGTGGGTGGCTCTTAAAAGAGCCTTTTGGGGTAAGCAGTACAGACGAAAATCTGTTTACTTGGAGCTGGTGTATTTGGTTACGGCCTTGGTGCCCTCGGACACGGCGTGTTTGGCCAGCTCACCGGGGAGCAGCAGACGCACGGCGGTCTGGATCTCCCTGGAGGTGATGGTAGAACGCTTATTGTAGTGGGCTAGGCGAGAGGACTCGCCGGCAATGCGCTCGAAGATGTCGTTGACGAAGGAATTCATGATTCCCATGGCCTTGGAGGAGATGCCGGTGTCGGGGTGGACCTGCTTCAGGACCTTGTACACGTAGATTGCGTAGCTCTCCTTCCTGGACTTTCTGCGCTTCTTGCCGGTTTTGGTGGCGGTCTTGGTGACGGCTTTCTTGGAGCCCTTCTTGGGCGCTGGCTTCGCAGGTTCTGGCATGTTGATAGTGGCTCGTTACTTCTCAGAAACGAATGAAGAGGCGGCAAACGCACACCCGTAATATAAAGGTGGGCTATGCAAATTAGGCGGCTGCTGACATCCACTTCCAAAGCTCTAGTCTGCCTCGCGGGTAAATACATTATCTGCGCACGCGCGGGCTCCTCCCCCCACCCCTTCCTTACTTTTTCACCCGGCTGTCGGGTTGCCTTGTTTCCGATGGCGATATGAACATGAAAACGTCAAGAGGAAGATTGAGAATGATATACATAGAACACCAAGTTCCCCAAACTCCCAACCAGCCTAGCGATTACTACCAGGAATTGTCCTTTTGGGATGGTACGACAAGGGCATGCATTATTATTATCACTAGATGCGCAATAGAAAAAGGGGCTGCACTGTGTTGTGTGCGTAATAATCCATAATAACCATTTTCTTTCTAGGGTGCACATGTGGGATGGTCATTTCTAGTCGTGGAATGCCAAGACTACGCATTTACTTGGGTTGACATTGATTTGGCAACGTATGTTTTTATTCTAGCAGCTAAACCCGTTGAATGTACAGGCCTGACAAAATGTGTTATAATAATGGAATCAACTCTCTTGTGTGGAGATGGGTGGCTCTTAAAAGAGCCGTTGTTTTTTGTAGGGGGTGGTTGAGTTTACGAATAGTTTAGCCGCCGAAGCCGTACAGAGTACGTCCCTGGCGTTTCAGAGCGTATACAACATCCATGGCGGTGACGGTCTTCCTCTTGGCGTGCTCGGTGTAGGTGACGGCATCACGGATAACGTTCTCAAGGAACACCTTCAGCACACCACGGGTCTCTTCGTAGATCAGACCAGAGATACGCTTCACACCCCCACGGCGAGCCAGGCGGCGGATAGCGGGCTTCGTGATTCCCTGGATGTTATCACGGAGAACCTTGCGATGACGCTTGGCGCCTCCTTTTCCGAGTCCCTTTCCTCCTTTTCCTCTTCCAGACATGTTGAGTTCAGTAAGATTATGACTTCGGTGAAGTTGTGGGTTGAATTTATCTCAGTTACGAGGACGTGATTGAGACCAGGCTGTACAGGAACCGCGCACTATCGCTTGCCTCTTTTTTTCTTTTTTCTTGTGGGGGATTTTTGTCGAGGGAGGAGCTTCTGCTAGGGACAACGTTTGGCATTATGGGCATTATTGAAGCAAAAGGACATCGCACACACACACACACACACACACACACACACACACACACACACACACACACACACACACACACACACACACACACACACACACACACAATCAGTAAAAGAACATAACATTAATCAAGATGTTTGGAATGGTAAGATTGACTCCTTACAACAGCACATGGTCACATTTAGACACTATTATGACTGCAACCATTTCAATCTTTTAGCAATGTTGTAGTAGGACATGTAGGCTCAACTGATCTATTTTGTGGAGCTCTGCCCCATAGGAGAGCTCTGCTCCTATTGGTTTACTCCTATAGGTAGCCAATGACTGAATTATTTATTGATTTATTCAGGGGGGGTGAGAGAGACTGTTTTGCCCTGCCCGGTAAAGACAAGGGCACTCTGAGAGGAGATTGCGAATCTGCTGGCAAAGGGTGCAATGGTCCTAGTCCCCATGGACCAGTGGTTTGTACTCCCCCTCAATCTGCTGGAGCTTGAGGCAGTCAGACTGATTGCTCAGCTCAACTGCTAAAAAAAAACACTTCCCACCTACACTTAATTTCCCGCCTATTTGCACACGCCTTATATGGCTCTCCCACTCTATCTCTTCTGATCTCTTCTTTCTCCTCCCAAAATGAGAGAGAGATAGAGATGTACTAATTAAAAGTCACTCAGACCAGTTGCACCCTGGAGTCATCCTTAACTAGCCTAAACCTGTCATAGCTGACCATTAGAGGAGGGGGAAAGCACACACTGAAATATCTTATTGTACGGCTCCTACAAGGACATTTTAAGGATTTACTAAACTGCTGTGCAGGTAACAGCTGCCGTTATAAGCTGTTATCCAACTTTTTATGGTCTGTGTGCATCCTGCTCTGTTATCAGTTCAAATAGCCATACCTTTCAGATACACATTTAATAGATACACAGACAGCTGACTGCACCTTACATGAATGTACCCGCTTTGTCTCAGTGTTTGTGAGGTCAACATGAGCCCACGTTCTTCAGTACAGGGCCTATTGTAAATGCAAATTCCCAATATTTGGTATTGTAAATGTAAATGTAAATGTATTGCAGATCAGACCTGGGTCGAACTAATTGTGTATTTAAGTATTTGTAGGTACAATTGAGATCCACAATTGAGATCCACATTGATCATTTGAAAATAAAAACCTAAAACAATTATACCTCTTGATTACCTGACACCTTTGCTGCAGAGAGGGGAGGGGGGATTTCCTGGCGCGCGCGCGTGCACACACACACACACACACACACACACACACACACACCTTTACCTGGAACACAGCACAGAGGGGACTTTCACTGGTGTTGTACTTGTCTTGTTTATGGTTATGGTTTATGAGGCACTGAGGTCAGGAGTCCTTCCTGCTTCTAACAACTGAGGGAGAGAGGGAAATCAGAGAAAGGAAAGTAAAGGAGAGAGGGAGTGAGAAGGAAAGAGAGAGAAAAAGACATAGCAAAGGTAAAAGAGAGATAGGGAGAGAGAGAGAGAGAGTGTGTGTGTGTGCGTGTGTGTGTGTGTGTGTGTGTGTGTGTGTGTTTGTGTGTGTGTGTGTAGCAGCATTTAGAAACTCTACACTGGCTTCCTGTTAAGTTCAGAATAAATTTCAAGATCCTTCTGCTTGTTTATAAAGCTCTCACTGGCACAGCACCAGAATATCTGAAAGATCTTTTGCTAGTATATCAGCCCAATAGAGCTCTCAGGTCTTCTGACGCTGGTTTTCTCTGTGTACCACATGTACAAAAGAAGAGATTTGGTGAGGCTGCATTCTCATTTTATACTCCCAAATTGTGGAATGCACTGCCAGTTTACATTAGGGATGCAACCTCAGCAAATATTTTCAAGTCAAGACTAAAAACCCATATTTGGTATATTGCCTTTAAATGACTAAATGATTAAATGATGATTATATAATGATTGGAGCACTTTGAGCTGCAACGTTTGCAGGAAAAGCGCTATACAAATAAAAGTTATTATTATTATTATAAGTGGACCGGTTCTGGTGGCCATACGTATGCCTTTTTCATGGCAAAGATCAGGCTCAGTTATGACTGCTCGAGTTGGTCCCGATTTGTCTTCCTTTGCTTGAGATCTGTGTTCTTGTGGCGGGCCGGATCCGGTCCATGGGCCTTAGTTGGACCACGTCTGCTCAAGTCCCTTTAACTTCAGACCAAGGTCCTAATCATCACTTTGCTCTAGTCCCTTTAACTTCAGACCAAGGTCCTAATCATCACTTTGCTCTAGTCCCTTTAACTTCAGACCAAGGTCCTAATCATCACTTTGCTCTGGTCCCTTTAACTTCAGACCACGGTCCTAATCATCACTTTGTGTACAGTACTAGTGTGTGTAATATGACATGATGCGAATGTTTTCTCTCTCTGTGAATGTGTTTGTGTGTCTGTAGTGAATGCAGTGGATGTTTTACTGCCACCAGAGCCCAAGACCTAGGGCATCAGCAGGGGGTGGCAGGGAGAGATCCCTGCCATCGCTCCGCCACCAGGAGATGTACTGGGGTTAAAGGAGCAAAACGTCAATGACTGGTGGTCCCCAGCTGATGACCCAGTTAGGCCCACATAGGTGTTCAGTGAGGTGTCACAGCACACCTGTTCTAAAGGCACTGTTGGAGGTGCGTCAGGCAGCAATGCCCAGCAGGAGTACCATCACCTGTATCATGATTTGATTTTGTTGTTGTAGTAATGGTTACAGTTTCCATCACAATAATGTTCCTACTGCAGTATCAGGCCCTCTGTCCTCCAGAGTAGGAGTGTACCTGGATCACACGTCAGGTACTCTGTCCTTCTACAGCGTCTCCTCTGACACAATGACCCTCCTCCACAGAGTCCAGACCACATTCTCTCAGCCCCTCTATCCTGGGTTTGGGCCTCATTGGGGTGACAGTGCTGAGCTGTGTGATCTTAGAGCTCCCCATAAGTGAGTGATGCTTTATTATAAGCTACTATTCTGTAGAAATACATTTCTCTGTGATTTGGTTTTAAGAGTTTATATGTAATTATTTCCCACTTCAATGAATCTCAGAGGGTTGACTCTCAGATTGAGCTCTCTCTGTGAAGTCTAGAATCTGAGATGATTGAATCCCAATCCTGTGATGGTGTCAACAGTCAGAGGATGTTCATATCTGGTCATACTGGAGCTCTATTACATATTCCAGGGTTCATGTCTGGTGAGGTTGGACCTCTATTACATATTCCTGGGGTCAGGTCATCTTCATTTGAATGATCCAATGATTGCAAATAGGACATTTGTTTTCAATGTTTTCTCAATAAACTGTAAAAGAGATTATTATTTTTTGGGAGATTATTATTATTATTTTCTACATTTAAATGTTTTCCTTGTACAATGTAAATGACCCTAAACATCAAATCAGATTAAACTTTATTTACAATACATACTGTGGCACATTTCATTCACATATGCAGTATAGTCTAACGTGTTTTAATAACCCTGACATATTTAATACAATACAACATGCTTTTATAATGTGCTCTGTGTGGATTTATGGCAAATTCTTCTAATTTAATCCATTTTAAATTGAGTCTATAACACCACATAATGTGGAAAATTGAAGGGGTCTGAACACTGTATATATACATATACTATCTATTTTAAGAACAGCCTATGGGGGTACCGCATTTTAATGTCCTCCCTAAGCTTTAGCCGAAGTAAATCAGACCTTGTGTGGAGAAAATCCGTGATCTACAGAATACACTGACTGACCCTGATTTACTTCGGATTATCTTACATAAGTAGTGCTTATCATAGTTAGACCATCACAACGAATTCACACATTAAGGCCTTATGCTGCTGTGAATTGGCCTACATGTATTTCGGTTACCGAGATGGCACGGTCAGCATCCCTGCAGGCTACTCATTTGAGTCGTATAAGTTATAGATTAACGCCCTACACGGGTGGTAAATGGAAACACGCCTTTGAGGGAAATATTGAGGTGGCTCTTAAAAGAGCCTTTGGGGATTTCCTCTCAGATCGGTGTGGTCATCTTAGGCGCGCTCTCCACGGATACGGCGGGCCAGCTGGATGTCCTTGGGCATGATGGTGACTCTCTTGGCGTGGATGGCACACAGGTTGGTGTCCTCGAACAGACCGACCAGGTAAGCCTCGCTAGCCTCCTGCAGGGCCATCACAGCAGAGCTCTGGAAGCGCAGATCGGTCTTGAAATCCTGGGCGATTTCTCTCACCAAGCGCTGGAAGGGCAGTTTGCGGATCAGCAGCTCGGTGGACTTCTGGTAACGACGGATCTCTCTCAGAGCCACGGTGCCGGGCCTGTAACGGTGAGGCTTCTTCACGCCGCCGGTGGCCGGGGCGCTTTTACGGGCAGCCTTGGTGGCGAGCTGCTTCCTTGGGGCTTTGCCGCCGGTGGATTTACGAGCGGTTTGCTTGGTTCTGGCCATGACGATATCTTCCTTCGTTCAGTTGGAGTATAACCAACCTCGACAGAACGTTGTACATTTATAAACCCCCAGTCGTGCCCCGATTGGTTGGCGACTATAGACGAGCTCATTGGCTCGTTGGCGCCTCCTTCTCCGGCTGCCATTGGACACGAGCACCGTCCGCGCCATTGCCTCCACAAATTCAAACACTTAAACCCTGCCGCGCGCTTCCTTTGTTTGGCCCCTCCCCCAAACAGTTGGCTTCAAAGAGATGTAATTCCGATATCTTTTGTCAATGATAAATCTATCCTTTAAATTATAATTTTTTAAACCCAAAACAAATGTGAAGATACAAAAAAGTATGTGATGTACGACTATATGAATACAAATGAACAAGAACAGTGTAAACATTATGTACAGAGATCAGCGTGGTGCAGACACTTATTTTGTCTTTACGGTGGTTGTGTTCCAATGGACGTCCTTTAATCTCGCTGCTGTTGTGGACATTGTTGTCCTCTATCCTTAATCTATAACTTCATCATTGTTGTCCTCTATTCTTAATCTATACTTTCATCATTGTTGTCCTCTATTCTAAATCTATAATTTCATCATTGTTGTCCTCTAATTTTAATCTAAAGTTTCATAACTAGTTGTCCACACCCAGTTCATACAAATGATGAACCAAACAAACGCAAACTATATTAAGAACAAGGTCCACTACACAAGGAAGGGGTGATGTTTAAAACCTTATGAAGGACTGAATGTTATTTCTAATGCTGAGGCAGTGACATCAAAAGGATGTTTTCTGCCCAACCCTGTGTAATATGTATGGGTGCGTTCTCTGCCTCGTACATGAAATCATAATTAGTGTTTTTCACAACATGAAACACTCATAACGCAGACAAACAGTGGAGGGAGAGATGGACTGCACTTTTGAAGGGAGAAGTGGTTGGCTCTTAAAAGAGCCTTTGGGGGGTTTGAGGAGGTGAAGCCGCGGTGGGACGTTTACTTCGCCTTGGCGGGCTTCTCGGTCTTCTTGGGGAGCAACACTGCCTGGATGTTGGGCAGCACACCGCCCTGAGCGATGGTCACACCGCCCAGCAGTTTGTTCAGCTCCTCGTCGTTACGGACGGCCAACTGCAGATGACGGGGGATGATACGAGACTTCTTGTTGTCGCGGGCGGCGTTGCCGGCCAACTCCAGGATCTCAGCAGTCAGGTACTCGAGCACGGCGGCCAGGTAGACCGGTGCGCCAGCGCCCACACGATGGGCATAGTTGCCTTTGCGCAGGAGCCTATGCACACGGCCCACTGGGAACTGGAGTCCAGCTCGGGAAGAACGGGTCTTTGCCTTGGCTCTGGCCTTGCCTCCGGTTTTACCTCTTCCTGACATGGTGACGGTTTAGTAGGATTTCGTGATAGCTGAAGAAAAGAACAAGCGATAACACTCCTGTTGCTCTCAGCGTTGTTCTTATAGCTCGCCCTGACGGCTTCTCATTGGCCACCGGGTCGATGTCACCTCATCCAATCAACGGAGACCATTTCACTTCCGTCTTTGTCTGTCTCGCGCGCAGAAATCAAAGATGGATTCAAACTCGTCCCATGATTAACGAAACTAGTATATACTATAAAACATAATACACATTTTTATTTTAATATTATTATTATTATTACCTCATACTAAGTTGTGTATTGCATTAGGCCAGTGGTTCCCAAACTTTTTCAATCAGGCCCCCCTTGGGTAATTGGAAATATTTTCGAGCCCCCCCTAACCCGGTTCCCACCTAGATTGATATAATTAATTGTATAAAGTTGTAAAAACATTACATTTTCTCTTCTAATAATAACAAGACACATACAGTATATCCAACTATAGTTTTATATTTTATTATGGTTTGAAAAGGAACATAAGTGCTTGGCAAATGATCCTGTGCCACTGAAATATTCAACATATCAACATTAACTAATTTCTACTGCATCACTATTCTTACTCCTCACATTTCTATCACAATTACGATCAATGACTTGTGTGTGCTTGCTTTGCCTTGCAAATCTTCTCAAAGCGGGGTTGTTGTTTTGAGACTGCCACTCTCAGTTCATTCTCAATGTTCAACTTCGACCTGTATTTGCTTTTGATAGCAGCAACAGCAGAAAAGCCTATCTCACACAGGTACGATGTTGCAAAAGGCAGCAGTATTCCCACAGCTTTCTGTCCAATGAGAGGGTAGTCCTTCTCCACTCCAATCCAAAACCCAGCCAAAGTCGTGGATGTGAACTGCAGCCTCATGGTTGACTCTGAAGTCATGTCGATGTACTGTTCCTCTTCCGCAGTGCTGAACATGGCAGGTGGTGGTGCAACAAATGGATCTCTAATCCAGTCGTATTTGGCACTGTCATCCACAGAGAAGTATTTCTGGAAGCTTTGTTTCAGGGCTGAGATGTGCTCTCTCATACATGGAACCACTGTGCTCTGCAGCTCATTGGTCTCGATGAATGCCTTCAGATTCCCAAATGAGTCGATGTCCCCCTGTTCAAGTCTCCTGCCCCACATGTCCAGTTTCCGTGTGAAAGATTGTATCCTGTCTGCCAGATGTGGAAGGTGTGTGTTGTTGCCCTGCAACTGTAGATTCAATTCATTGAGCTTCTCAAACATGTCGCTTAGGTAGGCCAATTTCATGAGGAAGTCTTCATCATTAAACTTGCTGGCAAGTTCGTTCCCTTCCTCCTCCAAGTAGATTCGGATCTCATCTTTCAGCGATAGCACCCTGGACAGCACCTTTCCGCGAGAGAGCCAACGCGACTCGCTGTGAAATAGCACGGCTGTGTGCTCGGAGCCCATCTCCTCGCACAAAGCGGAAAAAATGCGAGCTTTCAGTGGTCTTGTTTTTATGTAATTGACGGTGGTGATAACATGAGACAAAACGTCATTCAACTCTGGACTCAGCTGCTTTGACGCGAGTGCCTCCCTGTGTATTATGCAGTGAGTCCACACTGCTTTCGGTGCAACGCGCTTGATGAGCGTCTGGAGCCCTCCCCGTTTTCCTGCCATGGCCTGGGCACCGTCGGTGCATATCCCCACACAGTCCTCCCATTTCAGATCGGCTTCACTCAGGTATTTGTCTATGATTTTGAACAGTTCATCAGCTGTTGCTCTGTTTGGGACATAGTTGCAAAATAGCAAATCCTCGCTCAAACCCTCCGCATCAATGTATCTGACATACGCTATTAACAGACAGTCCTTGTTACTATCTGTGGCCTCGTCTACCTGGAGCGCAAAGCGTTGGTCTTTTATTTTCTCAACAAGCTGCTCTTTCATGTCTTCTGAGATGTCATTGATGCGTCTCGCAATAGTGTTGTTTGACAGGGGGATAGCTTTGAGTTTTTGGGCTGTTGCCTCGTCTATCATATGTGAAACCATATCTATTGCAGCAGGGAGTATTAACTCCTCAGCGATGGTGTGTGGTTTTTTAGACTGGGCGATACGATATGCCACTTTGTAGGAGGCAAGTTGAGCATTAGACGTAACAGATGCTGTTTTAACGAAACGGCTCTGCTGACCACGGTATTCTTGGAGTTTTCTCTTGAAGAAATCGAGGGGCTTCTTCACATCAGTCGGGTGTGTGGTCTCCAAGTGACGTTTCAACTTGCTAGGCTTCATGCTTTCTGCCGCTAAAGTTTTGAGACAGAGGACACACAGTGGTCGTTCCTCCGCACCGACCACATTAGACGTGAAGCCCAGGGAGAGGTATGTATCGTCATACTTTCTTGACTTTGGCTTTGGGACGTTTGTCATGGGCTCCTTCGCTTTTCGTTTAGCTTCTGGCTCTTTCATAAACTTATCCATTGTTGTTGTTGCTGCTAGATAGCTGGAGGAGGGAGTGCGCGCGTCAATGACGTGAATGGAGCGCGCGTCAATGACGTGAATGGAGCCCCCTCGCTGCCTCTTTGTTACAGTTTATGGCCTGCGCTCCATTCAGGTTCTCATTTTTATCATCCAACGCCCACAACACCCCTGATGGTAACCTTAAGCAAGCAGTGTTTGTTTACAGCTCTTGTGTGTGCATTTTTTTCCCCTCCCATTATTTCTGCGCCCCCCCTGCAGTACCCCCGCGCCCCACTAGGGGGTCGCGACCCACAGTTTGGGAAACGCTGCATTAGGCTATCCCAGCTCTCTCTGCTACTTCTGAATGACTTAACAGCGAAAAGTTGTCTGTTATCTCCCGCGCATTTCTGTTCAAATGTAACATAATAATGGTGTATTGGAAAGAGGAACTACATCTGAATGTGTTGATATTATAAGCAATTTGGTGTTTTCTGTCATACCCCCACCCGCTCTCTCCCGCACACAGATCTACCGAGTGGCACTTTTTTTTGTATTATTATTTTTTTTAACCTTTATTTATACAGGTAAGAAACACATTGAACCCCAAGGGCTCATTTTCAAGTGTGACCTGTTCAGGCATACAACATCCACCACAAACAAATACATTACAAAAACCTGGCCTACATAGTCTAAAAACTAAACTAAAAACGACATTGTCTCAAACTAAAACTAATCTAAAATAATAAGATAAACTAAACTTTCCGTCAGTATAGACTAAAACTAAACAAAAACTACAGTCTAAAACAAAAACTAGTCTAAAACAGTCTAAGATAATCTAAAACTAAGCTAAAACTACATAAACCTAAAACTAGACAGTTACAGATCTAGGGACAGGGAGGGGTCAGTAATGGGCAAAAGGGAGGGTCAACTTAATAGCAAGAACAGATCATGGACTCGCACTGTATGCCTCTCAGCAAGAGCTTGAAACTGGAGTTTTTATAGCGTCAAAGTTTATGTAAACTTCGCCTAGATGTCAAATCACTCATTACTGCCATTTCAATCTCCTTTCTTACTATCATGTCAATCAATAAGTATAACCAATATTGTCGTGTATATGTAAATGTCAATCCGTGGTGTATGGTGTACAATACTAACTTTCTAAAACATACAGCGCTTGACTTTTTCTGTCGTCATGGATGAAAATGCGCTTTTTTATGGACATGTGGGTGGCTCTTAAAAGAGCCTTTTTGTGGTACAAATGGTGTCAGAAAGAACCCGTTGAATGTTTACTTCTTGGGGGCTGCCTTCTTTGCCTTGGGCTTCACTGTCTTGGGTTTGGCTGCCTTGACGGCCTTTTTGGGGCTCTTAGCCGGAGCCTTCTTGACCGTTGTGGCCTTCTTCGCCTTCTTGGGGCTCTTGGTGGCCTTCTTAGCGACTGCCGCGGGCTTCTTTGCTTTCTTGGGAGACTTCTTGGCCGCAGCAGCGGGCTTCTTTGCCTTGTTCGGAGACTTCTTGGCCGCAGCGGCGGGCTTCTTTGCGGCCGCCTTCTTGGGTTTCGGGGCGGCTGCTGCTTTTTTCACCGGCTTCTTGACCGCCTCGGAGGCTTTCTTGTTGAGCTTGAAAGAACCGGAGGCGCCGGTGCCCTTGAGCTGGAGCAGAGTGCCCTTGGTGACGAGGCTCTTGACGGCGACCTTGACGCGGGAGTTGTTCTTCTCCACGTCGTAGCCACCGGCCGACAGCGCCTTCTTGAGCGCGGCCAGAGACACGCCGCTCCTCTCCTTGGATGCGGACACGGCCGTCACGATGAGCTCGCCAACGCTGGGGCCAGCTGCTTTCTTGGGCCTGGCTCCTGCCTTCTTCTTGGGGGCCTTGGCCGGCGCGGGGGCTGCTGCTGGTGCGACTTCTGCCATGTCTGTTGAAAGTCTCGTTCTTTCCGGTAAACCAACTAGTCTGTAAAGCTGCTCTGTGAGAATGAAGCTCAACCCGGAGCAGGGGGCTGTCCTTAAACGCGGCATGAGAACCGTGTAGACTCAACCATCCCTGCTCAGCAGTCGCTGCCGAAATGTTCGGGCGCCTGTGTTTTCTCCCCGCGAATAACGGGCTAAAAGTCACCGGTGGTGCCGAGTTGAGGTCCAAATACAAACGGGCCAGCGAGCAGACTTGCCTCCGTTTAGAATAAAGTCATGTAAGCCGCGAAGGCTTCGTGTGTTTTGTTGTGACTCTCTCAAAACCCCACCGTTCCACTGTCGGAGGGAGCGGTGCGCACAGCTTTTCCTGTGCTATTTGTCTCCTAAAGTGTCTTAAATTGCATACGATTGGGACCAGCACTCGTTGTCCAGGTTGCCAGGTTGTCTGGCGAGGGAGTCCAAAGGTTGAGGGTTCCCCGATGTGGTGCGGGGTGTTTAAAATGTGAGCTCTTTTGGTGGCCGTAAAACACAGTCGCCGGGACGGGGCTGGGAACTTGTCCCTATGGATGGTTTTTTGGGATGATGTCTCTCTCCTCTCCTTCATATTCATCTAGACAGGTCTAGACACGAGGCTATGGTTGGTGTATGTCTACTGTGAGGAATCAATTGCGATATTATCACCAGCATTGTAATCCTGACACGATGATCATGTGATTGTTGCACTGTGACGTGTGTCGTCCGTCTCGACGATATCAGCAGCATTATGATGAATATGTTCGGCTACTAAAACAGATAGTAGTAACTAGCCTTAACATTGCAATCATAACTTAGGGTTAGGGTTAATTCAATCAAATATAATTAAAATAATCCATAATTACAAATAGCATGTCCCTAGGTGTTGTTTCTCGATGGCGACGGAGTCTCCTCTCTCTCTCTCTCCAGGTGTTTGTGGGTCTTGGTGGACCGGGTTGCTTAAATGACATTACATTGGTAGTGTTATAAAGCCCTAATGTAATGGTTCTGGTGCTGCTTGGCTTGGCCTTGTTGATTTACACCTGCTGTGGTGATCTCCGCTGGTTGGGAGAAGGCTTCCGACACCAGCAGCGCACCCGAATCGTGTTACGGCTCTTGATGAGCAGTGAGTGACAGAAAGACAGGCAGCGAGTTGTTTGACTAGTTTGACGTTGGCAGCACTTCCCCTCATCTTCATGGACGCGACATCTACTGTGAGGAAGCCTCCACAATCAATTGCCATATATTACCAGCATTGTAATCACTCCTCCATACGATAAACCTTTGAATGTAACCTAAATGTATACCAATCTAGCTTTTGACCTGGTCATAACACAGTCTAGGTGTCTACATGTGTCTTAAACAGTGATGCCGGTAACGCGATACTAAGTAACGAGATACTCTAATCTGAATACTTTTCCCAGTAACGAGTATTCTAACGCGATACTATTTCCAAATCAGTAATCGGATTAAAGTTACTTATTCAAGTGGCTGTGCGTTACTATTGCGTTACTACCTCATAACTTAGGCTAAATGCAGTATTTCTTTGTAATGTTCGATAGTAAACAAACATTTCTCGCGTCTTGGGGAGTGACGTCAGTGCCCACGTTTTCAACACGAGGTTACTATGGAAGGCCATGCCCGCAAAAAACGGCTCTCGACTATCGCGAGATTGCAGCAGAATCGCTCACGTGTATCACCACGCTGATTGCACAGTGTAAACAGAAGCGTATCCTACACAATGGAGCTGGAAATATAAGGATTATTTTGAGTTTGTGTCAGCAAAGGATGACAAGAACATAAATGTTGATCATTGATAAACTAAATTGATAAGACTCACCCAGTTTAGGATTAGGATTATATTAGGATCATATCTGAATGGTCAGGGTAGGTTTTAGGTTTTGTGAAACCACTCCTTGCTAGTTACTGTTAAATAAAGATTATATTTATTTTATTGTTTAAAAACAAGTATTTATGTTGGGTGAGGCAAAGAAAGACTCTTTATTTTGTTGTTTTAAGTTATTGTTTAAAGTTTAATTATGTAATTTAAGTTACTGTTAAAATAAAGTGAGTTTTGGCAAAACCAGTTTTCATTTTTATGTTGCGGGGGGGGGGGGGGGGGGGTCGGGTGCCTAGGCAGCTGCCAATAGTAACTAAAAAAGTAACTAGTAATCTAACTTAGTTACTTTTAAAATCAAGTAATCAGTAAAGTAACTAGATTACTTTTTAAAGGAGTAATCAGTAATCAGTAATCAGAATACTTTTTTAAAGTAACTGTGGCAACACTGGTCTTAAATGATGTGTTCAATTGCTTATTAAAATATGGTCGACCGTTACTGTCATGTCTATGATTGACACGCCCCTCAGGCGAGTTCATTCTGTAATAAAGCGTGCTCGAGTGAAGACCTGAAGTTCGACGTGTCGTCCCCAGTTATTAACTATATATTCGATTCTGCAAGGTCTAGTAGAGATTCAACATTGGCGACGAGGAGAAACATGCATTTGTAATTACAAGAATCAAGTTTAGCTAGTTAGTATGGAGAAAACCGGGATTCAACATTTCGCATGCTACACGGAGCCAGCCACGCTAGGTCCGAGATGGAAGCGTTGGCTAACATCGTTCGAGCTTTATGCGGTAGGGTGACCAGATGTCCCGCTTTGCGCGGGACTGCACAGCATTTTCATGACTTTTGGTGCGTCCCGCAAATTGGGACGATGTCCCGCATATTTAATTTTGATTGGCTAAAACACTTTTCTAAAATCTGATTCATCCAATGGCTGTGGAGAAAGCAGGGAAGGCTATCGTCACGGGGCCAGTGTCCATCTAAGCGCCGCAACAAAGCGCAGCGAACGTCCAGTCTTCAGCCTATCAGGAAACAGCATTAATGTTCCCATGGCAACGGACATTGCCCCACGTGGACATAGGGAGCTGGCTGAATGTGTGAACCAGCCGCTGACTCAAAGGTCGTAAAGTGAAACTTATTGTGTCAACAATATCTAGTTTTCGTTTTTTTTTTTCACAACACCAACTTGAAGTTTTAAAGTACCCACTCGATATAATAAACAATAGTTTAACGATAACTAAAAACGTATAATGTCTGGATTGGATTCACTGTTCTCGTTTGCCTTAGGCTACTGATAAGTGACCACTTTCGTTTTAGGACGGGTTCAAAAGCAAGGACTACAATGTATGACACATCATTTGAAAGCTTACAATCTGTAGTGTCAGGCTATCTAAAAACTGAAAAATGACAATTTGGCAATTGGTTTATCCTTTGACTAGCTGTTATCACTGTCATTGTGTGTTGTTTTCGTTGTTGTTTTCGTCTAGTGTGTGTGCGAGTTAGCCAGCCTTGACAGCTATGTCAATGCATTTGTGTTGCAAATGGGAGGCTAGTTAGCTAACTAGATAGCCTACATACTCAATCATCTACAGGCCTAACACTGTCAGGCTACTTTTCTTTATTAATATACTAAATCGATACTGCACTTTGACCTCACTTTCTGCTCCATACAGATACTTTATTGTGACGTTCACATTCAAATAAGATATATTTGTTTTTATCTGCAAAGTCTATTGGATGCTACTGAATAAACCAAACAGGAAACAGAATGGAAATGCACATATATTTTAAAAAAATTGGATAGACATAGCTCTCTCGGCCGGGGGGGCGGGGGGATGCTACCAGGGGCACCTAAAGTTCGATCCAGGCCTGTTGAGAGGGTGTCCCACATTGTCCCACACAAACATACTCCTTGTCCCACATTTGGTTTGTTGGGACCTGGTCACCCTAATATGCGGACGGAAAAGGGCTCATCTTGGATGACGATTCACCTAATACTACGAAGCAAAGGAGACGTGCACTATTACTACATCTAGCTGGACCAGACGTTCAGGATGTTTTTTCAACTTTACCGGACAACGGTGATGCAACGGACTACATGAAGACGGTCGAGGCTTTGAACGCATACTTCGTGCCCCAAGTCAACACAGCGCTAGCAAGGTACGCGTTTCAAAAGATGCACCAGAAACCAGGTGAGACAGTGCAGCAATTTGCTACACGCCTGAGACAAGCTGTGAGAGACTGTGGATATGGGGGAGATTCTGATAACCAGATACAGGATGCAATTCTGAGCAAAGGAACATCAGAGTATCTGCGTAGGAAGCTTTTGGAAGAGGGTCGTGGATTGACATTAGCAGTCACAATGGAAATAGCTGCTCGTTGTGAGCGCATCGAGGAGCAAATGGCGGACATGTCATGCACAACGACCGGAGCTACATCGGAGACTGTTAACCGAGTTGACCACAATGGAAAAAAAGGGATGGCAAAACTGGAATGAGAAAGGTAAACCGAACAGAGATAATAGAAGTTATGGAAAGTGTTACAGATGTGGAAATTCTGATCACATTGGCCGAGATCCAAAATGCCCCGCACGTGGCGTGACATGCCACAGGTGTCAGGGTAAAGACCATTTTGCAAAGGTGTGCCGCACTAAAGGCGAGAAAGTGAAACAAAAAGTTAACAATGTAGAAGAAGAGGAATACTTTGCATTTGCCATTAATGACAATCACATGTCAGAGAGACTAGATTTCTGTGTGGGGGGAGTGAATATGAAAATGCTCATTGACTCTGGCGCAACAATCAATGTGATGGGAGAAAATGTGTGGGAAAATGTGAAAGCAGAACACATTAAGTGTCATTCCTATGTCCCTAAGACAGAGAGGAAATTGTACTCATATTGTTCCAGTGAACCATTAACTGTCAAGGGTGCATTTACATGTAATGTGTCAATAGGAAACAAAACTGAACATGCAGAATTCATTGTAATCAGGGGGAAAGGTGAACCACTGCTGGGAAAAGACACAGCGATGAGACTGGGCGTCCTGAGAATAGGTGCCGACATTGCTGCTGTCACAGAGACAAAGCAAACACTCCAACAACAATACCCTGAAGTGTTCATTGGAGTCGGGAAACTAAAAACAAGACAAGTTAGTCTACACATTAACCCAGAGGTTAAACCAGTAGCCCAGCCACTCAGGCGAATTCCATTTCACCTCCGGGGGGCAGTAGAGTCCAGAATAAAAGAATTTGAGAATTTAGACATTATTGAACCAGTGAATGGGCCCACCCCGTGGGTGAATCCGGTCGTAATTGTCCCAAAACCTGGAAACGATGTCCGACTCTGCCTGGATATGAGACGGGCCAACGAAGCCATAGTGAGGGAACGCTTCCCAATCCCCACTGTGGATGAGCTACTCCAAGGGATGAATGGCTCGACCATATTCAGCAAGTTAGACTTGAAGTGGGGCTACCACCAACTCGAACTGACTCCTGAATCGCGTGAGATCATCACGTTCGCTGTGCACAACGGCGTGTACAGGTACAAAAGACTGTTGTTCGGTGTATCATCTGCTAGCGAGCAATACCAGCACGAGATAGCCAATACCTTGGCTGGAATTGAAGGGGTTGAAAACATATCCGATGACGTGATCATACATGCACGTGACCAAGCCATGCACGACAAACGACTGCACGCCGTTATGGCGAGACTCAAAGAAGCAGGATTGACACTAAATCCAGAGAAGTGTCAGTTCAACATGGACAGACTAATTTTCATGGGAATTCTGTTGTCAGAGAAGGGCATTGGTCCAACAGAAGAGAGGGTGCGAGCTGTGACAGAAGCACGGGAGCCAGAGAGCGACACGGAGGTGCGTAGTTTCCTGGGGCTGGTCGGATACAGCAGCAGATTTATCCCTCAGTTTGCTACAATGTCAGAGCCACTGAGACGCCTGACAAGGAAGGACACGCCATTCATATTCGGGCCAGACCAGAAGCAAGCATTCAGTGCTCTTAAAGCAGCGCTCGCCAGAGCGACCACCCTTGCTTATTTCGACAAGGACGCGCCGACGCAGGTAATAGCTGATGATAGGGCAGCTGAGAGACACTGTAAAGCCTGCCACGGATGTCAGATAGTGGCTAGACCTGACCCACCTGAACCGCTGAGACCCACACCGCTACCTGATGGACCCTGGCGGGATGTCGCCATTGACCTACTGGGGCCTCTCCCGTCCAACCACTCCATTTTAGTGGTAGTAGACTATTTCAGCCGGTATTATGAATATGACGTCATGACTACAACCACATCAGAAAAGGTCATAGACAGTCTGGAGTCAATATTCAGTCGACATGGACTGCCAGTCACAATCAAGACTGACAATGGACCCCAGTTCAGATCTGAACAATTTAGACTGTACTGTGAGGAAAACGGCATCACACACATCAAAACCACACCGAAATACGCTCAGGCCAACGGAGAAGTTGAGCGTCAGAACGCGTCACTGATGAAGAGGATTCAGATTGCTCAATCAGAGGGACTGGATTGGAAAAAGGAACTGAGAAAATATGTGACAATCTACAGGAGCATCGTCCATCCATCCACAGGTAAAAGCCCTGCCGAACTGCTTTTCAACCGAGAGATGAGAGGAAAGCTACCGGAACTGATTGAAGTGAACACAGATCAGGAAGTGTGTGACCGTGACGCTGAGCAGAAGGCAAAGAGTAAGCTGTATGCTGATACACGCAGAGGAGCACAGCAGTCAGAGGTCAGTGTCGGTGACACTGTTCTCCTGAAACAGGACAAAACTGACAAGTTCTCTACCACATTCAACGCGACACCACACAAGATCATCAGTAGGGCCGGAAACAAAGTGGTAGTGGAATCGCCAACAGGAGCACGGTATTCGAGGAACACCACCTTTGTTAAGAGATACGAAGGAAAAGGACTGAAACAAGGGACATTCCAAGAAGAGGAGGACACACAGGAAACTGAGGACACAGAAATCAGAGAGGCAACAGAAGAACACACACACGCCACTGATAATCAGAGTCCACAAGCCGAACATAACTATGACACACAAATACAGACAGGCGTGCCAGACAGGCCGCAAAGGATCAAGCGAACACCCAGTAGACTGTCTGACTATGTTTTGAAGTGAAGAGGATTATCAATGTGTTAAAAAAAAAAAAGAGTTGTACAATGTTTTGATTTCTAATTTGGAAAATACAGTGATTTATAATAATAAGAAAAATATGTTACCTGATGTTATACCAGCTGACCATTAAGAAGTGTCAAAGGACATTTTGATAATTACTGAAATATGATTTAGAATGCAATTTAGCTACATTAAGGTTAGTATAATCATCAGCTGTGTTTGTTGGTTAGTAAGAGTTTAATGCCAAGAAAAGGGGGGATGTCATGTCTATGATTGCCACGCCCCTCAGGCGAGTTCATTCTGTAATAAAGCGTGCTCGAGTGAAGACCTGAAGTTCGACGTGTCGTCCCCAGTTATTAACTATAGATTCGATTCTGCAAGGTCTAGTAGAGATTCAACAGTTACCTACTCATTCAGAGTTTGTCTGAAAAAGGCCTTCATCAGGCTTCATGTTGCCTAGATGGTTTGAAAATATTTAGTCGACCTTAATACACAGTGGGCTTGTTTCATAGACAAGGCGTAAACCCCCAGGACTGACCAGGCTTCTGCATCACAGTCCTGCAGAGAGCATGTGTTCAGTTGCAGCTTGTGCTTAATGCTGGAAGACTAAATCAGCCCTTCGCTTTATCACAGTTGATAGATGTAATACTGATCAATGCATTCAGTATCAAATGGTTGGCTGGACCGTTAAAATCCCGTAGATCTCTTTATTACTCCCTTTTAGTATGTAAAGCCCGACTACATAAACTCCCAGTTTACCTAACCTCATTATTACAATTCAAAGACAAACATTACCTAAACTGTTCTCAGACGGTTAACTCTTGAGGTAACCCAGCTCCCCACCAAATAGGGAAAATCCACCTTTAGTTGTGTGTTAATTGAGGACGTCCCTTGGTTAAAAAAAAGAAAGAAAAAAGGGATTGTTTCACATAATATTGTGTTTTTAACTGTATGGTATTTTGTATGTGTTGTCAGGGTAAACATTGTGGACAGGTTGCAGACCATGGTCTCGGTGTTTCCCCGTTTAATTTAAATAAATACTTATGTAAGCATCAATACATATGCGTGTGCACAAGGTTGCAATTAATTGACAGACGAGAGTCGCGCTAAATATCCAGCGCGTTTATGTGACATGGTAAGGACTTCAGTGATTGAAGATGTTAACATTAAGTAATTAAACACAAAACAACATTGTAGCACGCGAGATCAACTCGCTATGGAATTAGTCTCATGTTGAAAGGGTGGGTGGCTCTTAAAAGAGCCTTTGGGGTTAGTGGAGTAGACAAACAACGCTGCTTAGTTTACTTGGAGCTAGTGTACTTGGTCACGGCCTTGGTGCCCTCGGACACCGCGTGCTTGGCCAGCTCACCGGGGAGCAGCAGACGCACGGCGGTCTGGATCTCCCTGGAGGTGATGGTACGACGCTTGTTGTAGTGGGCCAGGCGAGAAGACTCGCCGGCGATGCGCTCGAAGATGTCGTTGACAAAGGAATTCATGATTCCCATGGCTTTGGAGGAGATGCCGGTGTCGGGGTGAACCTGCTTCAGGACCTTGTACACGTAGATGGCATAGCTCTCCTTCCTGGACTTTCTGCGCTTCTTGCCGGTTTTGCCGGCGGTCTTGGTGACGGCTTTCTTGGAGCCCTTCTTGGGCGCTGACTTCGCTGGCTCGGGCATGTTGATGATCGTTGCTTCTCAGAAACGAATGATGGTGCCGCAAGCACCTAGCCCCTATGTGAAGGGGGAGCTATGCAAATTAGGCGACTGCTGACACACACTTCCAATGCCGAGCGTAGCTCTGACGCTCAACACACAGACACTCCACGCTCACGGACATTCATTATCTGCGCACGCGCTCCCCAAGTCTCCTCCCCCACGCTGCTTTTTCACTGGTCTGCCTTGTTTCCTTCAACCAGAGAAAAATGAAAAAAATAAAAGACCTGAAGAAGAAGAGGAAGATTGAGAATACGAAAAAGGACACAAATAAACTCCTCAAAAAAAGTTCGGAAACGTTATTTTTGTCAATTATTCCTCCTCTTTAATAATACCAATTGGTATTGTATTTAATATCGTTGGAAAGCCTGATTAGTCACCATTGCAACGAGGTGCCCTGACAGTGTAAAATGTATAAAGTGTAAAAATTGCCAATATGTGTTGTTTTTTCCTTATTACTGTGGGAGAGGGCAACCATCCAATCCACCAAGCAACTCAAAACGATACCAACAGAAGAATATTGCAGGCGATTTTGGGGCCGCTACCCACACGTTTAGCATGCATGATCTTTACAAGTTGTACCTCGTTGTAAAGGTGACTAATCAGGCTTTCCAACGATATAAGATACAATACCAATTGGTATTATTAAAGTGGAGGAATAATCCACAAAAAGAACGTTTCCATTTTTTTTTTAGGAGTTTAGAATACCTAGAACAAGTCCCAATACTATAGTAAGGCTTGCACGTACGCAATACACTGTCTTTTGGAGGCGGTACATTGCAAGGACAAGCATGGTCGCAGTCTTAAACTATGTGGATATTTGCCTAACAAAATATAAACGATCAGGTCTCCATGGAGGGAAATGAGGACTGTTGGGAGCGTGGAAGTGCTTGTGAACTACTGATTTGGCAACGTAAATGGTTGTCTTTGTATTTAAAATGTAGACAGGACTGCTATGTTACTGATGGAATCAACACTTTTAAGTGTGGAGATGGGTGGCTCTTAAAAGAGCCTTTGGGTTCAGATGTGGTGGTTGGGGTTCCGGAATCTTAACCGCCGAAGCCGTACAGGGTGCGTCCCTGGCGCTTCAGAGCGTAGACGACGTCCATGGCGGTGACGGTCTTCCTCTTGGCGTGCTCGGTGTAGGTGACGGCGTCACGGATAACGTTCTCAAGGAACACCTTCAGCACACCACGGGTCTCTTCGTAGATCAGACCAGAGATACGCTTGACGCCCCCACGGCGAGCCAGACGGCGGATAGCGGGCTTGGTGATTCCCTGGATGTTATCACGGAGAACTTTGCGATGGCGCTTGGCGCCTCCTTTGCCAAGTCCCTTTCCACCTTTTCCTCTGCCAGACATGATCACGATGAGTATAAGTTAATGTGTGAGTTGTTAGACAAGCGTGGAGCTCATTTATCTCCGCTGGGAGGACGTGATTGAGACCACCCTCGACACAGGACCGCGTATTAAAGAGGGCGGGAGCTTCTGCTAAGGACAACCCTGTCACCTACCCAGACCATAAGAACTGTGATTGGTCCGCTTGGGAGCGTCACACGATTCCGACTTATTCATTGGCCCGCGAATTTAGACGAGCTCATTGGCCCGCGAATGTAGACGAGCTCATTGGCCTGTTGCCACCTCCTTCTCAGGCTGTCATTGGACACGAGCCCCGAGCACCCTTCCCGACATAAATTAAAACTCTAAACCCCTCCCGCTCCCCTTGTCCACCCGCCCCGCCCATGTAAATTGTAATAATAAACATAATATGAAGATTTAAAAAAAATTGGTGTTATGGGAGAATCATTAGTCAACTGGCAGATGATACCACTGTTGTGATACCACTTTCTTAAGGACAACGACCCCAGCTATAGCTTTTACCCTATTCTCAGATGCATTAGGTTTGAGGCTGAATATGAATGAATGTGAGCTTATGGCCGTACAAGACTGCTAATGTATTTTCACAATATCCCTGTAAGGTACCGTTAAAATGTGTTTAAGCTTAGCCAATACTTATCGTGAAGTATAGTGACGTATTGGTTGGTGACACCACGTGTCCAAACATAAGTGTGTTGTTGTGGGTGCGTTCTCAGCCTCATGAAGGTGTATGATGACTGTTTAATTTAGTGATTGTAGGCTTCAACACGAGGCACACAAGGGTACTCATAGCGGACAAACACCGTTTAGAGATGAAAATACAAATTGCACGTTTTGAGAGACAAGTGGTTGGCTCTTAAAAGAGCCTTTGGGGTTAAGTAGTGGGGTCAAAGCCGTAGTAGAACTTTTACTTGGCTTTGGCGGGCTTCTCGGTCTTCTTGGGGAGCAGCACTGCCTGGATGTTGGGCAGCACACCGCCCTGAGCGATGGTCACACCGCCCAGCAGTTTGTTCAGCTCCTCGTCGTTACGGACAGCCAACTGCAGATGACGGGGGATGATACGAGACTTCTTGTTGTCGCGGGCGGCGTTGCCGGCCAACTCCAGGATCTCAGCAGTCAGGTACTCGAGCACGGCGGCCAGGTAGACCGGTGCGCCAGCGCCCACACGATGGGCATAGTTGCCTTTGCGCAGGAGCCTGTGGACACGGCCCACTGGGAACTGGAGTCCGGCTCGGGAAGAACGGGTCTTCGCCTTGGCCCTGGCCTTGCCTCCGGTTTTACCTCTTCCTGACATTTTTCTGGATTCTAGCGAGTTCCGTAAGCACAGAAGAAAAGAGTCTGAAATAATAGAAACCTGCGTAGTGTGTCGTACTTATAGCTCGCCGTGACCGGCGTTCATTGGCCACCAGGCCGAAGACACCTCATCCAATTGGCTCTCTCCGTTCATGCTGCGGCTACAGCTGGACCCTTCTCAATTGGCGAGCAACGGACCAATCCGGCCTCGGAGCAGAGACGCGCATGTGCGCGCGCCCTCCCGCCACGCCCCGCGAATGACCGCTGAGCCCACAGATATCCACAGGAAGTGTCGTAGAGCAGAGTGATACCAGCGATCAATTCAACACTTTGAAGAATATTTCTGTACAGTCCAGTTAATACAAATATAATAGGCATGTGGAAAATTAGATATTAATTGCACCAATATGTACATTTTAAAGATCCAAAATGCTTTTTCAAAATTGATAAAACAAACAAGGAGGAAGGGGCATTAAGTTCCATTAGTTCATGACAGTGACAACAAGTGGTGGGAGGGATCTTGCCTGTATTTTCAATGTTTATTTCTGTAAAAAAAAAACAATACCATTTCAAAATGTCTCATATATATGTTCTTCTATATAAGATCTTCTGTTGACAGGAAAGAGTACCTGGGTGCTGAAGTACCAGGCTGTACCAGCGCCAGGACCTGCACCAGGATCTGAGCTCCGCACTGGACAAAGCAGTTCCGACGACGAGGAATGACTTGTGAACAGTGTATACGCTAATAAGATGCAGGGAATCTTTCCTGGATACAAGGTGTACAGGTTTTTCGCCCTTGCTTGCTTGCTGTGCGCTTGTGGTCCTCAGGCCTCTCCTCAGCGGCCCCGGCCGCCCCGTGTGTTTGGTCTGTTCCGCCGCCGGGGCACCTGGTTCGGCTAGCCAGGTACGGAGCTATTATGGTCTGTGCTTGGTTGGCTGGGCCGGGTGTGCTGGTGGTGGGGTGGGTGTGTGGGGCGGCTGGGGGTCCCCCGTGGGGAGGGTTTGGGGGCTGCTGCTGTGCGCTGGTTTGCAAACTGGAAGTAGTCGCTCTATGAGTAGAGGGCTGCAAGGGAATTTTCCTGGATGCACAGTGTACACAGTTTTTTCCCTTGCCTGCTTGCGTGTTCTGTCATCATGTGAAGCGCATTGGGTCACATTTTGTGAGAAATACGCTATACAAATAAAACGTGTTCCTTTTCACTCTCATAGCCTTCTTTTTCACCTCCAGGTTCATCAACCCCAACCCTCCATCCTTACATTAATTCTCTAATACCTCTCGTGAAATCCTATAAGTGTTCTCCAATGACTTTTGTCCGCTATATGGTGGTGGTAAGTTGAAGTTTGTGGTGTCGCAGCAAAAAAAGCGCCAATTTTTCAGCACCGGATCTCCTACAATCCGAAATCTGCCCCTGGCCTAGACTACATAATGTTAATCTGAATTAATCAAGGATGAAGACTATTTCACCATACATGATGCATCATAGCTCTTTGCTCGCTGATGGGGTCCCATGTTGTGCAGTAGGTGCCCTTTTTTTCTTTTTGCCCCTGCCCTTCAAACAGCCTGAGTCCGCCACTGTTCTAGAGCACATGCTGGTGCTGATGGAGGACGATAACAACCAGCCACCGACAGTGAGTAACTATTTGATAGCTTGATGTTAAGAACTAATGGATCAAACTGTTTGGGGATGGATTTTGCTAGGGCAATAGAGCACTGCAGGTGTACTTTGGAAAGGTTGCCCCCCCCACCCTTAGAAGACCTATCCCGCCTATAAACAGATTGTAGCCTGGCAGGTGTACTTCAGGATAGGAAATGGACTTTCTTAACCAAGACTCAGTGATGACTAGTACCTCAGGACTGGAACCGTTTACCCAGACTGACAACTGATCTATTTTAGGAATTAAACTCCTTGCATTGATGTGCAGGAGACCCAGGTTCTTTTGGGCACAGAAATCACCAAAACAGAGATAATTTGTAATCAAACCAGTAAGGGTATTGGGGAGCAACATTTGAGGGAACGAATTACTAAACAGAGGGAACAGATTACTAAACCGAGGGAACGAATTACTAAACAGATTCACACATCAAATATTTTTTTTCTACCATGTGACCCCAGGGGGGCTCCGTAAGAAAAAGGCGTCAAAAGTGTTACTTTATCAGAGAATAATGGTGCCTTCGGCAGATGTAGGAAACTCTGATACGAATTCCCTAGTGGGAAATAACCACCCAATTTGGACACAAGTCAGAGTTTGTCGGGAAACTCGGACCAGTATGAAGATACGTGTTGTGACGTTCCACTGTAATCCCCCACCTTCTTGTGAGAAAACAGACGCTGATTTAGACAGTAATGGTAAAACAAATAATTAAAATAATAATAATAAAAGGGTAAAAGGTTAATTAGAAACTCCCCACACCTGTGCTAATTAACCTCACCCTGGCTCTCATCCCTCCACAGTCGAGACCAAAACCACCCCCCAGTAGAACAGCCCACTACCTCCCCCAGTAGAACACCCCACCCCCTGACACACACACAACCAACCCCTACTACCACACTAACATGTTAATTCGCAGGCTGATGAAACCATTTCCTGTCCATGTCATCTAGGTAGTTAGATGTGTGGCACAGACTGTCAATAAAACCATTTGACCATGGAGAAGTGTGTTTTAAGTCAGAGTGAGTTATCTACCTTTGTATTACAGCTTAGATTAGCTAGGATACAGCTCTTCTGCCCCCAGCTGTGTATCCATGAAGAGTGAGGTCACTGGATCCTCTGTTCGTTTAAGATTTTTACAGTGAGCAAAGGTAACATCACATCCTCCCCTTTAAAGCTGTAAAGGAATCCCTGCCGCACCAGGCATGATTAGAACCATCATTACACATCTATGTATGGATGGACAATCTGGTTACACTTTCAGTTCTAATAATGTTCATGGAACACAGCACACCTATGCAGAAGATTTGACCAGTTCTTCTGAACAAGGAAAACCTAGTCAACAAAGTTAGATGAATCCTACTTGCAGTCACGCTAGTCTAGTTGTCATGTCAATCCTACATCTGTCTAGTACATGTCCATTCCCAAAACCTAGTAGCTAACCTTAAGTGAGCCCTGCTTTATAAAACCTAGTAGCCATCCTTAAGTGAGCCCTGATTTATAAAACCTAGTAGCTAACCTTAAGTGAGCCCTGCTTTATAAAACCTAGTAGCCATCCTTAAGTGAGCCCTGATTTATAAAACCTAGTAGCTTATCTTAAGTGAGCCCTGCTTTCTAGCTTTTTAAAAACTTGGACAGATGCAACCAAACATGTGTTTGCTTTGAAAGGATGAACAAATCAATTAAGTGGAAATGACAAAACATCAAGTGCAAAATGCTTTTGGATTTATTCAATGTTTAGACAAGGGGTTGCTAAGAACAAATATAAATACTGAAGATGGGATCAGTTTAATATTCTTCCTCATCATCTTCACAACAATCACCAGAGTCCAGCCCCACCTCCTCATAGTCCTTCTCCAGGGCAGCCATGTCTTCTCTGGCCTCAGAGAACTCCCCCCTCCTCCATGCCCTCTCCCACATACCAGTGTACGAAGGCCCTCTTGGCATACATCAGGTCAAACTTGTGGTCCAGTCTTGCCCAAGCCTCCGCTATGGCAGTGGTGTTGCTCAACATGCCCTCTGCACCTTGGCCAGGTCTCCCCCTGGCACCACCGTCGGGGGCTGGTAGTTGATGCCCACCTTGAACCCAGTGGGGCACCAGTCCACAAACTGGATGGAGCGTTTGTTCTTTATGGCAGCGATGGAGGCATTGACATCCTTGGGCACCACGTCACCGCGGTAGAGCAGGCAGCACGCCATGTACTTGCCCCGCCTGGGATCGCACTTCACCATCTGGTTGGCTGGCTCAAAGCAGGCGTTGGTGATCTCAGGGACAGACAGCTGCTCATGGTAGGCCTTTTCTGCAGAGATGATGGGAGCGTAAGTTACCAAGGGGAAGTGGATACGGGGATAAGGCACCAGGTTAGTCTGGAATTCAGTCAGGTCTACGTTCAGCGCTCCGTCAAAACGCAGGGAGGCGGTGATTGAGGAGACAATCTGGGCGATGAGGCGAATGAGGTTAACATAAGACGGCCGGTCCACTCCAAGGTTACGCGTGCAGATGTCAAAGATGGCCTCGTTGTCCACCATGAAAGAGCAGTCAGAGTGCTCCAGGGTGGTGTGGGTGGTCAGGATGGAGTTGTAGGGCTCCACCACTGCTGTGGACACCTGGGGAGCTGGATAGACTGAAAACTCCAGCTTGGACTTTTTTCCATAGTCCACAGACAGGCGCTCCATCAAGAGAGAAACAAAGCCAGAGCCCGTCCCACCACCAAAGCTGCGGAAGAGGAGGAACCCTTGCAGTCCGGTGCACTGGTCAGCCTGAAAACAAAACAGTCACCCAAATGTTCAACATCGAGACTTGCGTCCTTGCAGAGATGGCACAGGAAAAGCCATAGAACATGGACTAGGAATAATTATAAATGTACTGCATCACTTTTGTAGAGCCTTACCATTTTACGTATTCTGTCCATCACAGGCTCCACAATCTCTTTGCCGATGGTGACGGGCGTAGTTGTTGGCAGCATCCTCTTTGCCACTGATGAGCTGTTCAGGGTGATACAGCTGACGGTAGGGTCCATTCCGGATCTCATCTAGAGAAGCAGTCACATTAAAATGCATGCAGAAAATGAATCAAGGCAACTAGTCATTGGAGTACCACACAAGATAAATTAGGCTTCACATGCTACCAAGGCATCGAGACTAAATGTAATGTAGTCGGTACTATGAACCATCTACCAGTGTAGAGCAAACGTGCACCTCCTTACCAACAACTGTAGGCTCCAGATCCATGAAAACAGCCCTGGGAACATTCTTCCCACTCCCAGTCTCACTGAAGAAGGTTCCAAATGACGAGTCAGCCAAAGCAACAGCACCAGAGTCCGCCAGAACTGTCCCATTTGGCTGGATACCATGCTCCAGGCAATATAACTCCCAACATGCATTGCCCATCTGGACACCTGCTTGGCCGACGTGTACAGAGATGCACTCCCTCTCTTAAGAAAAACCCTTCATCTTAGACCAAGAAATCAAATCATTGTCATACTGTACCAGCTACCTTTTATCCAAAGTGTGTACCAACACAGCTAAGTCAGGAAAGGTGGGGCTCACCACATCAAACTCAATTAATTGAAGATGACCCAAATACTCTGTTAGTGTGCCCACAGCTATAAATGCACCAGTTCAAGGAGGTATGCTTACCATATTTCAGCAGTTGGGAAATTAATGTGCAGCTGGGAAATGAATTATTGTTAAAACCCTGAAAGAGTTTCACAAATATGCCACGTAAATCAGGTCAAAACATAAGGTCAACACACATGTTTACAAAAATAAGACGCGTTATGCGAGATGGAGGCAAGAATGTATTTCTTTGGGTGAAACGCCACCTTTAACGCTGCATGTTATCCGGGTAGCTTAGCACAGACGGAGTAGAAAGTGAACTGCCATGTCCTATCGGCCAATCCAGTCTTTTAGGATACCCAGTCACGTTAGTTAACGTTGGGGCTTAAACATTACTGACACTCACCTCATTTTTCTGGTTTTCTGCTCGAAATGACATGCCCACAGTGAATATAGAATATCTCCACAATCACAAGGGCCTTCATAATGATCTTGTTATCAAATGAAAGCTAACACCTGTGGGGTGGTTGTAGAAGTGTCAGAATCAAAATCTATGTTACTGTGTCAGAGTAAATAGAGCTAGAACATTATAAAACATCTCAAATTCAGTCTCCGCCTAAGAAAACAACAGCTTTTACAGTGAATATCACCTTGGAAACCTGATGACCAAGCCCAAATCATCTAGGAATCAGTACTCAGGGTCTTATTAGTACTTGTGCCAAAGTCGATGCTAGTAATGTGAGCAAATGCAACTTTGTACCCGTTTTAGTACAGGTATGTTTAGGCGGACACCTATATGTTTAGGCCATTTGGAGATATTTTGGCACCATCTGTGCCATTTGACCTTTCTCATGTATCAGATTATTTTTTAATTTTCTTGGGGATTTTTTGGGGTTGGCTGACCAATGGTATGGAAATTCGGCGTTGAAACCGGACATGACACATTCTCCAGTTGGAGAAAACTGGAAGTGACTTCGGCCGTGTTTACTGTCTCGGAAACAAAATGGTGGCATCGTATAGCATGCAAAGTTGTGAAAGAAATGTGATATCGATGAAGAGAATTGATCGAGGTAAGCTCTTTATATCACTTCGGATCCACCTGTGGGTCCGTTGGATCAGAAAAGGTTAAAGCTGAGTCCAAAAACCCCCCACATAATATGTAATTTACATCAATGTCATACATAACTATTTAATTACATTACTCTCGTCCAACCACAGGTCAGGATGGCCGAGCGGTCTAAGGCGCTGCGTTCAGGTCGCAGTCTCCTCTGGAGGCGTGGGTTCGAATCCCACTTCTGACAAGTTTTTTCTTTATTATTTACTTTTTTAGATAAAACTGTCTATAATTATGATTTCCAAAATCGCTACAACAGAATGAATACGTTAATTCAGAACAATTGCCACAATGACACCTTTTATTTGTATGGTTCAACATCAATACTGTATATTAACCAAAGGTGAACAAAGGTGAACTCAGGACTAAATGAGAAACAAATGCAAAACAAAATAGGCCCATAATCAACAAACCTCTCCTGTTAAACATAAAGCATGTTATAGTCAACTGTATTCTATTAAAATACAAAATAATATTTGTTTAGAAAATGTTCACTGCAAAAAAATAACATTATCACACAGTATAAACCACCACCACTCTAGAGTACAGCATTATAGCCTAGTAAAACAATATCTCAATACATTAACCCTTTTTTCCATGAACATTCCTGAAAACGTTTAGTACTGGTGAGAATCAACAGTAGTAACTAAGGCAAACTAGTATTTAAAGGGATATCGAAGTTTGATGCTTACATTAAAGCAGAAATGTAAAAATGACTCCATGTGATTTTGACAGACCTATTTGACCCATTCTCCAAATATGCAGATGTACAGTACTTTTACTTTTTTAAAGTAAAAGGCACAAAAAAAAAGGACAGCCCACATTTTCTTATACCGTACCTATGACTTAAAGACCAACTAAATGCATATATTATTAAATGAAGGAGATCCTACCATAGCGATATCGGAGGCATACATATTAGATACATACATCAGTATGGTTAACACCATAAAATAAAATATAAAAAACATAAAATGTGATCTATTTGTACGACCATGTGTAGAAAAACAGATGTTGGGAATAATATGTTAATCCTGGACTAAGAGAGATGAACAACTGTCTTCATGAGGTTGAAAAAGCGTGGGGAAAAGTCTAATTGTCAGAGATAAAAAGTTGTCTAATCTGTTCTTGGGTGGTGGTGGGTTGGAGTAGCTTTGTTGTCCTTGACGCTTCACACCTTTAGGATGAAGAACAGTGGGATGAAAATAGAGTGAAAGCTACACTTCAAACGAGTGTTACACACATCACTGTCTGTGGCACATCACTGCCACATACAGTACTGCTTATCAATAGTATGTATTTACCCCTTCTATGAAGCAGCGTTCACTGAAAGTCACCAGTAGTCATCTTTACACCTGGGCACCTGTGGGAAAAATGTGCCGTTGAAGAAAACACCCAATTACCTTTTGATATTGCTTGTATTTCCTCGCATTTAGTTGTGAATCATTTAAACGTAATCCTACTATATCTCAACATGAATATGCTACAAATCACTCTACAACATTCTAGTACTGTGTGTGACAACATGTAATAACAACATTGTTGAGTAATCACAGCATTACAACACAGCAGAAAATGAAAAAAATACGAAGTAGACACTCACATTGTCCTGTTCCAGACGTGGTGTTTGGCAGTATCATCCTCTCCACTTCGTCCCAGTCCTCAGTGGTGTGATCTGTCCTCACCCTCTCCTCAGGGTCAGAAGACGACCCCTCACCTCTTTGTCCCCAGAAGCTCTCTGGTGACCTGCGACCCCGTAGTAGACCGACAGCATCGTCACTCGTCGTTTTCTCGGGTGACTTTTCAGGTCTGGCTCTGTCCGTTCTCTCAGGGTTCCGTCCCGCCGGAGACTCTCTCCCGGGGCTCTGCTGGAACCAGAGTCTGAGCATGACGTCAGCGTAGTTGGCATGGCCGCCGTCAACCAGCTCTTTGGCGACATGGACGCCATCGGCCACGATGTCCACCTCCCAGTGAGCCTCAGCGATATACTGCCTGAAGTACACCTGGAGGCTCTTCTGACAGATGCACTCCTTGAAGAAAACCACCGCGTCGTCCGTCCACTGCCCCCCTCCGATTGGCTTAACTCCTCTCAGGACGCATGGGTAGATGACCTTCGGCAGTCGGGACAGCTGTTCGGGGAGTCGTCTCAGCTCAGAGCGATCGGCGAAGGGCACGTCCACACAGTGGCCATAGTCCACCAGGTTGACCAACACCACAGTCGCGCCCACGTGTACGATCTCCGCTCGACACCATTTGTTCGTGGTGTTGGACCTCACCAGGCAGCTCGACCCGGGGAGAAGGTGAGCCTCAGGCAGCGCTGGCACCTCCTCTGGGAGGTCATGGAGGATGGTGGACACAGTGTTCATGATGGGGAGCAGGTCTTCCAGAACCACGTAGAACTCACACGGCGTGGTGACGGCTGCTGGAAAGGCCAAGTAGCCCAGATCCATATTCACTGAGGCCAGGAAGAGCCTCTGGAGATGGAGAGGCCTGTCGCCCGGGACAGACTCTCCTGATGGTTGTTGTGGTTGCTGTTGTTGTTTCTGTGATGATGCTATTTTCAGTTGCTGGATTAACAACCTGTTCATCATGATTTCCACCATCCACAGGTTGTCGGCATCAGAGTAAGAGACAAACATGAATTTGATGTCCTTTCCCACCATTGCTTTGAGAGTTTCCTTCATTATCTTAGAAGCCATGTCTCCTTCAGTGGGGAGACCAGGGCCATTCCATTTACACAAAACTGCCTGCACAGGAATTTGCTTGAGGTCATTACAAAGCTCTTTAATGCAGTTAGCGGGGACTTCCTCTGTAGTGCCATGATCCAGAAGGAATACTCTGCATTCTGCCTGGTCAGCAGATGCATTCTGCACAACTGCTCTGTGCCATTGGTTGTCTTTGGTTGATTTTATCAAGCACTGAAGTCCTTCTTTAACATCCTCCTCAGACATGATTTTGCATTGGCTTTTCTTTTCAACTACATGATTTTCAAAAACTGTGAACTCTTCTGTGCTCCTGTTAACTCTCAGGTAAAGATCTCCATTCTCCAAGACGGATAAAAGTGTCCCGCACTCTGTCTGCCCCGAGCTGATACTCTGAGGTGGGATCAAGGTCTCCTTCACTGGCTCTGCTAAGGGTTCAAAGGTCATCACACAAGGTGGACAGGAAGACCTTCTGATGACTCGTCTTCTGTGGTGGTGCCTGCCAGTGCAGTGTTGGTGGCGACCTCTGGTCGACCTCTTGGACACTTCAGATGAGAGCTTTTCATCTTGAGCACTAATGATTATCACCCTCCCAGAGTCAGTATCTGACTGTCTCTTTTCCTCTGTGACCGCTAAAGAACTGAACTGACACGCTAGCTGTTTGATATCAGGGTCAGAAGGACTTTCAGACCAAGTCAGGGCCTCCTCATTTTCAGTCACGGCATTGCTATTGTCAGCTTGGGTTGGGTAGGCATCCTGGATTTCAATGAGAACCTCCCACCGAGACCCAAAACAAGTGCAAAATTCAACCATGAGAGGTTTTCCCATTACAGCCTCAATGAAATATGCGTCACTTTCAAAAGAGTCAGTCTTTAGCAGTGTGCATGGTATGCTTAGTCTAGGCTGGGACAAATGTTTATTTGTCAGAAAGTACGTTTTATCCTTCCCCACAACTGCTGTATTTCCATAGTCAACAAACTCTACTCTGAACTGGCCACTAGAGGCAGTGTCTCTCACAACTGCACGGTAGAGCGCACCATCATCTTCACATTCAGCTGCTACAAGGTCATTGATCCTCCGTTGCACGGATGTGTTGTTTTCCTTGGTGTCTTTAAACAGCTCTGAGTTGAGGTCTTCCCTCATGTCCAATATGGTTTGTTCATCAGCTTGCATTTGGATAAAAAATCTGTTGACTGTGTCAATGTGTGAAACAAACCCCAGACCTCTGAATCCTGCTGATCTTGAAGTGACAGGGAGGTTTTCAAGTTGTGGCAGTTTAATGGATCCTGGAGGCCGTTTGGAGGAATTGTCTATGTCATGTTCTGCGCATCTCTGATCTATTTTTCTGTCTGTGTTTCCTTCAGATTTGACCAGTTCTCCCTTACTCTCTCTATGACATTCCTTCTGTGAAGCAGGGATACTTGAGTGTCTTCTTTTGTGTCTGATTCTGCATTCTCCATACTGCATATTTTGATCTTTTTCGGTTTTGATTGTTTCGGTATCATGGCTGATGTTCTTCTTCGGTTGTTGATTCGCAATTAACTGCTTGATTTTCTCATTTATGTTAACGTTTCCATTGAATAAATCAAAAGCAACAGTCCCATCCTCATTCTTTCCGACGACTACAGCTCGGAGCGGCTTGTTGAGAACAGACATCTTCAGCCACTTGTTAACCTCTGCAAAGTCTTCCTCTTTTGAGATTTGTGAGAGGCCACATCTCAAGGCCTGCATGGGGGTGAACAGCAAATCTGACGATTCACTTGGAATAGACACAACATGGCTTTTTTCAACAACGTACATGTTTCCATAATCCACAAAAAACACACAGAGATGATGGGGTGAATGAACACGGCGAGCCATGCCCCTATACCATTTTCCATCATAGTATTTTGCCAGGCAAAGTTTCCCCACAAGAGCTGCAGTGTTGGCACGCAGTATTTCCTCACTTTCCGTTGTAACTTTCTCCATCAGTTCCTCAATGATTTCACTGTTTCTGTCTAGCTGGCAATACATCTCCCATGGGCTGCACACGTGTGTGACATACACCACCTCATCACTGCCACTCCTCAAGTCAAAAGAATCATAGACAAAGGTCTCCATGCAGTCACACAGCAGGAGCTGCCCAGGGCTTCCCATTTCTCTTGCAAGGCCTTTTTCCAAAAGCTTCTTGGCTGCACTGTCGTGAGCGGTGTGCAGATCAACCACATTGAATCTGCCTTTGTATTTCACATGCAAGTGACACTTAACGCTGCATGTCAGGTTAAAGGACTGGTCCAGAACATACTCCTTCAGTAGATCACACGCCTCTGGACTCCACTCACCATGGCTGCTCTCAACAGGTCTCAAGTCATAGAGACTACATCTGAACGCTTGGCCTTCCAGTTCAAGGTACTCTGGCAGTATCGCTTGAAGATTGTGTCTGCTTTCTTTCACAATCATACCATAGTCCACAAAGATCACTTGAAGGTAGTCTTTCTGTACCCCTATAATGCAGGCCCGGTACCACCTGCCATCATCTGCTGCCTTGGCCACACAATAGGTAACCCCTGGGTGCACAGGGACTGTGTGTGTTTGATAATACCGCTGCATCTCGTCCATCAGTTTGTCCAAGTAGGGACTCTTGCTTTGCAGCTGGCACCAAAAATCTGAGGGGGAGATGATGTGAGAGCAACGGACAGACAGTTCACTTCCGATCCCGGGCATCTCTGATTTTAATTCAACAGCTGGGACCATCGTTTTTGGCGTCTTTGTGATAAAGTGTCTGTTTTCAGATTCCATCACAGGCACACTGACATTGGTCTCTGATACTCCTCTTGTGCAAATTCCAGATTGTCTTTTTTGGTAGACTTGCTGTTTCGCCATTTTCTTTCCCCTTGTTTCCTGTTTAATGACCGCCTTGGAGGGAGTGAATTTCCAGTAATCTGCTTGATGTGCCTTGATCAAGAGCTCTGAAATGCTCTCTGCATTTGGAGTTTCCTTCATATCGACAACATATCGATCTTTCCCTTTGGACACTTCAGATGAGAGCTTTTCATCTTGAGCACTAATGATTATCACCCTCCCAGAGTCAGTATCTGACTGTCTCTTTTCCTCTGTGACCGCTAAAGAACTGAACTGACACGCTAGCTGTTTGATATCAGGGTCAGAAGGACTTTCAGACCAAGTCAGGGCCTCCTCAATTTCAGTCACGGCATTGCTATTGTCAGCTTGGGTTGGGTAGGCATCCTGGATTTCAATGAGAACCTCCCACCGAGACCCAAAACAAGTGCAAAATTCAACCATGAGAGGTTTTCCCATTACAGCCTCAATGAAATATGCGTCACTTTCAAAAGAGTCAGTCTTTAGCAGTGTGCATGGTATGCTTAGTCTAGGCTGGGACAAATGTTTATTTGTCAGAAAGTACGTTTTATCCTTCCCCACAACTGCTGTATTTCCATAGTCAACAAACTCTACTCTGAACTGGCCACTAGAGGCAGTGTCTCTCACAACTGCACGGTAGAGCGCACCATCATCTTCACATTCAGCTGCTACAAGGTCATTGATCCTCCGTTGCACGGATGTGTTGTTTTCCTTGGTGTCTTTAAACAGCTCTGAGTTGAGGTCTTCCCTCATGTCCAATATGGTTTGTTCATCAGCTTGCATTTGGATAAAAAATCTGTTGACTGTGTCAATGTGTGAAACAAACCCCAGACCTCTGAATCCTGCTGATCTTGAAGTGACAGGGAGGTTTTCAAGTTGTGGCAGTTTAATGGATCCTGGAGGCCGTTTGGAGGAATTGTCTATGTCATGTTCTGCGCATCTCTGATCTATTTTTCTGTCTGTGTTTCCTTCAGATTTGACCAGTTCTCCCTTACTCTCTCTATGACATTCCTTCTGTGAAGCAGGGATACTTGAGTGTCTTCTTTTGTGTCTGATTCTGCATTCTCCATACTGCATATTTTGATCTTTTTTGGTTTTGATTGTTTCGGTATCATGGCTGATGTTCTTCTTCGGTTGTTGACTCGCAATTAACTGCTTGATTTTCTCATTTATGTTAACGTTTCCATTGAATAAATCAAAAGCAACAGTCCCATCCTCATTCTTTCCGACGACTACAGCTCGGAGCGGCTTGTTGAGAACAGACATCTCCAGCCACTTGTTAACCTCTGCAAAGTCTTCCTCTTTTGAGATTTGTGAGAGGCCACATCTCAAGGCCTGCATGGGGGTGAACAGCAAATCTGACGATTCACTTGGAATAGACACAACATGGCTTTTTTCAACAACGTACATGTTTCCATAATCCACAAAAAACACACAGAGATGATGGGGTGAATGAACACGGCGAGCCATGCCCCTATACCATTTTCCATCATAGTATTTTGCCAGGCAAAGTTTCCCCACAAGAGCTGCAGTGTTGGCACGCAGTATTTCCTCACTTTCCGTTGTAACTTTCTCCATCAGTTGCTCAATGATTTCACTGTTTCTGTCTAGCTGGCAATACATCTCCCATGGGCTGCACACGTGTGTGACATACACCACCTCATCACTGCCACTCCTCAAGTCAAAAGAATCATAGACAAAGGAATCCATGCAGTCACACGGCAGGAGCTGCCCAGGGCTTCCCATTTCTCTTGCAAGGCCTTTTTCCAAAAGCTTCTTGGCTGCACTGTCGTGAGCGGTGTGCAGATCAACCACATTGAATCTGCCTTTGTATTTCACATGCAAGTGACACTTAACGCTGCATGTCAGGTTAAAGGACTGGTCCAGAACATACTCCTTCAGTAGATCACACGCCTCTGGACTCCACTCACCATGGCTGCTCTCAACAGCTCTCAAGTCATAGAGACTACATCTGAACGCTTGGCCTTCCAGTTCAAGGTACTCTGGCAGTATCGCTTGAAGATTGTGTATGCTTTCTTTCACAATCATACCATAGTCCACAGAGATCACTTGAAGGTAGTCTTTCTGTACCCCTATAATGCAGGCCCGGTACCACCTGCCATCATCTGCTGCCTTGGCCACACAATAGGTAACCCCTGGGTGCACAGGGACTGTGTGTGTTTGATAATACCGCTGCATCTCATCCATCAGTTTGTCCAAGTTGGGACTCTTGCTTTGCAGCTGGCACCAAAAATCTGAGGGGGAGATGATGTGAGAGCAACGGACAGACAATTCACTTCCGATCCCGGGCATCTCTGATTTTAATTCAACAGCTGGGACCATCGTTTTTGGCGTCTTTGTGATAAAGTGTCTGTTTTCAGATTCCATCACAGGCACACTGACATGGGTCTCTGATACTCCTCTTGTGCAAATTCCAGATTGTCTTTTTTGGTAGACTTGCTGTTTCGCCATTTTCTTTCCCCTTGTTTCCTGTTTAATAAGATAATGAATTAAATAATGGAAATGAATAAAACGACATGAATGGAAGTGTTAGTGTTTAATCATAACTGTTGCAAAACATGTAGGTTTTTAGCTTAGATTTAAATATTTTTAGGGTTTGGGCCTGTTTGATTTCTTCAGGGAGTTTGTTCCAGGAGCATGCGGCAGCATGACTGAAAGCTGCTGCACCGTGTTTTGTTTTCACTCTTGGAATGATTAGCTGATTAGTGACAGCTGACCTTAGGGGCCTTGCTGGAATATAGGGTGGGAGGACATCTGATACGTATTTTGGTCCAAGACCATTTTGTGATTTGTATACAATTTAGGAGTACTTTGAATTCAATCATCTGAGAGACTGGTAGCCAGTGTAGAGATCTCAGGATTGGTGTAATGTGTTCAAACTTCTTCGTTTTGTTTGGATGAGCTGCAGCTTACAAACAGCCTGTTTTAAACAGTTTTGTGATTGGTCCGAATTTAGCGGGACATTTGGATTTCCTCTCTCTCTCTCTTCGCCCGTCGCCGGTCCCTTTAATCCCATACGTATCCTAATCGAAAATGCAACATCATCGACGACTGTGGGTTATTGCATTTACTGCTGTTCTCTGGTTCATGTTCTTATACCAGTGCTCAGTATAGAGTATTTTAAATGAACATTCGTAATGTAGTCTCTGATGTTTATGGTAAATTAAATCAGCCTATTTTGTGAAACAAATAATGTTCCCGCAAATGGGTTAACGGAGCATTCTCGCACCTAACGTGCAAGCACCTAGCTTCGAACTATTTATAGCAATATGCGCGGGGCAAAAATAATCTATTGCCTCTAAAATCACCACGAACAGAACGGCGGAGGTACGGGTAAACAGAGCTCATGTTGGTGTCCTCAAAGGTAAGAGTTGGTTTTCTTTAACTCAACTGATAGCATTACCTTGCTGTTGTTGTTTACCGAATGCTCCATCTGACTGTCACACTGTGATTTTACTAAACAGTTAATGAGTAACGTTAGCCGGTTTTGTGCGTGTACTCATGTAGGCCTACTTCGTATTGATCTTTCTGTGTGTGTGTGTGTCATGCGCGTTCCGCATGTTCCGCTGCAGCTGTAGGATATATTGGTATTTGATCACCTTCTATATAAAATCACCTGCTCGGCTTTAATGACTTAACCGCTATTTAAGAAATTATAATTGTTGCCACCCTCTAGTTTTTGGTGAAATTACGTCTTTGTTCGCTCCGCGCGCGAAAAATGACCGCTCCGCCACTAATGTGAACAATCCTGGAGGAAACACTGCTAACTAGACAGGTACAATCCTGCAAGCACACTAATAAATAAAAAGTCACCTGTGGTCTGTTTCTTAGCAACAGCTTATAAGCTACATTAAAATGTACATGTTCATGGTGTAAACCAAAGGGGAGGTGTTACATTTATAGGCTACCTTTTAGAATAGAGTTATGTTACATTAGCTTAAATGACAAACCCTAACCCATTCATAATTGAAATAAAACCATACATTTGCTTTTAATCTTCAGTACCCTGTGCACATCCAACACCCAAATTAAATCACAAAACCCAGAAGGTGAGTGAAGTTTTTCTCCTCATGTTGCTACTCAGTAATTTAGTATTTCTTTATAAGTACAAAGTAATTAGAGATAGCCTATTGTAATCAGATAGTGATGCTGTTACAGTTTATGAACAGTCTCTATTACACTTGTGGAATAACAACCACTCAGCTCCCTTACTGTGCAATATCTAAGGAATGTAGGGATGCACCGAATGTTCGGCAGCCAAAGTTATTCGGCCAAAAATAGCACATTTGGTGTTCGGCCGAATGTGTGAAAGGGCCGAATGTTCACCGAATACAAGACTGTGAATGAGATGAGCATTAGGTGATGATTGCCTACTGCCAAGTCATATAATTACAGCAAACATGTAGGCAGTTTGGCATCTGTTCTCTTAACAACAAGAGGCACATTCCGATATTATGGGTGTGTTCTCACTAGAACATTTGCTTCACTTGAAACGGAGTTTAGGATAAAATTTGCTTTGCTCTGCTTCGTTTGGAGCGGTGAGAACGCGCATTCGAAGTCGCTCCCGCAGCAAACAACCAACGGATGCTCCGCTTGAAAAGGGTGGTGTAACAACTCAATAAAAACGCTTTACATGTGTAATTAATGTTACTGCACAGGCATAAAACAGACAAAATCCAGTGCAGCTATCATAGACAATAGTTTAATTCAGGGCATGACTTTTGAGAATATTCAACTTACATTAGGTTTTCTGAAGTCAGTCTGGGCAACATTGTTGTGGCAAGAGGCTCATTCCTGAAATGTAATTGAACACACTTCATTAAAATGCCAATATATCATACTATCCCATGTGGCTTAATCTTCAGAGCAGAGGTCCATTCCTAGAGGGCAGGGACATACGCATATTCAGCATTGTATAGAATGGAATGGAACGAGGAATGGTACTGCAGCGTTCGACATTAACGGTTGCCCTATTGCCCAGGGCAAGTAAAAGAAAATAGCGGTACGCTGTTTTGTTTTTTTCGAATCTCGATTTCTCCTATCAGTTGCGGGCTGCCGCTCTCTGCCTTGGCTGAACCTCTCTGCCTGTTGGGAATGACGTCATTAGACGTAGCTTTTAGTTTGTTCATTCGAAACATGGTGGAAGGCTCGCAGCCAAAGTTAGCTAAATTAGATTATGAAAAAGATAATAGACGCAGAAACATATCCATGGGTGGAGAACGATACCACAATACCAGCTATGTACTGCACTGTCTGCAGACAATTCCCGGGCATGTGAACTAGGGGTGGGACAAAATATTGATCTGGCAGTTGCGCGCTGCAAAAACTGAAACGTCAAACTCTGCGGTGTAGTATCCTACAGATACAGAAACGTAGGTGCCTCATTGGCCACTGTTGTATGTAGCCGCTATGCGTCTGACTGTCTATCGTCTAACGAGGCATCTACTGTATGTAATAGCTATGGTATCCGGAGTGTAAAGTTGTATTTAATAATAATAATAATAATAATAATAATACATTAGACTTATATAGCGCTTTTCTAGACACTCAAAGACACTTTACAAACTGAAAAGATTGAGTAGTAATAATAAAAAGAAACAAAAGGTAAATAGAAGGTATAGGAAAGTATAGGGGCCTAATTGAGGTAGTTAAATGTTGGGAGGGTTTGGCCTGTCTGATGTGGTTGGGGAGGGCGTTCCAAAGGGACGGGGCTGCGGCTGAAAAGGCCCCATCACCCCAGGTCCGGAGCTGGGTCCTGGTGGTCTTGAGGGTGGTTTGGTCATCAGACCTGAGGCAACGGGAGGGGGTGTGGAGGGGGACGAGGTCGGCAAGGTAGGAGGGGGCCAGATTGTTGATGGCTTTGTCAGTGGTGAGTAGGATTTTGAATTGGATCCTGTATTTGACCGGGCTGGTATTTGTCCAGGTTTGGAGGACAGGGGTGATGTGGTCACGGTGGCGAGTGGAGGTGAGCAGACGGGCAGCAGAGTTCTGGACGTATTGGAATTTGTTTAGGATGTTATTAGGCAAACCGTAGAGGATGCTGTTGCAGTAGTCGAGTCGGGAAGTTATGAAGGCGTCCTTGATGATGTAATCGCCTATGTAACACTCTATGACAAACAACGCCATTGGCTGATGGGAGTGCAGTGGCTGGGTTGGGTTCTAGAGTGACACAGATCTTCCTTGGTCCTCCTGGGGTTAGTTCATATTAGTAACATCTGCTGGCATGGGGTAATGGTTTATTACATGTTAATGAACATGTTAATTTAGTCGTAACAAGGACAATATTCAAGCGCTCAGGCTATGCCACAACGCCTGGTAACCATTCGTAAACTTTGTTTGAGAAAGCTGATAAAGTAGCATGTTATCTATTTAAAATGTGACAAACAATGTCAAACGAAATGCAACGTCATAGATTCTAAATGCACCTCGCTGCTGCTGAATATTAATGCACCCATTGATACTTTGCGCTCCGTGCCAGATAGTGCAAACAATGTGTTAACGTTTCTTTGTCTCAAGTGATGTCAAGGAATTGTGCATATGGGTCATTCTACAGAAACGGTGGCATTTGGAATTGCAAATATATTTTTACTTAATCAAAAATTAGTGTACAAAAAATACATTCACTCAAACCAGGAGGAGTAGTAACGGCAATGACAATTTACAGAACAAATGGGTTTTTACTAAATGTCCGCTGCAGTACCTTAAGCCACATGTCTTCAATCATATCAAAATCATTCAAATATCACATTTAATCAATATCTTTTTATTTTTTATTTTATTCCCCTTCGTATGAAATGAGTAACACCAGTGACATATTTAAAAGCCTTGTGTAGAATTTAACACATACATCGTCAAATCTATAACAAATGAAGAGAGACAGCAGACTGACCATGTGCATATGTTGATCACATGTCCTCCAATGACCTCTTGAACCAAAAAGTACTTCTAAAAGTTATTTCATTTCTTTCAAAATAAAAGTTTTGTGAGGCAGTAACACCAATGACATGAAATGGCGTGACCACTCTTACCATTAAATTATTTATAATATTTAGTTGGTGTTTCAGCTTTTTAGGTTTTCTATTCCATAAATGTGACATTTGTGTTTACTTCATGACATTTAAAGTAGGAGAAAAATAAAAAAAATGTAACTCAAAATATGGTACTAAACTTCAATACATGGTCAGAGTGACAAGCAAATTGCTTGCACTTGGTATTTTATATAAATTATAAAAAACAAGAATTGCTCATTACATGACTCAAATATATGTTATTATGATAAGAACAATGTATATTTATCTAAAACATATATTACATGTGATCATTACGTTTATTTAAAGTATTTTGATTGCTGCAAAGGTGAGAGACAGGAATGCCACCGTTTCTGTAGAATGACCCATATACGTTATTCATATCTTGCAGTAAGTTCTATAGTATCTTGAAGTTGAAGTTTGTATGTAAACTTGAAGTTGTATGTAAATGTTCCAATGGTTTAGTATATGGTACTCTGGTAATTAAATTATGAAGCTACTCTTTCAATTAATGAGACAACTGAAAATATATTTTAATAAGTAAAATGCATAGTTTAATATTATCAGTATGTATAGCATTATGATACTGCTGGCTACTCTGTAGCCTCTTTTCTAAATAGGACAGAGATAAGTCTTCACATAGATACAATAGACATCTATAGTCCTTTAAACATTTTAACTCCTGCTTTCTGGGCAGTTCGGCCTTTTGGCAATTTATTTTGTATGAATGATGGCAGGCACACGTGGTCAAGTTGCAGTCAGTGTGTGTGTGTATGTTAGAGACGAGTAAGAAAGATGTAGGCTAAAAAAAAACATAATTCCTGCTTTTTGCCTTTATAGTGGTATCTTTTCTTCAGTTAACACAGATATTGTGATGTATCGTTGATGAATTGTCTTACAATGTATTGAATATCGCAGAATCCCTGTATCGTGATACCATCGGTATCTGGGGGCAAAATATTGTAGGGAAATAGTGCAGGGAAAGTAAAAATGTTGATGGGGCAAGTAGATTTGAGAAGTACTTGACCTGCAGGTCAAGTCTGAAACAACCTTAACGTCGAACCCTGTACTGTACTGTGTGTTTGACACCACTCCTCATTCCATTCATTACAATGAGCCCGTCCGACGATTTCTACCTCCACCAGCCTCCCCTCATTATATGTAATGTACTGAGTGGGATACACAGAGGAGTGTATGACAGTTCAATAACATTTTTGCTCTCAAACTTTCCTCTCACAAAACACAGTTAATAATACCTAAAATATGGTAACATCACAATGATAATAATACTATATTAATACACTCAACTCTGAATTTCCAATAAAATATAGTATCTAGCCGTATAGCATGCAAAGCAAAGAGCTTCCATCACGCCAACTGGCCAAAAACATCTGCTGATGAGATGTTAATGCAGATTAAGATTACAGTAACCTATTTCTTACCTAACTGTGTAGGCTCACACTTTGGATTCTTACCTTTCACGTGTCAACAGTAGAAGTCCGGGTCCCTCATATCACCTGGGCAGTTAACCTATAAGGAAAGAAAGTTTCTGGCTATTTACAAAGAAAACGAACTACTTCCTGTGGGGAAAAAACACACACAAACACACACACCTACAGCCCCCACCACACACACAACAATAAACTATTCTGCCGTGGTTGAACTGGCTATGACAGCAAGACAGTAACGCTTTGGTTTGAATAGAAGTATCTCCACCTCTTCACACATTCAATGTTCAGCTCATAGTCTGCATAAGGACATAATGACCCAGCAAACATGGAAAATATGATGACATTCCCATGGAAACGGGACAAACCTCTATATTATATTGTTATATACCTGTAGTCTGTAGCTTGCTAGATACATTAAACAATCCATGCCAAGAATGTCACTCAAGTGTAAAATACGTGTAAATTGTAGCGAATATCTGCACCTTCAGCTAGCCAACTGACTCGACAGGTAGCATAGGTGATGATGGATAGATGGACTGTCACCGAATCGATATTATTCAAATACTTATGGAATCAATTACTTATATCAATTACTTATTGTTCAATTACTTAAGGGATATAATATATATTATATAATACAAACCTGGTAATCAAGGACCCCAATTGAAATAAGCCAGTGGCTTTCTTGGGTTTTTATCCTGTTAGTTGACCTTGTATGTAATATGTACTTTCATGTACCTACTTCTGCAAATCTTCTAATAAAGTTTTCAATCAATCAATCAAAACAAAAGGCCGCGTTCGTAAATGAGCTCTGAGAGCGCCGGAGAGTCCACGTGTCTGCCTCTGGTCTAGATAACCTGCTCACGTGTCTGCTGAGCTAGCTAGCAGCTCCTATGGTAATTGCACTGTTCGAAAAATAAAGGAAGTCATGATCAAACAAATAGCTAATTCAGTGACAGATAAGGTGTTTGTTTACATATCCTTAGTTTGTATAGGTATGTAGTGTGTGAGTATATCTATAAAAAATACCGTATTATTCCAGAACACAGAAGAATAGTTCGTCCAACGTCTGTGTGTATAACAGGAGCCGCGACCTGCAAGTTCAATCGGGTTCAATTGGGTTCAACCTGCAAGTTCAATTGGGTTGCCAGATGGGATCAACAATTCCAGCCTAACTACAGTCTAAGAATAGCTAAATCCACCAAAAACCAGCCCCAAACCTAGATTGTCAGAAAACCGCTATTTACTATTGGGTAGGTGCCCATTGGGTAGGAGGCCTGTATGTCTGTTGCCAATGATATTTGTAAAATAAAATGTGATCAAAAGTAACCCATTCGTCGGGAATACGCCCCATCTGGCAACCCTGGGTCAAATAATGTACTGCCTTTTAGCGACGCATGCGCACTGGCGCACCAGTTATGTGCACCCCTGCTCATATATATTTATTTGAATCCTGTTCTTTTACCAACTGCTAAGACAACAATATAGTAAGGTAGTTACTTTAGCTAGCTAAAGATATTGCCCCCCCAAAATCATGTTCAGTCTGAGCGTCTCTTCAGTCTCGTGAAACTGCAATGGCAGACGGCAAAGCGACAGGAGCTCGACAACATATTGATGAATGATTAAAGATTCATTTATTCATGAGTCTGTCAGTGTTCTGATGCTATAAAAGATTGTAATTTAAGAAGATGAATGACTGAATCAAGTACTGCATACGACGAGCTGATTGCCTCTGATTGTAAGAGGTCGTAATAGTTGTATTAGTAAATGATCACTGATAAAAAGATGTTGGTGAGTGAAGCAGGAGCTGAGCTGTACCCAGGATTTCCCGTAAGGTAAGAGGAACGGGCGTGGGGACGCCGGGCCTGCTGGCCAGGTTATGAATCGAACATAACAAACCTGTCAATAGACCACATGCAGCACATTTACCTACAGCTGTTATTTTGGGAATCTACATGGTTAAATGCATTCTTAGACATGTCTACGTCGTCATGATTACAAAGATGCCACTTGAAATGCATAAAATCAAAGTTTATTCGTGTCTTACACACACAGGTTCGCCTGGTATTGACTGCCTGTAGCCAGGTCATGAATGGTCCCAGTATTCAGATGATCTGCTAAGTATATAAGTATATACTCATTGAGTCAAGGACCCCAATTGAAATAAGCCAGTGGCTTTCTTGGGTTTTTATCCTTTTAGTTGACCTTGTATGTAATATGTACTTTCATGTACCTACTTCTGCAAATCTTCTAATAAAGTTTTCAATCAATCAATCAATCCTGTTCTTTTACCAACTGCCAAGACAACAATATAGTTACTTTATCTAGCTAAAGGTATTGGGCCCCCAAATCATTTTACAACTTGTTTAGCTATTAAGTTCCGACGTTTCTGTCGAAGTAGTATCTAAGGTAGGGTGGCCATTTCCTTCACATCAAAAAGGAGGACACTTTACATACACAGAGACACGCAAGCCGATATTTGTTTGGTATGATCCCGTTTTTTATTTTAATGTGTTTTTCTGGTCACAGACTGGTTAGAGACTGGTAAGAGGCAGGTATGAGTCACAGTTGGGGCCTCAGCATGGTGGACAGCAAAACTGAAACACAGTTGAAACACAACTCATGCTGTATAAAGGCTAAAGCCGGACGAATGGCCACCCTAATCTACGGGTATCTATGGTAACTCCATAGATAGCGAAGAGAAGTAAAAACGTCAGATCAGATATAAAGGGGTTATTTTTATAAACTGGACACATTTTTGGAATATATATGGTTACTTTCTCGCCTTCATTTCTCAAACTTCATACAATGACGTGTTAACACCTGTAGAGCCAAAATTACAGCTTTTAGCCAATGGAGGTTTAGAATGGAGGATTTAACATCCCCGCTCCAGGACCTGCTGGTGCAACATGTATTCTGGGATGCAGCATGCATAGCCTACTGCAGTGTAAGCGGTCGGCTGGTACTGGCATACTTATTATGAATTTAGTAGGCAGTATGCAGTATATACTCATTGAGTATGCTAGTATGCAGTATGCTAGTATGCCATTCCGAACACAGCCATAGTCTGTGATTTAATTCAATAAACGTCTGCTTTTAACAAATTGCGCTGCACAGCCGTGCTCCTGGTTGCTGTAAGCGCCGAAGAGAGACGCAGAGTGTAGGCCGAGCTTACCAGCCCCAGCAGGCCGAGCTTACCAGCCCCAGCAAGGCAGAACCGGTCCTGTATTATTATGGAGTTAATCTTGAGCCAAATTAAATCAAAAGCAAAGAAATATTTTGTTATGAGCCAATGAGGGGGCTCTTCACGAGTGCTTCGCCAACCAATCAGGTAGCGGTATTGCCCTGCCTTCCCCTACCATCCTAGGTTCCGCAAATTCGCTGCCGGCGAAACATGCATTCTGGGATGCAGCATGCATAGCCTACTGCAGTGTAAACGGTCGGCTGGTACTGGCATACTTATTATGAATTTAGTAGGCAGTATGCAGTATATAGGCCTACTCATTGAGTATGCTAGTATGCAGTATGCTACAACTGTGATCCCATGAGCCATTTCCCAGTAAGTCAAATGATTGAGCCGGTATTTGAATAAGATAAACAGCTATGTAGACAACATTGTATCCAGCATTACAATTGGCATGCCCTTCATGGGACATCAGCACATTAGCTGTGTTGGTCCTAAATACCTTCTTTTTTTTTTATTACTTGATTTCATCAAGGTAAATTAAATGGTTTCCTAACACTAAGCCAAAAAAAACACTACATGTATGAGAAAGGACTTCATCAAATTATCATGTAATTCATAATCATGCACACCCCAGTTAAGTGTTGGATAAAAATGATAAATGCAGTACATGGTTTTGAACAGGAACATGCTGATAGGATGCCCTTATCCTTCCACTGTGGGTTCCAGGCCACTTTGTCCTGTGTGTAAGTGTACTATACCCATATATATATATATATATATATATATATATATATATATATATATATATATATATATATATATATATATATATACAGAGCATAACTTTATGGTGAATGGTGAATGAATGGTGAATGGTGAATGGTCTTTATTGTCATTGCTATAGTACAGGTACCAAACAACGAAATTTGGGAGGGGTGACTCCCCTGGTGCTAGGAAAGAAAAAAAAAGGAAAACAAAACTAAAAAGACAAGAAGGGAAAGGAGCTGGTTTACATAAATAAAGGCTATGCACACTATCCACTATACTATACTGTACAGATAAAACACTGTGCTGTACTCTATGCTATGCTATACCTATTCTAACATTTCCTATTTCTCTGCAACCTTATGTACCCTAGGGTTGTCATATTGCACATAGTGTTATTGCACATTCATTTAAAGTGTCGCAGTTTGCAGGCTTGAAATGTACACATTTGTGCCTCAGCACTACACCTGATTTTTCAATCCAGCAGCTGCCATCAATCCGTCCAGACAGTCCAGGGCCCAGAACCTAGGTCTTTGCTGTGTTCAGGGCCTGGATGGCCCTGGGGTAGAAGCTGAGCTTCAGTCTGTTTGTCCTTGCGAACATGGTCCTGTACCGCCTGTTCGAGGGCAGCCGAGCAAAGTGTTCGTACCCAGGGTGGGATGGGTCTCTGGAGATCTTGGAGGCCTTCCTGAGGCAGCGTGTGTTGTACAGCTCTTCCAGAGAGGGGAGGGGGGCGCCGGTGATCTTCTGGGCCGTTCTCACGACTCTCTGTAGCGCATTCCTCTCTGCGGCTGTGCAGCTGGAGAACCAGTTGCAGATGCAGTAGGTGAGGATGCTCTCCACTGCGCAGCGGTAGAAGGCCACCAGTATCTCCTGTCTGGTGTGGTCCTTCCTGAGGACTCTCAGGAAGAAGAGCCGCTGTTGTGCCTTCTTGATGATGGCTGCTGTGTTGTTCTTCCAGGACAGGTCATCCTGTATGTGCACCCCCAGGAATCGGAGGGTTGAGACTCTCTCCACGCTCCCTCCGTCGATGAGCAGGGGCTGGACCTCAGATTTTTTCCTCCTGAAGTCCACGATGATTTCCTGGGTCTTTGACTGGTTCAGCAGCAGGTTGTTAACCTTGCACAGCTTGCTCAGCTGCTCTACCTCATCCCTGTACGCCGCCTCGTCCCCCCCCGAGATGCAGCCCACCACGGTGGTGTCGTCTGCAAACTTTACGATGGAGTTGCTGGGGTGGACGGGGGTGAAGTCGTAGGTGTAGAGGTTGTAGAGGATGGGGCTTAGCACGCAGCCCTGGGGGGACCCAGTGCTGAGTCTGAGGGCTGTGGAGGTGTGGGAGCCCACCCGCACCCTCTGGGGGCGGTCGGACAGGAAGTCCTTGATCCATGCACATATAGAGTGTGATAGTCCCAGGTCTAGTAGTTTGGTCACTAGCCTGTCTGGAAGGATGGTGTTGAAGGCAGAGCTGAAGTCCACAAAGAGCAGTCTCGCGTAGCTGTTTCCCCTCTCCAGGTGGGATAGAGTGGAGTGGAGAGTCGTCGCGATGGCGTCCTCTGTGGACCTGTGGGCTCTGTAGGCGAACTGGTATGGATCCAGGTTGGGCGGGAGGCGTGTGACTATGTGGGCCCGGACTAGTTTCTCGAAGCACTTCATGATGATTGGTGTGAGTGCCACCGGGCGGTAGTCGTTTAGGCAGCTCACCGTGCTTTTCTTCTTATATGCAACATATGACATCCACAGTAGTAGATTATAAAGACATACAATGTAGTTGAGCATTTCTCAGCTTTAACCTTCATATGCCATTTGTTTGTGAGTTTGTGTCTATTGTATTACCCCCAGTGTCCTTTTTGCTTATTGCACTAGGAAAGCCGTGAGGTGTCATAGGGCACCAGTGAGTACAAAAACAAATCTACCTTTGCACATGATCAAATGTCAGGACCCTCCTTTCATGACTTTTCCTAGATATGTGCGTTCTACCACCCAGCATCTTTACATTTTCAAAATCTAGTTAGTATAAAGCGTTTTTGCAGTATTTCTGTGTGTGTCTGTGTATTTGCCTTGGAATTCGGCTGCCATCTTTTTCTCCAAGGCTGCAATTCTCTTTTATATCAGCAGAGGTAGCAAGGGGACACACCTTGTGCTCAAACTTCAGGCTTCAGTGCTGAATTAGATACAGTGGATAAGACTGATACGTATGTAACATGAGCAACAGAGATAGTTCAGGATGATAACAAACAGTTCAGTATGACAGAGACAACTAATAGAAAGACAACTGTATGATTATAGAGTTTACATGTTCAAGGAAATATTGTATGATAATAGAAAGGTACACTTTAATTTAATTAAAGAAGTAACAAAGAACACATTTATTATCACAATTGCATTGTGTTCCATGTCTTTCTCCATTGAATAAATAATGCCTAGTTGAATGGCTAAACAAGACAACTGTCTGGACAGTACTGCTAGAATTATTCACCTTACCGCTGCACAGATAGACAGAGTATAAGTCCATTCTGTTAACATTAGGTCTACTCTGCTAACAAAGACTATTCCAGTTGATTTGTCAGTTGTTGTGCATTATATTTTTGTTGTGTTTGCAGTTTGCCCTTTAATAAGTTATATATACAAATAATTAAGTTATATATATTCTCATGCTAAAATCGACTGTAAATCCAGATTTTAAAGTTGATATTCTTCCCCGTGGAGCATGCCCCCATAACCTGTGCCCCACCCAAAAATGTTATCACCAGTGGTTATCACTGTGGTCAGCTATGACAGGTTTAGGCTAGTTAAGGATGACTCCAGGGTGCAACTGGTCTGAGTGACTTTTAATTAGTACATATCTATCTCTCTCTCATTTTGGGAGGAGAAAGAAGAAATCAGAAGAGATAGAGTGGGAGAGCCATATAAGGCGTGTGCAAATAGGCGGGAAATTAAGTGTAGGTGGGAAGTTTTTTTTTTTAGCTGTTGAGCTGAGCAATCAGTCTGACTGCCTCAAGATCCAGCAGATTGAGGGGGAGTACAAACCACTGGTCCCTGGGGACTAGGACCATTGCACCCTTTGTCAGCAGATTCGCAATCTCCTCTCAGAGTGCCCTTGTCTTTACCGGGCAGGGCAAAACAGTCTCTCTCACCCCCCCTGAATAAATCAATAAATAATTCAGTCATTGGCTACCTATAGGAGTAAACCAATAGGAGCAGAGCTCTCCTATGGGGCAGAGCTCCACAAAATAGATCAGTTGAGCCTACATTTCCTACTACAACATTGCTAAAAGATTGAAATGGTTGCAGTCATAATAGTGTCTAAATTTGACCATGTGCTGTTGTAAGGAGTCAATCTTACCATTCCAAACATCTTGATTAATGTTATGTTCTTTTACTGATTGTGTGTGTGTGTGTGTGTGTGTGTGTGTGTGTGTGTGTGTGTGTGTGTGTGTGTGTGTGTGTGTGTGTGTGTGTGTGTGCGATGTCCTTTTGCTTCAATAATGCCCATAATGCCAAACGTTGTCCCTAGCAGAAGCTCCTCCCTCGACAAAAATCCCCCACAAGAACAAAGAAAAAAAGAGGCAAGCGATAGCGCGCGGTTACTGTACAGCCTGGTCTCAATCACGTCCTCGTAGCTGAGATAAATTCAACCCACAACTTCACCGAAGTCATAATCTTACTGAACTCAACATGTCTGGAAGAGGAAAAGGAGGAAAGGGACTCGGAAAAGGAGGCGCCAAGCGTCATCGCAAGGTTCTCCGTGATAACATCCAGGGAATCACGAAGCCCGCTATTCGCCGCCTGGCTCGCCGTGGGGGTGTGAAGCGTATCTCTGGTCTGATCTACGAAGAGACCCGTGGTGTGCTGAAGGTGTTCCTTGAGAACGTTATCCGTGATGCCGTCACCTACACCGAGCATGCCAAGAGGAAGACCGTCACCGCCATGGATGTTGTATACGCTCTGAAACGCCAGGGACGTACTCTGTACGGCTTCGGCGGCTAAACTATTCGTAAACTCAACCACCCCCCTACAAAAAACAACGGCTCTTTTAAGAGCCACCCATCTCCACACAATAGAGTTGATTCCATTATTATAACACATTAATTTTGTCAGGCCTGTACATTCAACGGGTTTAGCTGTCATGAATAAAAACATACGTTGCCAAATCAATGTCAACGCAAGTAAATGCGTAGTCTTGGCATTCCACGACTAGAAATGACCATCCCACATTTGCACCCTAGAAAGATGGTTATTATGGATTATTACGCACACAACACAGTGCAGCCCCTTTTTCTATTGCGCATCTAGTGATAATAATAATGCATGCCCTTGTCGTACCATCCCAAAAGGACAATTCCTGGTAGTAATCGCTAGGCTGGTTGGGAGTTTGGGGGACTTGGTGTTCTATGTATATCATTCTCAATCTTCCTCTTGACGTTTTCATGTTCATATCGCCATCGGAAATAAGGCAACCCGACAGCCGGGTGAAAAAGTAAGGAAGGGGTGGGGGGAGGAGCCCGCGCGTGCGCAGATAATGTATTTACCCGCGAGGCAGACTAGAGCTTTGGAAGTGGATGTCAGCAGCCGCCTAATTTGCATAGCCCCACCTTTATATTACGGGTGTGCGTTTGCCGGCTCTTCATTCGTTTCTGAGAAGTAACGAGCCACTATCAACATGCCTGAGCCTGCGAAGCCTGCGCCCAAGAAGGGCTCCAAGAAAGCCGTCACCAAGACCGCCACCAAAACCGGCAAGAAGCGCAGAAAGTCCAGGAAGGAGAGCTATGCCATCTACGTGTACAAGGTCCTGAAGCAGGTCCACCCCGACACCGGCATCTCCTCCAAGGCCATGGGAATCATGAATTCCTTCGTCAACGACATCTTCGAGCGCATCGCCGGCGAGTCCTCTCGCCTAGCCCACTACAACAAGCGTTCTACCATCACCTCCAGGGAGATCCAGACCGCCGTGCGTCTGCTGCTCCCCGGTGAGCTGGCCAAGCACGCCGTGTCCGAGGGCACCAAAGCCGTAACCAAATACACCAGCTCCAAGTAAACAGATTTTCGTCTGTACTACTTACCCCAAAAGGCTCTTTTAAGAGCCACCCACCCTATCAAAAAAGAAAGCAATTCCATAGTGAGATGACCTCGAGTGCTACAAATCAGTCGAATGTATATGCTGTACTAATTGTGTATTGTAACAAGTAAGTACAATTATACAGTATTTATACAGCACCTTTCCCAGACCAAGGGTCTCAAAGTGCTTTACATAACAAGGAAGAAAACACAAATAAAACAGTAATACAGGAGTGAAAGCCACAGCAGGTTAAAACAGGCAGAAAGCATACATAACATAACAAGCATGTATAAGGCATATGTATCAATTACTCGATGTTACAATTTTCAAAGACTCCAGTCCTTAACGCGCAGGAGGTTTTGCGCGCCTTTTTTGTTCCTCACTTGTTTGTTGCTCACAAAAACGGTTTCCGCTATTGACAATGCTTAGTCTTGTTTCATGTTCAATGCAATGGCAAAATATGATCATGGAAGATAACCTCAATTCAATCATGGTATTATCATATGAAATCCATTTCCATGTGACATCCTCTATAGTCTCAATGAATGTGCCTTTTTAAAACCAACCCCCAATTGAATTGGCAATATAATAAAATGTGTTAATTTGACATTAGCATGGTCTGCAATTAAACACACATTAGCATGGTGATCACAGCATATTTAACACAGTTAACACAGTCTCTGTCAAGTTATTTTTAAACATTTTTTTTCATGGGAAACCAGGCCAAATTCTGTGCACCAGCCCAAGCCCAATTTTACCAGCACAATGCAACCTAAACTAGCCCAATTGGGCTGGAAGGGGTCTTTGGGCCTTGTTGGGGTGACAGTGCTGAGCTGTGTAATATTAGAGCTCCCCATAAGTGAGTGATGCTTTATCATAACCTACTATTCTGTATTCTGTGATTTGGTTTTAAGAGTAATATGTAATTATTTCCCACTTCAATGAATCTCAGAGGGTTGACTCTCAGATTGAGCTCTCTGTGAAGTCTAGAATCTGAGATTATTGAAGCCCAATCCTGTGATGGTGTCAACAGTCAGAGGATGTTCATATCTGGTCAGACTGGACCTCTATTACATATTCCTGGGGTCAGGTCATCTTCATTTGAATGATCCAATGATTGCAAATAGGACATTTGTTTTCAATGTTTTCTCAATAAACTGTAAAAGAGATTATTTTATTTTTTAGAGATTATTATTATTATTTTCTACATTTAAATGTTTTCCTTGTACAATGTAAATGACCCTAACCATCAAATCAGATTAAACTTTATTTACAATACATACTGTGGCACATTTCATTCACATATGCAGTATAGCCTAACGTGTTTTAATAACCCTGACATATTCAATACAATACAACATGCTTTTATAATCATGTGCTCATTGTGTGTGGATTTATGGCAAATTCTTCTAATTTAATCCATGTTAAATTGAGTCTATAACACCACATAATGTGGAAAATTGAAGGGGTCTGAACACTGTATATATACATATACTATCTATTTTAAGAACAGCCTATGGGGGTACCGCATTTTGATGTCCTCCCAGCACCATTAAGCTTTAGCCGAAGTAAATCACAGACCTTGTGTGGAGAAAATCCATGACCTACAGAATACACTGACTGACCCTGATTTACTTCGGATAATTTTACATAAGGAGTGCTTATCATAGTTAGACGATCACAACGAATTCACACATTAAGGCCTTATGCTGTTGTGAATTGGCCTACATGTATTTCGGTTACCGAGATGGCACGGTCAGCATCCCTGCAGGCTACTCATTTGAGTCGTATAAGTTATAGATTAACGCCCTACACGGGTGGTAAATGGAAACACGCCTTTGAGGGAAATATTGAGGTGGCTCTTAAAAGAGCCTTTGGGGATCTACTGTTAGATCAGGGTGGTGATCTTAGGCGCGCTCTCCACGGATACGGCGGGCCAGCTGGATGTCTTTGGGCATGATGGTGACTCTCTTGGCGTGGATGGCGCACAGGTTGGTGTCCTCGAACAGACCGACCAGGTAAGCCTCGCTAGCCTCCTGCAGGGCCATCACAGCAGAGCTCTGGAAGCGCAGGTCGGTCTTGAAATCCTGGGCGATTTCTCTCACCAGGCGCTGGAAGGGCAGCTTGCGGATCAGCAGCTCGGTGGACTTCTGGTAACGACGGATCTCCCTCAGAGCCACGGTGCCGGGCCTGTAGCGGTGAGGCTTCTTCACGCCGCCGGTGGCCGGGGCACTTTTACGGGCAGCCTTGGTGGCGAGCTGCTTCCTGGGGGCTTTGCCGCCGGTGGATTTACGAGCGGTTTGCTTGGTTCTGGCCATGACGATATCTTCCTTCGGTCAGTTGGAGTATAACCAATCTCAACAGAACGTTGTACATTTATAAACCCCCAGTCGTGCCCCGATTGGTTGGCGACTATAGACGAGCTCATTGGCTCGTTGGCGCCTCCTTCTCCGGCTGCCATTGGACACGAGCACCGTCCACAAATTCAAACACTTATACCCTGCCGCGCGCTTCCTTTGTTTGGCCCCTCCCCCAAACCGTTGGCTTCAAAGAGATGTAATTCCGATATCTTTTGTCAATGATAATCTATCCTTTAAATTATTATTTTTTAAAGCCAAAACAAATGTGAAGATACAAAAAAGTATGTAATGTACGACTATATGAATACAAATGAACAAGAACAGTGTAAACATTATGTACAGAGATCAGCGTGGTGCAGACACTTATTTTGTCTTTACGGTGGTTGTGTGCCATTGGACGTCCTTTAATCTCGCTGCTGTTGTGGACATTGTTGTCCTCTATCCTTAATCTATAACTTCATCATTGTTGTCCTCTATTCTAAATCTATAATTTCATTATTGTTGTCCTCTATTCTAAATCTATAATTTCAACATTGTTGTCCTCTAATTTTAATCTAAAGTTTCATAACTAGTTGTCCTCACCCAGTTCATACAAATGATGAACCAACAAACGCAAACTATTATTATGGAAGAACAAGGTCCACTACACAAGGAAGGGGTGATGTTTAAAACCGTAAAAAAAGGACTAAACGTTATTTCAAATGCTGAGGCAGTGACATCACGAGGATGTTTTCTGCCCAACCCTGTGTAATATGTATGGGTGCGTTCTCTGCCTCGTACATGAAATCACAATTAGTGTTCTTCACAACATGAAACACTCATAACGCAGACAAACAGTGGAGGGAGAGATGGACTGCACTTTTGGAGAGAGAAGTGGTTGGCTCTTAAAAGAGCCTTTGGGGTTAAGTAGTGGGGTCAAAGCCGTAGTCGAACTTTTACTTGGCTTTGGCGGGCTTCTCGGTCTTCTTGGGGAGCAGCACTGCCTGGATGTTGGGCAGCACACCACCCTGAGCGATGGTCACACCGCCCAGCAGTTTGTTCAGCTCCTCGTCGTTACGGACGGCCAGCTGCAGATGACGGGGGATGATACGAGACTTCTTGTTGTCGCGGGCGGCGTTGCCGGCCAACTCCAGGATCTCAGCAGTCAGGTACTCGAGCACGGCGGCCAGGTAAACCGGTGCGCCGGCGCCCACACGATGGGCATAGTTGCCCTTGCGTAGGAGCCTGTGGACACGGCCCACAGGGAACTGAAGCCCGGCGCGAGAAGAGCGGGTCTTTGCCTTTGCTCTGGCCTTGCCTCCAGTTTTGCCTCTTCCTGACATGGTGACGGTTGAGCGGGATCTAAAACAAGATGAAGAAAATAATTTCAGATAACAGTTCCGCCGCTTGGAGCGTCGTTCTTATAGCTCGCCTTGACGGCGTTCATTGGCCACTGGGTCGATGTCACCTCATCCAATCAAGAGACAGAGATTGTGACACTTCTGTCTTCGTGAGTTTCTCTCGCGCGCCAGAAATATTAATAGAAATGTAATCATTATATAATCTTAATTTAATTATTTAGGTCATTTAAAGGCAATATTAAAAAGATGGGTTTTTAGTCTTGACTTGAACATATGCGCTGAGGTTGCATCCCTAATGTAAACTGGCAGTGGAGACACAATTTGGGTGCATAAAATGAGAATGCAGCCTCACCAAATCTCTTCTTTTGTACATGTGGTACACAGAGAAAACCAGCGTCAGAAGACCTGACATGACATATTCAATATACTAAAACTAGTATATGCCATAATATAATAATAATAATAATAATAATAATAATAATAATAATATATAATTGATACGTATATAATATGTACATTGTGAAGTGCGTTCCCAGCTCTCTGTAGTACGTTACTCCTGACTGAGCGAAAAGTGTTCTGTTATCTCCCGCCTTTCTGTCCAAATATAACGTATTGGTGTAACGGAAAGAGGAACTAACTGTATATGTTGATATTATATGCAACTTTATCATTATGGACACTGTCATACCCCCACCATCCTCTCCCGCACACAGATCTACCGAGTGACACTTTATAGCGTCAAAGTGTAAACTAGACCTAGATGTCAAATCTCTCATTACTGCTCATTATTTACTCAATAAGTAAAACCATGATTGTCGTGTGTGTAAGTCCGTGGTTGACACTGGTGTAAAATACTAAAATAAACACTCGACTTTTCCTGTCGTCATGGATGATAATGCGTTTTTACGAAAATGTGGGTGGCTCTTAAAAGAGCCTTTTTGTGGTACAAATGGTGTCGGAAAGAACACTTTGAATGTTTACTTCTTCTTTGGGGCTGCCTTCTTTGCCTTGGGCTTCACCGTTTTGGGTTTGGCTACCTTGGGCTTGGCTGCCTTGACGGCCTTTTTGGGGCTCTTAGCCGGAGCCTTCTTGACCGGTGTGGCCTTCTTTACTTTCTTGGGGCTCTTGGTGGCCTTCTTGGTGACTGCCGCGGGCTTCTTTGCCTTCTTGGGAGACTTCTTGGCCACGGCGGGTTTCTTTGCCTTCTTGGGAGACTTCTTGGCAGCGACGGGCTTCTTTGTGGCCGCCTTCTTGGGTTTCGGGGTGGCGGCTTTCTTCGCCGGCTTCTTGGCCGCCACGACAGCCTGTTTGTTGACCTTGAAAGAGCCGGAGGCCCCGGTGCCCTTGAGCTGGAGCAGAGTGCCCTTGGTGACGAGGGTCTTGACGGCGACCTTGACGCGGGAGTTGTTCTTCTCCACGTCGTAGCCACCGGCCGACAGCGCCTTCTTGAGCGCGGCCAGAGACACGCCGCTCCTCTCCTTGGATGCGGACACGGCCGTCACGATGAGCTCGCCAACGCTGGGGCCAGCTGCTTTCTTGGGCCTGGCTGCTGCCTTCTTCTTAGGTGCCTTGGCCGGCGCGGGGGCTGCTGCTGGTGCGACTTCTGCCATGTCTGTAGAAAGTCTCGTTCGTTCCGGTAAACCAACTAGTCTGCAAAGCTGCTCTGTGAGAATGAAGCTCAACCCGGAGCAGGGGGCTGTCCTTAAACGCGGCATGAGAACCGTGCAGACTCAACCATCCCTGCTCAGCAGTCTGCTGCCGAAATGTTCGGGCGCCTGTGTTTTCTCCTCGCGAATAACGGGCTAAAAGTCACCAGTGGTGCCGAGTTGAGGTCCAAATGCAAACGGGCCAGCGAGCAGACTTGCCTCCGTTTAGAATAAAGTCATGTGAGCCGCGAAGGCTTCGTGTGTTTTGTTGTGACTCTCTCAAAACCCCACCGTTCCACTGTCGGAGGGAGCGGTGCGCACAGCTTTTCCTGTGTTATTTGTCTCATAAAGTGTCTTAAATTGCATACGATTGGGACCAGCACTCGTTGTCCAGGTAGCCAGGTTGTCTGGTAAGGGAGTACAAAGGTTGAGGGTCCCCCGATGTGGTGCGGGGTGTTATAAATATGAGCTCTTTTGGTGGTCGTGAAACACAGTCGCGGGGATGGGGCTGAGAGCTTGTCCCTATAGGTGATTTTTCAGATGGTGTCCCTCTCCCTCCTATTAAATCTAGACAAGACAGGTGAAAGCCATAGTTAGACTATGATTGTTGCATGTTTACTCTGAGGAATAAATTGCGATATTATCACCAGCATTTTAATCCTGACACGATGATATTTTGAGACGTGTGTCGTCCGTGTCGAGGATGTATATCAGCAGTCTTATGATGAATATGTTCGGCTACTAAACTAGATAGTAACTAGCCTTAAAATTGCGATCATAACTTTGTTTGTAAAAATAATAATAAATGAAGGCAGGCAGGCGAATTGTTTGTCTAACTTCCCCCTATCTTCATGGACAAGACATGTCTCCTGTGAGGAAGTCTCCACAATCAATTGCCATATTACCAGCATATCACTGACACGATAAATGGTTGATTCGTTCCCTGTGACGTCCGTCTTGAACAACATTGTGTTCATCCTGAATATGAAATGTCCGACAATGAAGACGACGAACATATCAACGACCTAAGAGTAGTACTATAATGGACTAAGTAGGCCTACAGCCTTACAGTTGCATCAATCTCTCGCTAATAAACGCTTTATTTATGTAGCACTTTTTTCCCCAAAACAAGTTACAGCGTACTTCACATAAAACGAAAATATAAATGAAACAGGTTGAAAGAGGACCAAGTGTGCACAGATGCAGAAATTCATAAACAAATGGGTCGTCAAGTTAAAGGGAAACACAGGCCTAATAAAGCTATCAAGCTGGACCACTCCAAGTCGTTGCACACACCTGTCACACATTTCGCCTGCCTAATGTCATCGGGATGATATGATTGCCTAGATCAGAAAAACAACAACATTGTGTTGCTTTATTTATAGATCTCTCCAACGCATTAGATATGGTCGACCATTACCTACCCATTCAGAGGTTGTCTGAAATAGACCTGGATCAGGCTTCATGCTTCCTAACCCTAACCCTTCTATAGAAGGTTTGAACATTACTGAATAGAGTTAAGACATAGTGGGCTGGTTTCACAGACAAGGCTTAAGGTTTGTCCCAAACTAAAAAGCATCAATGGAGATTTTATATTGAAAGTGTGATTTAGTCCTTTGGATTAGATTATCTGTAAATAATTGTAAAGGGTATTGATATGCTGGTGACACTGTTGTACAGTAGGCTATTACCCCCATGACTGACCAGGCTCTTTCTGAGCTACAGTCTGCATTCACTTTGTTTGTAATTCTGGAAAGACAAAATCTATGTTACTTACCAAATCACAGAAACATGTATCTGATGATTCACTTACGTCAAATGTATTTGGTGTTAGGGTTAGGGTTCCAAGTCACGTTGGATAAAGATGTTTGCTAAACAACTTCTCCCTCTTCATTACTCCCTTTTATAGTGGGGGAAATAAGTATTCAACACATCAATAATTGTTGTAATTCAACATATTTATATTGCAGCTATTCACATTACATTGAGACCATACATTGGTATTAAGTTAATCAAACTACACAGCTAAAGAAACTGTAACATTCCTGAAAAAAGTTCCTACATACCTACAGTGAAGTTGGGAGGTTGATGCGTCACGGCGTTGGGCTGCTTCTCTTCACACGGTGGAGCTCTGGTGGAACCCAGAAGACCAGGGAAGATGCTCCTGGTCTCCCAGCAGGACAACGATCCAAAACATCTCAGCTGGTTCCAGAGGGAGGAAGTAAAGGTGTTGGACTGTCAACCGGCAGCTTAAATCCAATATAAAACGTGTGGAAGCCACTGAAGATCAATATTCACCAGCAGACCCCCAGAATCTTCAAGACTTAAAGACTCAGTGTTATAGAACGGCTAAAATCCTCATCACTCACTTTCATACAGCGAGCATCTCGAAGCATCTTGAAGCATCTCGAAGCATCTTGAAGCCATCACTGGAATGAGGCTGAACTAAATTTCAGTTAGAGTGCAATACTTCTTGCCTGTGTCATCCCCTTTATTGCTACAGTGGATTATTACCATTGCTTCATCTGTATGGTCTTATTGAGTTGATATCATGTCTGGTCTTAATGTCATGTGAATAGATGCAATAGCAATATGTTAAGTTAAACATGTTGAATACTTATTTCCCCCACTGTAAAGTCCTCCAGGCCCTACTTACCTAATCTCATTATTACAATTCAGGGTAATGAGGTTCATCTGTGTTTAAGTTCTCAGACTTGGTTAACTCTTGAGGCTCCCCACTAAATTGGATAAATCCGCTTTTAATTCCTGTGCACCTAACTGCTAGAACAATCTACAGAAAGGACATTCAGTTGGCTGTTCCGGTGCCACTTGTGCAGTTTAGGGTGTTAAATGAGGACCTCCATGGTGATTTAAATGTGATTTATCTTAATATCGTGGTTATATATGATGGGTGATTCCCCAGTAATATTAAACAATATATATTGGCCATGCGTGCACAGCTTAGTTACCCGTTCATTTGACAGACAGGAGGGAGAAAGTGTGGCGAGATCACCTGCACGTTCAAGTACTACAACATTGTAGCACGCAAGGTCAACCCGCTATGGAATTAGTCTTATGTTGAAAGGGTGGGTGGCTCTTAAAAGAGCCTTTGGGGTTAGTGGAGCAGGCAGAAGCGCTACTACTTGGAGCTGGTGTACTTGGTCACGGCCTTGGTGCCCTCGGACACCGCGTGCTTGGCCAGCTCACCGGGGAGCAGCAGACGCACGGCGGTCTGGATCTCCCTGGAGGTGATGGTAGACCGCTTGTTGTAGTGGGCCAGGCGAGAAGACTCACCGGCGATGCGCTCGAAGATGTCGTTGACAAAGGAGTTCGATAGTTATGGAGATAGACTCCAGTTCTATGAGTGGAGCGGAGCCCCATAGGGGAGCTCTGCTCCTATTGGTTTACCCGCTACCTAAAGTAGCCAATGACTGAATTTTTCAATGCCTGCGCCCGCCTGGGGTGCTATATAAAGGGGTGTACTTCGCTACCTCATTCTCCCAAACATACAAAAACAGCCGGGTTTGAACGAGTCGAAGTGGGCCAGCAGCCCTATGGGGCTCCGCTCCACTCATAGAACTGGAGTCTATCTCCATAACTATCGTTCTATATCGTGGAGCTCCGCCCCATAGGGGAGCTCTGCTCCTATTGGTTTAGGCGGAGCGAACGAGGCCAAATGTACCCCCACTGAGACTATTAATCCGTAAAACAATCTCAGCGGCACCCGGAGCTGACCACTGATGTTGGTTCAAGACAACCTTAAAAAGTTGGCCCAACCCACACGAGTCTGCTCCACTGATCTAGCCCTTACGTGAGCACGCAGGGTTGTAGATCTAACGGAACATGTCCTGGAGGAGGGTCCCCTCCCCAGGCACATCCGTAATCATCCTGACAGCACTTGAATAGCATCCCCAACCAGGGTAATCCAAGTGCCATCCCCACTACCTCAGTCCTCAGCAAACTGAGGACAGAGTGAGAAAAGGATGAGGAAGAAATATCACTTACCTAACCCTTACGTTGGGTTGTTGATCTAACAGACATGTCCTGGAGGAGGGTCCCCTCCCCAGGCACATCCGTATTCATCCTGACAGCACTTGAATAGAATCCCCATGACCAGGGTAATCCAAGTGCCCTTCCCACAACATCAGTCATCAGCAAAACTGAGGACAGAATGAGAAAGGATTGAGGACGAATATCACTGACCTAACCCTTACGTGAGCACGTAGGGTTGTAGATCTAACGGAACATGTCCTGGAGGAGGGTCCCCTCCCCAGGCACATCCGTAATCATCCTGACAGCACTTGAATAGAATCCCCAACCAGGGTGATCCAAGTGCTTTCCCCACTACATCAGTCATCAGCAAAACTGAGGACAGAATGAGAAAAGGATGCGGAAGAAATATCACTGATCTAACCCTTACGTGAGCACGTAGGGTTGTTGATCTAACGGAACATGTCCTGGAGGAGGGTCCCCTCCCCAGGCACATCCGTATTCATCCTGACAACACTTGAATAGGATCCCCATGACCAGGGTAATCCAAGTGCCTTCCCACTACATCAGTCATCAGCAAAACTGAGGACAGAATGAGAAAAGGATGAGGAAGAATATCTTTCAAGTAATACCGTACAAAAAGTGATGGCGACGACCAAGACGCCGCCTCACATATCTCCTCCACTCCCACTCCCCTGAGAATGGCCACTGATGTGGCCATGCCCCTGGTGGAATGAGCCCGAATGCCAGTCGGCACGGGCTGCCCCTTCGATTCGTATGCGAGGCTAATAGCCTCGCAAATCCAATGGGACAGCCTCTGCTTCGAGAGTGGTGCCCCGGCTTTCTGTCCGCCGTAGCAGATCAGAAGCTGGGGAGAAGATCTCAGTCCTGCCGTGCGCTTCACATATTGTGCCAACGCGCGCACCGGACATAGACAATGTAAACGCCTCTCCCTCTCTCCGTCGTGAGGAGGAGGAAAAAAGGCGCTCAGAGCACAGCTCTGAACCCTAAACCCACGATTAACCTTAGGGATAAAAGCCGGGTTAGGGCGTAACACAGCTTTTGTTTTGTCATCAGATATGATCAACAATCTGCCCGTGTCGAGAGAGCACATAAATCACTCACTCGCTTAGCCGTAGTCAAGGCGAGGAGCTGACTCGTCTTGAGAGACAATAAACGCAACGACACAGTGTCAATGGGTTCGAATGGGGCACGCACAGCGCCTCTAGCACAATCGACAGGTCCCATTTTGGCATTAGAGTCCTACGAGGGCGTCTAAGCCTACACACTCCAGTCAAAAAACGCTTAACCAGCGAATGACTGAACAGTGTCGTTGTCGCAAAACCCTCATGACAAGCTGAGATGACAGCCGCGTAAACTTTAATAGTTCTCGCCGCCAATCCCTTGTCAAACAGCGACTGTAAGAAGCACAAGAACGTTTCGACCCGACAGCAGACTGGGTCAACGTCCTGTCCCTCACACTGTGTAAACACTCGCCAGCGCGCCGCATATCCCTTTGCAGTGGATTGCGCGCGCGCACTCTGAATGGTCTGAATGACCGCGTCTGTCAGACCCCTGCGTTCTAACAAATCCATCTCAGTAACCAGGCCATGAGGGGGCCCCCCATCATAGGCGGCCCCCTCACCAAGCCTCTGGCTTGAGAGAGTGCATCTTGTCGATGAGGTATGGGCCATGGGCCCTCTACCAACATCTCCATCAGTTCCGGAAACCACGGGGCTCCGGGACGGTCCGGGGCTACAAGAATTAACTCTAGCCTCTCTGACCTCACTCGTGCCAACAGTGGGAGGATAGATGTCAGGGGTGGGAACGCGTATAACAGGACCCTCGGCCATGGGTGGTGTGCGAATGTATCGACTCCCAATGGCGGGTTGTCCTGTTCGCGCAGGAAGAACCAAAGGCGACACTGCGCATTCGTCCGTGACGCAAACAGAACCACTTCTGCTTGCCCGAACCGTGCCCAAATCAGCGACACAATGGAGGGTGCTAACCTCCAGTCGTCGTCCCTCGGGCCTCCCCGTGATAACAGATCTGCTCCTTCGTTGAGCAGACCTGGAATGTGGAGAGCTTTCAGCGAACTCAGGCGACTCCGCGCGCGATGACGCGCGGGTCTCTCCAGTAGCTCAGGTCGGTTTTGACCGATCTCTGTATTACAATCAACTTGCGACGGCGTTCTCACTGGAACCCGTCGCAGTCGTGCGAACCGCCTCTGCAGTCTGCGCATGTGTAACAGGCCTAAGGGGACCACTACATGGGCTGCAGACCTCAGTCCTAGTAAGGACATCCTTGACAGAGCGGTGATTGTATTTGTCACTCGACACACCCAGGGAGCTGACGTCAGTGTCGCTCTCCGTGGTGCCGATAAACTGGCCCTCATCTCGGCAGTATCCAACTGAATGCCTAGATAGGAAAACTGTTGAGCCGGCCACGGAGCACTCTCTGTCCAGTTTACAGCTAACCCCAGCTGAGTGAGGCGCTGCACCAGTGAGGTTGCGTCCCGAATGGCTCGATTTGGGCATTGGGCCAAGACCAGTAGGTCGTCGAGATCCGCATATTATGCGTATCTCGTTACGCCTCAGTGGTTCGAGTGCTGTCTGCACGCATTTGGAGAAAAAACGAGGAGCAAGCGCGTACCCGAAGGGCAGGCGCGTGTACTCGTAAACCTTCCCTTGGAAAACAAAACGTAGGAATTTCCTGTGCCACTCTGTGATTGGCACACGAAATACGCGACCCTCAGGTATCTACGAAAGGGGCGTTTCGCCACTCTCTCGTTGAGGACCCTGAAATCTAGTATGGGTCTCATGTCTCCCGAATTCTTTGGGACAAGGAAATACGGGGAGTACCATCTCATGTCCCACTGGTCCCTCGGAACCAATGTCACTGCGCCCTTTGTTAGGAGATTCGTAATCTCCTCCCGGAGCGCACGTGTCTTTATCGGGCAGGACAAAAAACAGTCTCTCTCACGCCCCTGAAGGGCGGAGGAGGCTGAATGAACTGTAGTGCATATCCCCTCCTCAATGTCCTGTCAAGCCAGCCCGACAGAATACCTGTCCCTTCTAGTCATTCTGCATAAAGCAACGACAGCGGCTGGGCCGTCTGTTGTGGTGCAGTCGACAGAAAAAGCTTGAATTTCTGTATGACCCCAGCCGCCGCTGCCCACCGAGGAGATGGCACAGCCCAAGGTGGGGTCATTTCGAAAAGGGATGGGCTGCCGTCTGTAAAGAGTGTTTGTTATGTGTAACAATGCTCTTTATTGACGCAGGTTTATTATGCCTGATAATCAAAGAACCGGCCGCACGCTCATGAGCTGGGCCAGGTCTTGATAGACATGGAGGGGTTTTTGATGTAAATAACGCCTCGTGTCGTGATAGGGGTAAGTCCGCTAGGCAGAGAGCTGGCCACACGCCGGTAAGCTGGGCTAGTCTCCGCTTCGTTTCTAACTGGTAGCGATTCGACCACACTCTGACAAGGCAGGTGGGTCTCCGCTCCGGTAGATACCATGGAAAATCCTCCTTAGGGATTTACCGTCTGACTTACCGTCTGTAAAGAGTGTTTGTTATGTGTAACAATGCTCTTTATTGACGCAGGTTTATTATGCCTGATAATCAAAGAACCGGCCGCACGCTCATGAGCTGGGCCAGGTCTTGATAGACATGGAGGGGTTTTTGATGTAAATAACGCCTCGTGTCGTGATAGGGGTAAGTCCGCTAGGCAGAGAGCTGGCCACACGCCGGTAAGCTGGGCTAGTCTCCGCTTCGTTTCTAACTGGTAGCGATTCGACCACACTCTGACAAGGCAGGTGGGTCTCCGCTCCGGTAGATACCATGGAAAATCCTCCTTAGGGATTTACCGTCTGACTTACCGTCTGTAAAGAGTGTTTGTTATGTGTAACAATGCTCTTTATTGACGCAGGTTTATTATGCCTGATAATCAAAGAACCGGCCGCACGCTCATGAGCTGGGCCAGGTCTTGATAGACATGGAGGGGTTTTTGATGTAAATACCGCCTCGTGTCGTGATAGGGGTAAGTCTGCTAGGCAGAGAGCTGGCCACACGCCGGTAAGCTGGGCTAGTCTCCGCTTCGTTTCTAACCGGTAGCGATTCGACCACACTCTGACAAGGCAGGTGGGTCTCCGCTCCGGTAGATACCATGGAAAATCCTCCTTAGGGATTTACCGTCTGACTTACCGTCTGTAAAGAGTGTTTGTTATGTGAAACAATGCTCTTTATTGACGCAGGTTTATTATGCCTGATAATCAAAGAACCGGCCGCACGCTCATGAGCTGGGCCAGGTCTTGAATAGACATGGAGGGGTTTTTGATGTAAATACCGCCTCGTGTCGTGATAGGGGTAAGTCTGCTAGGCAGAGAGCTGGCCACACGCCGGTAAGCTGGGCTAGTCTCCGCTTCGTTTCTAACCGGTAGCGATTCGACCACACTCTGACAAGGCAGGTGGGTCTCCGCTCTGGTAGATACCATGGAAAATCCTCCTTAGGGATTTACCGTCTGACTTACCGTCTGTAAAGAGTGTTTGTTATGTGTAACAATGCTCTTTATTGACGCAGGTTTATTATGCCTGATAATCAAAGAACCGGCCGCACGCTCATGAGCTGGGCCAGGTCTTGATAGACATGGAGGGGTTTTTGATGTAAATACCGCCTCGTGTCGTCGCGGCACTGAGTTTGCTCAGAAACTCCGCCTCCGCTGCAGACAGACCGTTGGGTCGGTCTGTGGTGATCTTCGCAATGGCGGCGTTAAACACGGCGATGTTATTCGCCGCCGCCTGCGCACCGAGCTCATCAGAGCTTTCTGATTCTGACACCGGCACCGACCACTCAGCTGGGTGAGGGCGGCGTGGTGTCAGGGCCGGCTGAGCGGGCGGGACCATCCCTACTTGGGGAGGTGCCTGCCCAGAACGCCGCTCTGGGGCCTGTCCGGACGCATCATCGGCAGAGCTATTCGAGTCGGATAGCATCCCCGAGATAGCGCCCGCCAGGGGACAACGCTCTCCTTGATCCAGGCCATCCCCTTTCGCCTTTCCGCGACGGAAAGGAGGTGGAAGGGGAGGCAGCTGGGGGAGGCGACCAACGCCGCCTCGGCATGTTCGGGGCCGAGGCAGACGTGGCAGAAGTCGTGCTTGTCCTCCGCTGCTAGGAAATCGCAGCGGCAGGTGTCCCGGAGGAACTTCTTCGTGGTCGGCGGCGGACGATCCATCGCTGAAGGGAAAAGTCTCCTCCGCTGAAAAGTGTCCTCCGCTGCTCGGAAGTCGCAGCGGCAGGCGTCCCGGAGGAACTTCTCCATAGGCGGCGGACGATCCATATCTTGAAGGGAAAAGTCTGGCGGGTTCTCCAGTCTTAGTAGTCGTCCTTCTCAGTCTTCAGATATAAACCCGTGCTGAACTTTTTGGGAGAATGAGGTAGCGAAGTACACCCCTTTATATAGCACCCCAGGCGGGCGCAGGCATTGAAAAATTCAGTCATTGGCTACTTTAGGTAGCGGGTAAACCAATAGGAGCAGAGCTCCCCTATGGGGCGGAGCTCCACGATATAGAACATGATTCCCATGGCCTTGGAGGAGATGCCGGTGTCGGGGTGGACCTGTTTCAGGACCTTGTACACGTAGATGGCATAGCTCTCCTTCCTGGACTTTCTGCGCTTCTTGCCGGTTTTGCCTGCGGTCTTGGTGACGGCTTTCTTGGAGCCCTTCTTGGGCGCTGACTTCGCTGGCTCGGGCATGTTGATGATGGCTCGTTTCTTTTCAGGAACGAATGGCGGGGCTGTGGTCACCTACCCGATATATGAAGGGGGAGCTATGCAAATTAGGCGGCTGCTGACACACGCTTTCGAGCTTGACTCAAGGCCGGTTTAGGCTTCTGCGTCGAATTTACGTGCGTAGCTTACGTAAATTCTTACGTAGGTCTCGCAATTTACACTTCTGCGTAGGCCGCACTGCAATTACACCGTCACATCGCTAGGTGGCAGTGTGTTTTCAGCCCCTGTGCTGTGCCTCTTCCGGTTAGGAACTCAACGGAGCTCAAAGCTCTAAGCGGCATAATAGCGATCTTTTTGTTGTTATGTTGTTGTAAATAAAAGTTCTATGATACATTGAAATGACATTAAACTAAGATAATACGATGGTTATCATAATTTTTCAAATCTTTATTAATAAGTAATTACAGAAAAGGTGAATGACATTTCTGTCATGACTTCCGCATTTTGGGCGACGAGAGAGTCGGAATCTTGTCTGAATCATGTGCTACCAAGCGGACCAATCACAGAGCTTACGGTTAACGTGCGCTCTGACGGGTGGATAGATTTTTTGAGAGGAGCACGTCCAGGCTACGCACGTCCACGCGGGACTACGTAAGCTTACGCGTAGCCTACGGCGTCGACTTTACGCAGAAGCCTAAACCGGCCTTCAGGCACTCAACAAACATACGCTTGCCTCGCGGACACATAAATGATCTGCGCGCGCGCGGGCTCCTAAAGGCCGGTTTAGGCTTCTGCGTCGAATTTACGTGCGTAGCTTACGTAAATTCTTACGTAGGTCTCGCAATTTACACTTCTGCGTAGGCCGCGCTGCAATTACACCGTCACATCGCTAGGTGGCAGTGTGTTTTCAGCCCCTGTGCTGTGCCTCTTCCGGTTAGGAACTCAACGGAGCTCAAAGCTCTAAGCAGCATAATAGCGATCTTTTTGTTGTTATGTTGTTGTAAATAAAAGTTCTATGATGCATTGAAATGACATTAAACTAAGATAATACGATGGTTATCATAATTTTTCAAATCTTTATTAATAAGTAATTACAGAAAAGGTGAATGACATTTCTGTCATGACTTCCGCATTTTGGGCGACGAGAGAGTCGGAATCTTGTCTGAATCATGTGCTACCAAGCGGACCAATCACAGAGCTTACGGTTAACGTGCGCTCTGACGCGTGGATAGATTTTTTGAGAGGAGCACGTCCAGGCTACGCACGTCCACGCGGGACTACGTAAGCTTACGCGTAGCCTACGGCGTCGACTTTACGCAGAAGCCTAAACCGGCCTTGAGTCTCCTCCCCCACACATCCATTACGCTGCTTTACCACTCGGCTGTCCGGTTGCCGTGGTGTTTTTTCACTTTCTTCTTCCTCATCTTCTAGGATGCGTCCTATAATGTGGAATGTTCTGTTCAAGTTACTGTGTCCGATTCCTCGTCTTGTCATTACTCCCCCCTCTTTTCTATTTCCTCCCCTGTTTTTCTCACTACCCACAACATGGAGGTGTCTTCCTCTTGTCTCCTTTTTTATTGGCTTCCATATGGCAGCAGTTATTATTATTAACCAATGTGAGATCCAGTGTCGACACCTTTCCTGTGTTCACATCTATTCTTCTTTTACCTCCGTCATTGAAACATTGAAACATGTGTAACGATGGTCAAACAGGCAAACTTCTTTCAACCAATTATTTGTATTGATCTGCATGGAAGACATATAAAACACAAATCTTCCTCTGGTCTGCAACTCTTGTGAATCCATTAAGATGGCAGCCATATTCTGGTTGTCCCACCGTGTATGTATATTTCACATCAGAATAATTTGTTTACAGAAAGAACACAAATTTCCCTCAAACATTACAAATAACAATTACAAACAACATGTGGAGCAACATACCTGCATGGAAGACATATAAAACACAAATCTTCCTCTGGTCTGCAACTCTTGTGAATCTGCGCATTCAAAATAACATACAATAAATGTTCTGTTTCACATCATCACAATACATCACATCATCACAATACATGTAAAAACAAACAGCACAGTACTACACCAACATTTTCACCCTACATTACAAGATTCTCCACACAAACAACAAAACACGAGGAGCATTTTACATCGCGCACATATCCATTAAGATGGCAGCCATATTCTGGTACCACCGTAAGTACGGCAACAACAGAAGGACAAAAGAACGCGCAGACCTGCAGTACACCCAAACTCCAAAGGGGGCTACAACAACAACCAGGGCTGCTCAAGCACGGCGAAACTCATCTACATTCACCACAACTAAACATACATTCCCAACTCTGTTACACCCATCTCCCCTGAATTTCGCCAACCTTGAGCAGCAACTATACATTTAAATACTACTTTTTACTTTTTTGACACTATTACATAGGGCCGCCAAAGGACAGGACAGCCAACTTGAAAAGTATCCTATAAGGATGAAGTGGAAAGAGAGGTAAACTATCTCTCCAACCAACTACTGGCGGTAGGATGCGTTCTACACCCCACAAGACCCTTTTTTCACTGTGTATTACTAGCCTTCAAGAGGCCACAACCTCTTATGAAACAATCAGAATAACAAACAAACCTATATGTCAGTGTGCACAGTGTATACATGCACTGAACTGAGCTTCGGCTTATCTAACTGTGGAAAGCCTGGAACACTGACCTACAAACAGCTCGAATGTTTGACTTAGTGTCTTGGATAATGTCTTGTCCTGACATAGTATAAATCAATCTGTCAACTGGTTTGATAAGGCGACCAAACTTGGACTTGACCTTTGTGACTGTACTAGGATGTTCACACTGTGTGACAGAAGCTAGAGTGTCAGTACGCTGTGTGTCACTAGCATCATCTGTCTGATTTGTGTTACCAGAAACATCAGTACAATCATCAGCGCTAACCACAAATCTAGAGTCAGAGTTAATGGACTGATCTACCATTTGCTCCTCAGCCATCTGCTCGGGGACCCTCTGAGGGGCAAACGAGACTGAAGACACTACAGTGTTACTAGCCTCTGTCCGTGAGTGGTCAGGGAATGGTAACTGGGTGACCCACTCTAGGGTTCTTCCCTTGGGATCCGTGGGCTCTGGAACAGTCAAGGGAACATCCCTCTCCCGAACAGCTCTTCCCCCATACTCCATGTCTTCAACCTCCCCTCCCTCACTCCCAGGACAGGAATCCACTCTCTCCGACTCGAACGCGGTTCCTCTACTCACTTCCTATCCACCACAGTGTATACAGTAGACTCCCAACGGTCAGCCACCTTTCTCTTTCCTCTCTCTCTCTTGTTCGCCAACAGCACACGTTCTCCGACGTCAATGGTGGGCCCTTTCACTCGTCTGTTGTAGAGCTCCGTGTGACGGTGCTGTTCTTTTATGACATGTTCCTGGGCTATGACCATAGCTTCTCTCAGATCCTTCGTGATACTTGTCGTAGCTGACCACAGCTGGATCATTCAGGACTGTCCGGAAGAGTATATCGACAGGGAGACGAGGAGTACGCCCGAACATCAGATAGAAAGGTGCATAGCCAGTTGACTCATGCGCTGTGCTATTGTACATGAACGTCAGAGTTTGCAAACGCCTCGGCCAGTTGATTTTTGCCTCTGGTTCAAGCGCTCGGATCATGTTACCGAGAGTTCTATTGAAACGTTCCACACTACCGTTACCCATCGGGTGATACGGGGTTGTGTGCGACTTTCTGACACCGGAGACTCTGAGCAGCTCACTCACTAGTTGACTCTCGAAGCTAGCTCCCTGGTCGCTATGGATACGTTCTGGGAACCCAAAGACGCAGAAGAACTTGTCCCATAGAACTCTCGCCACCTGTTTGGCTGACTGATCTTTGCAGGGGAATGCCTGGGCCATTCTTGTAAAATGGTCAGTAACAACTAACACATCAACTGACTTGTTCCTTGAGTCCTCCGCTGACCAGAAATCAATGCAAACCAGCTGAAGTGGCCTGGTTGATGTGATATTCTGCAAAGGCGCCCTCGCAGCAGGTTCAACAGTCTTACTGACAATACACCGCTGGCAGTTACAGACGTAGTCTCTTACGTCTCTGTCGAGGTTGAGCCAGAAGAACCTCTGTCTGGCCAAGCCAAGACTCCTGAACTGACCTTGATGGCCGGCATGGTCATGAACACCTCTCAGAACTTCAACTTTCTTAGACTCAGGAACCACATACTGGCGGCGTTTTGACTTCACGACTTGATCCCTCGAGACTCTGTAGAGTATCCCATTGCTCACAACAAGTTTCTCCCAGTGCTTCAGGTACCTCATGACTGTGACTGATTCCTTATCTCTCTCTCTCCTGGAGGGTCTCCGATGTCTCTCCACATAGTACAAGACTCGAGAGAGAGTCCTGTCTCTGAGCTGTTCATCCCGGAGTTCCTTCTCACTGTAAGCAGGAAGTGAGTCCTGACCACCTGGGACTAACTGAGGCAAATGGTGCAAGACTGCTACAGCGCGCGTTCTTGCTCCGACCTCCCACAGATCGTCATATGACTGTAGAACAACAGACACTTCATCCATCTCCATAGACTGAGCGTGGACATGCAGAGGTGATGGGACACTTTGAGCGTAACTCTCTGCCTGGCGTGGAGTGTCACCACTATCATTGGACGACCGGAAGGCGTCCTGTACAGAAGCACTCGACACATCCTGGACTTCGGAGAGGAGATTCTTGTAGGGCTCTTCAAGTAATCTGTGAAAGGCACACGACTCAAGGCATCATCGACAACATTCTGTGGGCCTGGCATGTACTTGATGTCGAAGTTATAGCTCGCTAACTTAGCCACCCATCGTTGCTCGCAGCAGTCCAGCTTGGGCTTCGTCATGATATGAGTCAATGGATTATTGTCCGTCCAAACAGTGAAATCATGCCCCTTCAACCAATGGCTGAACTTGTCACAGACACTCCACTTCAAGGCTAGGAATTCCAACCGATGGGCTGGGTAGTTTCTCTGAGACTGAGAGAGGGACTTGCTGGCGAATACGATTGGCCTCGCTCGGTCTTCACCCTCTTGGATCTGCGACAGGACAGCACCGATGCCATCAAGGGACGCGTCCGTTGACAGCATGAAGGGTGAAGTCAGGGTGAGCCAGGACAGCCGTCTCAACCAGCGCCGTTTTCAGCTTCTGGAAAGCCTGCTCCGTTTCGGGGGTCCAGTCAGTAACATTCAACTTCCTGCTTTGTGACCTTTGTTTGGACTGTTTCTCCTTCCCTTTTCTCTTCTGGCCCGTCAACAGAGAGAAGAGAGGCTTTGCAATAGCGGAGAAGCTAGGCACAAAGTGCTGGTAATAATTGATCATCCCCAAGAAAGATCTGATTCGTTTCTGTGAGGGGGTTACACCGTCCGCTTCCATCAGGTCAGCACTTGTCATCTTTGCGATGCTCTCAACTTTGCTGGGATCAGTCAACACACCGTTGTCATTAATTATGTGGCCGAGGAATTCGACGGATTTCCGGAAGAAAAAAACACTTCTTGGGGGCCAATTTCAGGTTATGACCACGCAGTCTACTGAACACCATCTCCAAGCGTTCCAGAGCTGTCCTCTCATCAGGGGCGTACACCAATAAATCATCCAGATAAACCAGTAAGCTCAGATAGTTCTGGTCTCCGAAAATGCTAGTCATCATACGCATGAAGCTCCCAGGACTATTACAGAGGCCCTGCGGGAGGCGATTATACTCATACAAGCCCATAGGTGTTGTAAAGGCAGAGTACTTTCTGTCATTCTCGTGTAGTGGCATGTTATAAAACCCTGAGGTTAGATCCATAGTACTAAACAAGGAGTTACCTCCAAGTGCAGCTAAGCAGTCGGCCTGGTGAGGGAGAGGGTGAGCATCCTTCAGGGTCCTCTTGTTCAGCCAGCGAAAGTCTGTACAGATACGGAGATCTCCGTTCTTTTTCCATACAAGAACCAACGGAGATGCATATTCACTGGTTGACTTCCTGATTATATCTTTCTCCTCCATCTCACTCAGTACTTGGCGCAACTTCTGATACTGACTGGGGGGCACTCGTCTGAATGGGAGCCGGAATGGCCTGTGATCTGAGAGGTGAATGCGATGTATGAAGCCCTTTGCCTCTCCACAATCCAGGTGATGGCGTGAGAAGATGTCCTCGTAGCACACAACCAGGTCAGCCATCTTGCTTCTACACTGTTCAGACACGTCACAGGAGTGTATGTCGAGCCCACTCAATCCCATGTACTTCAGTTCCTCATCAACAGTGCGGGCCGCATTTTCACTTGACGGGGTTACTTGACAGCAACTGAGTAGTGGGACCTCAGCAGGTCCGGTCTCATCCATGTCCTCGAGCGCAATGCAGGAGAAGACGTCGGCCAATTTAGCATTGCGTCTTACCAAGACGGGCCTGTCGGACGAGTTGATCAGCTTCAATGGAACCCATCCGTCTCCCCACAAAGGAGTAACAACTCTGGCCACCAGAACCCCTCTTGGAGCTGAGCGACACGATGTGGGCTCTGTCATCACAGCGCTACCAGGAGACACAATAGTGGACTTGGGTAGCTTGCCCCACATCAGGTACTCCCGACCAGGCTCAAGACACACGGCTGAGTTGCACCTGACTGTGCCTATCTTGTCAGGTATGACGTCACCTCGCCAACGGTTCAGACCAGCGAGCATCGAGAGAAACTGTTCAGATTCTGGATCGCCAGCAGGACAGGGCGTAGACACAGCCTTCCAGTAGCCATCACATTGCTTATACTGCCGGAGGATATATTTAATAACATTGGTGCCTAGTATCAACTCATCATGCTGGCCTTCAACTACCAGAGTGGGAACCATAATCCTACAGCCATACACCTCCATTTCCACGTTGAAAGCTGACTCAGGCTTGACACGGCGACCACCACAGCCAACAAGCACCACATTTGAACTGAACTGGTTATGTTCTGTAGCAACTCCAACCTCTCTAAGCTTTCCCTCTGCCGTCTTACTCATTGTACAAGCCATAGACCCACTGTCTAGCATAGCATTCAGAGTCACTGTATTACCAACTGTCACAGGTGTGTAGAAAAGGCTGTCACTACCACTAATTGTATGTGTATTCTGATAAACAATATCTTCAGAGTTATCACTTGAGCTTTTGAGAGCTATATACACTGTCTCAGCACTAGATTCGTCCTCACAATGGGAGTTTACTTGGCGACCTATACTTTCTCCCTCTGAATACAGGCCACCTAGTTTCCCTGAGGCTGAGGTGCTCGGGACGACCTGGTGGGACACTCAACTTTTGTGTGACCTGGGGCTAAACAGACAAAGCACAGCTTCTCTGACATGCAGTGTGAGATGGTCGTGTGTCTACTGTCATCACAGACTCGGCAGGCCTTCTCACGGGCCCCACCCTGGTATCTTCCGCCACGAGGAGCACTGTCACGCTGCTGCACTTTCCCCATCATCTGCTCCAGCCTCTCCATAATGCGAGCAAGAATCCTGTCTTCAGATTGCTGAGTGTTCTGGTCCACAGCAGTCGCGGAGGAGGGGCACGGAAGCTGGCCTAAAGCATGGTCCTGGGAAGGAATGAGGGTAGAAGGCGGACACTGTGTGTGGTACACTGGACTATGGGCAGGAGCAGGGGGGTACTGGGTGGAACACTGCTCAGACACAGACTGAATCGAAGGCTCTGGATGAGACTGCACAGTGTGGAGGGCGGTGGCATGGCTCTTCAATGTCACAGAACTACCGGTCCTGCCAGAGGCTCTCAGCTCTCTCTGATAATTATCAATCTTCAACTGTATGTCTCGTGAGCTCCACTCCTCAATAGCCTTGCATTCCAGAATACGGGATAGTCCAGAGTCCGGGCAATGCCTGACAAACATCCGTGCTACCTCTTCACCCATGTTCTCCATCCTCCTACCTTGTCTGCGAAGGCCCTCACCAGCTACATCAGCTGCTTTGTTGATCCTCAACCAGTAGTCTACAGGGTTCTCATTGGGTCTGGGTAGAGTGGCATAGAAATCTGACAACGGGAGGCATGATGACACATTACTGAAGTACTTGAGAAGGATATCATAGATGAGATCAGGGTTCTGCTTCACATCAAGTGTCTGACCGCTACGCAAACCAACCCTCACGACATCCTTTGCCTTACCCATCAGCCTTGCCAGTATCTCCTCAGCCTGTTCATGCATTGGACATTTCTGCTTTCTCAGATAAGCTTTAGACATGTCAATCCAGTCCTGGACTGAACACTTATCAGAACTATCACCTCGGAACATTGGTGGTTCCCTGTCTGATTTTACATACACAGTAACGCGCGGAACCTCCTGTCTAACAACATTAGGATCAGTTACAGGATCTGGAGGCGATGTGCAGTTGAGGTGTGCACTGCTCATACTACTTGAGTGAACTACACCAGCTGAAATTAACTTGGTTACAATGGACTCGCCAATCTGAGCACCTACATACCCAGCCATCACCTTGTCTTGAGACATCTTAAGACACATTTGTCAAGACGTCTTGAGACACGTCTTAAGACGTGCCTTTAGACATGGGTCTTGAGATGTCTTGGAAATATGAAGATGTCTTAACTTAAGATGTCTTGAGATGTCTTGGAAATATGAAGATGTCTTAACTTAAGATGTCTTGAGATGTCTTGGAAATATGAAGAACACAATGAATGTCATAGTATTGTCTCAGCATTTTATTATTTAAAAAACAACATACACAAATACATAATCATACTGTGGATTACTAATTGATAAAGACATTTACAGGAAATTGCAGGAACTATTATAAATAGGAACAAAATGATTATGTGTACAACATTATTATATGAACAAAATGATTATATGTACAAAACCTTTTGTAGGTAGGACACTATTGGACCTCGGCCCAAATCTAGTACTGAACCTGACCCCCCATGCTAAACCATTTGGAAGTACAGTATACTAGGACTCCAATTCAGACACACTGGGGGGCTGTCACAAATCTACTAACTCTAATTATGTAAAATACAAATAAATAAATAAACAAGAATGTGTTGTGTAACAACTCCCCCAAGATTCCCCTCCACCACAGAGAGACTAAACTGTCCTTCTGAAAGAGACTACACTGACATCCTCCATCCCAGACAGACTACAATGACCACCATCACAGTGTGACATGGGAGAGTTACTCCATATGAGAGTGGAGAAACCTATTCTTCAGGTAGCATGTGTTCCTGATGTTGTGGACTACTCTTTTATCAACAATTTCACAGTATTGCCCATTGGTGGCAGTTGACTTCATACCTATCCCAACAAGTTGGCGTGGTTCCCAAAAACATTTATGATGTAGGAACAGGAGGGTGTCAGTGATGGCTGAGGGTGGGAAGAGAAGCTTGTACTCTTCACAGCCTGTCAGGGGATCTTCTCTGTGGAGTGGCAGGAACACGGTCCCTTCAAACAGGAGCTGTGGATTCTCTGAAAATAAAAGACATCAAGTATTAAGGTAGGCTATAGATTCCTTTCAGTAAGACTATTTTACCTGACATGGGAGCCCATATGCCTGTGATTTTCACCGGTTGCCTGTGGTTCCTGTCTTCACCAAGTAGGGTTGAGTTGGGTTGGCGTTGTCTCCACATTTTTTTCTTTTTGTGGGTGCAGCTTTGTGGGTGCAGCACTGGCCAGAGAAGTCATTACACATCCTCTCCACCACCTCCTTCACCACCTCATCCTTGAACTACCAGAGAGAGGAGGAGGAGAGAGACATAAGGAGGAGAGAGACATAAGGAGGAGAGAGACATAAGGAGGAGAGAGACATAAGGAGGAGAGAGAGAGACATGAGGAGGAGAGAGAGAGAGACATAAGGAGGAGAGAGACATAAGGAGGAGAGAGAGAGACATAAGGAGGAGAGAGACATAAGGAGGAGAGAGACATAAGGAGGAGAGAGACATAAGGAGGAGAGAGACATAAGGAGGAGAGAGAGAGACATAAGGAGGAGAGATAGACATAACGAGGAGAGAGACATAAGGAGGAGAGAGAGAGACATAAGGAGGAGAGAGACATAAGGAGGAGAGAGACATAAGGAGGAGAGAGAGAGACATGAGGAGGAGAGGAGGAGAGAGACATAAGGAGGAGAGAGACATGAGGAGGAGAGAGAGACATGAGGAGGAGAGGAGGAGAGAGACATGAGGAGGAGAGGAGGAGAGAGACATGAGGAGGAGAGGAGGAGAGAGTGACATAAGGGTGAGAGAGGAGGAGAGAGAGAAAATCATATTGGGCCAGAATAAAAAAAAAGATATATGGTCTGACAGACAGTACATATCATCTTCACCAATCATGTGTAAATCTGAAACATTTGACAATCACCCATAACTAGCGCACTGTCCATAATGGATAGGATAGGGCTTTCACACCGGCAAAGAACCGTGCCGAATACACGGTGCTGTAAGCTTTTCGTTCCAGTGGCCGAGGAGAGTGTACTATTTTCGGATAGACATATATGAATGCTCTCGGGATTCAAAACATTACTTCCCGGGGTGCCAGAATGATGACTGATGGCTCAAACTGACCGTATACTAATGGTGGAGTTATCCAGCATAGTCTTGTATTTTTACCAATTTCCTAGCCGGTGTTAAGCTGCATGCACACCAGGTCATTGCGTTGCACCGGAAGTCATTCATCTCAATGGGGCAGTTGCGTTGACCCGTTGCGTTGCTCTGCATTGCGTTTCTTGTCCGCCAGGGTGCGGTAATCAGTCAAAATATTTCAGCTTTTGCGTTGCGTTGGATCCGTCAAAACAACCGGAAGTAAACCGGAAGTAGTTTCTTGACCAGAGCTTTCGCCTCAGATGTAAAATCCGCCATTGACGAAAATCTTTAATTTGGCTCTACAAGTGTTAATATGTCATTTTATGAAGTTTTTATATGTTTTCAGGCGAGAAAGTAACCATATATATTCACAAAATGTGTCCAGTTTATCAAAATACCTTCTATAGACAATACCTTCCATTGACAATACCTTCTATAGACAATACCTTCCATAGACAATACCTTCTATACCTTAAAGACCTTCTATAGACAATACCTTCTATACCTTATATACCTTCTATAGACAATACCTTCTATACCTTATATACCTTCTATAGACAATACCTTCTATAGACAATACATTCTATAGACAACACCTTCCATAGACAATACCTTCTATAGACAACACCTTCCATAGACAATACCTTCCATAGACAATACCTTCCATAGACAATACCTTCTATAGACAATACCTTCTATAGACAATACCTTCCATAGACAATACCTTCTATAGACAATACATTCTATAGACAATACCTTCTATAGACAATACCTTCCATAGACAATACATTCTATAGAAAATACCTTCTATAGACAATACCGTCTAAAGACAATACATTCTATAGACAATACCTTCTATAGACAATACCTTCCATAGACAATACATTCTATAGAAAATACCTTCTATAGACAATACCTTCTATAGACAATACATTCTATAGACAATACCTTCTATAGACAATACCTTCCATAGACAATACCTTCTATAGACAATACCTTCTATAGACAATACCTTCTATAGACAATACCTTCTATAGACAATACCTTCTATAGACAATACATTATATAGACAATACATTCTATAGACAATACCTTCCATAGACAATACATTCTATAGACAATACCTTCTATAGACAATACATTATATAGACAATACCTTCCATAGACAATACCTTCTATAGACAATACCTTCTATACTATAGACAATACATTCTATAGACAATACCTTCCATAGACAATACCTTCTATAGACAATACCTTCCATAGACAATACATTCTATAGACAATACCTTCCATAGACAATACCTTATATAGACAATACATTCTATAGACAATACCTTCTATAGACAATACATTCTATAGACAATACCTTCCATAGACAATACCTTCTATAGACAATACCTTCCATAGACAATACCTTCCATAGACAATACCTTCCATAGACAATACCTTCCATAGACAATACATTCTATAGACAATACCTTCCATAGACAACACCTTATATAGACAATACATTCTATAGACAATACCTTATATAGACAATACCTTCTATAGACAATACCTTCTATAGACAATACCTTCCATAGACAATACCTTCTATAGACAATACCTTCTATAGACAATACATTCTATAGACAATACCTTCTATAGACAATACCTTCTATAGACAATACATTCTATAGACAATACCTTCTATGGACAATATATTCTATAGACAATACATTCTATAGAAAATACCTTCCATAGACAATACCTTCTATAGACAATACCTTCCATAGACAATACATTCTATAGACAATACCTTCTATAGACAATACCTTCCATAGACAATACATTCTATAGACAATACCTTCCATAGACAATACCTTCCATAGACAATACATTCTATAGACAATACATTCCATAGACAATACATTCTATAGACAATACATTTTATAGACAATACATTCTATAGACAATACCTTCTATAGACAATACCTTCTATAGACAATACCTTCCATAGACAATACATTCTATAGACAATACATTCTATAGACAATACATTCTATAGACAATACATTCTATAGACAATACATTCTATAGACAAGACCTTCTATAGACAATACATTCTATAGACAAGACCTTCCATAGACAATACCTTCCATAGACAATACATTCTATAGACAATACCTTCTATAGACAATACATTCTATAGACAATACCTTCCATAGACAATACCTTCCATAGACAATACATTCTATAGACAATACCTTCCATAGACAATACATTCTATAGACAATACATTTTATAGACAATACATTCTATAGACAATACCTTCTATAGACAATACCTTCTATAGACAATACCTTCCATAGACAATACATTCTATAGACAATACATTCTATAGACAATACATTCTATAGACAATACCTTCTATAGACAATACATTCTATAGACAATACATTCTATAGTGGCTGGTGGAGGTAGCAACCGGAGGACGGGCTCATTGTAATGCGTAACGGAACGGAATTAGGGATGCTGTCAAACACGCGTTCCTCTTTCCATTCCCTGCATCGCAATGAGCCCCGTCCTCTGATACTCTACCTCCATCAGCCTCCCCTGGTTGCGCCACCCTGTGTTACTGCACCCAGCCGCCGCACCCAGAACGAGCTTTCTCCTAGACCACAAAGCGCTTCCAATACGCTATGAAAGTTTGTATAGTAAGTCACAAACCGCCGTGCGTAAACATAACCGGAGATTAACTCGTTGTCGTCGTCATTATGATTGCTAGCAAAAGTTAATCTGAGCAGTAGATAATCATTACCCGTTACTGAAAAAAGTAACGTCGTTAGTAACGCCGTTTATTCTAACGCCGTTATTCACATCACTGGTGGTGATACACTTGAATGGTTTTTTAACATTTTTGGACTAGGTCATGAAGCCTCTGCTTACTACTCGAGGATCCTAGTGGCCTCAGACCCAAACATATGGTCCCTTAAACTAGCATGGGAAACAGATTTAAATGTATTATTTACAGAGGCAGAATTGGGAAGAAATCTCAAGAATGGGAAAAAAATGTCAAGGGAACTCCGAACGAGATTGATCCAATTCAAGATTATTAATAGAATCTACTGGACACCATCCAGGCTACATAGAGTGGGTCTGGTTGACAGCTCGGAGTGCTGGAGGTGTAGTGACAGGAATGGTACTCTAGTGCATATGCTTTGGGGATGTCCAAAAACCCAGGAGTTTTGGCTAGCCATACATGGTTTTCTGGAAAAAATTGTTGGCCTTGACATTCCGTTCACCCCCAGTCTTTTTATTTTGGGTGACCCCAAAGCATTAAGTGAGGTGACTCCACCACTCGCCAATTGGATCCAGACTGCGTTAATGCTAGGACTTTCATTTATTTATAAATAGCAATATCCCTAATGTAAAACGTGAAAGTAAACTGCTATAAGTAGGATTGTTAGACAATGCTGTAGATTTATATTGCTGTACATCACCTTCATGTTTTGTTGTGTCTATTTTTTGTCTTTTTAATTTATTGTCCAACGTCAACTGTTACTTGTGATGTATGTCTGTTCATTGTCTGTTTATTGAAAATAATAAAAACTATAAATCATAAAAAAATAAAAAAATTGATTGTATTGTCTATGGAAGGTATTGTCTATAGAATGTATTGTCTATAGAATGTATTGTCTATGGAAGGTATTGTCTATAGATTGTAAACGTCCCAAGATGGCGTCGCGCTCGGACGCGAGGCTCGGAGTGGCTTCAACGCTGGTGTTTTTTAGTGTTTTTAAGTACATTTGTATGTACATTTTTATTTTAGTACTTATAGGGAACCGTTGTGTAAATAGTACCTACAGCAGGCTCGACTTATTAGAAGTTGGCACGCAAAACAAGAAGACAGTTACAGCGGAGTTCCTGAAGCAAAACAGGATATATCACGAGATCGCCCGTGTACCGGGAGAATCCTGGTACTCAGTCCCTTCCCTGAGGCGCAAACGCCGGCGTAAGGACCGTAAGCAACGACGGGGCTGCCGGGGAGGCTTGTTAGCTAGGCTAAGACGGAGCCCTGACAAACCTGCTTTGCCGAGTATTTTCCTTTCCAACGTCAGGTCCCTGACGAACAAGATGGATGAACTGAGACTACAAGTTGCTAAAAATAACATCGTGGGAGATAGCTGTGTGATTATTCTTACCGAAACCTGGCTAAATGACACTATCGTGGACTCAGCTATTAGCTTGGAGGGACGGACATTACACCGGGCGGACCGCACGCAGCTCAGCGGCAAGTCAAGAGGGGGTGGGATCATAATATCGACGAAGGATAGCTGGTGCCTAAACACGAAAACTGTAAGTAGCCACTGCTCCCCAGACCTGGAATACTTGACTGTTAAATGCCGACCCACATACCTCCCGAGGGAGTTTAACGCGGTGTTCATTACATGTGTGTACATAGCGCCTAGCGCGGACGGTAGCCTAGCATTGGCGCGGCTATATGACGTCATCAGTGGTCAACAAAGCACTGATCCACAGGCTATTCACATCATAGCAGAAGATTTCAATCATGTCGACCTGAAGGCAGTACTACCCAAGTTCTATCAGCATGTGAAATGTGCAACAAGAGGAGAAAAAACACTGGACAAGGTATACACCAACATCAAACGTGCTTACAAGGCTAGTCCTCTAGCTCATCTAGGCATGTCTGACCATGTGTCAATCCTCCTGATCCCTGCATACACTACCATGGGGAAAAGTGCTCCCATCACCACTAAGACTGTCAGAACCTGGCCAGAAGGGTCCGCTCCACTGCAGATCTGCCTAAATGACACCCTATGGCAGGAATATGAGCATGAGGACCTGGAACAGTACACGTCGTCGGTTCTGAACCACATAGTGAACTGCACCAACTCAGTCACCGTGGACAAACGGGTCCGGGTCTACCCCAACACGAAGCCATGGATGACTGGGAAGGTCCAAAAACTGATCAACGAGAGGGACAACGCCTTCTTCGCAGGGAAGAGCACACCGCTGTACAGCTCCACCAGGGCCAACCTAAAGCGCAGAATCAAAGCGGCCAAGGCAGACCACAGAGAGAAGATTGAGGAATGCCTCCTGAGCAACGACTCCAGGCGGATGTGGCAGGGGGTTCAGCAGATGACAAACTTCAGAGCCAACAGGCTCACAGCCGCAGAGGACGACCCCCTGCTGGCGGGAAAGCTGAACACCTTCTACGCCCGGTTCGACGAGGGGCGAACGGAGGAAACCGCAACACAAACACCACTCTCTCCAGCTCTCAGTAGCCTCACCCTCACAGAGCATGAAGTGAGACGCGTACTGAAGGCGGTGGACCCCAGGAAAGCCTCTGGGCCGGATGGCGTCCTGGGACGGGTGCTGAGAGACTGCGCCGACCAGCTGGCCGGGGTTTTCACCAACATCTTTAACCAGTCCCTGTCCCAGGCCACCATCCCACCCTGCCTGAAAACCTATCTTCCCAGTCCCGAAGAAAAGCACGGTGAGCTGCCTAAACGACTACCGCCCGGTGGCACTCACACCAATCATCATGAAGTGCTTCGAGAAACTAGTCCGGGCCCACATACGGGGCAGTTTTTTTTTTAAAGTTAACTATTCATTTGTTACGTATTTATTTGACATCTGGGTACAAAATATAAATAGTTAATACATCATGTAGCCTATATTAAAGCCTTTAAAAATGATTCATGATAAGATCCATCATTTACATGCATTTACATGCATCATTTACATGCTCCATGTTGCATGTAATTTGTATGCTACTTGTGGTCCAGTATGTCGCAATGTGTACTAGGTGTGCTACTGTACCTGTGGTCATGTACTGTTTTTACTGTTTTTATGTAATGTGCTTTGCATGTTTTTATGTGCTTTTATTATGTCAAATGTAATTGTTGTATTGTGGCTGTCTTGTCCAGGGCTCCTTTGTAAAAGAGACGCTAGTCTTTCAGACTGTTTTTTTTACTTACACACACACGAGCGCGCGCATATGCGCGAACTTCGTAAAACCGTATTATATTTTAGTGTCAGGGAAATAAATACATTTAAAAATGTCCACATCGTCACCCGCCTAAGACCCTTACCAGGGGCCTCCATAATGTTGTTTGCTTAGGGCCCCCAAAAGTCTAGGGGCTCCACTGCCTGCAGGGATGCTGACCGTGCCATCTCGGTAACCGAAATACATGTAGGCCAATTCACAACAGCATAAGGCCTTAATGTGTGAATTTGTTGTGATGGTCTAACCTCTTCTTATCCACCTCATTTTTCTGGTTTTCTGCTCGAAATGACATGCCCACAGTGAATATAGAATATCTCCACAATCACAAGGGCCTTCATAATGATCTTGTTATCAAATGAAAGCTAACACCTGTGGGGTGGCTGTAGAAGTGTCAGAATCAAAATCTATGTTACTGTGTCAGAGTAAATAGAGCTAGAACATTATAAAACATCTCAAATTCAGTCTCCGCCTAAAAAAACAACAGCTTTTACAGTGAATATCACCTTGGAAACCTGATAACCAAGCCCAAATCATCTAGGAATCAGTACTCCAGGGTCTTATTAGTACTTGTGCCAAAGTTGATGCTAGTAATGTGAGCAAATGCAACTTTGTACCTGTTTTAGTACAGGTATGTTTAGGCGGACACCTATATGTTTAGGCCATTTGGAGATATGTTGGCACCATCTTTGACCTTTGACCTTTCTCATGTATCAGATTGCGCGGACATGACACATTCTCCAGTTGGAGAAAACTGGATGTGACTTAGGCCGTGTTTACCGTCTCTGGAAAAAAATGGTGGCATCGTATAGCATGCAAAGTTGTGAAAAAAATGTGATATCGATGAAGAGAATTGATCGAGGTAAACTCTTTATATCACTTCGGATGCCCATGAGGGTCCGTGGATATAAAGAGGCTAACTATGATAAGCACTCCTTATGTAAAATAATCCGAAGTAAATCAGGGTCAGTCAGTGTATTCTGTAGATCACGGATTTTCTCCACACAAGGTCTGATTTACTTCGGCTAAAGCTTAATGGTGCTGGGAGGACATCAAAATGCGGTACCCCCATAGGCTGTTCTTAAAATAGATAGTATATGTATATATACAGTGTTCAGACCCCTTCAATTTTCCACATTATGTGGTGTTATAGACTCAATTTAAAATGGATTAAATTAGAAGAATTTGCCATAAATCCACACACAATGAGCACATGATTATAAAAGCATGTTGTATTGTATTGAATATGTCAGGGTTATTAAAACACGTTAGGCTATACTGCATATGTGAATGAAATGTGCCACAGTATGTATTGTAAATAAAGTTTAATCTGATTTGATGGTTAGGGTCATTTACATTGTACAAGGAAAACATTTAAATGTAGAAAATAATAATAATAATAATATCTAAAAAATAAAATAATCTCTTTTACAGTTTATTGAGAAAACATTGAAAACAAATGTCCTATTTGCAATCATTGGATCATTCAAATGAAGATGACCTGACCCCAGGAATATGTAATAGAGGTCCAGTCTGACCAGATATGAACATCCTCTGACTGTTGACACCATCACAGGATTGGGCTTCAATAATCTCAGATTCTAGACTTCACAGAGAGAGCTCAATCTGAGAGTCAACCCTCTGAGATTCATTGAAGTGGGAAATAATTACATATTACTCTTAAAACCAAATCACAGAATACAGAATAGTAGGTTATGATAAAGCATCACTCACTTATGGGGAGCTCTAATATTACACAGCTCAGCACTGTCACCCCAACAAGGCCCAAAGACCCCTTCCAGCCCAATTGGATTTGGATCTGCATTGTGCTGGTAAAATTGCGCTTGGGCTGGTGGACAGAATTTGGCCTGGTTTCCCATGAATTTTTTTTTTTTTAAATAACTTGACAGAGACTGTGTTAACTGTGTTAAATATGCTGTGATCACCATGCTAATGTGTGTTTAATTGCAGACCATGCTAATGTGCAATTAACACATTTTATTATATTGCCAATTCAATTGGGGGTTGGTTTTAAAATGGCACATTCATTGAGACTATAGAGGATGTCACATGGAAATGGATTTCATATGATAATACCATGATTGAATTGAGGTTATCTTCCATGATCATATTTTGCCATTGCATTGAACATGAAACAAGACTAAGCATTGTCATTACTTTGACACAGCATTGCTAATCGAAACAATCAACAAATATTATTTTTGGTATTTGAGCAGTCCCTTTGTTTACTCTATTCTATTCGTTTTTTATATGTATAATTATTATTCTATGCTATAATATTTGGTCTGGTTTTTATCAATTTGGGCGGATTTTGAGCACTTATTGGGCTGGTAAACATCAGACCAATCTGGCAACACTGCTGACCACTCCTCTCAACCTCCCAGTAACAGCGTCCAGAGAGACCCTTACGATATCTAGCTAGCTAAATAGCTAGCTAACTTAGCTAGTGCTAACAGCTGAACTGCAAAACTTATTCGCTTCATAACTTAGCAAATAACGTTACATTGATGAACAAAACATCCATTAATTGACTAAACATATCCATTAGGTAATGAATTCTAAACGTAATAACATAATTAATTAAAACCACATTTAACATTACCTGAACAGGCACACCGCACAGCACAAGAGACAGCTCAGCAGGCAAATTCAAATCTCTCCACGTGAAATAGGGTGCAACCATTCGGGTGCATGAAATAGGGTGCAACAGTTAAAAAAAATAAAATAAAGATCCAATAATAAAAATACAACAAATGATATCAGTTGGTCTGTGTAACTGGGGTGGCAAGTAGGTTGGCAGGACTTTTTTCAACGGTGGCGGCTCCCACCCTTTGTTACCATTGATAACTACGCAGCACATACCGAGACCCCCTATTGAATCTCTCTGGAGGCTGGGGTTGGTACCTGTCTTTCCCAATTTTCACTGCATGGCGTGTGTCTCCCGAATTCACTGCATGGTGTGTCTGGGTCCAGTGTGAGCTCACAGGCATCTGGGAGAAGAGCAGAGACCAAATCAGAGAAATAAGAGGAGTAAGATATCGAGCCTGTTTTTCATGAGTCTCTCCCTCTCCTAGATCTCTCTAATTATATCTCAGGGTTTGTGGAGAGTATCAGTGGAGAGAGACTGTTAGCTACTTCAGGATAAAGAGACTCACCTTGTGAAAACTGGGCTCTGGTCTGGGGCTCTGGTGGTAGTAAGATATCCACTGCATTCACTACAGACACACAAACACATTCACAGAAAGAGAAAACATTCACTTCATATCATATTACACACACATTATGTACTGTACACAAAGTGATGATTAAGACATTGGTCTGAAGTTAAAGGGACTAGAGCAAAGTGATGATTAGGACCGTGGTCTGAAGTTAAAGGGACTAGAGCAGACGTGGTCCAACTAAGGCCCATGGACCGGATCCGGAGATGTCGGAGTTTTAATCTGACATCTTTTAACCAAAACAATACATTTGATTCTGTTATGCCCTAATTAGTTTCAGCACAATATGAGGTCACATGCTATAAAGGTGAATTGTTGAATTTAATCTTTCAGTACAGCAGAACTCGTGTAGATGGCAGTAGAAGTAGGAGCCCCTGCCTGTTTCTGCTCAATCTTAGTGTGTATGTTACGGTACATGTGGGAAAACTAGGGTTAGGGTTAGGTGCTAGGGTGCTACAGTTAAGGTTAGGGTTAGGGTTAGGGGTAGGGTTAGGGTTAGGGGTAGGGGTAGGGGTAGGGGTAGGGTTAGACATGCCAGCATGTACCAAGTCAACGTAGCACCTAACCCTAACCCTAGTTTTCACACATGTACCGTATTACCACATGTACCGTAACATGTAGACAAAGTCCGAAAATTAATGAATGAATGAATGGTCTTTATTGTCATTAATACAGTACAGGTACCATACAACGAAATTTAGGAGGGGGGGCTCCCCTGGTGCTAGGAAAAAAATACTAAAAACAAGAAGGGAAAAGAGCTGGTTTACATAAATAAAGGCTATATACACTATCCACTATACTATACTACTATACTATACAAATAAAACACTGTGCTGTACTCTATGCTATGCTAGAAATATCCTAACATTTCCTATCTCTGAACCTTATACCTTCCCCACCTTCCAACGCAGCCCCACTTCGTAGTTGCTACTTGTAAAATATTTTTTAAAAATAAACATTGTTTATTCATAAAATGCGGCTGATATTCTGTCGGCGCCTATCAGCATTCATTAAAAATCCTCCAATACAATAAACATTTTATCTGTGTGTGTGTAAAATTCACTGTGAAAATACATAGGGGAGGAGTCGGGGCATGCGCAGATTATAGGTTTACCTAGGCTGCAGCCTAGGGCCACTACCACTAGGGGTAGTAAAAAAATAAAAAAAATGCGTGAGACTTGAGAGCCCTGAATATCCGGTTGTTAAGTCTGAAGTCAAACTTGACGTTTTGCAATTTCCGGGTTCAAACCAGAAATTATCCGCACCAGAATACCAGTATACTACAGCGGTAGAATGACAGTTTAATCGTTTTTTAGACTGGGATCTATTCATACAACAAGGGACACAGCACTTTCCTGTTTTCCCCATATTGTCAGGGTATTTGAGCCTCGGAAAAGCGCTATATAAATATAATTAATTATTATTATTATTATTATTGCGGCATTTCGAAGACAGCGCCTCAGCCAACTTTGGACCCGGAAACACATCGCGACTTAACAACCGATATTCGGACAGACAACAGGAGAGGAGAGCAACAGAGAGACAGACAACAGGAGAGGAGAGCAACAGAGAGACAGACAACAGGAGAGGAGAGCAACAGAGAGACAGACAACAGGAGAGGAGAGCAACAGAGAGACAGACAACAGGAGAGGAGGGCAATAGAGACAGAACTGAGGTGAGGTGAGCAACAGAGATAGTTCAGGATGATAACAAACAGTTCAGTATGACAGAGACAACTAATAGAAAGACAACTGTATGATTATAGAGTTTACATGTTCAAGGAAATATTGTATGATAATAGAAAGGTACACTTTAATTTAATTAAAGAAGTAACAAAGAACACATTTATTATCACAATTGCATTGTGTTCCATGTCTTTCTCCATTGAATAAATAATGCCTAGTTGAATGGCTAAACAAGACAACTGTCTGGACAGTACTGCTAGAATTATTCACCTTACCGCTGCACAGATAGACAAAGAGTATAAGTCCATTCTGTTAACATTAGGTCTACTCTGCTAACAAAGACTATTCCAGTTGATTTGTCAGTTGTTGTGCATTATATTTTTGTTGTGTTTGCAGTTTGCCCTTTAATAAGTTATATATACAAATAATTAAGTTATATATATTCTCATGCTAAAATCGACTGTAAATCCAGATTTTAAAGTTGATATTCTTCCCCGTGGAGCATGCCCCCATAACCTGTGCCCCACCCAAAAATATTATCACCAGTGGTTATCACTGTGGTCAGCTATGACAGGTTTAGGCTAGTTAAGGATGACTCCAGGGTGCAACTGGTCTGAGTGACTTTTAATTAGTACATCTCTATCTCTCTCTCATTTTGGGAGGAGAAAGAAGAGATCAGAAGAGATAGAGTGGGAGAGCCATATAAGGCGTGTGCAAATAGGCGGGAAATTAAGTGTAGGTGGGAAGTGTTTTTTTTTTGCTGTTGAGCTGAGCAATCAGTCTGACTGCCTCAAGCTCCAGCAGATTGAGGGGGAGTACAAACCACTGGTCCCTGGGGACTAGGACCATTGCACCCTTTGTCAGCAGATTCGCAATCTCCTCTCAGAGTGCCCTTGTCTTTACCGGGCAGGGCAAAACAGTCTCTCTCACCCCCCCTGAATAAATCAATAAATAATTCAGTCATTGGCTACCTATAGGAGTAAACCAATAGGAGCAGAGCTCTCCTATGGGGCAGAGCTCCACAAAATAGATCAGTTGAGCCTACATTTCCTACTACAACATCGCTAAAAGATTGAAATGGTTGCAGTCATAATAGTGTCTAAATTTGACCATGTGCTGTTGTAAGGAGTCAATCTTATCAGACCATTCCAAACATCTTGATTAATGTGATGTTCTTTTACTGATTGTGAGTGTGTGTGTGTGTGTGTGTGTGTGTGTGTGTGTGTGTGTGTGTGTGCAGGGGCGCCGCTAGGGGGTGGTAAGTTAGGACGATTCTAAGGGCCCAGCACTGACAGGGGCCCATGAGAATCTTTTTATTTTATTTTTATTTTTTATATATTATATTTATAAATATTATTATTATTATTATTATTATCATAAGGACGTTAATGTAGCCGAATTCAAATTATAATTCTATGTAATAAAAAAAGTCACAAAAGAAACAAACTGGAGTTTTGTTTCTCTATGTTTAACAAAATTAAGCCTTATTATTTACCCCTCTATTTAGTCATTGCATGGTTCAGTCCACCGCGCGTGAGCTGCTAGACGAGAGGAACGTTACCGCAAATATTCTGACAAGGTTTCCATGACCAACACGTCCTGCTGTAGTATGTGTGTGTGGGACAGATGGAGGACAGCCAGATTGGAAATGCATCAAATGTACGTGTGCGTGCGTGGACGATGTCGTGAAAGGCAAAGCCAAAGTCAGGGTCTCAAAAGAGAAAAGTAAAAAAATCACTAAAAACAGTGGTTTAGTGATCTAATCACTGCGTGGATGATCTAGTTAGCTCGCTATCCGCTTGTTAAGTCGTGACGTGTTTCCGGGACCCAACGTTGGCTGAGGTGCTGTCTTCGAAATGGAGAAATAATAATAATAATTAATTATATTTATATAGCGCTTTTCCGAGGCTCAAATACCCTGACAATATGGAGAAAACGGGAAAGTGCTGTGTCCCTTGTTGTATGAATAGATCCGAGTCTAAAAAACGATTAAACTGTCATTCTACCGCTGTAGTTCAGAGGTATTCTGGTGCGGATAATTTCTGGTTTGGACTCGGAAATGGCTAAACGTCACTTTTGACGTCAGGCTTAACAAGTGGATAGCTAATTAACATTAACTTCAAGTATAGTTAACTTACAGTGCACTGTCAGTATAATTTCAGTTAAATGTATAAGATGAGGGCAATTTTGGTCCAAATATAGGTTATTAGAGCTCAGTGAATTTGTATCCAGCAGCTACGCACTCTTGCTATTATAGCTAGCTAGCTAGTATAATGTTACATGCTAATGACGTCATGCACAGATGCACCTTGTGAGAGAAAATTATTATATGTAATAAGCTACATTTAAGAATCAAAAACATCATCTTGGGTTGAATGTCTGCAGCAGACTGTAGAAGATGATTTCCTGTTGTCACACACAACAGAACCAGTTTCTCTACTCGAAGCTTGACATGGGCTAAGACAATAGATACATTTACATGATTACAAAGACCTGATTGCCCTACCATCTAGAGCAGTTTCTGACCTTTGTGTTGCCCCAGACCCAGTACTCTAAGACCAGACTGAACCAGTTGTGGCCATTGTGCTCCGCTTCCACCCTTTGTCTCCATGAGAGAAAGTGGGGGCCGCTTCCCCCCTAGCCTTCATCATAATCACCTTCATCAAATGTACAGGTCCACACCCATTGCTCATGATTGGTCTAAACCTCACCTGAGGGCGGACCCCTTACCTGAAGGTACCTGTTTGTATAAATACTCAGATGAAATGAATGAGCTGGACTTTTTGAGGAACTTTCACTGTCAAGACCTATCTGACGTGCTTGTAAATTTCCTCCTTCTGCAGAAGAATATTAAATATCTTTTCTTATACATCTTGAAACGAAACAGGCTGCCATTATGGAATAATTTACTCTAACAAGTTGGCGACGAGGAAACAAGGGGAGCGGCTGCGGAGGTATCCTGTTCTGTCCGTTCTCAGCCATTTCAGCTGACGAGCTGTTTTTGAGACGGACCTCTCCCGTTTCACCTAGCAAGTGACGCGGTCAGGAAATCCCCTCTATTTTTTGGGATTGGCTGGGAGCGGATGATCAGGGCCTTAGCACGCTGTCTACGTACTACACGAACAAGGGTAAGCCTGTCGATTTTCATTTGTATACGGAACGGTATTTAATCGGAGAAAGATACCCATTTGGAGAGGTCTTTGTTTCCGGGTGCACTTTGTGATGCATGACTTGTGGCGTTTTTAGACGATTTACATGTTATCGTGGCTATAATTGCACCTGGCAAAATCATAAGACTACTCTTTTTGTGTATATGATATATATATATATATATATATACGTGTATCTTTCGACGTTGCTGTTATCTGGTTACAGTAAAAGTATTAACCAGAGGGAGTGGCTGCTGACCTGATTGCAGACAGGGACTAATCAGGGAGAGTTGCTGTTCACCTGGTTACAGAGAGGGCCTAACCAGGGAGTCTAACCGATCGTGAACAGTGGTTAACTAGTGCCATTTGATTGTGCAGTAAATTGGTTAACTAAGGTCCAAGTCCAACATATTGGTTAACACAGGTCTAAAAATAATCCTAGGTTGATCTAGGATTGGGGTTTTATTACACAGAGGTTAGTTCTGTGTAAAAGTGGGGAGGTGGTACTTATCCATAAAATTCATTGAGCCAACCAGGTGTTCTGAATTTTCCATGTATGAATATAGAGTTTCATTGAGCTAATCAAAGTTCTGAACTCCAGTTTTAATTAGTTAATCAGTGTTAATACTTCAGTTTTTCTGTTGACTCAGTGCATATGTAAAAGACCTACCAGCCACCCCTCCCCTGAAGCCCAGAGTCTAATCTCCACAGACCAAGTTTGTTTGTGGATTGTATTGTAATTGTTTTGTAATTTTCTTATTTGAGATAAGACATTACAGCTGTTTTCTATCTTATGGGTATAAAGTCGTTCAGAGAGAGTGACACCACTTCTTGGTCCTGCTAAGATAATGGCAGACAAATGGGGTTTATCTGCTGTTATGAAGGACAAGAGAAACGTTCTAGAGAACAGCATGGCCAGCCACAAACAAATTTCAGACAGTGGGGTGATAAGGGTTTTGCATGTTATAATTGTGGGGGCAACCATTCCTACAAATTCTGCCCGACACCACAACAGCAATTTTAGGAAATAGTCTATAATTGTTGTTTCTCCATGTACAGTTGTATATCTTTGATGGTTTAAGAATGTTCTTGTTTTCCGACACTTTTAGGAAAGTTGTTGAGTTTTGAATGTTCTTGTTGTGAAAAGAGACCCTTTTTGAGTTTCTGTTTTTCTATTTTAAAAACATTTTTTTTGCATTAGGCAAGGTTTTATATTTCCTAACCCAAGTCATGGGGAGCTGCTTTCTTGCGCAGAAAGACCCTGAGAGTTATTTATATTCTCAAGAAGGTAGGTTTATGTGTGAAACTCTGGGAGAACTGATCACTCTCCACTTTGAGTTTTTTTGCATAAACCTGTCCAAAATTATATAGATCTGTTTGGTATTCATGCATTGTTCAGACCATGATGTATTGAAAAAAAAGAACCATGTGGCCTGTCGTATCAGAGGCTCATAAAATACTATATTTTTGATTGCTAACTCCCACTAACTCCCACTAACTCATTGTTTTCGAATGATTTTTCAGTAAGTATATTTTGACATCATAAAACATGACACATTTGTTTATGATTTTCAAATCACACGAACATGTTCTACCGTTTCCTATTTTAATATTAAGATGTTGGTTTGATTAGACATAAAATTCTGTTGCAGTTTTTATTTTATTTTGTTAACTGTCTCCTCAGACAGACCAGTGGTGGCCCTGTATTATTGCAGATACACTTGATTTTTGCCACGGCAAGAATGTGATATATATTTCAGAGTGGAAGCCGTTTTACCAGAATCCAGAGACGGCGTGCTACGCAATATCCAGCCAGATGATTGAGGGATGAACCAGGGCCACCAGAGAGGGAAACGACGACCAGGGTTACCAGACCCACCAGAGAACACAGAGGAGATGACGATGAGGGTGCCAGGCCCGACAGAGGAGGAACCAGAGCCACCAGGGTGCCAGGCCCAACAGAGAAGGACGCAGCCACCAGGGTGCCAGGCCCGACAGAGAACCACCAAACGACCATCGACGACAGTGTTCCAGTTTCAACAGCCCGGACCACCGAGCCTTCAAATCAGAGCATGGCCGTTTCAAGGAGGAAAGACACATAGTATCATGAGAGATTTTGCTTCAAGGATGAATTACTCTGATTGTTGGATCTGACAACAGATACCTGTGAGTCCAGCCAGGGTCCAAAGTGTGGACACCTGTACTAGTGAAGATGCTGGTGAATGCCTGCATCATGTTTTTCGATGGTTCTAAAGACCACTCCCCAGACCATGTCCAACATGGAAGGAGACAGACGACTGCCTGAACCTCAATGACACTGACATACGACGACCGATTAGGAAGAGGTTGAAGAGCAAGCAAATCCTCCAACTGGGGTCAAGTGCTAGTAACCTCTGACCCTGAAGATGCAAGAATCAAGAAGGCGTTGGTCGTTTGGATTTATTTTTATTATTTTTTTTGTCTTATGTATGATGTACTGTGCTTAATTTTAAGCTTGGTTGTTAATTTGGATTTATTTTTATTATTTTTTTTGTCTTATGTTTGATGTACTGTGCTTAATTTTAAGCTTGGTTGTTAATTTTAGGATTTTGGGGTTGTGATGAATTTTTGTTATTCTTTCTCAAAAAATGTTTTGAACCATATTTTTCAAATTGTTCTTGTTTTAAGAGTTTACATCTTAAAAAAGTGTGGAATGTGAGAGAAAATTATTATATGTAATAAGCTACATTTAAGAATCAAAAACATCATCTTGGGTTGAATGTCTGCAGCAGACTGTAGAAGATGATTTCCTGTTGTCACACACAACAGAACCAGTTTCTCTACTCGAAGCTTGACATGGGCTAAGACAATAGATACATTTACATGACTACAAAGACCTGATTGCCCTACCATCTAGAGCAGTTTCTGACCTTTGTGTTGCCCCAGACCCAGTACTCTAAGACCAGACTGAACCAGTTGTGGCCATTGTGCTCCGCTTCCACCCTTTGTCTCCATGAGAGAAAGTGGGGGCCGCTTCCCCCCTAGCCTTCATCATAATCACCTTCATCAAATGTACAGGTCCACACCCATTGCTCATGATTGGTCTAAACCTCACCTGAGGGCGGACCCCTTACCTGAAGGTACCTGTTTGTATAAATACTCAGATGAAATGAATGAGCTGGACTTTTTGAGGAACTTTCACTGTCAAGACCTATCTGACGTGCTTGTAAATTTCCTCCTTCTGCAGAAGAATATTAAATATCTTTTCTTATACATCTTGAAACGAAACAGGCTGCCATTATGGAATAATTTACTCTAACAACCTCCCAGTTGAAGGAGAAGGGGGTGAGCAGTAGGAGTTTGGGGTTAACAAACATATTTAGAATATTTTAATGTATGCTGCATTACCATGCAAGCATTGAATACAACTTTAGCTAATATTCATATTTAGTTAATAGTTCTTCCAGTAATGGCAATAACATTGACCACACTGGCATCTTAATAATATTGTTAGCTAGCTAGATAACATTTAAGTTAGCTAATCTGGTGTAATGTATGTGTTATTATGTTAATACTATTATAGGACATATTATGAATTATGTACCTATGGATACTCCATGCCAGGGCCCTCTTCAAGCAAGGCAGCCAGAGAGGAGAGCAGAGGTGGGGGGGTAGTGGTGGTCTAGTAGTGGATAGTGAGTTGGACTTGTGATCGGAAGGTTGTGAGTTCAAATCCCGCCTGAAACCTCACCACTACTAGTGTGCCCTTGAGTAAGGCACTTAGCCTTCAGTTACTCCAGGGGGAATGTCCCTGTAATTCGTAATTGTTTGGATAAAATTAATTAACATTTTAAAAATTAAGAGGTAAAGAGGCAGAAGAAGAAGAGCAAGAAGTAACAAAGGACAATGACAGCAGCACAGCAAGTTGGCTTCATCACTAGATTTTAAGGATCTTATTAAAGATTTTGCTACTAAGAAGGCCCAGCGTTTAGCTTTGATTTGATTTGATCTCTTTACTCCTATCTTGAATCGTTGTGCACTAGGCTAGATATAGTTTTTAGCTCTCCAGGTATACTATTCCACAGTACTGCCGCAGTGTAAAAATAAAAATCTTCCCATTTCACATTCAATTTCGCTGGCACCATGTCTGTGTTGCTCCCTCTTGTATAAGACACGTTTGTCTTTGTGTGAAACAAGCAATGCTGAGTCAGTAAATATCTCTCTGCTGTAATTCTTCATTGATCTAATCCTGACAGTATTATGGCCAACTGATCTTTACAAGATCTACATTTATTTAGACACAATACCACCCCATTAAAATTATATTTTTATTTTTTATTATAGATTTATACTTTTATAATTGGGTTCCAATCTTCATTTAATTATACTTTTGTCCTTGTGTTGTTCAAGTCTTAATTTAACAAGTTAAAGAATGTTGAGATTTCTTTGCTGAATTGTTGATTCCTGTATTAACTGTAATTTTAAATTACATTTACAAAAGATGTCCATCATTGGATTTCTTGCAGTGCATCAATAGTTCATCAACTTCAACTGGGTTTAGGTTGATGGGTGGTTTAGGTGGGGGGGCCCAAAATGATATTCTGTCATGGGGCCCAGAATCTCTAGCGGCGCTGTGTGTGTGTGTGTGTGTGTGTGTGTGTGTGTGTGTGTGTGTGTGTGTGTGTGTGTGTGTGTGTGTGTGTGTGTGTGTGTGTGTGTGTGTGTGTGCGCGATGTCCTTTTGCTTCAATAATGCCCGTAATGCCAAACGTTGTCCCTAGTAGAAGCTCCTCCCTCTACAAAAATTCCCCACAAGAAAAAAAGAGGCAAGCGATAGCGCGCGCTTCCTGTACAGCCTGGTCTCAATCACGTCCTTGTAGCTGAGATAAATTCACCCCACAACTTCATCGAAGTCATAATCGTACTGAACTCAACATGTCTGGAAGAGGTAAAGGAGGAAAGGGACTCGGAAAAGGAGGCGCCAAGCGTCATCGCAAAGTTCTCCGTGATAACATCCAGGGAATCACGAAGCCCGCTATCCGCCGCCTGGCTCGCCGTGGGGGTGTGAAGCGCATCTCTGGCCTGATCTATGAAGAGACCCGCGGTGTGTTGAAGGTCTTCCTGGAGAACGTGATCCGTGACGCCGTCACCTACACCGAGCACGCCAAGAGGAAGACCGTCACCGCCATGGATGTTGTATACGCTCTGAAACGCCAGGGACGTACTCTGTACGGCTTCGGCGGCTAAACTATTCGTAAACTCAACCACCCCCTACAAAAAACAACGGCTCTTTTAAGAGCCACCCATCTCCACACAAGAGAGTTTATTCCATTGTTATAACACATTTTTGTCAGGCCTGTACATTCAACGGGTATAGCTGTCATGAAAAAAACATACGTTGCCAAATCAATGTCAACGCAAGTAAATGCGTAGTCCTGGCATTCCACGACTAGAAATGACCATCCCACATGTGCACTCTAGAAAGAAAATGGTTATTATGGATTATTACGCACACAACACAGTGCAGCCCCTTTTTCTATTGCGCATCTAGTGATAATAATAATGCATGCCCTTGTACCATCCCAAAAGGACAATTCCTGGTAGTAATCGCTAGGCTGGTTGGGAGTTTGGGGGACTTGGTGTTCTATGTATATCATTCTCAATCTTCCTCTTGACGTTTTCATGTTCATATCGCCATCGGAAACAAGGCAACCCGACAGCAGAGTGAAAAAGTAAGGAAGGGGTGGGGGGGAGGAGCTCGCGCGTGCGCAGATAATGTATTTACCCGCGAGGCAGGCTAGAGCTTTGGAAGTGGATGTCAGCAGCCCCCTAATTTGCATAGCCCCACCTTTATATTTCGGGTGTGCGTTTGCCGCCTCTTCATTCGTTTCTAAGAAGTGACGAGCCACTATCAACATGCCTGAGCCTGCGAAGCCTGCGCCCAAGAAGGGCTCCAAGAAAGCCGTCTCCAAGACCGCCACCAAAACCGGCAAGAAGCGAAGAAAGTCCAGGAAGGAGAGCTACGCCATCTACGTGTACAAGGTCCTGAAGCAGGTCCACCCCGACACCGGCATCTCCTCCAAGGCCATGGGAATCATGAACTCCTTTGTCAACGACATCTTCGAGCGCATCGCCGGCGAGTCCTCTCGCCTGGCCCACTACAACAAGCGTCGTACCATCACCTCCAGGGAGATCCAGACCGCCGTGCGTCTGCTGCTCCCCGGTGAGCTGGCCAAACACGCCGTGTCCGAGGGCACCAAGGCTGTGACCAAGTACACCAGCTCCAAGTAAACCGATTTTCGTCTGTATTACTTACCCCCAAAAGGCTCTTTTAAGAGCCACCCACCCTATCAATAAAAGCAATTCCATAGTGAGTTGAACTTGCGTGTTACAAATCAGTTGAACTTATATGCTGTACTGACTGTGTATTGTAACAAGTAAGTACAATGTATTTATACAGTACCTTTCCCAGGCCAAGGGTCACAAAGTGCTTTACATAACAAGGAAGAAAACACAAATAAAACATAATACAAGAGTGAAAGCCACAGCAGGTTAAAACAGGCAGAAAGTATACATAACATAACAAGCATGTATAAGGCATATGTATCATTTACTCGATGTTACAATTTTCAAAGACTCCAGTCCTTGAACGCGCCGGAGGTTTTGCGCGCCTTTTTTGTTCCTCACTTGTTTGTTGCTCACTAGTTGTCCAAAACGGTTTCCTCTATTAATATAATGGACAGGAGTGACTACACTGCATACATACGCATGACCAATTTCTCGGGACAGGTGGATTTAAAATAAATAATAAAATATAATAATAGTTTAAACGGCGTTCACATGTGGATCTACCATCACCTCCAGGGAGATCCAGACCGCCGTGCGTCTGCTGCTCCCCGGTGAGCTGGCCAAACACGCCGTGTCCGAGGGCACCAAGGCCGTAACCAAATACACCAGCTCCAAGTAAACAGATTTGTCTGTACTACTTACCCCAAAGAGCGGGTACAGAAGACGACAGCTTCTTGTCTCAATGTTTAAATGCATTAATACTATTTTATAGTCAATACAAAATATATGCAATCTTTTGAAAATTAAAAACGTGCCATTAAGCGTCTATAATCAGCACAAGTGTTTTCATTGTGTATTTTTATTGAAATGACATAGTTGTGTTTACAGTGATATATTACATAGTTGTGTGTACAGTGATATATTACATAGTTGTGTTTGCAGTGATATATTGCATAGTTGTGTTTGCAGTGATATATTACATAGTTGTGTTTGCAGTGATATATTACATTGTTGTGTTTGCAGTGATATATTACATTGTTGTGTTTACAGTGATTGTTGTGAAGGCCCACAGTTTAGTGCCAGTTTAGTTTCCCCAAACCAGCCCTATTTTTGCCCCTAGTATTTCCTTTGTTATTTTCTATACAATTATATACGTTTGTGAAGTGTATGTATTATTATTGTACTGTTTATGTATATGTTGATGACGTAGTATATCCGGGGTGTGTCTGTGACCCGGATGTTACGTTCGGTGGTGCCTATATAAGAGACGGAGGTAGTCCGCGAGTCAGAGTGTGTGGTGAGCAGCAGAACGAGAGAGAAGCAGAACGAGAGAGAATAACGAGAAGCCGATCCAAGATGGCGGATTCAGCAGCGCGCACCCCGTGCAGCAACTGAAGACGCCAGGAAAGCGATTATCGAGTGTACCATGGTAGCCCGTTTTAGTTGTGTTCAACGTTGGACCAAGCGGGACGCCAGCTGGACATTAATCGTCGCCTCCACGAGCGAACACAGACTCCAGCGGAGCTTCGACGCGGACCACTTCATCGACGCACAGGCCATTCAACCAGGCCTCAACGCGCACCACGCCACTGGACTATAAGCCTGTTCAGGCCAGAGACTATCAGTGAGTGATTGAGAGTGTGTGTGGCCGGCCGGGAGGGAATGTGTATTTGGGGATGTATACAACCGTCATGTGTAATAAATGTGTGTTCATATGTAATACCGTGTGTTAGTTGTTTGTAGCTCCAATGCTAATGCTAGTTGTTTGTAGCTCCAATGCTAATGCTAGTTGTTTGTAGCTCCAATGCTAATGCTAGTTCCCTTGCTAATGCTAACGACATTAACTGCTAGTCTAACGGTTTGCTGTCGCCCCCTGCCTGTATCCTCCTATACTGCCTATTTAGCTCCCTTAGTTAGATAACCAGCCCCTTCCTAAAGTATACAGTCCTTTTCAGCTACTCCCTGGTTACATTTGGTCCTTCGAGCCGGATAGGTAGTGTAGTGATAGCATGGCTGAGCGCAGCCAACCAGACCAGACAGTTACCCCCCCTTCTCCGCCCCCGGAGCCAGAGCCACGACCACAGAGAGTCCCGCGGTTGCCTCCGAGGTTACAGGAGTATGAGCTCGAGGTCGAAAGCTCACTGAGTGGTAGCGAGGAGCGCACTCCACGGGATACAGTGGTCGGAGAGGCCGAGGTGTCCGCCGGCGCGCGGGTGGCTAGCACTGAGACAGCCCTCACCGAGCACCAGCCTGAGGATGAGATGGCAGAACCGCAGGGTTTTGCCGTGGAAACGGAAGAACAGGAAGGAGAGGCCCGGTCCGACAGCGCCTGCGGGCGGAAGAGGGAGGGCCTCAGCCTTAACGATCTGCCTCCCAGTACGGCGCGCTCGAGACCTAGCTCCTGCCGCTCAGTGGCTTCCTACCGGTCCAGGGCTTCCGTGGGCAGTTATGCCTCTGGGGCGGATAGCCTGCACTCCAGAGGGAGTAGTGCCGCGCTGTCAGAATATATGCGCCAACAGGCCGAGATGGCGTTAGAGCGGGAGCGCCAACAGGCCGAGATGGCGTTAGAGAGGGAACGCATCCATTTCGAGCGCGAGCGCCTCCAGATGGAGGCGGCGGGGAGACAGCGCCAGGAGGCGCTAGAACGCGAGCGCCTCCAGATGGAGGCGGCGGGGAGACAGCGCCAGGAGGCGCTAGAACGTGAACGCTTCCAGATGGACGGAGCGGAACGCGCGGCGGAGAGACAGCGCCAGGAGGCGCTAGAACGTGAACGCTTCCAGATGAACGGAGCGGAACGCGAGGCGGAGAGACAGCGCCAGGAGGCACTAGAACGTGAACGCTTCCAGATGGAGCGCGACCGCCTCCAGGCGGAGAGACAGCGCCAGGAGGCGCTAGAACGTGAACGCATCCAGTACGAGCGCGAGCGCCTCCAGATGGAGGGGGCGGAACGCGCGGCGGAGAGGCAGATGGCGAGAGAGCAACTGCACGCAGAGAAGATGGAGGAAATGATGCAGACCATGCGCGACGTGTGCATCAGCAGAACTCCGTCGGCCTGTAGCTCCAGAGTATCATCCGCACGGCCCTCTCGAGTGCCATCTCCTGAACCCCCCGCCGATGGCTCCATGACCCCCGCCAGGACTGTCCAACTACAGGCCCAGCTGACCACCTGGAAGGAAGAGGACCAGGGACCCGACCGCTACGCGGCCCAGAGGGAGCCAGCGTCGCTGCCCGGGAGGGGAGTCATCCCCCAAGAGCGTAGCACACCCCTAGGTCCTCCAGTGCACCAAAATGCATGCAGGCCGGACACCCAGACCGTCACTCCAGCACCGATGATCCACTACAGGATGTTCCCCCAGGTGGAGGGACCCAAGTTCCCCTTCTTCAAGGACGAGGACAGGAGCCAGTATGTGGAGCTACGCATCTGCCTAGACACGCTCTTGGACAACTCCTGCTCCGAGTCCTACAAATATGCGATTCTCCTTCAGCATGTGAGGAACCCCAGAGCCCACAACATGGTACTGGCCCATGCCTCCGCACCGACACCTTACACCAGAGCGCTCGCTGACTTGGATGCCCGCTACGGTCGTCCCTGGAACCACGCCCTTGCTGAACTGCAAGCCCTCGAACAGCAGGCCCCCATCAAGGATGACCGGGCGCTGGATGACTTCGCGCTCCGTGTGCACACCTTGGTTGGGATGCTGAAGACGCAGGGCCCAGCTGGCGCCAGCGAGATCAACAGCACCTCCAACGTAGAGCGGCTGCTCCGCAAGATCCCACGCTTCCGGCAGGAGAGGTTCCGGCGACAGCAGCGCGTTCGTAACCCCGAGAAGTTGGGTCTGAGCATGGCTGCCTTCGCGGAGTTCCTACTGGAGGAAGTGCATGACACCAACGTAGACGCCATGGGTTACGCTGAGCCGAAGAAGGAGAGGGAGAAGGGAGACCGCTGGGACGGGCCGAGCTCGAACAGAGGACGCCCAGTAGGAGTGCTGCACACGGAGGAGGAGCCTCGGAGAGAGAGGACCACCCGACCTGAGGGAAAGGATTCCTCTCAACCCCCTCCAAAGGGACGGAGAGGTCCACCGCCATGTCCGTACTGCACCAGCGAGCACTGGCTCAATGAGTGCAGTGACTTCAACAACCTGAGTACCGAGGCCAAGCAGAGGTGGCTCGAGAAGAACCAGAGGTGCTGGAACTGTGGGCGCGACCATCTGGCGAAGAACTGCACCTTGAGGAGGAAGTGCAACCGCTGTGAGGAGGTCCACCTCCACATCCTACACGAGGTCTCCCTCGCCAGGTCCACGGAGGGCAACAGAAGCCCTAGGTCCGGTCGCGCACCGGAAGAGGAAACCCCTGTCTACTACCTAGACTCGCCACAGAGCAGCGGCTCCAAGGTTCTACTGAAGGTGGTGAAGGTCCGACTTCACCACAACAACGCTGTGTACGACACGTACGCCGTTCTAGACGACGGGTCGGAACGGACCATCCTTCTCCAGGGGGCAGTGCGCCAGTTGGGGCTCCAAGGGACTGCGGAGAAGCTGACTCTGCGCACGATACGTCGCGACCTTAAAGAGGTCACCGGGGCGAGAATCAACTTCTCTATCTCCCCGGCGGGGCGGCCGTCGGATAGACATCGGCTTCAGAATGTCTTCACCGCCGACCAGCTAGCGCTCTCCCGCTACGACTACCCCCTGGAGAGGTTACGCGCAAGATATCCCCACCTACGGGGAGTAGACCTACATCCGATAGAAGGAGCGGAGCCAACCCTTCTCATCGGCTCGGACAACGCTGAACTGATCGTGTCGCTCCGTCCTCCGCTGAGAGGACCACGAGGCTGCCCGATGGCTGTTAAGACTGCGCTTGGGTGGGCCCTCCAAGGCGCTACCGAGGGGAGAGATAGAGACGGGAGAGCTACGTCATCCCTCCATGTCCGAACAGAAGAAGCAAACCAACCAACCGGACCGCCTGGAGTGGAATCTATTGCTGCCAGTGCACCTGGAACAGTTAGTACCACAAATGGTTCACCACAGGATGACCAACCAAAGAAGAAGTCTCTGTGGACAGAGCATAAGTCTCTGGATGGGAAGACCTACTACTACAACTCCCAGACTAAGGAGTCCCGGTGGTGGCGCTACCGTGCCATGGCGGCAACAGCTGTTGCCGAGGAACACCTGCAGGTGGCCATGCACCCTCACGTGGCCGAGGTCAGCATTGACGCACCCGTCAACTCCGTCAAGTACACGTCAGCCATGAAAGTCTCAGCCAGTATTGTAGACGCCTCCAAGGAGGAAAGGCCGAAGTTGGCGAAGAAGAGAGTAAAGTGGAACCCAGAAGAGGAGGCCCAGCAGGCCTTCAAAGAGCTTCTGGAGGAGGATGGTGGTTCATCCGACGCGTCATGGGAGCAAACCATGAGAATGATCATCAACGACCCACGCTACAGCGCCCTGCCCAAGCTGAGTGAGAAGAAGCAAGTGTTTAAGGCCTACCAGGCTAAGAAGGAGAAGGAACAAGCCAAGCAGCTCAGGAAGAGGAACTGTGAGGCGCTGACGAGTATTCTGGACAACATGGCCAACGTCACCTACTGCACCACCTGGTCCGAGGCCCAGCAGTACCTGCTGGACGACCCCTCCTTCGCTGAGTACGAGGCGCTGGAGAACATGAACCAGGAAGACGCTCTGCTCTGCTTCAAGGAGCACATCCGCGCCCTGGAGAAGGAGGAGAAGCAGGAGATTCTGCTGAGGGAGAGAGACAAGATGTCCGAAGGTGCCGTGGTACTGGTGAGGGACCAGTCCCTTCCGCGCGCCGCCTGGCAGACAGGCAGAGTGGTCGACACTATCACCTCCTACCTCACGCTGCTAGAGCGGCCTAGCCAGTGTGCCTTCTTAGTTAACTGAAACCGAGGGTTTCATGGGGCGGCTGTTGTGAAGGCCCACAGTTTAGTGCCAGTTTAGTTTCCCCAAACCAGCCCTATTTTTGCCCCTAGTATTTCCTTTGTTATTTTCTATACAATTATATACGTTTGTGAAGTGTATGTATTATTATTGTACTGTTTATGTATATGTTGATGACGTAGTATATCCGGGGTGTGTCTGTGACCCGGATGTTACGTTCGGTGGTGCCTATATAAGAGACGGAGGTAGTCCGCGAGTCAGAGTGTGTGGTGAGCAGCAGAACGAGAGAGAAGCAGAACGAGAGAGAATAACGAGAAGCCGATCCAAGATGGCGGATTCAGCAGCGCGCACCCCGTGCAGCAACTGAAGACGCCAGGAAAGCGATTATCGAGTGTACCACGGTAGCCCGTTTTAGTTGTGTTCAACGTTGGACCAAGCGGGACGCCAGCTGGACATTAATCGTCGCCTCCACGAGCGAACACAGACTCCAGCGGAGCTTCGACGCGGACCACTTCATCGACGCACAGGCCATTCAACCAGGCCTCAACGCGCACCACGCCACTGGACTATAAGCCTGTTCAGGCCAGGGACTATCAGTGAGTGATTGAGAGTGTGTGTGGCCGGCCGGGAGGGAATGTGTATTTGGGGATGTATACAACCGTCATGTGTAATAAATGTGTGTTCATATGTAATACCGTGTGTTAGTTGTTTGTAGCTCCAATGCTAATGCTAGTTGTTTGTAGCTCCAATGCTAATGCTAGTTGTTTGTAGCTCCAATGCTAATGCTAGTTCCCTTGCTAATGCTAACGACATTAACTGCTAGTCTAACGGTTTGCTGTCGCCCCCTGCCTGTATCCTCCTATACTGCCTATTTAGCTCCCTTAGTTTCAGCTACTCCCTGGTTACAGTGATATATTACATAGTTGTGTTTACAGTGATATATTGCATAGTTGTGTTTACAGTGATATATTACATAGTTGTGTTTACAGTGATATATTACATAGTTGTGTTTGCAGTGATATATTGCATTGTTGTGTTTACAGTGATATATTACATAGTTGTGTTTACAGTGATATATTGCATAGTTGTGTTTACAGTGATATATTACATAGTTGTGTTTACAGTGCTATTTCTACAGGCCGGCATTGTAAATAAGAATTTTGTTCTTAATTGTCTCGCCTGGTAAAATAAAGGTTATAATAATAATAATAATAATAATAATAATAATAATAATAATAATATATTACATCGTTGTGTTTAGGGTTAGGGTTACAGTGATATATTACATAGTTGTGTTTAGGGTTAGGGTTACAGTGATATATTTGGGGGCGATCAATAATATTTTTCCCAATGGGCGTTCCCTGATATAAAGGACCGCCTATAGCAAGAAACGATAGTTATGGAGATAGACTCCAGTTCTATGAGTGGAGCGGAGCCCCATAGGGGAGCTCTGCTCCTATTGGTTTACCCCGCTACCTAAAGTAGCCAATGACTGAATTTTTCAATGCCTGCGCCCGCCTGGGGTGCTATATAAAGGGGCGTACTTCGCTCCATCATTCTCCCAAACATACAAAACAGCCGGGTTTGAACAAGTCGAAGTGGGCCAGCAGCCCTATGGGGCTCCACTCCACTCATAGAACTGGAGTCTATCTCCATAACTATCGTTCTATATCGTGGAGCTCCGCCCCATAGGGGAGCTCTGCTCCTATTGGTTTAGGCGGAGCGAGCGAGGCCAAATGTACCCCCACTGAGACTATTAGTCCGAAAACAATCTCAGCGGCACCCGGAGCTGACCACTGATGTTGGTTCAAGACAACCTTAAAAAGTTGGCCCAACCCACACAGAGTCTGCTCCACTGATCTAGCCCTTACGTGAGCACGTAGGGTTGTAGATCTAACGGAACATGTCCTGGAGGAGGGTCCCCTCCCCAGGCACATCCGTAATCATCCTGACAGCACTTGAATAGAATCCCCAACCAGGGTAATCCAAGTGCCTTCCCCACTACATCAGTCATCAGCAAAACTGAGGACAGAATGAGAAAAGGATGCGGAAGAAATATCACTTACCTAACCCTTACGTTGGGTTGTTGATCTAACAGAACATGTCCTGGAGGAGGGTCCCCAGGCACATCCGTATTCATCCTGACAGCACTTGAATAGAATCCCCATGACCAGGGTAATCCAAGTGCCTTTCCCACTACATCAGTCATCAGCAAGACTGAGGACAGAATGAGAAAAGGATGAGGAAGAAATATCACTGATCTAACCCTTATGTGAGCACGTAGGGTTGTTGATCTAACGGAACATGTCCTGGAGGAGGGTCCCCTCCCCAGGCACATCCGTATTCATCCTGACAGCACTTGAATAGAATCCCCATGACCAGGGTAATCCAAGTGCCTTCCCCACTACATCAGTCATCAGCAAAACTGAGGACAGAATGAGAAAAGGATGAGGAAGAAATATCTTTCAAGTAATACCGTACAAAAGGTGATGGCGACGACCAAGACGCCGCCTCACATATCTCCTCCACTCCCACGCCCCTGAGAATGGCCACTGATGTGGCCATGCCCCTGGTGGAATGAGCCCGAATGCCAGTCGGCACGGGCTGCCCCTTCGGCTAATAGCCTCGCAAATCCAATGGGACAGCCTCTGCTTCGAGAGTGGTGCCCCGGCTTTCTGTCCGCCGTAGCAGATCAGAAGCTGGGGAGAAGATCTCAGTCCTGCTGTGCGCTTCACATATTGTGCCAACGCGCGCACCGGACATAGACAATGTAAACGCCTCTCCCTCTCTCCGTCGTGAGGAGGAGGAAAAAAGGCGCTCAGAGCACAGCTCTGAACCCTAAACCCACGATTAACCTTAGGGATAAAAGCCGGGTTAGGGCGTAACACAGCTTTTGTTTCGTCATCAGATATGATCAAACAATCTGCCCGTGTCGAGAGAGCACATAAATCACTCACTCGCTTAGCCGTAGTCAAGGCGAGGAGTAGACTCGTCTTGAGAGACAATAAACGCAATGACACAGTGTCAATGGGTTCGAATGGGGGCACGCACAGCGCCTCTAGCACAATCGACAGGTCCCATTTTGGCATTAGAGTCCTATGAGGGCGTCTAAGCCTACACACTCCAGTCAAAAAACGCTTAACCAGCGAATGACTGAACAGTGTCGTTGTCGCAAAACCCTCATGACAAGCTGAGATGGCAGCTGCGTAAACTTTAATAGTTCCCGCCGACAATCCCTTGTCAAACAGCGACTGTAAGAAGCACAAGAACGTTTCGACCCGACAGCAGACTGGGTCAACGTCCTGTCCCTCACACCACTGTGTAAACACTCGCCAGCGCGCCGCATATCCCTTTGCAGTGGATTGCGCGCGCGCACTCTGAATGGTCTGAATGACCGCGTCTGTCAGACCCCTGCGTTCTAACAAATCCCTCTCAGTAACCAGGCCATGAGGGGGCCCCCCATCATAGGCGGCCCCCTCACCAAGCCTCTGGCTTGAGAGAGTGCATCTTGTCGATGAGGTATGGGCCATGGGCCCTCTACCAACATCTCCATCAGTTCTGGAAACCACGGGGCTCCGGGACGGTCCGGGGCTACAAGAATTAACTCTAGCCTCTCTGACCTCACTCGTGCCAACAGTGGGAGGATAGATGTCAGGGGTGGGAACGCGTATAACAGGACCCTCGGCCATGGGTGGTGTGCGAATGCATCGACTCCCAATGGCGGGTTGTCCTGTTCGCGCAGGGAGAACCAAAGGCGACACTGCGCATTCGTCCGGGACGCAAACAGATCCACTTCTGCTTGCCCGAACCGTGCCCAAATCAGAGACACAATGGAGGGTGGTAACCTCCAGTCGTCGTCCCTCGGGCCTCCCCGTGATAACAGATCTGCTCCTTCGTTGAGCAGACCTGGAATGTGGAGAGCTTTTAGCGAACTCAGGTGTGTGACTGCCCACAGCCATATATCTGTCGCTAGGCGATGAAGTGACGCTGAGCGTACTCCCCCTTGACGATTGATGTATGCTACTGTTGTCCTGTTGTCGGATCTGACTAACACGTCCAGATCCTTTAACACCGGGGCAAAATGAAGTAGCGTTAACTTCACCGCCTCGAGTTCCAGCAGGTTGATGTGACGCGTCTCTAACGGTCCCCATCTTCCTGCCACCGAACCTGCCTGACACACTCCTTCCCACCCAGTCAACGACGCGTCCGTGAAGACTGGGTAGTGGGATGCCGGTCTGCCCATGGCGACTCCGCGCGCGATGACGCGCGGGTCTCTCCAGTAGCTCAGGTCGGTCTTGACCGATCTCGGTATTACAATCAACTTGCGACGGTGTCTCACTGGATCCAGTCGCAGTCGTGCGAACCACCTCTGCAGTCTGCGCATGTGTAATAGGCCTAAGGGGACCACTACATGGGCTGCAGACATCAGTCCTAGTAAGGACATCATTGACAGAGCGGTGATTGTATTTGTCACTCGACACACCCGGAGAGCTGACGTCAGTGTCGCTCTCCGTGGTGCCGATAAACTGGCCCTCATCTTGGCAGTATCCAACTGAATGCCTAGATAGGAAAACTGTTGAGCCGGCCACGGAGCACTCTTTGTCCAGTTGACAGCTAACCCCAGCTGAGTGAGGTGCTGCACCAGTGAGGTTGCGTCCCGAATGGCTCGATTTGGGCATTGGGCCAAGACCAGTAGGTCGTCGAGATATGCTAATATGCGTATCCCGTTTCGCCTCAGTGGTTCGAGTGCTGTCTGCACACATTTGGAGAAAGTTCGAGGAGCAAGCGCGTACCCGAAGGGCAGGCGCGTGTACTCGTAAACCTTCCCTTGGAAGGCAAAACGTAGACATTTCCTGTGCCTCTCTGTGATTGGCACATGAAAATACGCGTCCCTCAGGTCTATGCTGATTCCGTAGTCGCCCTTCTGTATACAAGACAGAAGGCGCCTCGTCGTCAACATACGAAAGGGGCGTTTCGCCACTCTCTCGTTGAGGACCATTAAATCTAGTATGGGTCTCATGCCTCCGGATTTCTTTGGGACAAGGAAATACGGGGAGTACCACCCCATGTCCCACTGGTCCCTCGGAACCATTGTCACTGCGCCCTTTGTTAGGAGATTCGTAATCTCCTCCTGGAGCGCACATGTTTTTATCGGGCAGGACAAAACAGTCTCTCTCACGCCCCTGAAGGGCGGAGGAGGCTGAATGAACTGTAGTGCATATCCCCTCCTCAATGTCCTGTCCAGCCAGCCCGACAGAATACCTGCCCCTTCTAGCCATTCTGCATAACGCAACGACAGCGGCTGGGCCGTCTGTTGTGGTGCAGTCGACAGAAAAAGCTTGAATTTCTGTATGACCCCAGCCGCCGCTGCACACCGAGGAGGTGGCACAGCCCAAGGTGGGGTCATTTCGAAAGGGATGGGCTGCCGTCTGTAAAGAGTGTTTGCTATGTGTAACAATGCCCTTTATTGACGCAGGTTTATTATGCCTGATAATCAAAGAACCGGCCGCACGCTCATGAGCTGGGCCAGATCCTGATAGACATGGAGGGGTTATTGATGTAAATAACGGTCCCTCTATACGGCTACAGATAGGGGTGTTTAACCCCGTTTGTGTCGTGATAGGGGTAAGTCTGTTAGGCAGAGAGCTGGCCACACGCTGGTACGCTGGGCCAGTCTCCGCTTTGTTTCTAACCGGTAGCGATTGGACCACGCTCCGACAAGGCAGGCGGGTCTCCGCTCCTGTAGATAACATGGGAAAATCACCTTTACTGAAAAAGTAAGGTGGGGATTTTCCTTCTTTTACCTCTTTATGAGGTAGCAGCCATGAAGAGGAAACCGGTGGTGGGGTCATTACCGACCCCTCCGCCAGTGAAACCGGGCCACGCTGCCGTGGGGGGCCGTAGCGGGCCCTCCCAGTGGTCAGCGGCGGGGGCTGGGGATGCCAAGTGGGGCATGGCTCCGTCTGTAGAGGTGGAGCCAGTGCCGCATCACACCGAAACCTCCGTTTCGCAGCCGTTGACGATCTAGTCGTCACCACGGCGGAAGAAGAAGATGGGGCGGAGCTCCACGATATAGAACACCAAGTCCCCCAAACTCCCAACCAGCCTATCGATTACTACCAGGAATTGTCCTTTTGGGATGGTACGACAAGGGCATGCATTATTATTATCACTAGATGCGCAATATAAAACAAAAGGGGCTGCACTGTGTTGTGTGCGTAATAATCCAAGTAACCATTTTCTTTCTAGAGTGCACGTGGGATGGTCATTTCTAGTCGTGGAATGCCAAGACTACGCATTTACTTGCGTTGACATTGATTTGGCAACGAATGTTTTTTTCATGACAGCTAAACCCGTTGAATGTACAGGCCTGACAAAATGTGTTATAATAATGGAATCAACTCTCTTGTGTGGAGATGGGTGGCTCTTAAAAGAGCCGTTGTTATTTATAGGGGGTGGTTGAGTTTACGAATAGTTTAGCCGCCGAAGCCGTACAGAGTACGTCCCTGGCGTTTCAGAGCGTATACAACATCCATGGCGGTGACGGTCTTCCTCCTGGCATGCTCGGCAAAGTCAAATTGACAGGTAATTGGCCTATATAAGCTGTAGGTCATTTAACATTGAATGTGCTTGTAAATTTGTGTGAACAATCGTTCCCAAATGTGTCAGGAACCAAGAGAACGTTGTGAGGGCTTCAAAGCAGGAGTCCACCCTGGTTGTTCTAGGTCGAGAGTCTTATCAGAAGGATAGATCATGTCCCTGGCTATCTCAGCAGGCCTCACAGTGCCTCACAGGCCTGTCCCAGAGTGCTCTGCAGCAGACGTATATGGAGGCCAGTCAGGTGCCAGGCAATCTTCCCTGCAACCTATCCAACGGCAGGCCCAAGGCGGCTGGCAGCAAGAAACGCCAGAGAGAAGCCAGCCAGAGTGAAGGAGGAGACGTCAGCAGCTAAGCCAAACGCTCCCGCAGTAGCCAGCCCAGCAGGACATGGAGATCTGCTGCAGTTGCTAGACGATCTCGCAAGCCTACACACCAGAATGGATCTTAAGTGACATTCTTCTCACTCACACACACACACACACACACACACCTCCCAACTATCCCCCCCCCTCCATTCCAATTCACACACATCCCCCCATTTCCACTCCCCACCTCCAAAAACGCACAATCCCAACCCCACCACCCAACACACACACACACACACACACACACACACACACACACACACACACACGCACACACACACACACACACACACACACACACACACACACACACACACAACACGTACAAATAAAATAATAAAATAAAGTTCTGTCTTTTTTTATGCATACCAATATGATTTGGACATCACGGTATTGCTGTCTTATAATAAACCAATACTTTCATACAGTGGTGACCCTAACTGTCTCATCCCAGAATACCTCTGCAGTTTACAACTTTAAATTGCAGCAATGGTCCCAAGTAAGGTCAAAATACATTTTGACACAAGACACCCCACTTATACTAGCAAAGACATTGACTACTTAAAGCTATTAAGACTGCAAAATGATAACTAGAATAAATGCATGACGTCATGTGTCCGCTTAGCAAAGTGCAGGATCCATTTTTAAGCAGTTTAGGACACAAATAGCACAGGGAAAGCTGTGCGCATCGCTCCCTCCGACGGTGGAACGGCGGGGTTTTGAGCGAATCACAACAAAATACACGAGGCCTTCGCGGCCCACATGATTTTATTCTGAACGGAGGCATGTCTGCTCGCTGGTCCGTTCAAATTTGGACCTCAAGTCGGTTCCATCGTTGACTTTTGGCCCATTATTGGCGAGGAGAAAACACAGACGCCAGCACATTTTGTCAGCCAAGATTGCCGAGCATAGAGGGTTGAGTCTGTACGGTTCTCATGTCGCGTTTAAGACCAGCCCCCATCTCCGGGTTGAGCTTCATTATCACAGAGCAGCATCGCAGAGTGATTTGTAGCCCGCAACAAACGACACTTTTTACAGACATGGCAGAAGTCGCACCAGCCGTCGCCGTCGCCGCTCCGGCCAAGGCCCCCAAGAAGAAAGCAGCAGCCAGGCCCAAGAAAGCAGCTGGCCCCAGCGTCGCCGAGCTCATCGTGAAGGCCGTGTCCGCATCCAAGGAGAGGAGCGGCGTGTCTCTGGCCGCGCTCAAGAAGGCGCTGTCTGCCGGTGGTTACGACGTGGAGAAGAACAACTCTCGCGTCAAGGTCGCCGTTAGGACCCTCGTCACTAAAGGCACTCTGGTCCAGACCAAGGGCACCGGTGCCTCCGGCTCTTTCAAGATTAACAAGGAGGCGGTCAAGAAAACGGTGAAGAAAGCCGCCGTCGCGAAACCCAAGAAGATAGTAGCAAAGAAGCCCGCCGCCGCTAAGAAGTCTCCCAAAAAGGCCGTTGCAAAGAAGCCTGTCGCCGCTAAGAAGTCTCCCAAGAAGGCAGTCGCAAAGAAGCCCGTCGCCGCTAAGAAGGTTGCCAAGAGCCCCAAGAAGGTTAAGAAGCCCGCACCTGTCAAGAAAGCACCGACCAAGAGCCCCAAAAAGGCCGTCAAGGTAGCGAAGCCCAAAGCAGCCAAGGCAAAGAAGGCAGCCCCAAAGAAGTAAACTTGTGTTGACACGACAGTGTTCATGTTGACACTTGTACCACAAAAAAGGTTCTTTTAAGAGCCACCCACCTTTCCATAAACAGTGCATTTTCATCCATGTCGACTTAACGGAACTTTCTCAAATAAGAAGGTCCGATTTACACCAGTCTCAATCACTGACCTATGCACACGAGAATAATAGCTATATTAAATATTGAAATGGCCTTAATGAGAGTTTAATACTTTACACAAACATATTTAAAAAAACGATATATTGTCTCACTCGGTCTCTGCGTGAGCGAGGAGGGGGGGGGTTCTATGCTAGACTCCACAAAATACCTTTCAATATCGACATACGGTAGTTTGCTTTATATAACGTTATTTGGATAGAAATGGTCAACTTTTCGCTCTAGTAGTAGCCTACTACATTGCGTATGGGGAGAGCTGTGAGAGCCTAATGCACTTCACTTTTCGCTGTAATGCCAATAAGGAGTATTGTTTCGCTATTTAGTATATTATTAGGAAATTATTGGTTTGATTTGAACTTTGATTTCTGGCGCGCGAGGGAAACTCACAAAGGCCGAGTGAAACAGCGGCCAATCGCTGGGCGGCGGGAAGAGGCGCGCGTATCCGGGTTGCTGATTGGATGAGGTGTCATCGACCCGGTGGCCAATGAACGCTGGTCAGGCTGAGCTATAAGAACACCACCCCAAGCGAGCAACTAGTATCCGCTTTTTCTTTAACTAGAACAGAACCCGCTTTAAGTTTCAAGATGTCAGGAAGAGGTAAAACCGGAGGCAAGGCCAGAGCAAAGGCGAAGACCCGTTCTTCCCGAGCTGGACTCCAGTTCCCAGTGGGCCGTGTCCACAGGCTCCTGCGCAAAGGCAACTATGCCCATCGTGTGGGCGCTGGCGCACCGGTCTACCTGGCCGCCGTGCTCGAGTACCTGACTGCTGAGATCCTGGAGTTGGCCGGCAACGCCGCCCGCGACAACAAGAAGTCTCGTATCATCCCCCGTCATCTGCAGTTGGCCGTCCGTAACGACGAGGAGCTGAACAAACTGCTGGGCGGTGTGACCATCGCTCAGGGCGGTGTGCTGCCCAACATCCAGGCAGTGCTGCTCCCCAAGAAAACCGAGAAGCCCGCCAAAGCCAAGTAAAGGTTCTACTACGGCTTTCACCCCACTACTTAACCCCAAAGGCTCTTTTAAGAGCCAACCACTTGTCTCTCAAAAAGTGCAATTTGTATTTTCATCTCTAAACGGTGTTTGTCCGCTATGAGTACCCTAGTGTGCCTCATGTTGAAGCCTGCAATCACTAAGTTAAACAGTCACCATATACCTTCGTGAGGCTGAGAGAACGCACCCACAACACTTGATTTGGCCACGTGGTGTTGCCAACCAATGTTCCCTTCATGATGAATGCTGGCTATAAGCATAAACACAACAAATGCATCTGAGAATAGCGTAAAAGCTATAGCTGGGGTCGTTGTCCTTAAGAAAGTGGTATCACAACAGTGGTATCATCTGCCAGTTGACTAATAATTATGGATTTTCCCATAACACCGATTTTGAATAAATCTTCATATTATGTTTATTATTATAATTCACATGGGCGGGGCGGGTGGACAAGGGAAGCGCGCAATGGAGGGAGCAGGAGGGGTTTAGAGTTTTAATTTATGGCGGGAAGGGTGCACGGAGGTCGTGTCCAATGACAGCCTGAGAAGGAGGTGACAACGGGCCAATGAGCTCGTCTACATTCGCGGGCCAATGAGCTCGTCTACATTCGCCGGCCAATCGGAGCACGACGGCTCCGGCTTTATAAACTTAGCAAGTTCACTTGTGAAGAACATCTATACTTTGACTCTACAAGAAGAAGTTTGCATCATGGCCAGAACCAAGCAAACCGCTCGTAAGTCGACTGGTGGCAAAGCCCCCAGGAAGCAGCTCGCCACCAAGGCTGCCCGCAAAAGCGCCCCGGCCACCGGCGGCGTGAAGAAGCCTCACCGCTACAGGCCCGGCACCGTGGCTCTGAGGGAGATCCGTCGTTACCAGAAGTCCACAGAGCTGCTCATCCGCAAGCTGCCCTTCCAGCGCCTGGTGAGAGAAATCGCCCAGGATTTCAAGACCGACCTGCGCTTCCAGAGCTCTGCTGTGATGGCCCTGCAGGAGGCCAGCGAGGCTTACCTGGTCGGTCTGTTCGAGGACACCAACTTGTGTGCCATCCACGCCAAGAGGGTGACCATCATGCCCAAAGACATCCAGCTGGCCCGTCGCATCCGTGGAGAGCGCGCCTAAGATGATGAGTGACTGACTATGTTCATGAACAAAAACCAAAGGCTCTTTTAAGAGCCACCTCAATATTTCTCAAAATGATTTTTTTCCATTAACTACTCTTTTATAAAACGATAGATGGGTTGAAGTAGAATGAGATCGCAGAATGCCAGAGGGTACCATATGACAAGTAATAGCAGAACAGTTTTACTGTCACAAACTAGGAAAGGACTTGAAATCCCTCGCTGTAATGTGCAGAATGAGCTTTTAGTTGGGCTCCAGTCGTTTTTTTTGGGGGGGGGGCAGGATATCCATATGACGACTACCCCTTTTACACGATAAGCGCACTGTTGCCATTTCGACGGCTGATGTCATATTATTAGGCTATTTCTAATACAAAAATAATACTAAATGGTTTTACGCACAATGTGTTCCTTTGTACCACGTCCCTACGATCGCAATGCATTTGTTTGACATTTTTCGGTGCGTGTACACAGTCCTAGATCTGCATGACAGGGAAAGCTTCGTGAGAGCCTACTGTGTCTGTATTGAAAGGGGCAAGGGCTGTGTAAATTAAATCGTTAAAGAGACACCCCCCCAACACACACATCCCCCCATTTCCACTCCCCACCCCCCAAAACACACAACCCCACCACCCAACACACACACACACACACACACACACACATTTTAATCATTTATTTCACACACACACACACACACACACACACACACCTCCCAACTATCCCCCCTTCACCCAAACACACACACTCCCAACCCCTCATCCCAACACATACAAATAAAAAATTATGTTTTTTAAAGTAATGAGTTCTGTCTTTTTTTATGCATACCAATATGATTTGGATATAGTGAGCCCACTCAATATAACAAACAACAGTTTTAGGATCACTAAACACTTATGTCCTAACCAGAATACTTGAGTATTGGGTAACATTGGGTTATATATATTGGGTTATATATTATATAGTTGAAAGCCAGGGCCCTTTCCCTGTTAGAAACTTGATTCCTCATTTCCTCTCGCGTGTCTCACTTGCTGCTTCTCAAATAGCATTGGAGGAGAATAGGGGAACAACCTAGATATTCTCCTCCAATGCATTTTAATTATGATGCGACGAGTGGACAGGAGATAGGACGCGAGGAATGGAGTTTCTACAATTGAGAAAGGGCCATCGACTTTTGTCTACCACGGAACACTAGTACTGTTACTTGTGCGTCGATGGAACTATATACTTAATTCGTGTTGTCCTACGGAGGATTCTAACGACTGAATTTGAGAAAACTTACGTGTATCTATTATTCCAAGACATAATCAGATATGGTAAAACCAAGCGACAATTGAAACGAGACAACTGGCTGCGTGTGTTTGATGTCCCCAAAAGGTGACAGGGTATTAGAAATATTTTAGACATTTTTAGATTACCCTTTCCTCTAAATATAGGCATTGTTGCTACTATTTAACGTAAATGTTGGTCCCAGCACACAAGATCAATAGCTTTCAGGGATGATTAAAACATCTAGCCTTGAGAATGAATTAGCCTACACATTTCTGATACTGCTTTTCATTATTCTGGTCTTTTTAGATGGTTCTGGCACTTCTATGCAGTCTCTATTGCCTGGAATGGGGTGCTTATTGCCCTGTCACTGCACATGGTTGTATCAATACCCATTATGGTTGACTCATATATTGGGATTCCTGACAGGTGTGGGCGTGCCAGTAGAGCAAGGTAACCTCTCTCTGTCTTTTTTTTCCATTGTTTTGCTTCAGTGTTTCCTTACTGTGTCTGTAGAATGTAATGTGTTTGTAATATATTGTCATGTGTTTCCTCTCCTGCGTGTAGTTCCGCAAGTGTCAGCTGTGCTGGTGCAGGTGCTGCTATGGGTCCATTCCCTTAGGCGACTGTTGGAATGTCTGTTCGTCAGTATTTTCTCTGATGGGGTCATTCATATTGTTCAGTATATGGCTTGAGCTTACTACATCTTACTAGGACTGACAGTCCTTTGCTCGGATCATTATATCATTGGAAAAGGTTAGTGTGTATATACATCCCTATACGGTACATGTGGCCCACATGATGTGGGAATACGGTACATATGGGAAAACTGGGGTTAGGGGTAGGGTTAGGGTTAAGGTTAGGGTTAGGGTTAGACATGCCAGGATGTACCAAGTCACCCTTGCACCTAACCCTAACCCTAGTTTTCCCACATGTACCGTATTCCCACATGTACCGTAACATAGTATATATATTTGCATATTGGTAATGGGTTTTTAGTCAAGTTGTTGAATTGTTTCCTCTAGTCTTGATGATGCTTAAGAGCAAAAACAATTGGGAAATTGGACCTTCATGACCTTATGTTAGTAAGTAATATTTAATATGAATCTTTTGGTTAGAAGATAAGGCATCTTAGCAGCTGTTCTGGTGACCCACAATATGGTGTGTTACTGCAGATGTGATGGTGATTGTGTGGTCTTTGTAGGGACCCCTACTCTTCCTCTCCTCTCCCAGCTGGGGTGGTCCCACGTGGCTGGAGCTGTGCTCTTCACCTGGGCCTCGCTGCTCCAGCACCGCTCCCTGATCCTGCTGGCTAGGCTGCGCACCGGAGGCTCAGGTGAGCTCATGCAGTTGACTGAGAGCCTGAACATGACTCACAAGTAGATGTGTTGCCATTAGGGATTACACATAACTTTATTTACATATGGACTTTAATGTTTAGATTTTTTGTCTGGATTGTTTGAGTTAATACCAAAGTCTGGTGCAAATTTCACTTGAATAGGCTCATTGGAAATACATTTAGTGGACAAAATGATGATGTGTTCAATACTTATTTCCCCCACTGTAGATGGGTTGTATGGTAATAAACATTGTGTTGCTCTCTTTGATGTCTTCTGGGACAGTGGAGACTCTTGCCCACAGAGAGCCGAGCGGAGGCTGGTTTGAGCTGGTCTCTTGTCCGCATTACTTTGGTGAGCTGCTGATCTATGTGTCTCTGGGTGTAGTTTCCGGAGGTCACTCTCTCACCTGGTGGCTCGTTGTCCTCTATGTGCTCTTCAACCAGGCGTTGGCTGCCCAGCTTTGTCATGAGTTTTACCGGAGCAAATTTGAGTCTTATCCACAACATCGTAAAGCATTCATTCCTCATTTATTATGACTCCTTTGTGTGAATGTTGTCTTTTGCACAACCTATGTTGGAATAAAATATACCCATATTCACGTAGAAAGGATTACTTTGAATTAATTGTTTCAATATCCTTTTTTTTATCCCCACAATCAAGGTTGGTGGAATTCGTACAACAATTGAGACAAGGCAGACAACACACACACACACACACACACACACACACACACACCAATACGTTATATTTGGACAGAAAGGCGGGATATAACAGAACACTTTTCGCTCAGTCAGGAATAACGTACTACAGAGAGCTGGGAACGCACTTCACAATGTACATATTATATACGTATCAATTATATATTATTATTATTATTATATTATGACATATACTAGTTTTAGTATATTGAATATGTCATGTCAGGTCTTCTGACGCTGGTTTTCTCTGTGTACCACATGTACAATAGAAGAGATTTGGTGAGGCTGCATTCTCATTTTATGCACCCAAATTGTGGAATGCACTGCCAGTTTACATTAGGGATGCAACCTCAGCACATATGTTCAAGTCAAGACTAAAAACCCATCTTTTTAATATTGCCTTTAAATGACTAAATAATTAAATTAAGATTATAAAAACCCATCCTTTTAATATTGCATTTAAATTACAAAATAATTAAATTAAGATGATATCATGATTAAAGCACTTTGAGCTGCAACGTTTGCAGGAAAAGCGCTATACAAATAAAGTTATTATTATTATTATTATTATTATTATTACGTGGGACGAGTTTGATTTAAACTTCGAATTCTGGCGCGCGAGGGAAACTCACAAAGACAGAAGTGTCACAATCTCTGTCTCTTGATTGGATGAGGTGACATCGACCCAGTGGCCAATGAACGCCGTCAAGGCGAGCTATAAGAACGACGCTCCAAGCGGCAGAACTGTTATCTGAAATTATTTTCTTCATCTTGTTTGAGATCCCGCTAAACCGTCACCATGTCAGGAAGAGGCAAAACTGGAGGCAAGGCCAGAGCCAAGGCAAAGACCCGCTCTTCTCGCGCTGGGCTTCAGTTCCCTGTGGGCCGTGTCCATAGGCTCCTACGCAAGGGCAACTATGCCCAGCGTGTGGGCGCCGGCGCACCGGTCTACCTGGCCGCCGTGCTCGAGTACCTGACTGCTGAGATCCTGGAGTTGGCCGGTAACGCCGCCCGCGACAACAAGAAGACTCGTATCATCCCACGTCACCTGCAGCTGGCCGTCCGTAACGACGAGGAGCTGAACAAACTGCTGGGCGGTGTGACCATCGCTCAGGGTGGTGTGCTGCCCAACATCCAGGCAGTGCTGCTCCCCAAGAAGACCGAGAAGCCCGCCAAAAAGTAAACGGCTCACCTCCTCAACCCCAAAGGCTCTTTTAAGAGCCAACCACTTCTCTCTCCAAAAGAGCAATGCATCACTCCATCCTGTTTGTCTGCGCTGTGAGTGTCGTGTTATGAACTGTCCTCAATCTTATTTTATGTACACGAGGCAGAGAAAACACACCAACGATACACACAGTTGTGACAGAAGCATTCCTCATGATGTGACATTTTCAGCATTCAAAATAATATTCAGTTCTCTACGGTTTTAAAAACCAACCCTTCCTTGTGAAGTGAACCTTGTTCTTCGATATGCAGGGCTTAAAGTTCTCCGGCACGGTGCCGGATTTCCGGCGCAGGGAAATTTGAGCAATAAAATAAAATCACATGCTATTTCTTTACATCGTAATTTAAAGAGTCATCTTCAGCAAAGAGACAGTTCTGCCTACCAATGGTATCACATTGCTCAAGCCAACCAACGACTTCTAGCCAATCGGAGGCAGAGTAGTGGGGCGGGCCTTAAGAAGTTTGAATGAGTGTAATGTTAGCTTGTAGAGCGGTTCTCTTGTCCCTGATGCGGTCTCTCTTCACACGGTAGAGGAGTCCACTACGCACTCTTAACTTCTTCCAGTGTTTCAACAGCCTGAGCACACAGCTAGACTCAGCTGTTCTCTCGTGTGCATTTGGTTTCCTATGTCGCTGCATATAAAAGAGAACCCTGCTCACTACAGCATCTTGTTGCTGGAGATTGTGTAATTGACTCTGTGGGATGGCGATGGAAGGGTCTTCCTCGGGCAATTGCAAATACTCCGGATTAATGTAGGGCAGCTGAGACACACCCCCAGTACGATGGACGTCCATGACAGCAGACACCTCCTCAGCACTAATGGCACCTCCAGAAGACTCAGGACTCAGGACCTCATCTGTGTCGACATCAGTGTGCTGAACACCTTGACAGTTGGTAGTCAGCCGGAAAGCGTCCTGCACCGTACCAGCCACTACTCCATTCACCTGATCCAGCAAGGACAGGTAAGGCTCCCTCACCAGGCGATGGCTCACACAGGACTTAACAAATGGCTCACGGCTCAGCGCATCAGCGACTATGTTCCTAGGCCCTGGGATATAATTCAGATCGAAATCATATGCAGCAAGTTTGGCCACCCACCTCTGTTCGCATGCATCTAACTTGGGCTTCGTTAGGATGTAGGTCAAGGGGTTGTTATCCGACCACGCTGTGAAATGCACTCCCTTCAGCCAGTGGGAAAACTTCTCGCATACAGCCCACTTCAATGCCAGGAACTCAAGTCGGTGAGCTGGATAGTTCAACTGAGCATGTGACAGCGTCCTACTAGCGAAGGCAACTGGTCTTGCAACTTTATCACCAGGCTGGAGCTGAGAGATGACGGCGCCAATCCCATCGAATGAAGCATCCACTGCTAGGATAAATGGCTTTGCGAAATCAGGATGGGCCAGGGTTACAGAATGCAGGATATCGCGCTTCAATGTCTCGAAAGCATCCCTACACTCGGGCGTCCAGTCAGCTGGTTTGAGCTTTACAAGATTGTGACATTTCTTCACTGGTTTTCTCCCTCTGCGTGCCTTTTCTCCAGCGTTCTGTCCAGAGAGAAGCTTGAATAGGGGTCTGGCCTTAGAGGAACAATCTTCAATGAAGTGCTGATAGTAAAGCATCATGCCCAAGAAGGACCTAATCTTCTTCTGTGAAGGAGACACCCCATCACTGTCCATCAGATCGGATACCTGTACTTGGCTAATGGCTTCAACCTTTCCAGGGTCCGTCTGCACTCCTGACTCATTGATGATATGGCCGAGAAACCGTACTGATTTCCGCAGAAGATAGCACTTCTTTGGAGCCAATTTGAGATTGTTGTACTTCAAACGAGAGAAAACCATCTCTAGACGCTCGAGTGCCAACTGTTCTGTAGGAGCGAAGACCATAACATCGTCTAGGTAGCACAATAGACTGGTGAAATTCTGATCCCCAAAGATCGAGAGCATCATCCGCATGAATGTAGCCGGGCTGTTGGACAACCCTTGAGGCATCCGGTTATATTCATGCAGGCCAAAGGGAGAGGAGAACGCAGTGTATTTCTTGTGGTCCTCATGTAAAGGCACGTTGTAGAAACCAGAGGTAAGGTCCATTGTGGAGAAGTAGGCATTACCACCTAGTGCAGCCAGCGCGTCAGCCTGATGAGGCAGCGGATGTGCGTCTTTCGTTGTCCTCGCATTAAGCCATCTGAAGTCCGTACAGATGCGCAATCCTCCATCCTTCTTCCACAGAAGAACCAAGGGCGAGGCATATTCGCTGTTGGACTTACGAATTATGCCCTTCTCCTCCATGTCGTTGATGGCAGACCTCAGCTTCTCGTAGTGGTTCGGTGGCACTCTGCGGTAGGGCAGGCGAAATGGCCTCTCGTCCACCAGATGTATCTTGTGCACGAAGTCAGACGCCTCACCACAGTCCAACTTGTGGCGTGAAAAGATTGACTCGTATTTCACAACAAGCTGACAAAGCTTCTCTCTCCACAGGTCAGAGACTTCACACGCGTCCAAGTCTAGGTCGCGTAGACCAAGTTCCTCCAGTGCCTTTCTGATGTCTTCTTTGGGCCTTGCTACAGACTCACCAGTCACGGATTGTGGGGAAGACTGAATGTGGTCGGGCGGGGACAGATCTTCAGCGGCAATGCAGGGGAACACGTCCGCCAATTTGGTGTTTCGCTTCAGCACTACCGGCTTACCGGTGGGATTCACAACCTTCATAGGTAGCCATCGGTCGCCCCACATCGGCGTAACAACTCTGCCAACCAGAACTTTATTCGGTCTGCATCTGGACTGAGTTGGTTCCACAACCACCGTACTGCCCTCTGATATAGGTGCCGACACAGGGAGTCTGCCCCATACAAGATGCTCACTATTTGGCTGTAGCACCACACACTGTTGTAGCTTCAGTGTGCCAACCTTCTCAGGCACTGTCTCACCCCTCCATCTCTCTGTATTGGAAAGGAGAGAGAAGAAGTAATGACAGTCCCCATCACTGCCACCACCATGTTCAGATATCAGCCGCCAATAGCTGTCAGTCTTCCTCATCAACTCTAGGATTTTCTTGATGGCATTACTGCCTAGTATCATGTCATCGGTCTGTCCAGGCACCACAAGCATTGGGATGACCATCTTGCAATCATACACCACCACATCGACATTGTATATTGCCTTAGGTACAACTCGGTGACCACCACATCCTATGATAATGACATCATCAGCGGGGCATCCTCTCAGATCAGGGTTACGCTGCAAGAGACGCGCCTCCGCAGCCTCGCTAAGCGTGCATGCCATAGAACCACTGTCTATCATCGCTCTAAGAGAGACATCTGCAGCGGAGACAGTGGTGTAGAATAAACTATCAGACCTTTGGACTCGGTGTAGACCTTGAAATACTACTGTTTTGTTCGAAGGCGCTCTGGAGATGAATGACTTGTATGTTGACTCACAATCAGCCATTTCATCATTGGGAGAGATATCAACAGGATCTGCACAGTCCTCCCTTGAATGCAGATCTATAAGTTTCCCTGCTGCGCCGACTGGGCACGCCCCTGCATCGGACACTTGGATCTGGGGTGTCCAGGCGAATGGCACTGGAAGCAGAGCCTCTGGTCACGGCAGTGAGTCCAAGCAGAGTGTCTAGCGTCGCCACACACAGCACACGGCAGGTTATTCAGACCCTCAATCCTGGGGGGGCTGGGTCTATACTGCTTGTTTGACATGTCCTTAGCAGGAGCAGACTTCTCCACTAGGACTTTCTCTAGCATTGAGATGATACGTTCAAAGGCCTCTGCCCCCTTGTCTGGGCGAGTATCCTGCTTTTCAGGTGAACACATATCAGTGCCTGACATCTCAACTCTGTTCACTAGCACACCCTCACTGGGCCTTTTACTCACGGCTGCGGCAACACCGTTCGAGCACACCTGAGTGTGGAACTCGTCAAGTACATCTTGGACCTCTACAGCAGTCCACTTATCGATCGTCTTTGATCTGAAAGTCATGGCAAGCTCTTTGGATGGACAGTTCCTGATGAACATACGTGTCACCTCCAGGAGAGGGCACTCAAGTGTTTTACCTTGTTCTTTGAGGCGATCAGTGGCAACATCTGCAGCTTGATTGAGGCGTAGCCAGTAGTCATACGCTTCCTCACCACTCTTCGGCAGCGTGGTGTAGAAGTCGGCTAGGGGGATAGGTGAACAGGGAACAGCAGCAAAATGCTTACGTAGAAGACCATAGATGGCCTCTGGGTTTTCAGTGACATTAATGCCACTGCTCCTCGTCCCATACTTCACTACATCCTTAGCCCTGCCCCTGAGATGGGTGAATATTTCTTCCGCCTGCTGATCTGCTCTGATGTTCGCCTTTTTCACATAACTCCTCATTATGTCTTCCCACTCACGCACATTCACTGCGTCCTTATTAGGGATGTCCCGATCCCACTTTTTCACTACCGATACCGATACCGATACCTGGGCTTCGGGTATCGGCGATACCGATACCGATCCGATATTTGTATAAATTTTTTGCCCCCTGAATTTTTTTTATTTTTTTATTATTTATTTTTTCCTAACACCAGGGGAGCCACCCCTCCTAAATTTCGTTGTTTGGTACCTGTACTGTAGCAATGACAATAAAGACCATTCATTCATTCATTCATTCAAATACCTCCCCAGTATATAGTCCACACCAACAACAGTTAAATTAAAGACTGCCAGCCTTTATTAAAGCAACAAAAATAGTACTCTGCAGTACTCAGTGACCACCTCTCTTAAAACGACATGGACTTTGCTTTTGTTAATTTTCCATTCGAGCAGCATCTCCTCCATGGCTGCCTTAATGGAATCCCCAGTGTGTGAGCCACGGAACTCACGGGCATGCAGCACCGCTTTCTTGAAAGTAAAATCAGAGTCTATCCAGTGTGCTGTGAGACTCAACAACGACATTGGACACACGTCTGAGCTCCAAATGTCCGTTGTGAAGCTAATAGCATCGACATTCTCCAATAGTTTGGCGAGGAACTCACACACTTCATTGTGCATTTTCGGGATGGCATTTTCGGTTATATAATGCCGACTGGGCAAAGTATAACGCGGCTCTAGGTGTTCAATTAAACTCCGAAACCCCACATTCTCTACCACCGAAAGTGGTTGGTCGTCGAGCACAATAAACCGAACCAATTTCTCCGTTATTGCTTTTGCAATTTTGCTGTCTGGGGGGAGTTTCTCTCGCATCTCGCCAATGTTATGTTCAATAACGGAGTCGAACTCAGAGCTTGTAGTCGGAGCAAACACGAGTGTAACACAAAACGTAATACGGCACATGTCGTAAAGCCCAAACTGTCGTAAACACAGACGTAACACAGACGCGGATCGGGCACGCGGATCGGAGCCTTTTTTTTTTCTGGTCCGATCTCCGATCCAGCATTCAGGACCAATATCGGGTCGATATCCGATCTCAGTATCGGATCGGGACATCCCTAGTCCTTATCATCCCCTCTGAACGTTGGAGGCTCCTTCACCCTCCTGTGAGGTACCAACTGGACTTGGGACAGGTCTAGACTCTGGGTGGATGTATCAGTGGGCGTGGTCTGTACATGCGCAGTGCTAAGAGGAGGTAGCGTTGAGTCAAGGCGTGCAAGTATGCTATCTGCCAGCTGTAGACCAACATCTCTAATTATGTCACTCATCTGGCTCACTACATTAGGTAACTGGAAAGCAGAGATTGGGGATGGGGCATCACTGACCCGTGTGCTCGGTGCATGATCAATGTCGTGGCTCTGAGAAGGAACTGTGTCCCCACTAACTGAAAGGGCCCCAGCAGCATCCTGACTACCCACAACATGAACATCACCCCCCTGAACAGGACTATCATAACTCAACACTGGAATCCCCCTACCTCCACTGAGGAGGATCGCTCTACCCCTCCCAATGCTACTGCTTAGTGGCATACTGAAACATCCTGGTCTGTGGCTCATGTTGAATTACAATTCAAGAAAACAGTACTATACAGACTAATCAGATAAAAGACCAGTAAAGAAAAATGTCACCAAAACAGCAATAAAACTAAAATAAATCACAGATCACATTCATTAATTCAACAATCCATTTGTGCATAACATCACCGAATGAACTGAGTGAAACCATACGCCGCCCACCAGACAGCACGCAGGAGCGGTCCAGCAGAGTGATCCAGCAGAGTGGTCCCGGGTCAAGGTGAAGAGTTGACTTCAGGTCCACAGGTCACGGCACCAATGTGACGGGGTGTATCTTTTCATGAATCACTCTCAGCTGGATGGCTCACGTTCATTTATTCTGTCGAAAAATATGTACAGTGCATCAACTTCAACTTCATCAACGGAACGTGCAGGGTCATTGGTCTAATTTCGTCTCAGTGGTTAACAATGAACTGCACATACAGTAGTCACTCATACTACACAAATTATAACAATAATATGAAACAAAAATACAAAATGTGTAGACTACATAAATCTTCACTTGTGTGATCATACAGTGGCACTCACTCAACAACAACAACAAGAAATCATAACATCCAAACGCATGGAAAAACCCAGCACCCGGAATACGCATGGAAAAACCCCGCACCCGGAATACGCATGCGCACCACGTGCAACAATGGCTGCTACCTGACTGCTAGGCTAGCTGCGAGCGTGGTGCAAACTCGTGAGGTGGAAAATCCAACCTCCTCATAGAATACAGTCTACTAACAGAACAACAGACATACAATAACACAAAAATAATAATATTACCTGTCGAAAAATATGTACAGTGCATCAACTTCAACTTCATCAACGGAACGTGCAGGGTCATTGGTCTAATTTCTAAAATGATATTACACACGAACAGTCACATTAGCGTCATCAATGCTAACAACAGAAAACTCATTTTACCAATGCTATGATATGTTCCAAGTAAAATACTATACATGGGGAAACTCAAAACAGCTATCTTAATCATCAAACATTCAAATAAAACATAGATACATTAATAATCTCTTAAATTATATGCGATCTCAGACCCTGCAGAAAACGTGACCTTACCGTCTCAGTGGTTAACAATGAACTGAGGGAGATCACGTTACGTCCCGTGCAAATGCACTGTCCAGCTATATTTACACAGCATCCGGGTCACGGACACACCCCGGATATACCACGTCATTAAACCCCTACAGGGTGCAGTTTACAATGGCGCAGTTTATACCTATTTTAGCTATAATTGAACTTGCCCTTTCTACTCCGTTACATTCGCATGCCTGGGTTTTGCGCTTTGACCCTACTGATGAAGCCCTTGGCACTGCCCGTCATAGCAGCCGCACCATCAGTGCAAATACTGACACAGTTATTCCAGCTTAATCCTCCCTTTTCAATGTACTCTGTTGTCAGACGATAAATCTCCTCTCCGGTCGTTTTGGTAGGAAGTGGTTTGCAAAATAAAAAATTCTCCCTGATACGGTCCCCGTCTACGAATCGAACATTTGCCAATAGCTGAGCATGCCCACTCACGTCTGTAGATTCATCAATTTGCAACGAAAAATGTCCCCTTGCCTTGATTTTTTCCAAAACAATATCTTCAATATCTGCAGACATGGCATTGATTCGCCTTTCAATTGTACAGTCAGACAGCGGGACCTTTGCTATCTCTTTTGCAGCTTGTGGGCCTAGCATGTGATTAACTATTGCTGTGCATGCTGGCAATATAACGGACTCGGCAATAGTATGTGGCTTCTTCGCCTTAGCAATAATTTCGTAGCCTCCAATGCTTTAACCGAAACTTTGGCGCAATTCATCATCACCCGTTCTTGACGGCTATGCTGACTTTTCATCCGAACAAAGTATTCAGAATCCTTGCCAGCTTGTGATGGATGATTGGTTCTTAGGTGTCTTTTGAGTTTACTCGGGACCATCGCTTCATTTGACAGTTTCATGCCACATATTAAGCACAAAGGGAGAGGGCATGATGGATCCTCATTAGAGATGAAGCCATAATTTAAGTAGCTGTCGTCGTATTGTCTTTTTTTGGCCTTACTGCTGGTATCTACCTTCGATGTAGAGCTGGATGGAGTTGGCTCTGTTTCAGAGTCAACCTTCGCTTCTTCTGGAGCCTTTCTTTTTAAAAAGCGTTCCATGATGCTACTTGTCTGCTACTTGTCTGCTACTTGTTTGCTACTTGTCTGCTACTTGTCTGCTACTTGTCTGCTTCCTGTCTGCTTCCGCTCGAAATGTCTTTGTGCGGTAAATGAAAAAACAATGCAGGCTGCAGTGCAGACACACTGACCTTACGCTGAACCCGGTATTGACATTGTGACATGGGAAGACAGACAGATTTTGATGATGAATTGTATTGTATTGTATTATATTTATTTGTATATATTTATTTATTTATATATTTATTCATTCATTCATATGAACGTCAGAATATAGAATTATTTGACGGCACCCCTGAAGACACCAGGGGGCGCCCCAGTGTGCCGCGGCACCCCAGTTGAGAAACGCTGCTGTAGACTACTGGTTGAGGATCAACAAAGCAGCTGATGTAGCTGGTGAGGGCCTTCGCAGACAAGGTAGGAGGATGGAGAACATGGGTGAAGAGGTAGCATGGATGTTTGTCAGGCATTGCCCGGACTCTGGACTATCCCGTATTCTGGAATGCAAGGCTATTGAGGAGTGGAGCTCACGAGACATACAGTTGAAGATTGATAATTATCAGAGAGAGCTGAGAGCCTCTGGCAGGACCGGTAGTTCTGTGACATTGAAGAGCCATGCCACCGCCCTCCACACTGTGCAGTCTCATCCAGAGCCTTCGATTCAGTCTGTGTCTGAGCAGTGTTCCACCCAGTACCCCCCTGCTCCTGCCCATAGTCCAGTGTACCACACACAGTGTCCGCCTTCTACCCTCATTCCTTCCCAGGACCATGCTTTAGGCCAGCTTCCGTGCCCCTCCTCCGCGACTGCTGTGGCCCAGAACACTCAGCAATCTGAAGACAGGATTCTTGCTCGCATTATGGAGAGGCTGGAGCAGATGATGGGGAAAGTGCAGCAGCGTGACAGTGCTCCTCGTGGCGGAAGATACCAGGGTGGCGCCCGTGAGAAGGCCTGCCGAGTCTGTGATGACAGTAGACACACTACCATCTCACACTGCATGTCAGAGAAGCTGTGCTTTGTCTGTTTAGCCCCAGGTCACACAAAAGTTGAGTGTCCCACCAGGTCGTCCCGAGCACCTCAGCCTCAGGGAAACTAGGTGGCCTGTATTCAGAGGGAGAAAGTATAGGTCGCCAAGTAAACTCCCATTGTGAGGACGAATCTAGTGCTGAGACAGTGTATATAGCTCTCAAAAGCTCAAGTGATAACTCTGAAGATATTGTTTATCAGAATACACATACAATTAGTGGTAGTGACAGCCTTTTCTACACACCTGTGACAGTTGGTAATACAGTGACTCTGAATGCTATGCTAGACAGTGGGTCTATGGCTTGTACAATGAGTAAGACGGCAGAGGGAAAGCTTAGAGAGGTTGGAGTTGCTACAGAACATAACCAGTTCAGTTCAAATGTGGTGCTTGTTGGCTGTGGTGGTCGCCGTGTCAAGCCTGAGTCAGCTTTCAACGTGGAAATGGAGGTGTATGGCTGTAGGATTATGGTTCCCACTCTGGTAGTTGAAGGCCAGCATGATGAGTTGATACTAGGCACCAATGTTATTAAATATATCCTCCGGCAGTATAAGCAATGTGATGGCTACTGGAAGGCTGTGTCTACGCCCTGTCCTGCTGGCGATCCAGAATCTGAACAGTTTCTCTCGATGCTCGCTGGTCTGAACCGTTGGCGAGGTGACGTCATACCTGACAAGATAGGCACAGTCAGGTGCAACTCAGCCGTGTGTCTTGAGCCTGGTCGGGAGTACCTGATGTGGGGCAAGCTACCCAAGTCCACTATTGTGTCTCCTGGTAGCGCTGTGATGACAGAGCCCACATCGTGTCGCTCAGCTCCAAGAGGGGTTCTGGTGGCCAGAGTTGTTACTCCTTTGTGGGGAGACGGATGGGTTCCATTGAAGCTGATCAACTCGTCCGACAGGCCCGTCTTGGTAAGACGCAATGCTAAATTGGCCGACGTCTTCTCCTGCATTGCGCTCGAGGACATGGATGAGACCGGACCTGCTGAGGTCCCACTACTCAGTTGCTGTCAAGTAACCCCGTCCATGGGATTGAGTGGGCTCGACATACACTCCTGTGACGTGTCTGAACAGTGTAGAAGCAAGATGGCTGACCTGGTTGTGTGCTACGAGGACATCTTCTCACGCCATCACCTGGATTGTGGAGAGGCAAAGGGCTTCATACATCGCATTCACCTCTCAGATCACAGGCCATTCCGGCTCCCATTCAGACGAGTGCCCCCCAGTCAGTATCAGAAGTTGCGCCAAGTACTGAGTGAGATGGAGGAGAAAGATATAATCAGGAAGTCAACCAGTGAATATGCATCTCCGTTGGTTCTTGTATGGAAAAAGAACGGAGATCTCCGTATCTGTACAGACTTTCGCTGGCTGAACAAGAGGACCCTGAAGGATGCTCACCCTCTCCCTCACCAGGCCGACTGCTTAGCTGCACTTGGAGGTAACTCCTTGTTTAGTACTATGGATCTAACCTCAGGGTTTTATAACATGCCACTACACGAGGATGACAGAAAGTACTCTGCCTTTACAACACCTATGGGCTTGTATGAGTATAATCGCCTCCCGCAGGGCCTCTGTAATAGTCCTGGGAGCTTCATGCGTATGATGACTAGCATTTTCGGAGACCAGAACTATCTGAGCTTACTGGTTTATCTGGATGATTTATTGGTGTACGCCCCTGATGAGAGGACAGCTCTGGAACGCTTGGAGATGGTGTTCAGTAGACTGCGTGGTCATAACCTGAAATTGGCCCCCAAGAAGTGTTTTTTTCTCCGGAAATCCGTCGAATTCCTCGGCCACATAATTAATGACAACGGTGTGTTGACTGATCCCAGCAAAGTTGAGAGCATCGCAAAGATGACAAGTGCTGACCTGATGGAAGCGGACGGTGTAACCCCCTCACAGAAATGAATCAGATCTTTCTTGGGGATGATCAATTATTACCAGCACTTTGTGCCTAGCTTCTCCGCTATTGCAAAGCCTCTCTTCTCTCTGTTGACGGGCCAGAAGAGAAAAGGGAAGGAGAAACAGTCCAAACAAAGGTCACAAAGCAGGAAGTTGAATGTTACTGACTGGACCCCCGAAACGGAGCAGGCTTTCCAGAAGCTGAAAACGGCGCTGGTTGAGACGGCTGTCCTGGCTCACCCTGACTTCACCCTTCATGCTGTCAACGGACACGTCCCTTGATGGCATCGGTGCTGTCCTGTCGCAGATCCAAGAGGGTGAAGACCGAGCGAGGCCAATCGCATTCGCCAGCAAGTCCCTCTCTCAGTCTCAGAGAAACTACCCAGCCCATCGGTTGGAATTCCTAGCCTTGAAGTGGAGTGTCTGTGACAAGTTCAGCCATTGGTTGAAGGGGCATGATTTCACTGTTTGGACGGACAATAATCCATTGACTCATATCATGACGAAGCCCAAGCTGGACTGCTGCGAGCAACGATGGGTGGCTAAGTTAGCGAGCTATAACTTCGACATCAAGTACATGCCAGGCCCACAGAATGTTGTCGCTGATGCCTTGAGTCGTGTGCCTTTCGTCAAGCAGAGAGTCAGTCACAGATTACTTGAAGAGCCCTACAAGAATCTCCTCTCCGAAGTCCAGGATGTGTCGAGTGCTTCTGTACAGGACGCCTTCCGGTCGTCCAATGATAGTGGTGACACTCCACGCCAGGCAGAGAGTTACGCTCAAAGTGTCCCATCACCTCTGCATGTCCACGCTCAGTCTATGGAGATGGATGAAGTGTCTGTTGTTCTACAGTCATATGACGATCTGTGGGAGGTCGGAGCAAGAACGCGCGCTGTAGCAGTCTTGCACCATTTGCCTCAGTTAGTCCCAGGTGGTCAGGACTCACTTCCTGCTTACAGTGAGAAGGAACTCCGGGATGAACAGCTCAGAGACAGGACTCTCTCTCGAGTCTTGTACTATGTGGAGAGACATCGGAGACCGTCCAGGAGAGAGAGAGATAAGGAATCAGTCACAGTCATGAGGTACCTGAAGCACTGGGAGAAACTTGTTGTGAGCAATGGGATACTCTACAGAGTCTCGAGGGATCAAGTTGTGAAGTCAAAACGCCGCCAGTATGTGATTCCTGAGTCTAAGAAAGTTGAAGTTCTGAGAGGTGTTCATGACCATGCCGGCCATCAAGGTCAGTTCAGGAGTCTTGGCTTGGCCAGACAGAGGTTCTTCTGGCTCAACCTCAACAGAGACGTAAGAGACTACGTCTGTAACTGCCAGCGGTGTATTGTCAGTAAGACTGTTGAACCTGCTGCGAGGGCGCCTTTGCAGAATATCACATCAACCAGGCCACTTCAGCTGGTTTGCATTGATTTCTGGTCAGCGGAGGACTCAAGGAACAAGTCAGTTGATGTGTTAGTTGTTACTGACCATTTTACAAGAATGGCCCAGGCATTCCCCTGCAAAGATCAGTCAGCCAAACAGGTGGCGAGAGTTCTATGGGACAAGTTCTTCTGCGTCTTTGGGTTCCCAGAACGTATCCATAGCGACCAGGAAGCTAGCTTCGAGAGTCAACTAGTGAGTGAGCTGCTCAGAGTCTCCGGTGTCAGAAAGTCGCACACAACCCCGTATCACCCGATGGGTAACGGTAGTGTGGAACGTTTCAATAGAACTCTCGGTAACATGATCCGAGCGCTTGAACCAGAGGCAAAAATCAACTGGCCGAGGCGTTTGCAAACTCTGACGTTCATGTACAATAGCACAGCGCATGAGTCAACTGGCTATGCACCTTTCTATCTGATGTTCGGGCGTACTCCTCGTCTCCCTGTCGATATACTCTTCCGGACAGTCCTGAATGATCCAGCTGTGGTCAGCTACGACAAGTATCACGAAGGATCTGAGAGAAGCTATGGTCATAGCCCAGGAACATGTCATAAAAGAACAGCACCGTCACACAGAGCTCTACAACAGACGAGTGAAAGGGCCCACCATTGACGTCGGAGACCGTGTGCTGTTGGCGAACAAGAGAGAGAGAGGAAAGAGAAAGGTGGCTGACCGTTGGGAGTCTACTGTATACACTGTGGTGGATAGGAAGTGAGTAGAGGAACCGCGTTCGAGTCGGAGAGAGTGGATTCCTGTCCTGGGAGTGAGGGAGGGGAGGTTGAAGACATGGAGTATGGGGGAAGAGCTGTTCGGGAGAGGGATGTTCCCTTGACTGTTCCAGAGCCCACGGATCCCAAGGGAAGAACCCTAGAGTGGGTCACCCAGTTACCATTCCCTGACCACTCACGGACAGAGGCTACTAACACTGTAGTGTCTTCAGTCTCGTTTGCCCCTCAGAGGGTCCCCGAGCAGATGGCTGAGGAGCAAATGGTAGATCAGTCCATTAACTCTGATTCTAGATTTGTGGTTAGCGCTGATGATTGTACTGATGTTTCTGGTAACACAAATCAGACAGATGATGCTAGTGACACACAGCGTACTGACACTCTAGCTTCTGTCACACAGTGTGAACATCCTAGTACAGTCACACAGGTCAAGTCCAAGTTTGGTCGCCTTATCAAACCAGTTGACAGATTGATTTATACTATGTCAGGACAAGACATTATCCAAGACACCAGGCACGTGACGTGAGCTTTTAGATTGGGTAAGCATAAGATATAGAAATACACGTAATTACACATACACGCTATCAGTGAACGCAGTTTCAAGGAAATGCAATTTTGATGCCCTAGAACCCGCTAATAAACTGTAGTGTCACTTTGTGATCAGATTACCAAAAAAAAAAAAAAAGTTGCCAGTTTCGACTATATCAGGGGTGCTCATTGTTCAAAGATCTTTTCAAGTAGCCAACCTACTGAAATCTACAAGTCCAGTTTCAACATCGCACACGCACACACGCACAACACAGACACACACCGTTTCCATCCTCCATAGTAAACACAACACACTTTCTTTTCACACTTTGTCACACAGGCACTTGACATCACATCACAGACCCTCCCTCTCAAAGTACTCAAACCATATAAACAAGCACAGATCGCCACCAGCCTCGCGAATCATATACATCATATAAACCGCTCATACCAGGCTTGCTGTAGCCGCTGGCGACTCTCCCTTTCTGGGTCAGTGTGAACATCGGTGAGCGAGCGGCCGGGCGGCCTTTAGCCAGTAGTTGTGTTTTTCCAGTCCAGTCCAGTCTACGAAATCCCTTTAGGTCGCTGACAGTAATGTCCATATTCACAAAATCAAGCAAGTTATCCTTATTGATTATTATTATTTAGATCGTTTGAGCTAGCTGGCATAAGCTATTCTGCCGGGCGAGAGGTGAAATGTTAAGTGAACTGGAAAGTGATAAGAGCCAATCAGTAGCTCTTATCGGAATGAAAGACCTACTCTGATTGGCTGTAAGCATGCTTACCCTGGTCACATTAAACAGCGAGTTGAGGCATCGGAAAAAAATAAAAAAGACATTTTCACGCATTCGAATGTACGCGAGGGAAAGCAGAGAGCGGAGTGCTTATATGCAAAGCAGAGTAGGGAGTGCTTTACTCCTACAGGTGGCGCTAAAAATGCAACGTCAAAATGAATGACTCCTGCTGCCCTGGGACCTAAAATACGACTTTTTTAATGAAAACAAACAAACGGTTACATGCACTTTTATTTTAATATTTTCCTTTTTTCTTTTTTCGTTGGGTAAGCACTGCTTACCCTGCTTATATGGACGGCACGTCCCTGCAAGACACTAAGTCAAACATTCGAGCTGTTTGTAGGTCAGTGTTCCAGGCTTTCCACAGTTAGATAAGCCGAAGCTCAGTTCAGTGCATGTATACACTGTGCACACTGACATCCTATGACATATAGGTTTGTTCGTTATTCTGATTGTTTCATAAGAGGTTGTGGCCTCTTGAAGGCTAGTAATACACAGTGAAAAAAGGGTCTTGTGGGGTGTAGAACGCATCCTACCGCCAGTAGTTGGTTGGAGAGATAGTTTACCTCTCTTTCCACTTCATCCTTATAGGATACTTTTCAAGTTGGCTGTCCTGTCCTTTGGCGGCCCTATGTAATAGTGTAAAAAGTAAAAAGTAGTATTTAAATGTATAGTTGCTGCTCAAGGTTGGCGAAATTCAGGGGAGATGGGTGTAACAGAGTTGGGAATGTATGTTTAGTTGTGGTGAATGTAGATGAGTTTCGCCGTGCTTGAGCAGCCCTGGTTGTTGTTGGAGCTCCCTTTGGAGTTTGGGTGTACTGCAGGTCTGCGCATTCTTTTGTCCTTCTGTTGTTGCCGTACTTACGGTGGTACCAGAATATGGCTGCCATCTTAATGGGTATGTGCGCGATGTAAAATGCTCCTCGTGTTTTGTTGTTTGTGTGGAGAATCTTGTAATGTAGGGTGAAAATGTTGGTGTAGTACTGTGCTGTTTGTTTTTACATGTATTGTGATGATGTGATGTATTGTGATGATGTGAAACAGAACATTTATTGTATGTTATTTTGAATGCGCAGATTCACAAGAGTTGCAGACCAGAGGAAGATTTGTGTTTTATATGTCTTCCATGCAGGTATGTTGCTCCACATGTTGTTTGTAATTGTTATTTGTAATGTTTGAGGGAAATTTGTGTTCTTTCTGTAAACAAATTATTCTGATGTGAAATATACATACACGGTGGGACAACCAGAATATGGCTGCCATCTTAATGGATTCACAAGAGTTGCAGACCAGAGGAAGATTTGTGTTTTATATGTCTTCCATGCAGATCAATACAAATAATTGGTTGAAAGAAGTTTGCCTGTTTGACCATCGTTACACATGTTTCAATGTTTCAATGACGGAGGTAAAAGAAGAATAGATGTGAACACAGGAAAGGTGTCGACACTGGATCTCACATTGGTTAATAATAATAACTGCTGCCATATGGAAGCCAATAAAAAAGGAGACAAGAGGAAGACACCTCCATGTTGTGGGTAGTGAGAAAAACAGGGGAGGAAATAGAAAAGAGGGGGGAGTAATGACAAGACGAGGAATCGGACACAGTAACTTGAACAGAACATTCCACATTATAGGACGCATCCAAGAAGATGAGGAAGAAGAAAGTGAAAAAACACCACGGCAACCGGACAGCCGAGTGGTAAAGCAGCGTAATGGATGTGTGGGGGAGGAGACTTAGGAGCCCGCGCGCGCGCAGATCATTTATGTGTCCGCGAGGCAAGCGTATGTTTGTTGAGCGCCTGAGTCAAGCTCGAAAGCGTGTGTCAGCAGCCGCCTAATTTGCATAGCTCCCCCTTCATATATCGGGTAGGTGACCACAGCCCCGCCATTCGTTCCTGAAAAGAAACGAGCCATCATCAACATGCCCGAGCCAGCGAAGTCAGCGCCCAAGAAGGGCTCCAAGAAAGCCGTCACTAAGACCGCAGGCAAAACCGGCAAGAAGCGCAGAAAGTCCAGGAAGGAGAGCTATGCCATCTACGTGTACAAGGTCCTGAAGCAGGTCCACCCCGACACCGGCATCTCCTCCAAGGCCATGGGAATCATGAACTCCTTTGTCAACGACATCTTCGAGCGCATCGCCGGTGAGTCTTCTCGCCTGGCCCACTACAACAAGCGGTCTACCATCACCTCCAGGGAGATCCAGACCGCCGTGCGTCTGCTGCTCCCCGGTGAGCTGGCCAAGCACGCGGTGTCCGAGGGCACCAAGGCTGTGACCAAGTACACCAGCTCCAAGTAGTAGCGCTTCTGCCTGCTCCACTAACCCCAAAGGCTCTTTTAAGAGCCACCCACCCTTTCAACATAAGACTAATTCCATAGCGGGTTGATCTCGCGTGCTACAATGTTGTAGTACTTGAACGTGCAGGTGATCTCGCCACACTTTCTGTGCACGCATGGCCAATATATATTGTTTAATATTACTGGGGAATCACCCATCATATATAACCACAATATTAAGATAAATCACATTTAAATCACCATGGAGGTCCTCATTTAACACCCTAAACTGCACAAGTGGCACCGGAACAGCCAACTGAATGTCCTTTCTGTAGATTGTTCTAGCAGTTAGGTGCACAGGAATTAAAAGCGGATTTATCCAATTTAGTGGGGAGCCTCAAGAGTTAACCAATCTGAGAACTTAAACACAGATGGAATGGAATGGAATGGACTTTATTTGTCATTGCTACAGTACAGGTACCAAACAACGAAATTTAGGAGGGGTGGCTCCCCTGGTGTTAGGAAAGAAAAAAAAAATGTTTTTATTTTTTAGAAAAAGCATAAAATCACAAGAAGGTAAGGAGCTGGTTTACATCGATAAAGGCTATGTACACAATCCACTGTACTATACTGCACAGATAGTCAACTAGGGTTGTCATATTGCACAAAAGTGTCACAGTTTGCAGGCTTGAAAATGTACATGTTTGTGCCTCAGCACTAGCTGCCATACAATCCGTCCGGACTGTCCTGGGCCCAGAACTTAGGCCTTTTCTGTGTTCAGGGCCTTGACGGCCCTGTGGTAGAAGCAGTCCTTCAGTCTGTTTGTCTTAGCGGCCGGGGTCCTGTACCTCCTGTTCGAGGGCAGCCTGACAAAGTGTACGTGCCCAGGGTGGGTCGGGTCCCTGGAGATCTTGGAGGCCCTCCTGAGACAGCGTGTGTTGTACAGCTCCTCCAGAGAGGGGAGGGGGGCGCCGGTGATCTTCTGTGCTGTTCTCACGACTCTCTGTAGCGCGTTTCTCTCCGCTGTTGTGCAGCTGTTACCCTGAATTGTAATAATGAGATTAGGTAAGTAGGGCCTGGAGGACTTTACAGTGGGGGAAATAAGTATTCAACATGTTTAACTTAACATATTGCTATTGCATCTATTCACATGACATTAAGACCAGACATGATATCAACTCAATAAGACCATACAGATGAAGCAATGGTAATAATCCACTGTAGCAATAAAGGGGATGACACAGGCAAGAAGTATTGAACTCTAACTGAAATTTAGTTCAGCCTCATTCCAGTGATGGCTTCAAGATGCTTCGAGATGCTTCAAAATGCTTCGAGATGCTCGCTGTATGAAAGTGAGTGATGAGGATTTTAGCCGTTCTTCAACACTGAGTCTTTAAGTCTTGAAGATTCTGGGGGTCTGCTGGTGAATATTGATCTTCAGTGGCTTCCACACGTTTTATATTGGATTTAAGCTGCCGGTTGACAGTCCAACACCTTTACTTCCTCCCTCTGGAACCAGCTGAGATGTTTTGGATCGTTGTCCTGCTGGGAGACCAGGAGCATCTTCCCTGGTCTTCTGGGTTCCACCAGAGCTCCACCGTGTGAAGAGAAGCAGCCCAACGCCGTGACGCATCAACCTCCCAACTTCACTGTAGGTATGTAGGAACTTTTTTCAGGAATGTTACAGTTTCTTTAGCTGTGTAGTTTGATTAACTTAATACCAATGTCTAATCTTAATGTAATGTGAATAGCTGCAATATAAATATGTTGAATTACAACAATTATTGATGTGTTGAATACTTATTTCCCCCACTATAAAAGGGAGTAATGAAGAGGGAGAAGTTGTTTAGCAAACATCTTTATCCAACGTGACTTGGAACCCTAACCCTAACACCAAATACATTTGACGTAAGTGAATCATCAGATACATGTTTCTGTGATTTGGTAAGTAACATAGATTTTGTCTTTCCAGAATTACAAACAAAGTGAATGCAGACTGTAGCTCAGAAAGAGCCTGGTCAGTCATGGGGGTAATAGCCTACTGTCAGAGGCGCCCCGTCCATAGAGGCAACCAAGGCAATTGCTTGGGGCCACCAAACAAAAAGGCCCTTTTTGTCAAACTAAAACTGTCCTTGGATGAATGTATTTTCAATGGAAATCATGGCATTCAGCGTTCAGTCGCTCTGAGTCTGCTCGCGCTGCGCTGCGCTCGCACAGCTTGTTTGGTGCGTTCGTAAACTCGCTCTGAGAGCGCCGGCGCGCACACTGGGTTCAACGTCTAAAGGGGACCGAGTCATTCGATTGGACGAGAGGCGTTCCACGAGTGCCGGTCAGATTTCCAAAAGCGACTTTACGAACGCCACCCGCTGCAGCCAAGGCACGAAAGCAGCGATTCTAAAAGGTTACTGTATGTCAGGGTTCAGAGTATAGAGCAGGTTCAGAGTAGGGTTCAGCAAATAGCAAACAGCAAACATAAGTAGAGTGCAAAATAAGTAAGAAGCTGCAGAGTGCAAAAATGTAAATAAGATGCAGAGTGCAAAATAAGTAAGATGTCTTAGGCAGGCAGACAGACAGACAGACAAGCAGGCAGGCAAGCAGGCAGGCAGACAGACAGACAGACAGACCCAGTGGAGTCATGTAAAATGTAAATAAGAACACCAGCGGTTTCAGAATATACTTGTTTATTGATTTTTTGATTTATTTGTTTATTTATTTGTTGTTCTTGCTCTGTTTGATATTACATATTAATGTTGCTGTTTCAGAATGTGAAAACACCAGCAGTTTCAGAATGTAAGTGTGTTTAGAGTTGTAATAAGCACAGTGATTTGTATGTATCTAATAAGTGAGTTGATATTTCATTATTTATATTGCTCCAATTTGATGTTACTACACATGGCTCCTTTGTTGATCAAATACTCGGACGTGTGAGTGACTGTTAATTGATACATTATGACATTTATAATGAATTCCTTTGTTTCAGACTGTTTTTTTTACTTACACACACGAGCGCGCGCATATGCGCGAACTTCGTAAAACCGTATTATATTTTAGTGTCAGGGAAATAAATACATTTTAAAATGTCCACATCGTCACCCGCCTAAGACCCTTACCAGGGGCCTCCAATAATGTTGTTTGCTTAGGGCCCCCAAAAGTCTAGGGGCTCCACTGCCTACTGTACAACAGTGTCATCAGCATATCAATACCCTTTACAATTATTTACAGATAATCTAATCCAAAGGATTAAATCACACTTTCAATATAAAATCTCCATTGATGCTTTTTAGTTTGGGACAAACCTTAAGCCTTGTCTGTGAAACCAGCCCACTATGTCTTAACTCTATTCAGTAATGTTCAAACCTTCTATAGAAGGGTTAGGGTTAGGAAGCATGAAGCCTGATCCAGGTCTATTTCAGACAACCTCTGAATGGGTAGGTAATGGTCGACCATATCTAATGCGTTGGAGAGATCTATAAATAAAGCAACACAATGTTGTTGTTTTTCTGATCTAGGCAATCATATCATCCCGATGACATTAGGCTGGCGAAATGTGTGACAGGTGTGTGCAACGACTTGGAGTGGTCCAGCTTGATAGCTTTATTAGGCCTGTGTTTCCCTTTAACTTGACGACCCATTTGTTTATGAATTTCTGCATCTGTGCACACTTGGTCCTCTTTCAACCTGTTTCATTTATATTTTCGTTTTATGTGAAGTACGCTGTAACTTGTTTTGGGGAAAAAAGTGCTACATAAATAAAGCGTTTATTAGCGAGAGATTGATGCAACTGTAAGGCTGTAGGCCTACTTAGTCCATTATAGTACTACTCTTAGGTCGTTGATATGTTCGTCGTCTTCATTGTCGGACATTTCATATTCAGGATGAACACAATGTTGTTCAAGACGGACGACACAAGTCACAGGGAACGAATCAACCATTTATCGTGTCAGTGATATGCTGGTAATATGGCAATTGATTGTGGAGACTTCCTCACAGGCAGTGGCGGCTGGCCGATAGAGGGCGCTGGGGCGCCGCCCCCACCTTCACTTCCTTGTTGCGATTTGTAAAAGTTTTTTTTTTAAATAAACATTGTTTATTCACAAAATGCGGCTGATATTCTGTCGGCGCCTATCAGCATTCATTAAAAATCCTCCAATACAATAAACATTTTTATCTGTGTGTGTGTAAAACTCACTGTTAAAATACATAGGGGGGAGAACGCGGGGCGCCGGTCAATGAAAGTCTATGCCAGGACGAATACTTTTGGCTTACACGTGAGCTGTAGCAGCGCTCCAATTGGCTGTCTCTATTTCTTGGCCAGGGCGCACAAATGTGCGTCCCTGAATCTCCGGTTGTATTGCAGACAATGCATTATGCTGAGGACTTTCGACTTCCGGTTTTCCGGACTTCGGGCTTCTAACGTGCAAGCACCTATCTTCGAACTATTCATAGCAATATGCGCGGGGCAAGGCGGAGGTACGGGTAAACACGGCTCATGTTCTGTCATCAAAGGTAAGAGTTGGTTTTCTTTAACTCAGCTGATGCATTGCTGTTGTTGTTTACCGAATGCTCCATCTGACTGTCACACTGTGATTGTACTTGTGTAAACAGTAACACAGACGGAGTGAATTTCATGAATGAAAGTGAAAGTTCTGTCACAAAATGCCGTTATTTGTGTTACAGACATGGTCTGGTTGTGTTACAGACATGGTCTGGTTGTGTTTCTGACATGGTCTGGTTGTGATACATCATTGAATGTGTTGACCTGCTGTGATGTGTTGACCACCATCACTCTCCATCATCATCCATCATGTGTCTATGAAATAGATAGTTACTGTACTACTGACTGCAGCATTCATCTCTGCTCATTGATGTAGCCATGTCACACAGACACATAGTACACATATTCATCTGCTACCTTTATTAACCTGAGTGTAGCTGTGAGGCCTGTACTAGCCTTGTTGACTAGACTTCCTCCTTGTCTGACACTGGGTATTGGACCGTACCGACGTCCATAGACCGGTCACTCTTCCACCTCAGTGTCTGTAGTTGACAGGGTAACTTCTCCATGGCCCACACGGTCATTTTAAGGGTGAAAGTTGAAATTATACAGTGGTTGTAATGCCAGTGCGTGTTTTATGCGCGTGCACGCGAAAAAAAATTCGCGCGCACGGGAAAAAAATTCGCGAAAGAGGACCCCCCCGCCACACTGCTGTGCCCCACCCAAAATTTGGGGCACCAGCCGCCACTGCTCACAGGAGACATGTCTTGTCCATGAAGATAGGGGGAAGTTAGACAAACAACTCGCCTGCCTGCCTTCATTTATTATTATTTTTACAAACAAAGTTATGATCGCAATTTTAAGGCTATACTATCTAGTTTAGTAGCCGAACATATTCATCATAAGACTGCTGATATACATCCTCGACACGGACGACACACGTCTCAAAATATCATCGTGTCAGGATTAAAATGCTGGTGATAATATCGCAATTTATTCCTCAGAGTAAACATGCAACAATCATAGTCTAACTATGGCTTTCACCTGTCTTGTCTAGATTTAATAGGAGGGAGAGGGACACCATCTGAAAAATCACCTATAGGGACAAGCTCTCAGCCCCATCCCCGCGACTGTGTTTCACGACCACCAAAAGAGCTCATATTTATAACACCCCGCACCACATCGGGGGACCCTCAACCTTTGTACTCCCTTACCAGACAACCTGGCTACCTGGACAACGAGTGCTGGTCCCAATCGTATGCAATTTAAGACACTTTATGAGACAAATAACACAGGAAAAGCTGTGCGCACCGCTCCCTCCGACAGTGGAACGGTGGGGTTTTGAGAGAGTCACAACAAAACACACGAAGCCTTCGCGGCTCACATGACTTTATTCTAAACGGAGGCAAGTCTGCTCGCTGGCCCGTTTGCATTTGGACCTCAACTCGGCACCACTGGTGACTTTTAGCCCGTTATTCGCGAGGAGAAAACACAGGCGCCCGAACATTTCGGCAGCAGACTGCTGAGCAGGGATGGTTGAGTCTGCACGGTTCTCATGCCGCGTTTAAGGACAGCCCCCTGCTCCGGGTTGAGCTTCATTCTCACAGAGCAGCTTTGCAGACTAGTTGGTTTACCGGAACGAACGAGACTTTCTACAGACATGGCAGAAGTCGCACCAGCAGCAGCCCCCGCGCCGGCCAAGGCACCTAAGAAGAAGGCAGCAGCCAGGCCCAAGAAAGCAGCTGGCCCCAGCGTTGGCGAGCTCATCGTGACGGCCGTGTCCGCATCCAAGGAGAGGAGCGGCGTGTCTCTGGCCGCGCTCAAGAAGGCGCTGTCGGCCGGTGGCTACGACGTGGAGAAGAACAACTCCCGCGTCAAGGTCGCCGTCAAGACCCTCGTCACCAAGGGCACTCTGCTCCAGCTCAAGGGCACCGGGGCCTCCGGCTCTTTCAAGCTCAACAAGAAAGCCGCCGAGGCGGTCAAGAAGCCGGCGAAGAAAGCCGCCGCCCCGAAACCCAAGAAGGCGGCCACAAAGAAGCCTGCCGCTGCCAAGAAGTCTCCGAAAAAGGCAAAGAAACCCGCTGCTGCGGTCAAGAAGTCTCCCAAGAAGGCAAAGAAGCCCGCGGCAGTCACCAAGAAGGCCACCAAGAGCCCCAAGAAAGTCAAGAAGGCCACACCGGTCAAGAAGGCTCCGGCTAAGAGCCCCAAAAAGGCCGTCAAGGCAGCCAAGCCCAAGGTAGCCAAACCCAAAACGGTGAAGCCCAAGGCAAAGAAGGCAGCCCCAAAGAAGAAGTAAACATTCAAAGTGTTCTTTCCGACACCATTTGTACCACAAAAAGGCTCTTTTAAGAGCCACCCACATTTTCGTAAAAACGCATTATCATCCATGACGACAGGAAAAGTCGAGTGTTTATTTTAGTATTGTACACCAGTGTCAACCACGGACTTACACACACGACAATCATGGTTTTACTTATTGAGTAAATAATGAGCAGTAATGAGAGATTTGACATCTAGGTCTAGTTTACACTTTGACGCTATAAAGTGTCACTCGGTAGATCTGTGTGCGGGAGAGGATGGTGGGGGTATGACAGTGTCCATAATGATAAAGTTGCATATAATATCAACATATACAGTTAGTTCCTCTTTCCGTTACACCAATACGTTATATTTGGACAGAAAGGCGGGAGATAACAGAACACTTTTCGCTCAGTCAGGAGTAACGTACTACAGAGAGCTGGGAACGCACTTCACAATGTACATATTATATACGTATCAATTATATATTATTATTATTATTATTATTATATTATGGCATATACTAGTTTTTGTATATTGAATATGTCATGTCAGGTCTTCTGACGCTGGTTTTCTCTGTGTACCACATGTACAAAAGAAGAGATTTGGTGAGGCTGCATTCTCATTTTATGCACCCAAAGTGTGTCTCCACTGCCAGTTTACATTAGGGATGCAACCTCAGCGCATATGTTCAAGTCAAGACTAAAAACCCATCTTTTTAATATTGCCTTTAAATGACTAAATAATTAAATTAAGATTATATAATGATTACATTTCTATTAATATTTCTGGCGCGCGAGGGAAACTCACAAAGACAGAAGTGTCACAATCTCTGTCTCTTGATTGGATGAGGTGACATCGACCCAGTGGCCAATGAACGCCGTCAAGGCGACCTATAAGAACGACGCTCCAAGCGGCAGAACTGTTATCTGAAATTATTTTCTTCATCTTGTTTGAGATCCCACTAAACCGTCACCATGTCAGGAAGAGGCAAAACTGGAGGCAAGGCCAGAGCAAAGGCAAAGACCCGCTCTTCTCGCGCCGGGCTTCAGTTCCCTGTGGGCCGTGTCCACAGGCTCCTACGCAAGGGCAACTATGCCCATCGTGTGGGCGCCGGCGCACCGGTTTACCTGGCCGCCGTGCTCGAGTACCTGACTGCTGAGATCCTGGAGTTGGCCGGCAACGCCGCCCGCGACAACAAGAAGTCTCGTATCATCCCCCGTCATCTGCAGCTGGCCGTCCGTAACGACGAGGAGCTGAACAAACTGCTGGGCGGTGTGACCATTGCTCAGGGTGGTGTGCTGCCCAACATCCAGGCAGTGCTGCTCCCCAAGAAGACCGAGAAGCCCGCCAAAGCCAAGTAAAAGTTCTACTACGGCTTTGACCCCACTACTTAACCCCAAAGGCTCTTTTAAGAGCCAACCACTTCTCTCTCCAAAAGTGCAGTCCATGTCTCCCTCCACTGTTTGTCTGCGTTATGAGTGTTTCATGTTGTGAAGAACACTAATTGTGATTTCATGTACGAGGCAGAGAACGCACCCATACATATTACACAGGGTTGGGCAGAAAACATCCTCGTGATGTCACTGCCTCAGCATTTGAAATAACGTTTAGTCCTTTTTTACGGTTTTAAACATCACCCCTTCCTTGTGTAGTGGACCTTGTTCTTCCATAATAATAGTTTGCGTTTGTTGGTTCATCATTTGTATGAACTGGGTGAGGACAACTAGTTATGAAACTTTAGATTAAAATTAGAGGACAACAATGTTGAAATTATAGATTTAGAATAGAGGACAACAATAATGAAATTATAGATTTAGAATAGAGGACAACAATGATGAAGTTATAGATTAAGGATAGAGGACAACAATGTCCACAACAGCAGCGAGATTAAAGGACGTCCAATGGCACACAACCAAAGACAAAATAAGTGTCTGCACCACGCTGATCTCTGTACATAATGTTTACACTGTTCTTGTTCATTTGTATTCATATAGTCGTACATTACATACTTTTGTGTGTGTGTGTGTGTGTGTGTGTGTGTGTGTGTGTGTGTGTGTGTGTGTGTGTGTGTGTGTGTGTGTGTGTGTGTGTGTGTGTGCGCGCGCGCGATGTCCTTTTGCTTCAATAATGCCCGTAATGCCAAACGTTGTCCCTAGTAGAAGCTCCTCCCTCTACAAAAATTCCCCACAAGAAAAAAAGAGGCAAGCGATAGCGCGCGCTTCCTGTACAGCCTGGTCTCAATCACGTCCTCGTAGCTGAGATAAATTCACCCCACAACTTCATCGAAGTCATAATCGTACTGAACTCAACATGTCTGGAAGAGGAAAAGGAGGAAAGGGACTCGGAAAAGGAGGCGCCAAGCGTCATCGCAAGGTTCTCCGTGATAACATCCAGGGAATCACGAAGCCCGCTATCCGCCGCCTGGCTCGCCGTGGGGGTGTGAAGCGTATCTCTGGTCTGATCTACGAAGAGACCCGCGGTGTGTTGAAGGTGTTCCTTGAGAACGTTATCCGTGATGCCGTCACCTACACCGAGCATGCCAAGAGGAAGACCGTCACCGCCATGGATGTTGTATACGCTCTGAAACGCCAGGGACGTACTCTGTACGGCTTCGGCGGCTAAACTATTCGTAAACTCAACCACCCCCTACAAAAAACAACGGCTCTTTTAAGAGCCACCCATCTCCACACAAGAGAGTTGATTCCATTGTTATAACACATTTTGTCAGGCCTGTACATTCAACGGGTATAGCTGTCATGAAAAAAACATACGTTGCCAAATCAATGTCAACGCAAGTAAATGCGTAGTCTTGGCATTCCACGACTAGAAATGACCATCCCACATGTGCACTCTAGAAAGAAAATGGTTATTATGGATTATCACGCACACAACACAGTGCAGCCCCTTTTTCTATTGCGCATCTAGTGATAATAATAATGCATGCCCTTGTACCATCCCAAAAGGACAATTCCTGGTAGTAATCGCTAGGCTGGTTGGGAGTTTGGGGGACTTGGTGTTCTATGTATATCATTCTCAATCTTCCTCTTGACGTTTTCATGTTAATATCGCCATCGGAAACAAGGCAACCCGACAGCAGAGTGAAAAAGTAAGGAAGGGGTGGCGGGGAGGAGCTCGCGCGTGCGCAGATAATGTATTTACCCGCGAGGCAGGCTAGAGCTTTGGAAGTGGATGTCAGCAGCCCCCTAATTTGCATAGCCCCACCTTTATATTTCGGGTGTGCGTTTGCCGCCTCTTCATTCGTTTCTAAGAAGTAACGAGCCACTATCAACATGCCTGAGCCTGCGAAGCCTGCGCCCAAGAAGGGCTCCAAGAAAGCCGTCTCCAAGACCGCCACCAAAACCGGCAAGAAGCGAAGAAAGTCCAGGAAGGAGAGCTACGCCATCTACGTGTACAAGGTCCTGAAGCAGGTCCACCCCGACACCGGCATCTCCTCCAAGGCCATGGGAATCATGAACTCCTTTGTCAACGACATCTTCGAGCGCATCGCCGGTGAGTCCTCTCGCCTGGCCCACTACAACAAGCGTCGTACCATCACCTCCAGGGAGATCCAGACCGCCGTGCGTCTGCTGCTCCCCGGTGAGCTGGCCAAGCACGCCGTGTCCGAGGGCACCAAGGCCGTAACCAAATACACCAGCTCCAAGTAAACAGATTTTCGTCTGTACTGCTTACCCCAAAAGGCTCTTTTAAGAGCCACCCACCCTATCAAAAAAAGAAAGCAATTCCATAGTGAGTTGACCTCGCGTGCTACAAATCAGTCGAATTTATATGCTGTACTGATTGTGTGTATTGTAACAAGTAAGTAAAATTATACAGTATTTATACAGCACCTTTCCCAGACCAAGGGTCTCAAAGTGCTTTACATAACAAGGAAGAAAACACAAATAAAACAGTAATACAGGAGTGAAAGCCACAGCAGGTTAAAACAGGCAGAAAGCATACATAACATAAACAAGCATGTATAAGGCATATGTATCAATTACTCAATGTTACAATTTTCAAAGACTCCAGTCCGTGAACGCGCCGGAGGTTTTGCGCGCCTTTTTTGTTCCTCACTTGTTTGTTGCTCACTAGTTGTCCAAAACGGTTTCCTCTATTAATATAATGGACAGGAGTGACTACACTGCATACATACGCATGGCCAATTTCTCGGGACAGGTGGATTCAAAATAAATAATAAAATATAATAATAGTTTAAACGGCGTTCACATGTGGATCTACCATCACCTCCAGGGAGAATCAGACCGCCGTGCGTCTGCTGCTCCCCGGTGAGCTGGCCAAGCACGCCGTGTCCGAGGGCACCAAGGCCGTGACCAAGTACACCAGCTCCAAGTAAACAGATTTTCGTCTGTACTGCTTACCCCAAAAGGCTCTTAAGAGCCACCCACCCTATCAATAAAAGCAATTCCATAGTGAGTTGAGCTCGCGTGCTACAAATCAGTTGAACGTATATGCTGTACTGACTGTGTGTATTGTAACAAGTAAGTACAATGTATTTATACAGTACCTTTCCCAGACCAAGGGTCACAAAGTGCTTCACATAACAAGGAAGAAAACACAAATAAAACATAATACAAGAGTGAAAGACACAGAGGGTTAAAAACAGGCAGAAAGCATACATAACATAAGCCTGTATAAGCCATATGTAGCAATTACTCGATGTTCCAATTTTCAAAGACTCCAGTCCTTGAATGCGCCGGAAGTTTTGCGCGCCTTTTTTGTTTTTCCACTCTGCCATTGTTTCTTTCAACTGCTGGAGTAGTGTACTCACTAGTCGTCTAAAACGGTTTCCGGTATTAATATAATGGACAGGAGTGACTACACTGCATACATACGCATGGCCAATTTCTCGGGACAGGTGGATTTAAACATAAATCATGAATATAATAATGGTTTAAACGGCGTTCACATGTGGATAATCTCGTACAATCAATAAGTTAGCCTACCACTACCGCCAAGACATGCCCACTTATCTATCGATATGCCTTCATATCACCCCCATTATGTCATTAACTGGCCAAGTCAGTGTGACAAGTCAATAAAATAGCAATTCCATAGTGTTTTGAGCTGACGTGCTACAATGAAGTCGACGTTATAGTATGGTATAGTATATATTATATAGTACTGGTGTTTAATAACTCGATGTTACAATCTTCAATGACTCCAGTCCTTAAGTGATATCCCTCCCAAAGACCTCTTAATCCCCACTACCTCCCAGTACAGGTTTCTCCACAGTAAATAAGTTAATAATGAAAACATGTAATTCTTCCTTTTTCTAGCATTGTGACTGCCTGGTCCTAGCATAGATGTATTTTTCTTATGATGACTGATGGATGATTCTTAGACAACCTGGCTAACTGGACAACGAGTGTTTTTTCAAATGTTGTTCAGAACCAGACTCGACCAATAGAATCTAGTGTCAGGAGTCGCCTACTTTGCATAGCTCCCCCTTTATATAGCGGCTGCACTACCTCCACCCTTTCATTCGTTTCTGAGAAGTAACGAGCTGTTTTCATCATCATGCCTGAGCCTGCGAAGCCTGCGCCCAAGAAGGGCTCCAAGAAAGCCGTCACCAAGACCGCCAGCAAAACCGGCAAGAAGCGCAGAAAGTCCAGGAAGGAGAGCTACGCTATCTACGTGTACAAGGTCCTGAAGCAGGTCCACCCCGACACCGGCATCTCCTCCAAGGCCATGGGAATCATGAATTCCTTTGTCAACGACATCTTCGAGCGCATCGCCGGCGAGTCCTCTCGCCTGGCCCACTACAACAAGCGTCGTACCATCACCTCCAGGGAGATCCAGACCGCCGTGCGTCTGCTGCTCCCCGGTGAGCTGGCCAAACACGCCGTGTCCGAGGGCACCAAGGCTGTGACCAAGTACACCAGCTCCAAGTAAATCGATTTTCGTCTGTATTACTTACCCCAAAAGGCTCTTTTAAGAGCCACCCACCCTATCAATAAAAGCAATTCCATAGTGAGTTGAGCTCGCGTGCTACAAATCAGTCGAACTTATATGCTGTACTGACTGTGTGTATTGTAACAAGTAAGTACAATGTATTTATACAGTACCTTTCCCAGACCAAGGGTCACAAAGTGCTTTACATAACAAGGAAGAAAACACAAATAAAACATAATACAAGAGTGAAAGCCACAGCAGGTTAAAACAGGCAGAAAGTGTTGTGTACCTACTGTGGTTAGTAGGCTACTCAAATAATCACGGAGAAACGGACGGTAGTTTACTAGTTTCTTTACTTGGAGAAATGACCACGTTACATTGCATGTGACTTCCTACATAGGAAAGCTGGGAGGTACGTCCAACAGGTACGTAATCACGTAGTGACGTAACATACTCAGGCCAGGTAGAATAAACAATGCTAGAGCAATAGATGCAAACCCAAATACTCTACAACTCCTCCCCTTCTAGATAACAACAACATTAACACCATAGCATTTACTAGGTTGAACATAACTAACAATACCCTTGCTTTAAACGGATAACTAAACACACTAGTGTCTTATTCAGAGAGATAGTTTGTCTGGAGGTCTGTGGGTGCGTGTTGGATAACGTCTCTCCTCCGGGGGTGTGACCCCCGGGCTCGCACCACCAGCAGGGAGACCCAGGCGTGGGGTCAGGGGCCGACCAGGGCTAGGCAGACACCCCGTTACACGGTCGGAGGTCGGCAGGCCCCGGCTCTCCTGAGCAGTGTTGGAGGTAGGCAGGCTCAGGCTCTCCTGAGCAGCGGTGATACGTGCAGCAGGATCCACCACCTCTTCTGCAGTGCGTACCTCTGACCTCCGTAGTTGGTCAAGGTGGCGTCGCCAGACAGTGTCAGGAGCTACTTCTACAGTGTAGGACAAGGGCCCTTGTCTTTCTTTGATTATGCCGGGCACCCACTTGTGTTCTCCACGGTAATCCCTGGCCAGCACAGTCTGTCCAATCTCTAGTTGACGTGTTTCCCTGTCGTGCGCCCTTAGACCCTGTCTGATCTGCCGATCCATTACAGTCCGCCGCAGATTTGGCTTAAGCAAGTCCAGTCTTGAGCGTAACCCACGTCCCAGGAACAGCATGGCGGGTGTCCGGTTAGTAGTAGCGTGAGTGGCGTTACGGTAGGCAAACAGGACATTGGCCAGCTTCTGACGTAGAGAGAGAGAGGCATCTGCCATAGCTCGCAGACCTTGTTTTAGGGTTTGTACGAACCTCTCGGCGAGCCCGTTGGTAGCCGGATGATAGGGGGCTGATGTTATGTGGCGAATTCCATTGAGCTTCAGGAACATCTGGAATTCATTAGCCGTGAATTGTGGACCATTGTCACTCACCAACTGTTCGGGGATACCAGTTCTTGCAAAGAGGCTTCTCAACACGTCGATCGTGTGGGCTGTTGTCGTGGAGCTCATGGTGAACACTTCTGGCCACCTTGAGCATGCATCGACCACCACTAGGAATGTTGTCCCCATGAATGGACCGGCGAAATCAATGTGGATACCTTGCCATGGGGATGCAGGCCATTCCCAGGCATGGAGAGGTGCAACTGTCGGCTCATTCTGTACACGCTGGCAGCCAGAGCAATGCATGGCGAGCTGTTCTATCTGTTGGTCAATCCCCGGCCACCAGACGTAGCTCCTGGCGAGTGCTTTCATCTTCACCACTCCCAGATGGCCACTGTGTAGCTCTTCCAGCACCCTGGACCTGAGCTTGGTGGGGATGACGATCCTCATTCCCCACATAAGGCATCCAGAGTCAATGGTGAGCTCGTCCCTACGTCGGTAATAGGGAGTGAGGGGAGACCCTTCGTGGGTTGTCCAGCCAGTCTGCGTTGCTCTGTACACTTGTGAGAGAGTTGCCTCTTTCCGGGTCTCTCTCTCTCAATCATTTCCGCCGTCACCGGGAGGCTTTCGAGTTGCATGAGTGTGAACATCTCCACCGGTTCCTTGTCCCCCTTTGTCGTTGTTGCTGTGTCAAGTGGCAGCCGGGACAACCCGTCTGCGTTGGCGTGTTGCAGTGTTCTCTTGAATTCGATCTTGTACCGGTGCCCTCCTAGGAACAGGGCCCAGCGTTGCATCCGTGCTGCAGCTGTCACGGGAATCGCCTTCTGGGGGTTGAATATCGAGACCAGCGGTTGATGGTCAGTCACCAGGATGAACTCCCTGCCGTACAGGTACTGGTTAAACCGTTTTACGCCCCAGACCAGGCCCAACGCCTCCTTGTCTATTTGAGAGTAATTCTTCTCGGCCGGGGCCAGGGAGCGTGAGGCGAACGCTATTGGTCTTTCGGTCCCATCCCGCATCACATGTGACATAACGGCTCCTATACCATACGGCGAAGCGTCGCATGCTAACTTCACAGGCAAGGAGGGGTCGTAGTGTGTGAGTACTGTCTCCGATGTCACAAGCTTCTTCACTTCCTGGAAGGCCTGTTCACATTCTGTGGTCCATTTCCATTTCCGTTCTGCCTGAAGTAGTTGGTTCAACGGGTAGAGCACCGTGGACAGGTTAGGCATGAACCGGTTGTAGTAGTTGATGAATCCGAGAAACGACCTCAGCTGCTGTACATCCTGTGGCTGAGGAGCCTCCATGACGGCCTCGATTTTCTCTTTGCATCTATGCAAGCCCTGTGCATCGATGGTGTGGCCACAGTATGTGATACATGATTTAAAAAACTCACACTTGTCACGTCTGGCCCGGAGTCCGTAGTCTTGAAGTCTCTGTAAGACCTTCTGGAGGTTCTCCAGGTGTTCGTTATCGTTGGCCCCCGTCACAATGATATCATCTAAGTAGCACTGTGTGCCTGGAATCCCTTGTAACACCTGATCCATGGCTCGCTGCCATATGGCCGGGGCAGAGGCCACTCCGAAGACCAGCCTGTTGTATCGGTACAGGCCTTTCAAAGTGTTTATCGTCAGGAACATCTTTGAGTCTTCTTCTATCTCCATCTGTAGATAGGCTTCAGCCAGGTCCACCTTGGTGAACCGTTTTCCACCGGCCAGGTTTGCGAAGATGTCCTCAATCCTGGGTAATGGATATTGTTCTGCTTGTAGCACAGGATTGATGGTGATCTTGAAGTCTCCACACAGCCTCACTGCCCCTGACTTCTTTGCTACTGGGACAACGGGTGTGGCCCATGGACTCCAGTCTACCTTGGACAGGATCCCATCAGCTTCCAGGCGGTCCAGCTCAGCTTCCACTTTCTGTCGTATGGCGTATGGAACTGGGCGTGCTTTGTGGAAACGTGGGTTGGCTCCGTCTTGGAGAACGATTTTTCCCTTGATGTGTTTTAATGTCCCGATGCCGTCTTGGAATACAGGTGCTGCGGCATCCAAGACTTTCTCCAGTTTCACCTCTGTGGACTTGTGAGTGGGGTTTGGCGCCACCTGCAGGCTCTTAATGGATTTCCAGTCCAGCTGCAGCTTCCTCAGCCAGTCTCGCCCCCACAACGCTGGTCCTCCTCTTCTTACGACGTACAAGTCCAAAATGCGTTGTTGACCATTGTGTTGTACATCCACAGGCAGTACTCCGAGGGGCTTGATTTTCTCTCCAGTGTATGTTTTTAGGAGGATAGATGATGGGTTCAGCTTCTGGTCTCCAAAGTACTTCACAAAGTCAATGTGTGCCATCACTGACACTGCAGAGCCGGTATCCAGTTCCATTTGTACTTGTTTGCCATTCACCTGTGGTGCAAGCCAGATAGCTTCCCTGCCGCCTCCTTTGACATGGTAAACATCCAAGCTATTGGTATGTTCACTCTCCTCGTCTGACTCGTCGTCTGCAGCCTCCTCCATGTTGTGCACTTTCCTGTTCTTTTGCGCACTCCACTGTGTCTTTTTTTCATTTTTGTACACTCTTGATTTTCCAGAGCGACACACCCTCTGGATATGTCCAGTTTTGTTACATAGTCTGCAGACTTCGTCTTTAAACCTACACTGTGATGGGGAATGCGAGCCCCTCCCACACCTGTAACACAGTTCTTGCTCTCTTGTTTGTGTGACGGTTGCCATTTTGTTTACATTTACTGCCTTTACTCCTGTCTGCAGTTCAACAGCATCCCTGGCTGCTGTTTCCATTGAGACTGCGATTTCCACTGCCCTTTTGAACGTGAGGCCGGCCTCTGTTAGCAGTCTCTTCTGTATGGCCTCACCAAGAATGCCACATACCAAACGGTCTCTCAACGCATCATTCAGTCCATTTGCAAATTCACAATGTTCAGTGAGTCTCTTCAGCTCAGCCACGTAACTGACTATGGATTCACCCTCATGTTGATTTCGTCTATGGAATCTGAAACGTTCAGCAATTAGTAGTGGTTTTGGGGATAAATGTTCTTTCATTACCTCCACCAGTTGCTGGAATGTTTTTACGGAAGGCTTTTCTGGGGCAGTTAAGCTGCGCAACAGGCCATATGATTTCCCCCCCATCGCACTCAGCAACACTGCAACATGTTTGTCATCCTCAATGTCATTTGCCTTGAAATACTGTGAAATGCGTTCTGTATATTCGACCCAGTCATCCGTCGCGCCGTCAAACGGGTCAATTGATCCAATTCTAGCCATCTTGCCACGCTGTATAACTGGACTTTCACATTCACTTTCACATTCACTACTCACGTCGGAGTCACTAGTCTCCGTTTGTTGTTCCCGCGAAACAAGTTCGGTCATATCAGAGACAGGGTTCACTTTCCAACCACCTCGTCGCCACTGTTGTGTACCTACTGTGGTTAGTAGGCTACTCAAATAATCACGGAGAAACGGACGGTAGTTTACTAGTTTCTTTACTTGGAGAAATGACCACGTTACATTGCATGTGACTTCCTACATAGGAAAGCTGGGAGGTACGTCCAACAGGTACGTAATCACGTAGTGACGTAACATACTCAGGCCAGGTAGAATAAACAATGCTAGAGCAATAGATGCAAACCCAAATACTCTACAGAAAGTATACATAACATAACAAGCATGTATAAGGCATATGTATCAATTACTCGATGTTACAATTTTCAAAGACTCCAGTCCTTGAACGCGCCGGAGGTTTTGCGCGCCTTTTTTGTTCCTCACTTGTTTGTTGCTCACTAGTTGTCCAAAACGGTTTCCTCTATTAATATAATGGACAGGAGTGACTATTGATTGATTGATTGAAAACTTTATTAGAAGATTTGCAGAAGTAGGTACATGAAAGTACATATTACATACAAGGTCAACTAACAGGATAAAAACCCAAGAAAGCCACTGGCTTATTTCAATTGGGGTCCTTGATTCTCAATTCATCGTTACATGTAAGACAGACAAAAAAAAAACTAGTACTATCTACAAGATAATACAGACAAATAACTAGTACTATCTACAAGATAAATATACATCCATCATGGGAAGAACAATACAACAAAACATTAGGTATGTACAGCGGGTAGGACAGGTGGGGACATACACCACAGGTGGGGGCGGGGGACAAAACACAAAGTATGTACAGTGGGTAGTTCGGGTCTTTTAATCTGATTTTTGATTTAGAGGGTCCAGTTACGGATTGCAGCCTCCTGTAAATGTTTTTTGAGAGTGGTTTTGAAGGTGGGCAGTGTTTTGCACTCCTTTAAGATTATAGGAAGGGCGTTCCACATGTTTACTGCATAGTTTGCAGTTTAACCCCTTGTTTGTGGTGCAACGCGGTTGAACGTGGTTCGTGGAGCTTCCTCTGGTATTGTATGTGTGGACGTTGTTCACTTTTTGGAAGTATGTTGACAGGTACTTGGGTGTCTTTGTGGTGTAGCGTATCTTGAAGACCAGGCCCTGTGCAAGCTGCTGCACTCTGTCAACTACTCGTAGCCAATCAAGGCTCAAAAAATGAGCAGCGGTTAGATGTACTACACTGCATACATACGCATGACCAATTTCTCGGGACAGGTGGATTTAAAATAAATAATTAAATATAATAATAGTTTAAACGGCGTTCACATGTGGATCTACCATCACCTCCAGGGAGATCCAGACCGCCGTGCGTCTGCTGCTCCCCGGTGAGCTGGCCAAACACGCCGTGTCCGAGGGCACCAAGGCCGTAACCAAATACACCAGCTCCAAGTAAACAGATTTGTCTGTACTACTTACCCCAAAGAGCGGGTACAGAAGACAGCTTCTTGTCTCAATGTTTAAATGCATTAATACTATTTTATAGTCAATACAAAATATATGCAATCTTTTGAAAATTAAAAACGTGCCATTAAGCGTCTATAATCAGCACAAGTGTTTTCATTGTGTATTTTTATTGAAATGACATAGTTGTGTTTACAGTGATATATTACATAGTTGTGTGTACAGTGATATATTACATAGTTGTGTTTGCAGTGATATATTACATTGTTGTGTTTACAGTGATATATTACATAGTTGTGTTTACAGTGATATATTGCATAGTTGTGTTTACAGTGATATATTACATAGTTGTGTTTACAGTGATATATTACATAGTTGTGTTTGCAGTGATATATTGCATTGTTGTGTTTACAGTGATATATTACATAGTTGTGTTTACAGTGATATATTGCATAGTTGTGTTTACAGTGATATATTACATAGTTGTGTTTACAGTGATATATTACATAGTTGTGTGTACAGTGCTATTTCTACAGGCCGGCATTGTAAATAAGAATGTTGTTCTTAATTGTCTCGCCTGGTAAAATAAAGGTTATAATAATAATAATAATAATAATAATAATAATAATAATAATATATTACATCGTTGTGTTTAGGGTTAGGGTTACAGTGATATATTACATAGTTGTGTTTAGGGTTAGGGTTACAGTGATATATTTGGGGGCGATCAATAATATTTTTCCCAATGGGCGTTCCCTGATATAAAGGACCGCCTATAGCAAGAAACGATAGTTATGGAGATAGACTCCAGTTCTATGAGTGGAGCGGAGCCCCATAGGGGAGCTCTGCTCCTATTGGTTTACCCCGCTACCTAAAGTAGCCAATGACTGAATTTTTCAATGCCTGCGCCCGCCTGGGGTGCTATATAAAGGGGCGTACTTCGCTCCATCATTCTCCCAAACATACAAAACAGCCGGGTTTGAACAAGTCGAAGTGGGCCAGCAGCCCTATGGGGCTCCGCTCCACTCATAGAACTGGAGTCTATCTCCATAACTTTCGTTCTATATCGTGGAGCTCCGCCCCATAGGGGAGCTCTGCTCCTATTGGTTTAGGCGGAGCGAGCGAGGCCAAATGTACCCCCACTGAGACTATTAGTCCGAAAACAATCTCAGCGGCACCCGGAGCTGACCACTGATGTTGGTTCAAGACAACCTTAAAAAGTTGGCCCAACCCACACCGAGTCTGCTCCACTGATCTAGCCCTTACGTGAGCACGTAGGGTTGTAGATCTAACGGAACATGTCCTGGAGGAGGGTCCCCTCCCCAAGCACATCCGTAATCATCCTGACAGCACTTGAATAGAATCCCCAACCAGGGTAATCCAAGTGCCTTCCCCACTACATCAGTCATCAGCAAGACTGAGGACAGAATGAGAAAAGGATGAGGAAGAAATATCACTGATCTAACCCTTACGTGAGCACGTAGGGTTGTTGATCTAACGGAACATGTCCTGGAGGAGGGTCCCCTCCCCAGGCACATCCGTATTCATCCTGACAGCACTTGAATAGAATCCCCATGACCAGGGTAATCCAAGTGCCTTCCCCACTACATCAGTCATCAGCAAAACTGAGGACAGAATGAGAAAAGGATGCGGAAGAAATATCACTTACCTAACCCTTACGTTGGGTTGTTGATCTAACAGAACATGTCCTGGAGGAGGGTCCCCTCCACAGGCACATCCGTATTCATCCTGACAGCACTTGAATAGAATCCCCATGACCAGGGTAATCCAAGTGCCTTTCCCACTACATCAGTCATCAGCAAGACTGAGGACAGAATGAGAAAAGGATGAGGAAGAAATATCACTGATCTAACCCTTACGTGAGCACGTAGGGTTGTTGATCTAACGGAACATGTCCTGGAGGAGGGTCCCCTCCCCAGGCACATCCGTATTCATCCTGACAGCACTTGAATAGAATCCCCATGACCAGGGTAATCCAAGTGCCTTCCCCACTACATCAGTCATCAGCAAAACTGAGGACAGAATGAGAAAAGGATGAGGAAGAAATATCTTTCAAGTAATACCGTACAAAAGGTGATGGCGACGACCAAGACGCCGCCTCACATATCTCCTCCACTCCCACGCCCCTGAGAATGGCCACTGATGTGGCCATGCCCCTGGTGGAATGAGCCCGAATGCCAGTCGGCACGGGCTGCCCCTTCGATTCGTATGCGAGGCTAATAGCCTCGCAAATCCAATGGGACAGCCTCTGCTTCGAGAGTAGTGCCCCGGCTTTCTGTCCGCCGTAGCAGATCAGAAGCTGGGGAGAAGATCTCAGTCCTGCTGTGCGCTTCACATATTGTGCCAACGCGCGCACTGGACATAGACAATGTAAACGCCTCTCCCTCTCTCCGTCGTGAGGAGGAGGAAAAAAGGCGCTCAGAGCACAGCTCTGAACCCTAAACCCACGATTAACCTTAGGGATAAAAGCCGGGTTAGGGCATAACACAGCTTGTGTTTCGTCATCAGATATGATCAAACAATCTGCCCGTGTCGAGAGAGCACATAAATCACTCACTCGCTTAGCCGTAGTCAAGGCGAGGAGTAGACTCGTCTTGAGAGACAATAAACGCAACGACACAGTGTCAATGGGTTCGAATGGGGGCACGCACAGCGCCTCTAGCACAATCGACAGGTCCCATTTTGGCATTAGAGTCCTATGAGGGCGTCTAAGCCTACACACTCCAGTCAAAAAACGCTTAACCAGCGAATGACTGAACAGTGTCGTTGTCGCAAAACCCTCATGACAAGCTGAGATGGCAGCGTAAACTTTAATAGTTCCCGCCGCCAATCCCTTGTCAACAGCGACTGTAAGAAGCACAAGAACGTTTCGACCCGACAACAGACAGGGTCAACGTCCTGTCCCTCACACCACTGTGTAAAACTCGCCAGCGCGCCGCATATCCCTTTGCAGTGGATTGCGCGCGCGCACTCTGAATGGTCTGAATGACCGCGTCTGTCAGACCCCTGCGTTCTAACAATCCCTCTCAGTAACCAGGCCATGAGGGGCCCCCCCTCATAGGCGGCCCCTTCACCAAGCCTCCGGCTTGAGAGAGTGCATCTTGTCGATGAGGTATGGGCCATGGGCCCTCTACCAACATCTCCATCAGTTCCGGAAACCACGGGGCTCCGGGACGGTCCGGGGCTACAAGAATTAACTCTAGCCTCTCTGACCTCACTCGTGCCAACAGTGGGAGGATAGATGTCAGGGGTGGGAACGCGTATAACAGGACCCTCGGCCATGGGTGGTGTGCGAATGTATCGACTCCCAATGGCGGGTTGTCCTGTTCGCGCAGGCCGCAGGGAGAACCCAAGGTGACACTGCGCATTCGTCCGTGACGCAAACAGAAACACTTCTGCTTGCCCGAACCATGCCCAAATCAGCGACACAATGGAGGGTGCTAACCTCCAGTCGTCGTCCCTCGGGCCTCCCCGTGATAACAGATCTGCTCCTTCGTTGAGCAGACCTGGAATGTGGAGAGCTTTCAGCGAACTCAGGCGACTCCGCGCGCGATGACGCACGGGTCTCTCCAGTAGCTCAGGTCGGTTTTAACCGATCTCTGTATTTCAATCAACTTGCGACGGCGTCTCACTGGAACCAGTCGCAGTCCTGCGAACCGCCTCTGCAGTCTGCGCATGTGTAACAGGCCTAAGGGGACCACTACATGGGCTGCAGACATCAGTCCTAGTAAGGACATCCTTGACAGAGCGGTGATCGTATTTGTCACTCGACACACCCGGAGAGCTGACGTCAGTGTCGCTCTCCGTGGTGCCGATAAACTGGCCTTCATCTCGGCAGTATCCAACTGAATGCCTTGATAGGAAAACTGTTGAACCGGCCACGGAGCACTCTCTGTCCAGTTTACAGCTAACCCCAGCTGAGTGAGGTGCTGCACCAGTGAGGTTGCGTCCCGAATGGCTCGATTTGGGCATTGGGCCAAGACCAGTAGGTCGTCGAGATATGCTAATATGCGTATCTCGTTTCGCCTCAGTGGTTCGAGTGCTGTCTGCACGCATTCGGAGAAAATTCGAGGAGCAAGCGTGTACCCGAAGGGCAGGCGCGTGTACTCGTAAACCTTCCCTTGGAAAGTAAAACGTAGGAATTTCCTGTGCCACTCTGTAATTGGCACACGAAATACGCGACCCTCAGGTATCTACGAAAGGGGCGTTTCGCCACTCTCTCGTTGAGGACCCTAAATCTAGTCTGGGTCTCATGTCTCCCGAATTCTTTGGGACAAGGAAATACGAGGAGTACTACCTCATGTCCCACTGGTCCCTCGGAACCAATGTCACTGCGCCCTTTGTTAGGAGATTCGTAATCTCCTCCTGGAGCGCACGTGTCTTTATCGGGCAGGACAACAAACAGTCTCTCTCATGCCCCTGAAGGGCGGAGGAGGCTGAATGAACTGTAGTGCATATCCCCTCCTCAATGTCCTGTCTAGTCAGCCCGACAGAATACCTGTCCCTTCTAGCCATTCTGCATAACGCAACAACAGCGGCTGGACCGTCTGTTGTGGTGCAGTCGACAGAAAAAACTTGAATTTCTGTATGATCCCAGCCGCCGCTGTACACCGAGGAGGTGGCACAGCCCAAGGCGGGGTCATTTCGAAGGGATGGGCTGCCGTCTGTAAAGAGTGTTTGTTATGTGTAACAATGCTCTTTATTGACGCAGGTTTATTATGCCTGATAATCAAAGAACCGGCCGCACGCTCACGAGCTGGGCCAGGTCCTGATAGACATGGAGGGGTTTTTGATGTACATAACGACCCCTCTATACGGCTACAGACAGGGGTGTTTAACCTCTATTGTGTCGTGATAGGGGTAAAAACGTTAGGCAGAGAGCTGGTCACACGCTAGTAAGCTGGTCCAGTCTCCGCCTTTGTTTCTAACCGGTAGCGATTGGACCACGCCCTGACAAGGCAGGTGGGTCACCGCTCTGGTAGATAACAGTCCCTCTATACGGCGACATACAGGGGTGTTTAACCCGCTTCGTGTCGTGATAGGGGTAAGCCTGTTAGGCAGAGAGCTGGCCACACGCCGGTAAGCTGGGCCCGTCTCTACTGTTAGGCAGAAAACTGGCCACACGCCGGTAAGCTGGGCCAGTCTCCGTCTTGTTTCTAATCGGTAGCGATCCGACCACACTCTGACAAGGCAGGTGGGTCTCCGCTCTGGTAGATTACATGGAAAAAGCCACCTTTACTGAAAAAGTAATGTGGGGATTTACCCTCTTTTGCCTCTTTATTTTTTGAGGTAGGAACAACTGGTGGGGGTCATCACCGACCCTCCCGCCAGTGAAAGCGGTGGCGGGGTCATTACCGAACCCCCGCCAGTCACGCATTCCTCTTGCGTTTACCCCCACGCCATGCTGTGGGGGGGTTACGCTGCCGTGGGGGGCCGAAGCGGGCACCCTCGGTGGTCGGCGGCGGAGGCTGGAAAGGCTGAGTAGGGTATGGCGCCGTCGGTAGAGGCGGAGCCCACCCTGCATTACGCCGCACCCTCCGTTTCGCAGTCGCCGTCACTGACGGTCTACCTGCGGAAGAAGAAGAAGAGGTGGAAGGTCGCTGAAGAGGGAGGTGTCTGGCCAGGTGCTTTTTAGCCTCCTCCATCGCGGCCAGGCGCCTTGTCATGGTATCCATGGCGGGACCGAATAGCCCTTGTCGCTCTATTGGAGCATTCAGCAGGGCCATCCGGTCCGCCCCGGTCATGGTGGTAAGAGACAGCCACATTTGCCGCTGCTGTATCACCGCATTTGCCATCAGGCGACCTCCACAGGTCGCGACGCCCTGGGCCAGGTGCATCGTCGCTGCACTGAGCTTGCTCAGGAGCTCCGTCTCCGCCGCAGACAGACCGTCGGGTCGGTCTGCGGTGAGCTTCGCAATGGCAGCGGTAAACATGGCGATGTTATTTGCCGCCGCTGCCGCCTGGGCACCGAGAGCATAGCTCTTGTCCACCAGGGCGGCGTTAAATTTGTCACGCTGGTTAGGCAGCGTGGGTTTCTTGGGCACCGACCAAGCGCTGGACCCCGGCACCAAGTAGGCCGCCAGCGCTGGTTCGAGCGGCGGGGAGCCATTGGTCATCCCCTCCGCGAGTCCCTCCACTCTAGTAAAGGGCAGGAACACCTTTACCGGCGCCCTGCTTGTGAGTGGTTCCCTCCACGTGTCCTCCACAAACTTATCCAAGCCTGGGAGGACAGCGTTAGGAGGTTGGTCCTGTCGTTTCGCCCTCCTCCCGTAAAACAATTCCTTCTCCCAGAAGAAATCCGTCGTTGGGGGAGGGGAGGCAGGACGGGGGATCCCCAACACATCCGCCGCAGCTTCCAGGAGGCCCTGGAAGTCGTGGAGGAGTGATGGGGGGGCGATGGCGGGGAGCTCGTGAGCCTCTACCTGCCGCTCGCCCTCCTCAGAGCTCTCTGACCCTGACACCGACACCGACCACACAGCTGGCTGAGGGCGGCTTGATATCAGGGCTGGCTGAGCGGGCGGGACCATCCCTACTCGGGGAGTCGCCCGCCCAGAACGCCGCTCTGGGGCCTGTCCGGACGTATCATCGTCAGAGTTATCCGAGTCGGATAGCATCTCCGAGATAGCGCCCGTCAGGGGAACGCTCTCCTTGAACCAGGCCACCCTCCTACTCCTGTCCTCGACGGAAAGGAGAGAGCAGGGGAGGCAGCTGGGGGAGGCGACCAACGCCGCCTCGGCATGTTCGGGGCCGAGGCAGACGTGGCAGTAGTCGTGTCCGTCCTCCGCTGCTAGGGAGCGGCAGCGGCAGGAGTCCCGGAAAAACTTCTTTATCGGCGGCGGACGATCCATCTCGAAGGGAAAGGCTGGCGGGTCCACCAGTCTAGTAGTCGTCCTTCTCAGTCTTCAGATTCAACCCGTGCTGAACTTTTTGGGAGAATGAGGGAGCGAAGGACGCCCCTTTATATAGCACCCCAGGCGGGCGCAGGCATTGAAAAATTCAGTCATTGGCTACTTTAGGTAGCGGGTAAACCAATAGGAGCAGAGCTCCCCTATGGGGCGGAGCTCCACGATATAGAACTGTTATCTGAAATTATTTTCTTCATCTTGTTTGAGATCCCGTTAAACCGTCACCATGTCAGGAAGAGGCAAAACTGGAGGCAAGGCCAGAGCCAAGGCAAAGACCCGCTCTTCTCGCGCTGGGCTTCAGTTCCCTGTGGGCCGTGTCCATAGGCTCCTACGCAAGGGCAACTATGCCCAGCGTGTGGGCGCTGGCGCACCGGTCTACCTGGCCGCCGTGCTCGAGTACCTGACTGCTGAGATCCTGGAGTTGGCCGGTAACGCCGCCCGCGACAACAAGAAGACTCGTATCATCCCACGTCACCTGCAGCTGGCCGTCCGTAACGACGAGGAGCTGAACAAACTGCTGGGCGGTGTGACCATCGCTCAGGGTGGTGTGCTGCCCAACATCCAGGCAGTGCTGCTCCCCAAGAAGACGAGAAGGCCG
>NC_137688.1:67392156-67416352 GCF_963989245.1 Nansenia antarctica | reverse complement strand
GAGAGGGGAGGAGAGAGGAGGAGGAGAGAGAGGGAGGAGAGAGAGGGAGGAGGAGAGAGGGAGAGGAGAGAGAGGGAGGAGAGAGGGAGGAGAGAGAGGGGGAGGAGAGGGGGAGGAGAGAGAGGGGGAGGAGAGAGGGGGGAGAGAGGGGGGAGAGAGGGGGGAGAGAGAGGGAGGAGAGAGGGGGAGGAGAGAGAGGGAGGAGAGGGGGGGAGGAGAGAGAGGGAGGAGAGAGAGGGAGGAGAGAGGGAGGGAGGAGAGAGGGGGAGGAGAGAGAGGGAGGAGAGAGAGGGAGGAGAGGGGGGGAGGAGAGAGGGGGAGGAGAGAGGGGGGGGAGGAGAGAGGGGGAGGAGAGAGAGGGAGGAGAGAGAGGGAGGAGAGGGGGGGAGGAGAGAGGGGGAGGAGAGAGGGAGGAGAGAGAGAGATGGAGGAGAGATGGAGGAGAGAGGGGAGGAGAGAGGGAGGAGAGGGGGAGGAGAGGGAGGAGAGAGGGAGAGGAGAGAGAGGGGGAGGAGAAAGAGGAGGAGAGAGGGAGAGGAGAGAGAGGGGGAGGAGAAAGGGGAGGAGAGAGAGGGAGGAGAGAGAGGGAGGAGAGAGAGGGAGGAGAGGGGGGGAGGAGAGAGGAGGAGGAGAGAGGGAGAGGAGAGAGAGGGAGGAGAGAGGTAGAGGAGAGAGGGGAGGAGAGAGGAGGAGGAGAGAGAGGGAGGAGAGAGAGGGAGGAGGACAGAGGGAGAGGAGAGAGAGGGCAGAGAGAAGGAGGAAAAGTTAAAAGACATTCTGAGGTGCAGGTGACGAGATGATGGGCTGATCTGTGGTCAGTCAGATTGACTGGCAGTTACTGTTAACGGCCAACAGGGGGCACTCCTGCTCCCTCTCTCACACACACACACACACACACACACACACACACACACGATCTGAGCTGTACGTAGACAAACACCGGTCGCTGAGAGTCTTAAGCCCAGATGAGGCCCTCCTATGGAAGTTTTAAATTAACGGTCGTTAATCTAACCAGGATACAGTCGGTACGCCAGGTACGCCTGTCAGTCAACCCTGACTCGTAAAGCTCTCTGCTTCGGAAAAAACAACACCACCACGGTTCGGTTTGTTATTTCAAAGCGGGGGGGAGGGGGGGAGGAGGAGGGTGGTGGGGGGGGGAGGGGGCTAACGACTTTGCCATTCTACATTTCTAAAAAGTCCCAACCGGCGCTCAGATTACAGGCTTGCGGTCGTCACTCGAGCAGCAAATTACCTCAGAATGTGACGAGGAGGGAAACGTCTCGGCGGGGGAATCTGAGTGGAGTGGTAGCGGCCGAACCGCCCGCCACTCTGTGTCCGTGTGTGTGTGTGTGTGTGTGTGTGTGTGTGTGTGTGTGTGTGTGTCTCTGTGTGTGTGTGTGTGTGTGTGTGTGTGTGTGTGTCTCTGTGTCCGTGTGTGTGTGTGTGTGTGTGTCTCTGTGTCCGTGTGTGTGTGTGTGTCTCTGTGTCTCTGTGTCCGTGTGTGTGTGTGTGTGTCTCTGTGTCCGTGTGTGTGTGTGTGTGTGTGTGTGTCTGTCTCTGATTTCCGCTCGGGGAAAAAGCGTCGGAAAAAAACGCCGAGCTCGGGGTCGAAGGAAGGGGGCGGCGGAAGTAGTCGCTCCCTCAGGTCCTGGAACAGCTTTAAAGCTGATTCTGTGTGAATATAGATATATACTGTATACAGTGTTTCCCTAGTTTTGCTGCCTTGGGGGGGTGGCATGGACCGTGGCATGGAACCCCCCCCCCCAGGGGGTAAGACCCTGCGACATACCAGCGTCATGTCCAGGGGTGTACTTGTACATTAAGCCGCCTCACGCTACGGAAACAGGAGATAGGCTCCTGCCCTATGGGCCATTAGGCTCCAGAACCATCGGTTCACAAGGCTACTTACTTATGTGGTCTTGACTACCTGTCCACTTTCTCACCTGGTTCTTGCACTCTCTCTCTCTGGTGCACCATCCTGCTCTCTATCCTCCTCTCTCCCTCTCTATCCTCCTCTCTCCCTCTTTTGCTGTCAACCAAAAGGCAAACATAACAACCAGAGTATTTATAATCTAATAAGAGGTATAACTTGATCCATATCAATTTATAACATAATTATAATTGAATATTGGAGGCAATGGTAGGGGAAACACTGATATATAGAGATATAGATATAATGATCATAGAGCGAGCTCCCTTTGAGGAAGAAAAGGAACATCGGCTGCACACACACACGCACGCACACACACACACACACACACCCACACACACACACACACACACACACACACACACACACACTCTCCTGAGGATGTCAGTCATAGGCTGGACGGATGCACGTGAATGTACACACACACACACGTGCGCACACACACACTATATACACGCGCACACATGCACACGCGCACACACACACACACACACACACACACGCACGCACACACATACATACACACACACACACACACACGCGCACACACACACACTATATACACGCGCACACATGCACACGCGCACACACACACACACACACACACGCACACACATACACACACACACACACACACACACACACACACACACACAAGGGAGCCTCGTGGTCTCAGGTGATGCACAGTGAAACACGGCTATTACATAGTGTGACGGCCCTGGCCCCATATTGTGTCCTGGCCTGTAATAAACATCTGTTTCCCTGTCTGCAGAGAGTACTCCTGCTGGACAGGGTTACCAATCAGTGAAAGGCAGGTCAGCTGGTGGACAGCTGATTGTGCCCCACCTGGTTCCAGGATCCAGGGCATAAAAGATCTATGCAGGCCTCAGTATTGAGGCCCCCTTCTAGGCACCATTATTTTCTATTCTTTGTTTGTTCCTTGTTTCACACCATGCAACACTCACCTCACCACTTTCCACTACACTCACATTACACCACTGATTTACTGACTACCACACCTCATCTTATTATTGGCCTCATTTAGTTTACAATAAACATTTTCTTATCATTACTTACTAAGATCGTGTGTGTCTCCCGTTTTTGTCATGGTCATGAGCCTGGCCGTGACAAATTGGGGGCTCCGTCCGTTTTCGTTTTTCTAGCATTATTTTGATCACCTTTTGGTAAGTAAATATTGCTTTTTTTCTATTGAATTCTACCCGGTCGTTTGACTTTTTTGCTTAATTGATGGTTAAAACATTGTGGTTCATTACTTGTGGTGCGACTCCCATGGCTTGTTGCCTTGATTGACAGGGGGTGCCTTGTTAAGTTAATAAGCGCGTGTCTCTGTTAGTAGCCTAGGCAGAGATTTTGGTGAATGAACTACAAACTGGTGTCGTAGTCGATTTCCCACCAGTTCAAAATTATCGCCTGCGGGTGTTTTTTTTGAAAGCCTTGAGTGGCATATTAAGCATTTTGGAGACACACTTATCGCATTTTTGTATATAATAGCCTATTGTTAATTGATCTGCGCGATCGTTTTGTTTGTAATGGTGCTTAGATAGTTTTTTTTCTATTGGGGCAAGAGGGTGTATACAATTGGCTGTCAGTTGCGCACATGTAGGCTACGGGGCTGCCCTGGTAGGTTTACGGTCTCTCTCCTTTGAGTCTGGCTGAGCGTTTTTCTGTAGTGTTGCGGTACGGCGGCTAGAGCAATTGTCTCGGGGACACATTCTTAGCTGTCAGGTGGGCAACCAGCTTGCTGGGGGTCTAACCGGGCTGACGAGTTAGTGTTTAAAGATCCTCCCGCTAACGCATGAAGACTAGGGTTGAGCTTACTCAGTCAGGTCCTGGGGTAGGCAGTCAGATAGGGGCATGCTCCGTTGCGAGGTTGTCAATTTCCTCTGATGCGCGCTGAGTTTTCAGTGTATACGTCATCTTGGGTCCATAGGCCTACATTGTCCTGTACTTAATATTGTGATTTAATTAAATAAAAATGTCTGGAGTAGAGGGGTTTATAGCAGCTCCATCCTATGACTTATTGTACCGTTTTACTAAAGCTCAATTGTTATTGGTTGCAAAACATTATGATGTAGCGGTGGTAGAACAAAAGAAACATGAGCTTAGGGCATGTTTAGAGTCGAAACTGGTCGAGATGGCAATTTTGCCACAGCCTGTCAAGGGTTCATCTTCGCCTGTTGCTAAGCACCCTTTTACATTTGACCAGGAAAAAGAATTGCTCAAACTGAGATTAGACCAGGAATTTGCACTTGAGAAAATGAAATGTGAAATCCAAATGCAAACTGTGGAGTTAGAGAGACATAGGTTGAATTTGATTGAAGACGGTAAAATCAGTAGTGAAGTCTTAAGTAGTGGGGGTTCTTTTGCTTCCAGGGGAGCAAATAGAGGCTTATTTGATATAGCAGGAAACTTGAAACTTTTACCTAAATTTAATGAAAGGGATCCTGACTTGTTTTTTTCGTTGTTTGAGCGCGTCGCTGACACTCGTGGTTGGCCAGATGCTGAACGCACCCTCATGTTACAATGTGTTTTTACAGGTCGAGCACAGTTGGCATATTCGTCCCTGAGCCGTGAGGATTCTCTGATTTATGAGAAAGTGAAGTCTGCAGTGCTTAAATCTTATGAACAGGTTCCGGAGGCCTACAGACAGAAATTTAGGAATTGGAGGAGAAACAAGAGTCAGACACATCTTGAGTTTGCAAGAGAATTAGTTTTGCATTTCAATCGCTGGTGCAAGGCGTCTGATGTAGATGATTTTGATGATTTGTGTGATCTGATTGTACTGGAGCAATTTAAAAATGCTATTCCCCAGAATATAGCCACTTATATTAGTGAAAAGCAGGTGACTACTCCTGCTGAAGCTGCTGCGTTGGCAGATGATTTTACATTGACTCATAGCAGGGGTAAGTTTGGAGAGCCGCGCATGTTTGGTGAGTCTCGCGCTTATGTGCCAGAGTCTGGGTTTCAGAGGAGTACCTTTGGTTTTGATATGCCACCTGCTGGTCAGTCAGTTGCAACTGATTTTGGTCGTAGAGGTCAGAATAGTTCAAGGAGTTATGAGAATCAGAATAGTTCAAGGAGTTATGAGAATCAGAATAGTTCAAGGAGTTATGAGAAAGTGTGCAGTCACTGCCATAAAAAGGGGCATGTTAAATCTGAATGCTATGCTTTAAAGTCTAGAGGTAAGCCTTGGGCTCCAGTGTCTCATGGGGATGGGGCTAAAGGGGCTGGTTGCGCGGCGCCGGTGGTGCAGCGGGTTAAGTCTGCTGCCCAAGCCTGTGATTCGCTGTCCCAGGTGCGCTCTACACATGTTGAGTCTCCACAATCCTCTGACCTTGAATCTTACTTGCCATTCCTTACAGATGGTTTGGTGTCCCTCGTCGGTGGGGATGAGAAGGTCCCAGTAAACATTTTACGGGATACTGGGGCATTTGATTCGTTTATTTTAGCTTCTGCTTTGCCATTTTCTGATGCCTCTGACACAGGTGACTCCATTCCCATTCGTGGTATGGGTTTGGCTGTATTGCATGTTCCTCTGCACAGAATAATTCTTTCATCTGATTTGTTTCAGGGTGAGATGACTGTGGGTGTGCGCCCAGCGTTGCCCTGTGAGGGGGTGACCATGATCATGGGTAATGGCTTGGTTGGTGCACGAGTGTGGGCAGATGTGGCGCCACCTGTGGTGGTTACGTCTGTGCCAGTATTTAAAAGCAAGCCTGATGAAAGTGAACGGGAGTTTCCTGAGGTGTTCACTGCGTGTGCCGTAACTCGTGCCATGAGCCGTGCCACGCCTGACCCTGACAAAATGGTGGATGATGTGGAGCATGTGATATCACTGTCTGATTTTCCCCTGTCTGTCCCTCACAGTGAACTGGTGAGAGAGCAGCGGGCAGATCCAAGTCTGAAAGAGCTGTTTGAGGGAGCTCTCCCTGCTGGGGGGGTGAGGAACAGCGCCCATGCCTATTTCATTCACAATGAGGTATTGGTGAGGAAGTGGGTTCCCCATGGCGTTGAGTTTGTGGGAGACCCCATTTACCAAATTGTTGTGCCCTCCAAGTATCGCAGCTTGGTTCTGCAGGTGTCACATGATGAGGGTGGACACCTAGGAGTTTCTAAGACCTATGATCGCATCCTCCGTTACTTCGTTTGGCCTCGCCTTAAGAGGGATGTGGCAGCCTATGTAAAAACATGTCATACATGTCAGTTGACAGGAAAGCCGAATCAGAGCATTACACCGGCTCCATTGAGTCCGATTCAGGCAACCAGTCAACCGTTTGACCATCTCATTATTGATTGTGTAGGTCCCCTCCCTCCGTCTCGTACTGGGGCTAAGTATTTGCTGACAGTTATGTGCCAGGCTACCAGGTATCCTGCAGCTTATCCCTTACGCAATATCACCACCAAGTCTGTAGTCCGTGCCTTGACTCAGTTCATTTCAATCTTTGGCATACCAAAAATCATCCAGTCTGACCAGGGTTCTAATTTCTCTTCCCATCTGTTCGCTCAGGTCCTGAAACAGCTGCGCGTTAAGCACAACAGGGCGTCAGCCTATCACGCGCAGAGCCAGGGCGCATTGGAGCGATTCCATGCAACTTTGAAATCTTTGTTGCGCGCCTACTGTACTGAGCTGGACGGAGATTGGGAGGAGGGGCTTCCTTGGATGATGTTAGCCGCCAGGGAGGTGAGCCAGGAAAGTACGGGTTTTAGTCCCAATGATCTGGTGTTCGGACACACAGTACGTGGCCCCTTGGCCGTTATCCAAGATGATTGGAAAGAGTCCGAACCACCAAAAAACTTGCTTAGTTACGTACTCGGCTTTAAGCATAGGCTTTATGAAGCCGGTGAGCTGGCAAAAGAAAAACTAGCTAGTGCACAAAAGAAAATGAAACGCCTTTATGACCGCCGAACTGAGCCACGGAAGTTTAGCCCGGGTGATCAGGTTCTGGCACTCTTGCCCATGGTTGATTCCCCCTTTTGTGCTAAATTTACTGGTCCACATACTGTAGTAAAGCAAGTGTCTGATCTTAATTACCTGATTGCTACACCTTTGCGTAGGAAGCCTAATCAGCTCTGCCACATTAATTTATTGAAACCGTATTATGACCGTGTGTCTGATTCTGTGGAGCAGGCGTCAGTTCCTGTTCGTCCGGCGTGTGTAGCCAGTACAGTAGGGGATTCCCCTCAGGTGGTGGCAGAGCCTGAGGAGGATGGCCTATCCAGTCCCGGCCAGGAGTTGTTGACTGGAAGATTGAAAAATTCAGAGTCCCTTCGTGATCTTGGGAGCTCGTTGGGGCATTTAACAGAGGTTGAACGTACCCAACTGCTGCATCTTGTTAAGGATTATCCATCCATTTTTGGTGACACTCCCACGCAGACTCCCTTAATCGAACACGATATAGATGTAGGGGATGCTTCACCTATCAGACAGCGTTTTTATAGAGTTAGTCCTGACAAACGTAAACACGTGGACTCCGAGATCAGGTATATGCTTGAGACTGGTATTGCAGTGCCTACCTCGTCCAGCTGGGCGTCCCCGTGTCTCACAGTTCCAAAGCCTGATCACACACTGCGGTTTTGTACAGACTTCCGCAAAGTGAATAGTGTGACAAAGCCAGATTCGTATCCTCTTCCCAGGATGGAAGATTGTATTGACCAAGTAGCCTCCGCTAAGTTTATTAGCAAATTTGACTTGCTCAAAGGATTTTGGCAGGTGCCTTTATCCAAGAGGGCTCGTGAAATATCGGCGTTTATAACCCCCTCTGGTCTTTATGAGTATACTGTCATGCCCTTCGGTCTTAGAAATGCTCCAGCCACATTCCAACGGCTGATGAACATGGTTGTAGGTGGTTTGGAGGGGTGCGCTGTATATCTAGACGACGTCGTCATCTATTCTGACTCGTGGTCCACCCATCTTCAGCGTGTGCGTGCCTTGTTCGACCGCTTGGCTGGTGCGTGCCTCACCGTCAACCTGGCAAAGTGTGAGTTTGCCAGGGCATCGGTGAGGTACCTCGGTCGAGTGGTTGGTCATGGTAAAGTCTCTCTGGTCCAGGCTAAGGTGCAGGCTATAGAGCAGTACCCCAGACCTACCACTAAGAAAGAGCTGCAGCGTTTCTTAGGGCTAGTAGGCTATTATCGCAGCTTCTGTCGCAATTTTTCAACGGTAGTCACTCCACTTACTAACCTCCTGAGAGGTGACGCAATGTATGTTTGGAGTACAGAATGTCAACAGGCCTTTGTTAATGTTAGAGCTCTTCTTTGTGCTGCTCCAGTGTTGGCTGCTCCTCTTATGGATGAACCCTTCAAGTTACAGGTCGATGCCAGTCACGTGGGAGCAGGGGCGGTGCTTCTACAGACCGATGAATTTGGCATTGACAGACCTGTTAGTTTTTTTTCAAAAAAGTTCAACTCTTGTCAGCTCAATTATTCAGTAATTGAAAAGGAAGCCCTTGCCTTGGTCTGGGCTCTCCATCATTTTGATGTGTACATTATGTCCGGTCTCGCTCCATTGGTAGTCTTCACGGATCACAATCCGTTGATCTTTCTCAATTCTTTAAAGTGCCCTAACCAGAGACTGATTCGCTGGTCATTATTTTTACAATCATATACTCTGGACATACGTCACATAAAAGGGAAGGACAATGTAGTGGCAGATGCATTGTCCAGGGCCCCTTGTTAAAATTGTTTTTGTGTTAACTAATTTCCTGTTTTTACCCTTCTACTGTTCCTGCTCCTCTTAATTATGGCTTCATTGGTACCTGTTGCCGAGGTTGGAGTAATGGTGGTTGGTCCTGAATACAGGTGATTATATATTATTTCAGTGTTCCCTTTGGGACCCTGTTTCTATGGGAGGGGGTGTGACGGCCCTGGCCCCATATTGTGTCCTGGCCTGTAATAAACATCTGTTTCCCTGTCTGCAGAGAGTACTCCTGCTGGACAGGGTTACCAATCAGTGAAAGGCAGGTCAGCTGGTGGACAGCTGATTGTGCCCCACCTGGTTCCAGGATCCAGGGCATAAAAGATCTATGCAGGCCTCAGTATTGAGGCCCCCTTCTAGGCACCATTATTTTCTATTCTTTGTTTGTTCCTTGTTTCACACCATGCAACACTCACCTCACCACTTTCCACTACACTCACATTACACCACTGATTTACTGACTACCACACCTCATCTTATTATTGGCCTCATTTAGTTTACAATAAACATTTTCTTATCATTACTTACTAAGATCGTGTGTGTGTCTCCCGTTTTTGTCATGGTCATGAGCCTGGCCGTGACAATAGTGAAACCAGGACAGTGACGTGGATGTTGTTGTCGTCAGGCGTACAGGCGTGCAGGTGTGTAGAGTGTCTCTGAGAGCCCCTCTGCCTCAGGACCTTCATTAAGACCTCAGCCAGGAGGAGCACCACTGCTAACAACACCTCCAACCGCTAACAACACCTAACTCCTCCTTGTGATAGGTTCTTTTGTTGTTTTTGTTTTTGTTCGTTCAGCCTTTACTCCCTCTGGTCTATGACATCATGGGCCCTATTATGCACTTCATAAGTCTTAAGCAATAAGACGAGGCGGTAGATCTAAACTTAAGACGTGGAGGCGTGGTCAAGGCCACTTTGCTATTATGCGTGCGGTAGTGGGCGCCTAAAACCCGGCGCTAAGCAAAGAAATTAGTAATGGGTGTGTTTTGGGCGTCTTCTCAATCAACCCAATCAGCGTGCCAGGTGCCATTCCCTTTAAGAACCGGCTGCGTTGAGTCATTAGCGCTATGCTATTATGGAAGTCCTAAGAAGGAGGTCAGCGCGCTTCTCTGCAGAAGAAAGTAACAAGCTCGTGCATGATTATTTTCTGAATGAACACGGCAATACCTCCGCTTGTGAGTTGAGAAGTATTACCGAGGGGTCGCTGGAAGACTGCAGGAATGACAGATGTTGATGTCATTATATTACACACGGCATGCTCGTACTGTATGTGCACAGTATGCGGAGGCAACATACTGTACAGCGCTGGCCTCTCCCTTCTGAAATAAAGCATTTATACTGTGACCGTAATTGACGTCTTGCCGTGGAGCCACGTGCGTGTTCATGTGTGCCCACATACATGCGCAAACCGCGGAGGCGCGCTCGTGTTTCAAAACGTGCATGAAGTCTAAACTTAAGAACTTTTCAAACCACTTCTTAGCGCTAGGAGCAAAGTCAGATCGCATAATAGCAGGGGCGCCTAGTGCACTTCATTAACATATGAACACTCCCACAATGAGCAATATATGCACGGGAGTTTTACGTCTTATGTGTGGGCGCCTATCGACACCTGCATAATAGCAGTAGCGCGTATGAAGCGCATAATAAGGGTGGCGGTAGGTCTTAACCTGGCGGTGCGTCTTAATTAACACTTAAGACGGCAAGTTAAGAAGTGCATAATAATCAAATCAAATCAAATTTTATTTGTATAGCGCATTTCTTACAAGATGCAACTCAATGCGCTTCACACAATGAAAATGTTCAGTCAATCAGTCAATCAATCAATCAATACTGACAGAGCCGCGAGCAGGCAAAAGTAAAAAACCTGTATACTATGTAGCCAGGAAAAATTCCCTTGCAGCCCTCTACCAATAGAGCGACTACTAGCCAGTTTGCTTACCAGTACCCAGCGGTCCCCCAGGGGAGGCCAGGACCACCGGCACAAAGCAAGCAAGCAAGGGCAAAAACCTGTACACCATGTATCCAGGAAAACTTCCTTGCATATTATCGGCGTACACACTGTCCATAAATTTTGTGTTGTATTTGCATCGTTCTGCATCCAGTATGGTCACAGGTCCTGCCAAAAGAGAAACTTAAGCACAGTTAAGATGCAACAACACAATAGAGACAATAAAGATGACAGCAATACAACCTGATGGTGGTCCTGGTACACCCTTGTACCGGTTCCAGTACTGCTCTAGGTGCTATTTGGAGCTGACAGTGCCTCATCAGCACCCGGGTCCATTTTCCTGTCAACACAAATCTCAAAAACACGAGTATGGTGTAATGGCCTAGTGATCCTAGTTCTATAATGTCCAATGTCTCCCTTAGTATCAAAAGGCGACATTGAATAAGTAGGTTTTGAGGTCACGCTTAAAAATGTCCTGAGTTTTAGACAACCTCAGGCCCTCAGGTAGGGTGTTCCACAATCTAGGAGCATATATGCTAAAAGCTGATCCTCCAAATCTCTTTGTCCTAGCCTCTGGCACTATTAAAAGTTCCGTGCCACTGGACCGTAGGGGTCTAGCTGGTGTGTATCTTATGAGCATGTCCACCATGTAATTGGGTGCATCACAGTGAAGTGATTTATAAACTAGTAAAAGGATCTTAAAGTCTATTCTATGACTGACAGGGAGCCAGTGTAGTGATCTCAAGACAGGTGTGATGTGCGCTCTCCGTTTGGTCCTAGTAAGGACACGAGCAGCAGCATTTTGAACCATTTGTAGTCTATTTATCATTTTTTGGGGGAGACCTGTCAGGAGAGCATTACAGTAATCTAGCCTACTAGTAACAAACGTGTTAACGGTAGCACTAGCAAAAGAGTCAAGTGTGGCAGAACCCCAGAACAGACGGACACAAGAGGCAAACTAACAATAAAAGGATTTATTTAAAATGATGGACAAAAGAATAAACCTACTCTAACGGGGCCTAAGTGGGGGGAATGTGTGGATGCCAGAGAACTGGATAATGTAAATGAGGTGTGAGTGGGACTGTACTCTATGTGTCTGGGTGTGAGTGTCTAGCGTGCAAAACTAGTGTGGTGTAGATATGTAGATGAGTGAAGTGTTGAAATATGTACGTGTACTAACCAGTCCAGAGCAGAGAGGGGGAATAGTCGGCAGGCAGGCAGACGGGGGGGTTAGGCAGGAGGAGTAGGCGGCAGGCAGGCAGGGGGTTAGGCAGGAGGAGTAGGCGGCAGGCAGGCAGGGGCATAGGCAGGAGGGGTGGTCGTTAGGCAGGCAGGGACATAGGCAGGAGACGTAGTCGATAGGCAGGCAGGAGGTCTAGGCAGGGGGAGGCAGGTTCCTTTGGGGAGCGAGGATCAACAAAGAAAACAACTAAGGTTAGCAAAATAACAAACAAACAAACTCTGAAGTGAAACTACTTGAACGAGAATAGACAACAGGGAGAGCCAAACTACTAACCACATGGGTCAAAATAATCAAGCGTCGGAGGAAGGTTTCTGGGGCTTCTTATAGGGCTGCCTCCTCCTGAGTTGATAGCTGGACCCAGCTGTCTCCACTTGAGCCTGATGAGGCTCAACGAGCGCCAACGAGGCAGGAGGGGGCGGAGCCGATGAGGGATTCACAACAGTACCCCCCCCCTTAGGGGAGGCACCTGACGACCGTCCTGGAGCGTCCGGGTGGGCCTGATAGAAATCCTCCAGGAGTGTGGGGTCGGCGAGGTAGGATGGGGGCACCCAGCTCCGGTCTTCGGGGCCGTAACCCACCCAGTCCACCAGATACTGGAACCCCCGTCCCCTACGGCGGACAGCCAGTAGGCGGTCAACCGTCCACACTTGGTCGCCATCCTTCAGGACCCGGGGAGGTGGGGGGGCTGGAACGGGGGGGGACAGGGGGCTAGTGGAAACAGGCTTGAGGAGGGACACGTGAAATACTGGGTGGACCTTGAGAGCAGGGGGAAGGTTTAATCGAACCGCTGCAGGGTTAATAATCCGGTCAATAGTGTAGGGCCCAACATAACGGGGATTTAGCTTACGGGAGGAGGTCTGGGCGGTCTGGAGGGGCAGGTCCCGGGCCAACAACCAGACCTTCTGGCCGGGACGATAGGCCGGGGCTGGCACCCTCCGCCGGTCGGCACAGCGACGGGACCGCTCAGTGGCCCGCAGCAGAGCGGTCCGGGTGGTCCTCCAGATGCGCCGACACCGGCGGAGGTGGACCCTGGTGGACGGGACTGCCACCTCCAGCTCCTGTTGGGGAAAGAGAGGAGGTTGATAGCCCAAGGAGCATTCAAAAGGGGACATACCCGTGGCGGAGCTCTCCATGGTGTTGATGGCATACTCCACCCATGGTAGGTACTTGGCCCAGGAGGCGGGGTTGCTGGTGGTGACACAACGCAGGGCTGCCTCCAGGGCCTGGTTGGTCCGCTCGGCCTGTCCGTTGGACTGCGGATGGTATCCAGAGGTGAGGCTGACCGAGGCCCCAATTCCCTTACAGAAGGCCTGCCACACCTTGGAGATGAACTGGGGGCCCCGGTCGGACACAATGTTGTGGGGAATGCCGTGAAGCCTCACCACATGGAGCGTGAGGAGGTCAGCAGTCTCGGCCGCGGAGGGGAGCTTGGGAAGGGCGACAAAGTGGACAGCCTTGGAAAACCTGTCCACAATGGTTAGGATGGTGTCCTTACCCTTGGATAAGGGGAGCCCCGTAACGAAGTCTAAAGCGATGTGGGACCAAGGACGACCGGGGATAGGGAGGGGACATAGGAGGCCCGAAGGAGGACGATGGGAGGCCTTACTCCGGGAGCAGATGGTGCAGGCACCCACAAACTCCTTAACGTCCCCCCGGAGTGTGGGCCACCAAAAACGTCGGCTGATAAACTCCGCTGTCCGGTGGGAGCCAGGGTGGCAGGCAAAGTGACTAGAGTGCCCCCACTCTAGCACTTGCGGCCGGACAGTGGAGGGAACAAAAAGTCTGTGCCGGGGTCCGGTACCTGGGTCCGGCTCGGCACGCTGGGCCTGTCTGACCACCGACTCGATGGCCCAGGTGACGACACCTACCACCCGGGTAGGGGTGAGGATGGTGTCTTTGGTCACCGGCATATCCGGGGACTCCCCCGGGAACAGCCGGGAGAGGGCGTCCGCCCTGACGTTCTTTGACCCCGGGCGGTAGGTGAGGGTGAAGTCGAATCGGCTGAAGAACAGGGCCCAGCGTGCCTGTCTAGGGTTAAGCCTTTTTGCCGTCCTCATATAGGTCAAGTTCTTGTGGTCAGACCACACAAGGAACGGCAGCTTAGCCCCCTCCAGCCAGTGCCTCCACTCTCCGAGGGCAGCGTGGATGGCCAGCAACTCCTTGTTGCCCACATCGTAGTTCCTCTCGGCAGGGTCAAACCGGCGAGAGTAGTAGGCACACGGGTGGACCTTCTGGTCCTCCTCCGACCGCTGGGTGAGAACGGCCCCGACGCCCGTGTCTGAAGCGTCTACCTCCACGATGAACTGCCTGGCTGGATCCGGGTGGGCCAACACCGGCGCGGTCGTAAAGAGGCCCTTCAGGGTGGAGAAGGCCGCCTCAGCCTCAGGGGTCCAAGAGAACGGGCGAACAGTGGAGGTACAAGCAGTGAGAGGGGCCGCCACCTGGCTAAACCCCTTGATGAACCGCCGGGTAAACCCGGCGAACCCGAGGAAGCGCCGGAGTTGTGTTCGGTCGGTGGGTCGTGGCCACTCTGCCACCGCTTTAATCTTAGCCGGGTCGGCGCGCATTTGCCCTTCTTCCACGACGTTACCCAGGTACGTCACAGAGGAGGAGTGGAAGACGCATTTCTCCGCCTTGACGAAGAGACGATTCTCCAGGAGCCGTTGTAGGACCAGGCGCACGTGTTGGTGGTGTTCCTCCATGGTCGGGGAAAAGATCAGGATATCATCCAGGTAAACAACCACGAAAACATTTATCATGTCCCTCAGCACGTCATTGACCAGCTCCTGGAAGACTCCGGGGGCATTGGACAGGCCAAAGGGCATGACCAGGTACTCGAAGTGACCGAGGTGGGTGTTGAACCCGGTCTTCCACTCGTCCCCCTCCTTGACCCTAACCAGATGGTAGGCGTTGCGGAGGTCAAGTTTAGTGAACACCCGGGCGTGAGTGAGTGGCTCGAAAGTGGAACTCATAAGGGGGAGTGGGTATTTATTCTTAACAGTGATGGTGTTTAAACTACGAAAATCTATACAGGGCCTCAGGCCACCATCCTTCTTCGCCACAAAGAAGAAGCCCGCCGCGAGGGGGGAAGACGATGGTCGAATTACACCCGAGGCTAGGGACTCGGCTATATAATTGCGCATTGCCTCCTTCTCCGGGACCGAGAGGTTGTAGAGACGACCCTTGGGAAGGGCTGCCCCGGGAAGGAGGTTGATGGGACAATCATACGGCCGGTGAGGAGGAAGTGAAAGGGCGCGGTCCTTACTAAACACCATGGCCAGGTCAAGATACGTAGAGGGGACACCAGTGAGGTCCGGGGGAGAGACTACGGGCCTGGGACCGCTGGACGGAGAGAGGGCGGAGCGTAGGCAGTTGGCATGACAGGGGATGCTCCAGCCCAAAATCCGTCCAGTGGTCCAGGAGATGTGGGGATCGTGTCTCTCCAACCACGGCCTACCTAATACTAGGGGTGCAGTGGGGGCGTGGAGGACAAGAAAACGTGCCGTCTCGACGTGATTACCGGACATGGTGAGGGTGAGGGATTCAGTGCTATGCGTGATCCTACCTAAGGGCCTCCCATCGATGGCTTGGGGGAACAAGGCATGGTCGAGGGGAACGAGCGGGATGCCGGCCTGCCGAGCGAGGGTGATGTCCATCAAGCACTCGTCGGCCCCGGAGTCAATGAGGGCGCCGGCAGAAATGGACTCCTCACCCCAGGAGAGGGTGGCTGGGAACAGCCGGTTGTGGTTCTTGATGGGTTGGGGGATCGAGGCACGGCTCACCAAAAACCCCTCCTTTAGCGAGCCGGGTCTTTTGGCCGCGCCGGGCAGGTTCGGAGGACGTGTCCGGGTCTTCCGCAATACAGGCACAGCCCGCCCCGCATTCTCTGCTCTCTCTCTTCCTGAGAGAGGCGGGACCGGCCGACCTGCATGGGCTCCTCCGCTGACTCAGAGGTGGACGGGGTTGGGGAGAGCATGGGAACCCGAGGGGGCAGGGCCGAGTGGGCGGCCGCAAAACGGGGGAGAGAGGACGTGCGGCTGGGGACCGAGTGAGGGGGCCCCACGGCGCGTTGGCTGCGCTCCTGGCGGCGCTCCCGCAGGCGCTCATCCATTTGTAGGGACAAGGTGACCAGTTCTTGAAGGGAGCCTGGGCGGTCCCGGACGATAAGGTCCTTCACCGCCTCACTCAGACCCCGCCGGTAGGCGCAAAGGAGCGCTATGTCTCCCCACCCGCTGTCGGCGGCGAGGATCCGGAACTCTAGGGTGTAGTCCGCGACGGTCCTGGAGCCTTGCCGGAGTTCCAGCATCCTGGAGGCGGCGTCCGCGCCGTCAGAGGGATGGTCAAACAAAAAGGAAAACTCCCGGCGGAACGCCTCGTAGTCCTGGGCAAGATGTGGGTCTCTGCCCACCACGGCTATGGCCCAGTCTAGAGCCTTGTCCACCAGGAGGGACATAACGAAGGCTACTTTAGCCTCTTCTGACCCATACTTGGACGGTTGGAAAGCAAAAAAAAGTTCACACTGGGTCAGGAACCCTCTGCCCAGATCAAAGTTCCCTCCAAAGGGTCGAGGGGTAACCAGGTTGGGCTCGGGTTGGGCGGGAGCTCGCCCTGGGGGGGCTGGAACCCCCGGTGAATCAGCAGGGGGAGCAGGGACTGCAGCTCCTCCAGGGAGCGTGTTCAGCCTCAGCTGGATGGAAGCCACCGCAGAGGCAAGAGTGCCCATCTGGACAGCAAGGGAGGCGAGAGCAGCTGAGGCGGAGGTGGACGACTTCTGGAGCTCAGCGATGTTACCCTGAACGGAGGGGAAAGCCTTACTCAACTCCGCCTGGAGGGACGCGAGCTCGGCCGCGTGGGCGGAAACAAGCTCGTCAACTGAATGGGACACTGGGTTGGGCTTAACTGCGGGCGTCTGCCCCGAGGTGCTGCCTTGACTCATGATGGCTTGATTATTCTGTTAACGGTAGCACTAGCAAAAGAGTCAAGTGTGGCAGAACCCCAGAACAGACGGACACAAGAGGCAAACTAACAATAAAAGGATTTATTTAAAATGATGGACAAAAGAATAAACCTACTCTAACGGGGCCTAAGTGGGGGGAATGTGTGGATGCCAGAGAACTGGATAATGTAAATGAGGTGTGAGTGGGACTGTACTCTATGTGTCTGGGTGTGAGTGTCTAGCGTGCAAAACTAGTGTGGTGTAGATATGTAGATGAGTGAAGTGTTGAAATATGTACGTGTACTAACCAGTCCAGAGCAGAGAGGGGGAATAGTCGGCAGGCAGGCAGACGGGGGGGTTAGGCAGGAGGAGTAGGCGGCAGGCAGGCAGGGGGTTAGGCAGGAGGAGTAGGCGGCAGGCAGGCAGGGGCATAGGCAGGAGGGGTGGTCGTTAGGCAGGCAGGGACATAGGCAGGAGACGTAGTCGATAGGCAGGCAGGAGGTCTAGGCAGGGGGAGGCAGGTTCCTTTGGGGAGCGAGGATCAACAAAGAAAACAACTAAGGTTAGCAAAATAACAAACAAACAAACTCTGAAGTGAAACTACTTGAACGAGAATAGACAACAGGGAGAGCCAAACTACTAACCACATGGGTCAAAATAATCAAGCGTCGGAGGAAGGTTTCTGGGGCTTCTTATAGGGCTGCCTCCTCCTGAGTTGATAGCTGGACCCAGCTGTCTCCACTTGAGCCTGATGAGGCTCAACGAGCGCCAACGAGGCAGGAGGGGGCGGAGCCGATGAGGGATTCACAACAGTACCCCCCCCCCTTAGGGGAGGCACCTGACGACCGTCCTGGAGCGTCCGGGTGGGCCTGATAGAAATCCTCCAGGAGTGTGGGGTCGGCGAGGTAGGATGGGGGCACCCAGCTCCGGTCTTCGGGGCCGTAACCCACCCAGTCCACCAGATACTGGAACCCCCGTCCCCTACGGCGGACAGCCAGTAGGCGGTCAACCGTCCACACTTGGTCGCCATCCTTCAGGACCCGGGGAGGTGGGGGGGCTGGAACGGGGGGGGACAGGGGGCTAGTGGAAACAGGCTTGAGGAGGGACACGTGAAATACTGGGTGGACCTTGAGAGCAGGGGGAAGGTTTAATCGAACCGCTGCAGGGTTAATAATCCGGTCAATAGTGTAGGGCCCAACATAACGGGGATTTAGCTTACGGGAGGAGGTCTGGGCGGTCTGGAGGGGCAGGTCCCGGGCCAACAACCAGACCTTCTGGCCGGGACGATAGGCCGGGGCTGGCACCCTCCGCCGGTCGGCACAGCGACGGGACCGCTCAGTGGCCCGCAGCAGAGCGGTCCGGGTGGTCCTCCAGATGCGCCGACACCGGCGGAGGTGGACCCTGGTGGACGGGACTGCCACCTCCAGCTCCTGTTGGGGAAAGAGAGGAGGTTGATAGCCCAAGGAGCATTCAAAAGGGGACATACCCGTGGCGGAGCTCTCCATGGTGTTGATGGCATACTCCACCCATGGTAGGTACTTGGCCCAGGAGGCGGGGTTGCTGGTGGTGACACAACGCAGGGCTGCCTCCAGGGCCTGGTTGGTCCGCTCGGCCTGTCCGTTGGACTGCGGATGGTATCCAGAGGTGAGGCTGACCGAGGCCCCAATTCCCTTACAGAAGGCCTGCCACACCTTGGAGATGAACTGGGGGCCCCGGTCGGACACAATGTTGTGGGGAATGCCGTGAAGCCTCACCACATGGAGCGTGAGGAGGTCAGCAGTCTCGGCCGCGGAGGGGAGCTTGGGAAGGGCGACAAAGTGGACAGCCTTGGAAAACCTGTCCACAATGGTTAGGATGGTGTCCTTACCCTTGGATAAGGGGAGCCCCGTAACGAAGTCTAAAGCGATGTGGGACCAAGGACGACCGGGGATAGGGAGGGGACATAGGAGGCCCGAAGGAGGACGATGGGAGGCCTTACTCCGGGAGCAGATGGTGCAGGCACCCACAAACTCCTTAACGTCCCCCCGGAGTGTGGGCCACCAAAAACGTCGGCTGATAAACTCCGCTGTCCGGTGGGAGCCAGGGTGGCAGGCAAAGTGACTAGAGTGCCCCCACTCTAGCACTTGCGGCCGGACAGTGGAGGGAACAAAAAGTCTGTGCCGGGGTCCGGTACCTGGGTCCGGCTCGGCACGCTGGGCCTGTCTGACCACCGACTCGATGGCCCAGGTGACGACACCTACCACCCGGGTAGGGGGGAGGATGGTGTCTTGGGTCACCGGCATATCCGGGGACTCCCCCGGGAACAGCCGGGAGAGGGCGTCCGCCCTGACGTTCTTTGACCCCGGGCGGTAGGTGAGGGTGAAGTCGAATCGGCTGAAGAACAGGGCCCAGCGTGCCTGTCTAGGGTTAAGCCTTTTTGCCGTCCTCATATAGGTCAAGTTCTTGTGGTCAGACCACACAAGGAACGGCAGCTTAGCCCCCTCCAGCCAGTGCCTCCACTCTCCGAGGGCAGCGTGGATGGCCAGCAACTCCTTGTTGCCCACATCGTAGTTCCTCTCGGCAGGGTCAAACCGGCGAGAGTAGTAGGCACACGGGTGGACCTTCTGGTCCTCCTCCGACCGCTGGGTGAGAACGGCCCCGACGCCCGTGTCTGAAGCGTCTACCTCCACGATGAACTGCCTGGCTGGATCCGGGTGGGCCAACACCGGCGCGGTCGTAAAGAGGCCCTTCAGGGTGGAGAAGGCCGCCTCAGCCTCAGGGGTCCAAGAGAACGGGCGAACAGTGGAGGTACAAGCAGTGAGAGGGGCCGCCACCTGGCTAAACCCCTTGATGAACCGCCGGGTAAACCCGGCGAACCCGAGGAAGCGCCGGAGTTGTGTTCGGTCGGTGGGTCGTGGCCACTCTGCCACCGCTTTAATCTTAGCCGGGTCGGCGCGCATTTGCCCTTCTTCCACGACGTTACCCAGGTACGTCACAGAGGAGGAGTGGAAGACGCATTTCTCCGCCTTGACGAAGAGACGATTCTCCAGGAGCCGTTGTAGGACCAGGCGCACGTGTTGGTGGTGTTCCTCCATGGTCGGGGAAAAGATCAGGATATCATCCAGGTAAACAACCACGAAAACATTTATCATGTCCCTCAGCACGTCATTGACCAGCTCCTGGAAGACTCCGGGGGCATTGGACAGGCCAAAGGGCATGACCAGGTACTCGAAGTGACCGAGGTGGGTGTTGAACCCGGTCTTCCACTCGTCCCCCTCCTTGACCCTAACCAGATGGTAGGCGTTGCGGAGGTCAAGTTTAGTGAACACCCGGGCGTGAGTGAGTGGCTCGAAAGTGGAACTCATAAGGGGGAGTGGGTATTTATTCTTAACAGTGATGGTGTTTAAACTACGAAAATCTATACAGGGCCTCAGGCCACCATCCTTCTTCGCCACAAAGAAGAAGCCCGCCGCGAGGGGGGAAGACGATGGTCGAATTACACCCGAGGCTAGGGACTCGGCTATATAATTGCGCATTGCCTCCTTCTCCGGGACCGAGAGGTTGTAGAGACGACCCTTGGGAAGGGCTGCCCCGGGAAGGAGGTTGATGGGACAATCATACGGCCGGTGAGGAGGAAGTGAAAGGGCGCGGTCCTTACTAAACACCATGGCCAGGTCAAGATACGTAGAGGGGACACCAGTGAGGTCCGGGGGAGAGACTACGGGCCTGGGACCGCTGGACGGAGAGAGGGCGGAGCGTAGGCAGTTGGCATGACAGGGGATGCTCCAGCCCAAAATCCGTCCAGTGGTCCAGGAGATGTGGGGATCGTGTCTCTCCAACCACGGCCTACCTAATACTAGGGGTGCAGTGGGGGCGTGGAGGACAAGAAAACGTGCCGTCTCGACGTGATTACCGGACATGGTGAGGGTGAGGGATTCAGTGCTATGCGTGATCCTACCTAAGGGCCTCCCATCGATGGCTTGGGGGAACAAGGCATGGTCGAGGGGAACGAGCGGGATGCCGGCCTGCCGAGCGAGGGTGATGTCCATCAAGCACTCGTCGGCCCCGGAGTCAATGAGGGCGCCGGCAGAAATGGACTCCTCACCCCAGGAGAGGGTGGCTGGGAACAGCCGGTTGTGGTTCTTGATGGGTTGGGGGATCGAGGCACGGCTCTCCAAAAACCCCTCCTTTAGCGAGCCGGGTCTTTTGGCCGCGCCGGGCAGGTTCGGAGGACGTGTCCGGGTCTTCCGCAATACAGGCACAGCCCGCCCCGCATTCTCTGCTCTCTCTCTTCCTGAGAGAGGCGGGACCGGCCGACCTGCATGGGCTCCTCCGCTGACTCAGAGGTGGACGGGGTTGGGGAGAGCATGGGAACCCGAGGGGGCAGGGCCGAGTGGGCGGCCGCAAAACGGGGGAGAGAGGACGTGCGGCTGGGGACCGAGTGAGGGGGCCCCACGGCGCGTTGGCTGCGCTCCTGGCGGCGCTCCCGCAGGCGCTCATCCATTTGTAGGGACAAGGTGACCAGTTCTTGAAGGGAGCCTGGGCGGTCCCGGACGATAAGGTCCTTCACCGCCTCACTCAGACCCCGCCGGTAGGCGCAAAGGAGCGCTATGTCTCCCCACCCGCTGTCGGCGGCGAGGATCCGGAACTCTAGGGTGTAGTCCGCGACGGTCCTGGAGCCTTGCCGGAGTTCCAGCATCCTGGAGGCGGCGTCCGCGCCGTCAGAGGGATGGTCAAACAAAAAGGAAAACTCCCGGCGGAACGCCTCGTAGTCCTGGGCAAGATGTGGGTCTCTGCCCACCACGGCTATGGCCCAGTCTAGAGCCTTGTCCACCAGGAGGGACATAACGAAGGCTACTTTAGCCTCTTCTGACCCATACTTGGACGGTTGGAAAGCAAAAAAAAGTTCACACTGGGTCAGGAACCCTCTGCCCAGATCAAAGTTCCCTCCAAAGGGTCGAGGGGTAACCAGGTTGGGCTCGGGTTGGGCGGGAGCTCGCCCTGGGGGGGCTGGAACCCCCGGTGAATCAGCAGGGGGAGCAGGGACTGCAGCTCCTCCAGGGAGCGTGTTCAGCCTCAGCTGGATGGAAGCCACCGCAGAGGCAAGAGTGCCCATCTGGACAGCAAGGGAGGCGAGAGCAGCTGAGGCGGAGGTGGACGACTTCTGGAGCTCAGCGATGTTACCCTGAACGGAGGGGAAAGCCTTACTCAACTCCGCCTGGAGGGACGCGAGCTCGGCCGCGTGGGCGGAAACAAGCTCGTCAACTGAATGGGACACTGGGTTGGGCTTAACTGCGGGCGTCTGCCCCGAGGTGCTGCCTTGACTCATGATGGCTTGATTATTCTGTTAACGGTAGCACTAGCAAAAGAGTCAAGTGTGGCAGAACCCCAGAACAGACGGACACAAGAGGCAAACTAACAATAAAAGGATTTATTTAAAATGATGGACAAAAGAATAAACCTACTCTAACGGGGCCTAAGTGGGGGGAATGTGTGGATGCCAGAGAACTGGATAATGTAAATGAGGTGTGAGTGGGACTGTACTCTATGTGTCTGGGTGTGAGTGTCTAGCGTGCAAAACTAGTGTGGTGTAGATATGTAGATGAGTGAAGTGTTGAAATATGTACGTGTACTAACCAGTCCAGAGCAGAGAGGGGGAATAGTCGGCAGGCAGGCAGACGGGGGGGTTAGGCAGGAGGAGTAGGCGGCAGGCAGGCAGGGGGTTAGGCAGGAGGAGTAGGCGGCAGGCAGGCAGGGGCATAGGCAGGAGGGGTGGTCGTTAGGCAGGCAGGGACATAGGCAGGAGACGTAGTCGATAGGCAGGCAGGAGGTCTAGGCAGGGGGAGGCAGGTTCCTTTGGGGAGCGAGGATCAACAAAGAAAACAACTAAGGTTAGCAAAATAACAAACAAACAAACTCTGAAGTGAAACTACTTGAACGAGAATAGACAACAGGGAGAGCCAAACTACTAACCACATGGGTCAAAATAATCAAGCGTCGGAGGAAGGTTTCTGGGGCTTCTTATAGGGCTGCCTCCTCCTGAGTTGATAGCTGGACCCAGCTGTCTCCACTTGAGCCTGATGAGGCTCAACGAGCGCCAACGAGGCAGGAGGGGGCGGAGCCGATGAGGGATTCACAACAAAACGCATGCATTAATTTTTCAGTGTCTGCCTGGGAGAGAAATGATTGTACCTTAGTGATGTTTCTTAGATGGTAGAAGGATGTTTTAATAGTGTTATTAATATGAGTTTCAAAATGTAGATCTGGGTCAATTATGACACCAAGATTCCTGGCCGGACACTTAGTGTTAAGAGCTAGTGTTTTCAAGTGTGCAGATAATTTCTCTCTCCCAGTTTTCTCGCCAATGATCAATACCTCTGTTTTTTCTTGATTGAGTTGGAGAAAGTTTTGTGTCATCCAAATATTAATATCGGCAATACAGTCTATCAGGTGGTCGATCATCTTGTAGTCGTTGGGAGTTACTGAGATATAAAGCTGAGTGTCGTCAGCATAGCTGTGGTAGTTAACGCTATGCTTCTTGATAACAGAACTGAGGGGTAGCATGTATAGGCTAAAAAGCAACGGTCCTAAAATGGACCCCTGGGGAACTCCACAGGTTGTGCTATAATTTTTTGACTTATGGTCACCAAGGGCTACAAAGTAATCTCGGTCAGCCAGGTAAGTCCTGAACCAGTTTAAGACCGGACCTGAGAGGCCAACCCAGTTTTCAAGTCTCTCAATAAGTATGGAGTGGTCTACCGTATCAAAGGCTGCACTTAAGTCTAAGAGTACAAGAATCGAGAGTTTTTTCGAGTCTGCATTTATCCTAAGGTCATTAGTTACCTTAAGCAAAGCGGTTTCTGTGCTGTGGTATGATCGGAAACCTGACTGAAGTGGGTCATACCTATTATTTAGGACTAAGAATTCATGAAGCTGTCTATACGCTGCCTTTTCTAAAATTTTGCTTAGAAAAGTGAGATTGGATATTGGTCTACAGTTTTTTGGATCAGAAGGATCTAGGTTACTTTTCTTCAGGGTGGGTCTAACCAGGGCAGTTTTTAGCGCCGCTGGAAATATCCCTTTAAGTAGGGAGTGATTTACAATGCCTAGTACAGTATGTCATCAGACACAGATTCAAAAATGTCCTTAAAAAAGGTGGTAGGAATAGGGTCAAGAGGACACATAGACGGTTTAAGCTGTGACACAATTTTACCTAATGTTTCCGTACTAATCATGGTGAACATGCTCATAGTCATGTTCTGTGGTGGCGGATCTGTGGTGCTACACAAACCTAGTCTTTCCTGAGTAATACACATTCTAATATTTGTTATCTTATCCCTGAAGTGGGCTGCAAATTCCTCGCATTTGGTGACAGAGGCTGCGCCGTCTAGAGTCCTAGGAGCAGGGTTTACAAGGCAATCAATTGTCGAGAACAAGACCCTGGGG
>NC_137688.1:67344656-67384656 GCF_963989245.1 Nansenia antarctica | reverse complement strand
GCCTCGCTCGCTCCGCCTAAACCAATAGGAGCAGAGCTCCCCTATGGGGCGGAGCTCCACGATATAGAACGATAGTTATGGAGATAGACTCCAGTTCTATGAGTGGAGCGGAGCCCCATAGGGCTGCTGGCCCACTTCGACTCGTTCAAACCCGGCTGTTTTGTATGTTTGGGAGAATGAGGGAGCGAAGGACGCCCCTTTATATAGCACCCCAGGCAGGCGCAGGCATTGAAAAATTCAGTCATTGGCTACTTTAGGTAGCGGGTAAACCAATAGGAGCAGAGCTCCCCTATGGGGCTCCGCTCCACTCATAGAACTGGAGTCTATCTCCATAACTATCGTTCTGCCGCTTGGAGCGTCGTTCTTATAGCTCGCCTTGACGGCGTTCATTGGCCACTGGGTCGATGTCACCTCATCCAATCAAGAGACAGAGATTGTGACACTTCTGTCTTTGTGAGTTTCCCTCGCGCGCCAGAATTCGAAGTTTAAATCAAACTCGTCCCACGTAATAATAATAATAATAATAATAATAATAATAATAATAATAATAATAATAATAATAACTTTATTTGTATAGCGCTTTTCCTGCAAACGTTGCAGCTCAAAGTGCTTTAATCATGATAATCTTAATTTAATTATTTTGTAATTTAAATGCAATATTTAAAGGATGGGTTTTTATAATCTTAATTTAATTATTTAGTCATTTAAAGGCAATATTAAAAAGATGGGTTTTTAGTCTTGACTTGAACATATGTGCTGAGGTTGCATCCCTAATGTAAACTGGCTGTGCATTCCACAATTTGGGTGCATAAAATGAGAATGCAGCCTCACCAAATCTCTTCTTTTGTACATGTGGTACACAGAGAAAACCAGCGTCAGAAGACCTGACATATTCAATATACTAAAACTAGTATATGTCATAATATAATAATAATAATAATAATAATAATAATAATATATAATTGATACGTATATAATATGTACATTGTGAAGTGCGTTCCCAGCTCTCTGTAGTACGTTACTCCTGACTGAGCGAAAAGTGTTCTGTTATATCCTGCCTTTCTGTCAAAATATAACGTATTGGTGTAACGGAAAGAGGAACTAACTGTATATGTTGATATTATATGCAACTTTATGGACACTGTCATACCCCCACCATCCTCTCCCGCACACATATCTACCGAGTGACACTTTATAGCGTCAAAGTGTAAACTAGACCTAGATGTCAAATCTCTCATTACTGCTCATTATTTACTCAATAAGTAAAACCATGATTGTCGTGTGTGTAAGTCCGTGGTTGACACTGGTGTAAAATACTAAAATAAACACTCGACTTTTTCTGTCGTCATGGATGATAATGCGTTTTTACGAAAATCTGGGTGGCTCTTAAAAGAGCCTTTTTGTGTTACAAATGGTGTCGGCAAGAACACTTTGAATGTTTACTTCTTCTTTGGGGCTGCCTTCTTTGCCTTGGGCTTCACCGTTTTGGGTTTGGCTACCTTGGGCTTGGCTGCCTTGACGGCCTTTTTGGGGCTCTTAGCCGGAGCCTTCTTGACCGGTGTGGCCTTCTTGACTTTCTTGGGGCTCTTGGTGGCCTTCTTGGTGACTGCCGCGGGCTTCTTTGCCTTCTTGGGAGACTTCTTGACCGCAGCAGCGGGCTTCTTTGCCTTTTTCGGAGACTTCTTGGCAGCGGCGGGCTTCTTTGCGGCCGCCTTCTTGGGTTTCGGGGCGGCGGCTTTCTTCGCCGGCTTCTTGACCGCCTCGGCGGCTTTCTTGTTGAGCTTGAAAGAGCCGGAGGCCCCGGTGCCCTTGAGCTGGAGCAGAGTGCCCTTGGTGACGAGGCTCTTGACGGCGACCTTGACGCGGGAGTTGTTCTTCTCCACGTCGTAACCACCGGCCGACAGCGCCTTCTTGAGCGCGGCCAGAGAAACACCGCTCCTCTCCTTGGATGCGGACACGGCCGTCACGATGAGCTCGGCGACGCTGGGGCCAGCTGCTTTCTTGGGCCTGGCTGCTGCCTTCTTCTTGGGGCTCTTGGCCGGCGCGGGGGCTGGTGCTGGTGCGACTTCTGCCATGTCTGTAGAAAGTCTCGTTCGTTCCGGTAAACCAACTAGTCTGCAAATCTGCTCTGTGAGAATGAAGCTCAACCCGGAGCAGGGGGCTGTCCTTAAACGCGGCATGAGAACCGTGCAGACTCAGCCATCCCTGCTCAGCAGTCGTAGCTGCCGAAATGTTTGGGCGCCTGTGTTTTCTCCTCGCGAATAACGGGCCAAAAGTCACCCGTGGTGCCGAGTTGAGGTCCAAATGCAAACGGGCCAGCGAGCAGACTTGCCTCCGGTTAGAATAAAGTCATGTGAGCCGCGAAGGCCTCGTGAGTTTTGTTGTGACTCGATCAAAACCCCACCGTTGCACCGTCGGAGGGAGCGGTGCGCACAGCTTTTCCTGTGTTATTTGTCTCCTAAAGTGGCTAAAAGTGCATATGATTGCGACCAGCACTCGTTGTCCAGGCAGCCAGGTTGTCTGGCAAGGGAGTACAAAGGTTGAGGGTCCCCCGATGTGGTGCGGGGTGTTATAAATATGAGCTCTTTTGGTGGTCGTGAAACACAGTCGCGGGGATGGGGCTGAGAGCTTGTCCGTATAGGTGATTTTTCAGATGGTGTCCCTCTCCCTCCCATTAAATCTAGACAAGACAGGTGAAAGCCATAGATAGACTATGCTTGCTGCATGTCGATTCTGAGGAATCAATTGCGATATTATCACCAGAATTGTGTTGAGGACATCAGCAGCCTTATGATGAATATGTTCGGCTACTAAACTAGTTGGTAACTAGCTGAAATTGCAATCATAACTTTGTTTGTAAATAAATAAATAATAATAGTAATAAGTAAATTCAATACATTAAATGTGCTTATGTATGTGTTGTTTATCGATGGTGACGTAGTCAGCCTGCCTCCTCTCTCCATGTGTTTGTGGGTCTTTGTAGACCGGGGTGTTTAAATTACATCACATTTGTAATGTAACATAATATAATATAATGGTTCTGCCGCTGCTTGGCTGTCCTTGAGCCTCGTATTAATATTCACCAATAATACAATAATAGACATAGACAAGACATGCATGACCGAACTCGTTCACATCATTGGTTCTTGAGGTTCTGTCCAGGTAGCTGACTAGTGAGCCTGCATCAACCTTAATGCTATTCAAGTGCAAGAAGATTACATTTGTCTTCGCCGTTTAAGATACACACATTCATCTGCTGTGGAGCAGTAGCAGGCGGTCTGATTCTCCCTGGAGGTGATGGTAGATCCACATGTGAACGCCGTTTAAACTATTATTATATTTTATTATTTATTTTAAATCCACCTGTCCCGAGAAATTGGCCATGCGTATGTATGGAATGGACTTTATTTGTCATTGCTACAGTACAGGTACCAAACAACGAAATTTAGGAGGGGTGGCTCCCCTGGTGTTAGGAAAGGGGGAGAAAAAAAAAACATTTTAGAAAAAGCATTAAATCACAAGAAGGTAAGGAGCTGGTTTACATCAATACAGGCTATGTACACAATCCACTGTACTATACTGCACAGATAGTCAACTAGGGTTGTCATATTGCACAAAAGTATTTTTTCACATTATTTTAGTGTGTCACAGTTTGCAGGCTTGAAAATGTACATGTTTGTGCCTCAGCACTAGCTGCCATACAATCCGTCCGGACTGTCCTGGGCCCAGAACTTAGGCCTTTTCTGTGTTCAGGGCCTTGACGGCCCTGTGGTAGAAGCAGTCCTTCAGTCTGTTTGTCTTAGCGGCCGGGGTCCTGTACCTCCTGTTCGAGGGCAGCTTGACAAAGTGTACGTGCCCAGGTGGGTCGGGTCCCTGGAGATCTTGGAGGCCCTCCTGAGACAGCGTGTGTTGTGAGGGGGGCGCCGGTATGCAGTGTAGTCACTCCTGTCCATTATATTAATAGAGGAAACCGTTTTAGACAACTAGTGAGCAACAAACAAGTGAGGAACAAAAAAGGCGCGCAAAACCTCCGGCGCGTTCAAGGACTGGAGTCTTTGAAAATTGTAACATCGAGTAATTGATACATATGCCTTATACATGCTTGTTATGTTATGTATACTTTCTGCCTGTTTTAACCTGCTGTGACTTTCACTCCTGTATTGTTTTATTTGTGTTTTCTTCCTTGTTATGTAAAGCACTTTGAGACCCTTGGTCTGGGAAAGGTGCTGTATAAATACTGTATAATTGTACTTACTTGTTACAATACACAATTAGTACAGCATATACATTCGACTGATTTGTAGCACGCGAGGTCATCTCACTATGGAATTGCTTTCTTTTTTGATCAGGTGGGTGGCTCTTAAAAGAGCCTTTTGGGGTAAGTAGTACAGAGGAAAATCTGTTTACTTGGAGCTGGTGTATTTGGTTACGGCCTTGGTGCCCTCGGACACGGCGTGCTTGGCCAGCTCACCGGGGAGCAGCAGACGCACGGCGGTCTGGATCTCCCTGGAGGTGATGGTAGAACGCTTGTTGTAGTGGGCCAGGCGAGAGGACTCGCCGGCGATGCGCTCGAAGATGTCGTTGACGAAGGAATTCATGATTCCCATGGCCTTGGAGGAGATGCCGGTGTCGGGGTGGACCTGCTTCAGGACCTTGTACACGTAGATAGCGTAGCTCTCCTTCCTGGACTTTCTGCGCTTCTTGCCGGTTTTGCTGGCGGTCTTGGTGACGGCTTTCTTGGAGCCCTTCTTGGGCGCAGGCTTCGCAGGCTCAGGCATGTTGATAGTGGCTCGTTACTTCTCAAAAACGAATGAAGAGGCGGCAAACGCACACCCGAAATATAAAGGTGGGGCTATGCAAATTAGGCGGCTGCTGACATCCACTTCCAAAGATCTAGTCTGCCTCGAGGGTAAATACATTATCTGCGCACGCGCGGGATCCTCCCCCCACCCCTTCCTTACTTTTTCACCCGGCTGTCGGGTTGCCTTGTTTCCGATGGCGATATGAACATGAAAACGTCAAGAGGAAGATTGAGAATGATATACATAGAACACCAAGTCCCCCAAACTCCCAACCAGCCTAGCGATTACTACCAGGAATTGTCCTTTTGGGATGGTACGACAAGGGCATGCATTATTATTATCACTAGATGCGCAATAGAAAAAGGGGCTGCACTGTGTTGTGTGCGTAATAATCCATAATAACCATCTTTCTAGGGTGCAAATGTGGGATGGTCATTTCTAGTCGTGGAATGCCAAGACTACGCATTTACTTGCGTTGACATTGATTTGGCAACGTATGTTTTTATTCATGACAGCTAAACCCGTTGAATCTACAGGCCTGACAAAATTAATGTGTTATAATAATGGAATCAACTCTATTGTGTGGAGATGGGTGGCTCTTAAAAGAGCCGTTGTTTTTTGTAGGGGGGTGGTTGAGTTTACGAATAGTTTAGCCGCCGAAGCCGTACAGAGTACGTCCCTGGCGTTTCAGAGCGTATACAACATCCATGGCGGTGACGGTCTTCCTCTTGGCGTGCTCGGTGTAGGTGACGGCATCACGGATAACGTTCTCAAGGAACACCTTCAGCACACCACGGGTCTCTTCGTAGATCAGACCAGAGATACGCTTCACACCCCCACGGCGAGCCAGGCGGCGAATAGCGGGCTTCGTGATTCCCTGGATGTTATCACGGAGAACCTTGCGATGACGCTTGGCGCCTCCTTTTCCGAGTCCCTTTCCTCCTTTTCCTCTTCCAGACATGTTGAGTTCAGTAAGATTATGACTTCGGTGAAGTTGTGGGTTGAATTTATCTCAGCTACGAGGACGTGATTGAGACCAGGCTGTACAGTAACCGCGCGCTATCGCTTGCCTCTTTTTTTCTTTGTTCTTGTGGGGGATTTTTGTCGAGGGAGGAGCTTCTGCTAGGGACAACGTTTGGCATTATGGGCATTATTGAAGCAAAAGGACATCGCACACACACACACACACACACACACACACACACACACACACACACACACACACACACACACACACACGCACGCACGCACACACACACACACACACACACACACACACACACACACACACTCACAATCAGTAAAAGAACATAACATTAATCAAGATGTTTGGAATGGTAAGATTGACTCCTTACAACAGCACATGGTCAAATTTAGACACTATTATGACTGCAACCATTTCAATCTTTTAGCAATGTTGTAGTAGGAAATGTAGGCTCAACTGATCTATTTTGTGGAGCTCTGCCCCATAGGAGAGCTCTGCTCCTATTGGTTTACTCCTATAGGTAGCCAATGACTGAATAATTTATTGATTTATTCAGGGGGGGTGAGAGAGACTGTTTTGCCCTGCCCGGTAAAGACAAGGGCACTCTGAGAGGAGATTGCGAATCTGCTGGCAAAGGGTGCAATGGTCCTAGTCCCCAGGGACCAGTGGTTTGTACTCCCCCTCAATCTGCTGGAGCTTGAGGCAGTCAGACTGATTGCTCAGCTCAACTGCAAAAAAAAAAACACTTCCCACCTACACTTAATTTCCCGCCTATTTGCACACGCCTTATATGGCTCTCCCACTCTATCTCTTCTGATCTCTTCTTTCTCCTCCCAAAATGAGAGAGAGATAGAGATGTACTAATTAAAAGTCACTCAGACCAGTTGCACCGTGGAGTCATCCTTAACTAGCCTAAACCTGTCATAGCTGACCATTAGAGGAGGGGGAAAGCACACACTGAAATATCTTATTGTACGGCTCCTACAAGGACAATTTAAGGATTTACTAAACTGCTGTGCAGGTAACAGCTGCCGTTATAAGCTGTTATCCAACTTTTTATGGTCTGTGTGCATCCTGCTCTGTTATCAGTTCAAATAGCCATACCTTTCAGATACACATTTAATAGATACACAGACAGCTGACTGCACCTTACATGAATGTACCCGCTTTGTCTCAGTGTTTGTGAGGTCAACATGAGCCCACGTTCTTCAGTACAGGGCCTATTGTAAATGCAAATTCCCAATATTTGGTATTGTAAATGTAAATGTAAATGTATTGCACACACACACACACACACACCTTTACCTGGAACACAGCACAGAGGGGACTTTCAACCCCATAGTGGTGTTGTACTTGTCTTGTTTATGGTTATAGTTTATGAGGCACTGAGGTCAGGAGTCCTTCCTGCTTCTAACAACTGAGGGAGAGAGGGAAATCAGAGGAAGGAAAGTAAAGGAGAGAGGGAGTGAGAAGGAAAGAGAGAGAAAAATACATAGCAAAGGTAAAAGAGAGATAGGGAGAGAGAGAGAGAGAGAGAGAGAGAGAGAGAGAGAGAGAGAGAGAGAGAGAGAGAGAGTGTGTGTGTGTGTGTAGCAGCATTTAGAAACTCTACACTGGCTTCCTGTTAAGTTCAGAATAGATTTCAAGATCCTTCTGCTTTTTTATAAAGCTCTCACTGGCACAGCACCAGAATATCTGAAAGATATTTTGCTAGTATATCAGCCCATCTCCCAGTCCCTCCCAGTCCCTCCTAGTCCCTCCCAGTCTTTCCCAGTCCTTCTCAGTCTCTCCCAGTCCCTCCCAGTCCCTCCCAGTCCCTCCTAGTCCCTCCCCGTCTTTCCCAGTCCCTCTCAGTCTCTCCCAGTCCCTCCCAGTCCCTCCCACTCTTTCCCAGTGCCTCCCAGTCCCTCCCAGTCCCTCCCAGTCCCTCCCAGTCCCTCCCAGTCCCTCTCAGTTTCTCCCAGTCCCTCCCAGTCCCTTCCAGTCCCTCCCAGTCTCTCCCAGTCTCTCCCAGTCTTACCCAGTCCCTCCACAGGGGAGGCTGGTTCATTAGGGCAATTGGACAATGCCCCACCAAAGGGAGAAGAGAGAGATTTTTTTTTTCTATGACTTCTAGACAGTGTTGCTTCTGAATATCATATCCAAAAGATTCATATTAAATATTACTTACTAACATAAGGTCATGAAGGTCCAATTTCCCAATTGTTTTTGCTCTTAAGCATCATCAAGACTAGAGGAAACAATTCAACAACTTGACTAAAAACCCATTACCAATATGCAAATATATATACTATGTTACGGTACATGAGGGAATACGGTACATGTGGGAAAACTAGGGTTAGGGTTAGGTGCAAGGGTGACTTAGTACATCCTGGCATGTCTAACCCTAACCCTAACCTTAACCCTAACCCTACCCCTAACCCCAGTTTTCCCATATGTACCGTATTCCCACATCATGTGGGCCACATGTACCGTATAGGGATGTATATACACCAGGGTTTCCGTTAGAAAAATTTGCCGTCGGACATCGTGTCCGGGAAGAATTCGATTTACCGGACAAACGTGATATATTCCGGTCATCATATTAAAATATATTTTGATTTGATTTTTCAAAATCATATATTTTTTTTCTCCAAATCTAATATAGCTGTTTGTCGCGGTGATTACTGTTGTGTAGCGGCCTATATATGCATTTAATGTCTATTTCTCATCCGATACGATTAGATGCGAGCTATATAATATATAATAATATAACATGATTTGACGCATGCGCGCTATGCCATGCGTCAAATCCAGCGCTGAACGGGTCCTGCGCTGAACGGGCGCCTCACTGGGAACTGAACAGACAGCATCGATCAATGAACGGACTCCACATTACGTTAACTGAAGTTTGTTAAATTGTTTGGGATTAATGTGAGTTTTCTATTTTCTCTTTACAGTTTTACCCTTTTTTTTTTAAATCAATAAAACAACGTCATTTCTATAAGTCTCGCTGGTTGGGAAGGCATTTCGTTTAGCTCGGGAGTATGACAATGGGAAGAACATAACTGTTTATTGAGAAACAATTGATAGGCAGTCTGGGATACGTATATAAAGAAATACCACAATGTCTAGATGTATAACATTTTATTGAACAGTAACAGTGCAAGCATGTAGGCTACGGGGAACAGGGATTTTGGTCAGTAGGTCCTTTGTACAGAGGGCGTTTCTCTCCGACAACGCGTTCCCAGGTACCATGGAAGTCATAGGTAGTCCAGCACACTGACAGAGAGACAGACAGACAGACAGACAGACAGACAGACAGACAGTCAGCTTACTTCTACCCTTTTGAGTGGAATTACTCCTTTAATTAGCTGTTAGCCATCTCAAAGCCCCCTGAGCTGCTCGTCAACACTGAGAATAGACCACATTATAGAAACCAAAACACCGTTTTTTAAATCCACAGGGAATAACCGAGAGTGTAAGGAAAGGCACACCCAGCGCTGTCAGTGGTGGGGAGACTTGAAGTGGCTTTGCTTGATTTCCATCACAGATTCAAGGATTGAAACACTGATGAAAATAGGGAGTAATAGTGATGGGATTATTTTAGATTATTTTAGATTAGATTAGATTAGATTAGGTGAGATTCAACTTTATTGTCATTGCAGAGTACAAGTACCAGACAACAAAATGCAGTTTAGCATCTAACCAGAAGTGCAAATAGTGATATAAAAACAAACACTTAACTTTCGGGGAAACTGCTAAAATAAAATAAATAAAATAAATTTAAAAAGAAAGCGACTATTAGCACCGCCGAATGACAACAAACGTATGAGTAATGAGTAAAACAATGTCACTTTTATAGTATGTTGTTTAACTTGCCGTTCGGTCGCCATGGCTCTGGTGTGTGTAGCAGCTTCAGCTAGCTGGCTGGAAACTTCTAGGGGTGCGTTCGTAAACACGCTCTGAGAGCGCCGGAGCGCACGCTGGCTTCGATGTCACAGAGCGACCGAGTCGTTCGATTGGACGAGAGGCGTTCCGCGAGTGCTGATCGGATTTCCAGAGCGTGTTTACGAACGCACCCAGCCAGCTTTAGCGAATTGTATTCAAAGGGAATTATTTTCACCGGACAATATGTCCGACGACTTTTCAATTTGTCGGACTTCACCACATTTTACCGGACAAAGACCGGTAATTGCCGGTTAACGGAAACCCAGATATACACACTAACCTTTTCCAATGATATAATGATCCGAGCAAAGGACTGTCAGTCCTAGTAAGATGTAGTAGCTCAAGCCATATACTGAACAATATGAATGACCCCATCAGAGAAAATACTGACGAACAGACATTCCAACAGTCGCCTAAGGGAATGGACCCATAGCAGCACCTGCACCAGCACAGCTGACACTTGCGGAACTACACGCAGGAGAGGAAACACATGACAATATATTACAAACACATTACATTCTACAGACACAGTAAGGAAACACTGAAGCAAAACAATGGAAAAAAAAAGACAGAGAGAGGTTACCTTGCTCTACTGGCACGCCCACACCTGTCAGGAATCCCAATATATGAGTCAACCATAATGGGTATTGATACAACCATGTGCAGTGACAGGGCAATAAGCACCCCATTCCAGGCAATAGAGACTGCATAGAAGTGCCAGAACCATCTAAAAAGACCAGAATAATGAAAAGCAGTATCAGAAATGTGTAGGCTAATTCATTCTCAAGGCTAGATGTTTTAATCATCCCTGAAAGCTATTGATCTTGTGTGCTGGGACCAACATTTACGTTAAATAGTAGCAACAATGCCTATATTTAGAGGAAAGGGTAATCTAAAAATGTCTAAAATATTTCTAATACCCTGTCACCTTTTGGGGACATCAAACACACGCAGCCAGTTGTCTCGTTTCAATTGTCGCTTGGTTTTACCATATCTGATTATGTCTTGGAATAATAGATACACGTACGTTTTCTCAAATTCAGTCGTTAGAATCCTCCGTAGGACAACACGAATTAAGTATATAGTTCCATCGACGCACAAGTAACAGTACTAGTGTTCCGTGGTAGACAAAAGTCGATGGCCCTTTCTCAATTGTAGAAACTCCATTCCTCGCGTCCTATCTCCTGTCCACTCGTCGCATCATAATTAAAATGCATTGGAGGAGAATATCTAGGTTGTTCCCCTATTCTCCTCCAATGCTATTTGAGAAGCAGCAAGTGAGACACGCGAGAGGAAATGAGGAATCAAGTTTCTAACAGGGAAAGGGCCCTGGCTTTCAACTATATAATATATAACCCAATATATATAACCCAATGTTACCCAATACTCAAGTATTCTGGTTAGGACATAAGTGTTTAGTGATCCTAAAACTGTTGTTTGTTATATTGAGTGGGCTCACTATATCCAAATCATATTGTTAAGCATAAAAAAAGACAGAATGTTTATTACGATACCATACAACCCATCTACAGTGGGGGAAATAAGTATTGAACACATCATCATTTTGTCCACTAAATGTATTTCCAATGAGCCTATTCAAGTGAAATTTGCACCAGACTTTGGTATTAACTCAAACAATCCAGACAAAAAATCTAAACATTAAAGTCCATATGTAAATAAAGTTATGTGTAATCCCTAATGGCAACACATCTACTTGTGAGTCATGTTGAGGCTCTCAGTCAGCTGCATGAGCTCACCTGAGCCTTCGGTGCGCAGCCTAGCCAGCAGGATCAGGGAGCGGTGCTGGAGCAGCGAGGCCCAGGTGAAGAGCACAGCTCCAGCCACGTGGGACCACCCCAGCTGGGAGAGGAGAGGAAGAGTAGGGGTCCCTACAAAGACCACACAATCACCATCACATCTGCAGTAGCACACCATATCGTGGGTCACCAGAACAGCTGCTAAGATGCCTTATCTTCTAACCAAAAGATTCATATTAAATATTACTTACTAACATAAGGTCATGAAGGTCCAATTTCCCAATTGTTTTTGCTCTTAAGCATCATCAAGACTAGAGGAAACAATTCAACAACTTGACTAAAAACCCATTACCAATATGCAAATATATACTATGTTACGGTACATGTGGGAATACGGTACATGTGGGAAAACTAGGGTTAGGGTTAGGTGCAAGGGTGACTTGGTACATCCTGGCATGTCTAACCCTAACCCTAACCTTAACCCTAACCCTACCCCTAACCCCAGTTTCCCCACATGTACCGTATTCCCACATCATGTGGGCCACATGTACCGTATAGGGATGTATATACACACTAACCTTTTCCAATGATATAATGATCTGAGCAAAGGACTGTCAGTCCTAGTAAGATGTAGTAGCTCAAGCCATATACTGAACAATATGAATGACCCCATCAGAGAAAATACTGACGAACAGACATTCCAACAGTCGCCTAAGGGAATGGACCCATAGCAGCACCTGCACCAGCACAGCTGACACTTGCGGAACTACACGCAGGAGAGGAAACACATGACAATATATTACAAACACATTACATTCTACAGACACAGTAAGGAAACACTGAAGCAAAACAATGGAAAAAAAAGACAGAGAGAGGTTACCTTGCTCTACTGCCACGCCCACACCTGTCAGGAATCCCAATATATGAGTCAACCATAATGGGTATTGATACAACCATGTGCAGTGACAGGGCAATAAGCACCCCATTCCAGGCAATAGAGACTGCATAGAAGTGCCAGAACCATCTAAAAAGACCAGAATAATGAAAAGCAGTATCAGAAATGTGTAGGCTAATTCATTCTCAAGGCTAGATGTTTTAATCATCCCTGAAAGCTATTGATCTTGTGTGCTGGGACCAACATTTACGTTAAATAGTAGCAACAATGCCTATATTTAGAGGAAAGGGTAATCTAAAAATGTCTAAAATATTTCTAATACCCTGTCACCTTTTGGGGACATCAAACACACGCAGCCAGTTGTCTCGTTTCAATTGTCGCTTGGTTTTACCATATCTGATTATGTCTTGGAATAATAGATACACGTAAGTTTTCTCAAATTCAGTCGTTAGAATCCTCCGTAGGACAACACGAATTAAGTATATAGTTCCATCGACGCACAAGTAACAGTACTAGTGTTCCGTGGTAGACAAAAGTCGATGGCCCTTTCTCAATTGTAGAAACTCCATTCCTCGCGTCCTATCTCCTGTCCACTCGTCGCATCATAATTAAAATGCATTGGAGGAGAATATCTAGGTTGTTCCCCTATTCTCCTCCAATGCTATATGAGAAGCAGCAAGTGAGACACGCAAGAGAGGAAACGAGGAATCAAGTTTCTAACAGGGAAAGGGCCCTGGCTTTCAACTATATAATATATAACCCAATATATATAACCCAATACTCAAGTATTCTGGTTAGGACATAAGTGTTTAGTGATCCTAAAACTGTTGTTTGTTATATTGAGTGGGCTCACTATATCCAAATCATATTGGTATGCATAAAAAAAGACAGAACTCATTACTTTAAAAAACATATTTTTTTATTTGTATGTGTTGGGATGAGGGGTTGGGAGTGTGTGTGTTTGGGTGAAGGGGGGATAGTTGGGAGGTGTGTGTGTGTGAAATAAATGATTAAAATGTGTGTGTGTGTGTGTGTGTGTGTGTGTGTGTGTGTTGGGTGGTGGGGTTGTGTGTTTTGGGGGGTGGGGAGTGGAAATGGGGGGATGTCTCTTTAACGATTTAATTTACACAGCCCTTGCCCCTTTCAATACAGACACAGTAGGCTCTCGCGAAGCTTTCCCTGTCATTCAGATCTAGGACTGTGTACACGCACCTAAAAATGTCAAACAAATGCATTGCGATCGTAGGGACGTGGTACAAAGGAACACATTGTGCGTAATATTTAGTATTATTTTTGTATTAGAAATAGCCTAATAATATGACATAAGCCGTCGAAATTGCAACAGTGCGCTTATCGTGTAAAATGTGTAGTCGTCATATGGATATCCTGCCCCCCCCCCAAAAACGACTGGAGCCCAACTAAAAGCTCATTCCGCACATTACAGCGAGGGATTTCAAGTCCTTTCCTAGCTTGTGACAGTAAAACTGTTCTGCTATGACTTGTCATATGGTACCCTCTGGCATTCTGCGATCTCATTCTACTTTAACCCATCTATCGTTTTATAAGAGTAGTTAATGGAAAAAAATCATTTTGAGAAATATTGAGGTGGCTCTTAAAAGAGCCTTTGGTTTTTGTTCATGAACATAGTCCGACACTCATCATCTTAGGCGCGCTCTCCACGGATGCGACGGGCCAGCTGGATGTCCTTGGGCATGATGGTCACCCTCTTGGCGTGGATGGCACACAAGTTGGTGTCCTCGAACAGACCGACCAGGTAAGCCTCGCTGGCCTCCTGCAGGGCCATCACAGCAGAGCTCTGGAAGCGCAGGTCGGTCTTGAAATCCTGGGCGATTTCTTAGTCCTTGGGCCAAACCATTTTTCACTACCAAATTCTGGGCAAATCCTAGATGTGATTTTCTTATTCCTATACATCCCTAGATTATGTTTTGATATGATAGACCTTTTGGATTGGCAGCTTATTAGTAGTTATCACCTCGTAAAGGTACGGAGTGCTTTTTTCAAAACCGGAGTTTTGCCTAGAAAAGTCCCCTGCCATATCCTGCTCCCCTTTGCATGATTCGCGCCTAGCTGTGCTGTGATTGTGATAGAGACATGAGCCCTTTCATGTTCTTTATGCGCCTGAGTCTCCTAAACACGTAGAGACCAACCCCGATTCGATCAATGATTCCTACGATGAGCTATGGTAACTTTACCGCACCTACCCCCTACCGACGAATGCCTAATTTTTGCGGTTTTCCGGAGGTATTGTGCGGTAGGTGCGGGAAAGTTACCATAGCTCAGCGTAGGTAAGCTCTGATCGACTCGGGGTTGGTCTCTACTTGTTCAGGAGACCCAGGCGCATAAAGCTAACCTGGCTCATGTCTCTATCACAAGCACAGCCCGAGCTATGCGCGACTGACGCGAAGGGGAGCAGAATATGGCCGGGGACTTTTTGATGGGTAAAACATTTTACCTAATAGATATCACCATGAAACTTCCCCAGTTGATTACTTACATTGAGACAATATTTTTTTGTATTACAAGTTTTCAGAAATGTTCTGTTTAAATATGCAAATGATGTATTATCTACTTAAAATATGAGTTAATTTGCATATCTTTAAAGAACATTTGGACCACAGATTGGATAAAGACAGTAATTAATTACTATACATCCCTAGATTATTATTTGATGTGATAGACCTTGTTGGACCTTGTTGTTAGTAGTTTAATACCTTATCCCCTCTTAAAGTATGGACTGCTGTCATTTAAAATGTGTGTTAGCCTACGTTCTGTACGGGAGTGGACCCGAATGCAGGACACTGAGGCGGAGGCAGATGAACAGTTACATTTATTTAGCCCACAAGGCAGTGGAAGCTGTAGGTGTATGGAGTCCGGTGGTAGGTGTGGTCCAAAATTGGGAGATGTTTTCTGATTTCTGCCGCCCTCAACAAAGTTCTCCATAAGTCCAGGTTTTGGGGTGACACCAGGTTTGAGTTGGAGTCATCATCAGAGCAGTGGATGATGCTGTCCATCATCAGAGCAGTGGATGATGCTGTCCATGATCAGAGCAGTGGGTGATGCTGTCCATGATCAGAGCAGTGGGTGATGCTGTCCATGATCAGAGCAGTGGATGATGCTGTCCATGACAGAGCAGTGGATGATGCTGTCCATGATCAGAGCAGTGGATGATGCTGTCCATGATCAGAGCAGTGGATGATGCTGTCCATGACAGAGCAGTGGATGATGCTGTCCATGATCAGAGCAGTGGATGATGCTGTCCATCATCAGAGCAGTGGATGATGCTGTCCATGATCAGAGCAGTGGATGATGCTGTCCATCATCAGAGCAGTGGATGATGCTGTCCATGCCGCTTTCTTGGCAGGTTGCTGCTGCATTCACCTGAAGTTGGATCCATCATTAGACTTACACTTACTGCTGATGATGTGGGTCTCTGAAATAGAGGAATACATCTAGTTTGACATTAAATTACCAACCTTATTCTAAACTAAAATATTGTCAGGGTGCAGTAATTGGGGCAGATCTCATTACAACTTAGTGGGGCTACAAACAAGGAATCTTCTGTAAATTTAATGTAAATTAAGTTACATTAATATTACTACAATATAAAACCCTGTCTCAAGCCTGGGTACACAACAGGCTACTTTGCTAGTTTAGCTAGCTAACTAAAGTGTTATTAACTATAAATAATAATAATGCATTTTATTTGTATTGCACTTTTCATTCAAAAGAATCTCAGAGTGCTACAGAGTAAAAAAAACTAAAACATAATAAGTTAAAAACATAGTAAAACAACTCAAAATAAATCACAAAAATGAACACAGTTCAACAGTCAAAGGCCTGTCTTAAAAGAGTCCAGGCTCTGTACTGCCCATAGCTGGCTAGGAAGGCTGTTCCACAGGCTCTGTACTGCCCTTAGCTGGCTAGGAAGGCTGTTGCACAGGCTCTGTACTGCCTTTAGCTGGCTAGGAAGGCTGTTCCACAGGCTCTGTACTGCCCTTAGCTGGCTAGGAAGGCTGTTCCACAGGCTCTGTACTGCCCTTAGCTGGCTAGGAAGGCTGTTGCACAGGCTCTGTACTGCCCTTAGCTGGCTATAGGAAGGCTGTTCCACAGGCACGGCGGAGCCGAACAGAAGGCTCGGTCCCCCATGGTGCGGAGCCTGGTATTGGGGACCTGGAGGAGCAAACTGTTTGAAGACCTGAGGGTGCGGGTGGAGGTTTGTGGAGTGATGAGTTCTTGTAGATAGGGAGGTGCGTGTCCGTTGATGCATTTGTGGGTGAGAAGAAGGACTTTGTAGTCAACCCTGAATGAGACAGGGAGCCAGTGTAGTGAGTGTAGAACAGGGGTTATGTGCTTGTATTTGTGGACTCTCATCAGGATCCTGGCAGCCCTGTTCTGGATGTATGGCAGCTTCTGTATGCTTTTGCCAGGAATCCCGATGAAGAGCGGATTGCAGTAGTCAAAGGCATGGACAAGTTCTCTGCATCTGACAGGGTTAGAGTGGGACGGAGTTTGGAAATATTTCTGAGATGATAGAAGGAGGTTTTGCACAGGTGTTTTATATGGTCACTGAAGGTCAGGTGAGGGTCAAACCTAACCCCCAGATTTGAAACTGAGGAGGAGAAGAGGATGACTTGACCCTCGAAGGTGAGCTGTGATATGGGCGAAGACTGAACCTGGTGTGGGGTGCCAACAAGACGAGCTTCGGATTTGTTACTGTTTAACTGAAGGAAGTTGTTGTTCATCCATGCCTTTATCTCCTCAAGACAGGTGGTGAGACATGACATGGCTGCAGAGGGGCTTGGGGTAGTTTTAATGTAGAGCTGTGTGTCATCAGCATAACAATGGAAAGACATCCCATATCTGGTGATGACACGACCGAGGGGGAGCATGTAGGTGATGAAGAGGATGGGGCCGAGAACCGACCCCTGTGGAACACCACAGGTAACAGGGAGAAGTCTGGACTTGCATCCTCCCAGTGAGACGTATTCAGTCCTGCCAGAGAGATAGGACTGAAACCACTTCAGTGCAGAGTCTGAGAGTCCAATGGTGGTGTGGAGGCGCTCTAGGAGGATAGTGTGATCCACCATGTCAAATGCTGCTGTCAGGTCCAGGAGGATGTCATTAGCAGTTCATTCGTCACCCTTAGCATAGCCGTTTCTGTACTGTGGGCTGAGCGAAAGCCTGACTGAAATCTTTCAAACAGGTTGTTGTGTTTGAGGTGATCCTGGAGTTGGGAAGCAACTTCCTTCACTAGCACCTTGGACAGGAAGGCAAGGTTGGTGTATGACTTGAGCAGAGCAGTGGGAATGGGGTCCAGGGCGCAAGTGCATGATTTCATTCCTCTAAGGATTTCCATAATGTGGCTCTGTTGAACCTCTGTGAAACATGGGAGAGATGGCAAACTCCCAGGCGAGGGGTTGGTAGCAGAGGGAGACAGAGAGGAAGAGCTGGGCATCAGAGAGCGAATGTTGTTGACCTTGGATCTGAAAAAGTAAATGAAGCTGTTACATCGCTGCTCTGTAGCCTCAGTAGTGGGAGATGGTTGTGGCTTCAGGAGATGATTTATGGTAGAAAAAACTAGCTAGCTTGTTATAATAATAATAATAATAATAATAACTTGCATTTATATAGCACCTTTCAGGGAACCCAAGGTCGCTTCGTTATCTAACCAGTAACCAGCTATACATTACCACTAACTCTAAACTAGCTTGCTAACTTACCTCTAAATATGGATCTGGCTGGGGCTAAGTTAATTTATTTGAGGAGGTAAACACACACTTTATTTGTTTTAAGCACTTTGTTTTAGATTTTTATTCTGAAAAACTATGTAAATTAACGCATATTTTAAGTAGATAATGTATCATTTGTATATTTAAACATACAAATTCAGAAAACAATAAATGTACCCATCCATGGGTTTGACCTTTCATCTGACTCCGCCTCAGTGTCCTGCATTCGGGTCCACAAGTCCCCTGCCATATTTTGCTCCCCTTCACGTCAGTCGCGCATAGCTCGGGCTGTGCTTGTGATAGAGACATGAGCCAGGTTAGCTTTATGCGCCTGGGTCTCCTGAACACGTAGAGACCAACCCCGAGTCGATCAAAGCTTCCTACGCTGAGCTATGGTAACTTTACCGCACCTACCGCACAATACCTCCGGAAAACCGCAAAAATTAGGCATTCGTCGGTAGGGGGTAGGTGCGGTAAAGTTACCATAGCTCATCGTAGGAATCTCTGATCGACTCGGGGTTGGTCTCTACGTGTTTAGGAGACTCAGGCGCATAAAGAACATGAAAAGGCTCATGTCTCTATCACAACCACACCACAGCTAGGCGCGAATCATACGAAGGGGAGCAATATATGGCAGGGGACTTTTCTAGGCAAAACTCCGTTTTTGAAAAAAGCACTCCGTACCTTTACGAGGTGATAACTACTAATAAGCTGCCAATCCAAAAGGTCTATCATATCAAAACATAATCTAGGGATGTATAGGAATAAGAAAATCACATCTAGGATTTGCCCAGAATTTGGTAGTGAAATGTTCAATTTGGGGGTTTGGCCCAAGGACTATCTCTCACCAGGCGCTGGAAGGGCAGCTTGCGGATGAGCAGCTCTGTGGACTTCTGGTAACGACGGATCTCCCTCAGAGCCACGGTGCCGGGCCTGTAGCGGTGAGGCTTCTTCACGCCGCCGGTGGCCGGGGCGCTTTTGCGGGCAGCCTTGGTGGCGAGCTGCTTCCTGGGGGCTTTGCCACCAGTCGACTTACGAGCGGTTTGCTTGGTTCTGGCCATGATGCAAACTTCTTCTTGTAGAGTCAAAGTATAGACGTTCTTCACAAGTGAACTTGCTAAGTTTATAAAGCCGGAGCCGTCGTGCTCCGATTGGCCGGCGAATGTAGACGAGCTCATTGGCCCGCGAATGTAGACGAGCTCATTGGCCCGTTGTCACCTCCTTCTCAGGCTGTCATTGGACACGACCTCCGTGCACCCTTCCCGCCATAAATTAAAACTCTAAACCCCTCCTGCTCCCTCCATTGCGCGCTTCCCTTGTCCACCCGCCCCGCCCATGTGAATTATAATAATAAACATAATATGAAGATTTAAAACAAAATCGGTGTTATGGGAAAATCCATAATTATTAGTCAACTGGCAGATGATACCACTGTTGTGATACCACTTTCTTAAGGACAACGACCCCAGCTATAGCTTTTACGCTATTCTCAGATGCATTTGTTGTGTTTATGCTTATAGCCAGCATTCATCATGAGGGAACATTGGTTGGCAACACCACGTGGCCAAATCAAAAGTGTTGTGGGTGCGTTCTCTCAGCCTCACGAAGGTATATGGTGACTGTTTAACTTAGTGATTGCAGGCTTCAACATGAGGCACACTAGGGTACTCATAGCGGACAAACACCGTTTAGAGATGAAAATACAAATTGCACTTTTTGAGAGACAAGTGGTTGGCTCTTAAAAGAGCCTTTGTGGTTAAGTAGTGGGGTGAAAGCCGTAGTAGAACTTTTACTTGGCTTTGGCGGGCTTCTCGGTTTTCTTGGGGAGCAGCACTGCCTGGATGTTGGGCAGCACACCGCCCTGAGCGATGGTCACACCGCCCAGCAGTTTGTTCAGCTCCTCGTCATTACGGACGGCCAACTGCAGATGACGGGGGATGATACGAGACTTCTTGTTGTCGCGGGCGGCGTTGCCGGCCAACTCCAGGATCTCAGCAGTCAGGTACTCGAGCACGGCGGCCAGGTAGACCGGTGCGCCAGCGCCCACACGATGGGCATAGTTGCCTTTGCGCAGGAGCCTGTGGACACGGCCCACTGGGAACTGGAGTCCAGCTCGGGAAGAACGGGTCTTCGCCTTTGCTCTGGCCTTGCCTCCGGTTTTACCTCTTCCTGACATCTTGAAACTTAAAGCGGGTTCTGTGCTAGTTAAAGAAAAAGCGGATACTACTTGGTCGCTTGGGGTGGTGTTCTTATAGCTCAGCCTGACCAGCGTTCATTGGCCACCGGGTCGATGACACCTCATCCAATCAGCAACCCGGATACGCGCGCCTCTTCCCGCCGCCCAGCGATTGGCCGCTGTTTCACTCGGCCTTTGTGAGTTTCCCTCGCGCGCCAGAAATCAAAGTTCAAATCAAACCAATCATTTCCTAATAATATACTAAATAGCGAAACAATACTCCTTATTGGCATTACAGCGAAAAGTGAAGTGCATTAGGCTCTCACAGCTCTCCCCATACGCAATGCAGTAGGCTACTACTAGAGCGAAAAGTTGACAATTTCTATCCAAATAACGTTATATAAAGCAAACTACCGTATGTCGATATTGAAAGGTATTTTGTGGAGTCTAGCATAGAACCCCCCCCCTCCTCGCTCACGCAGAGACCGAGTGAGACAATATATCGTTTTTTTTAAATATGTTTGTGTAAAGTATTAAACTCTCATTAAGGCCATTTCAATATTTAATATAGCTATTATTCTCGTGTGCATAGGTCAGTGATTGAGACTGGTGTAAATCGGACCTTCTTATTTGAGAAAGTTCCGTTATGTCGACATGGATGAAAATGCACTTTTTATGGAAAGGTGGGTGGCTCTTAAAAGAACCTTTTTTTGTGGTACAAGTGTCAACATGAACACTGTCGTGTCAACACAAGTTTACTTCTTTGGGGCTGCCTTCTTTGCCTTGGCTGCTTTGGGCTTCGCTACCTTGACGGCCTTTTTGGGGCTCTTGGTCGGTGCTTTCTTGACAGGTGCGGGCTTCTTAACCTTCTTGGGGCTCTTGGCAACCTTCTTAGCGGCGACGGGCTTCTTTGCGACTGCCTTCTTGGGAGACTTCTTAGCGGCGACGGGCTTCTTTGCAACGGCCTTTTTGGGAGACTTCTTAGCGGCGGCGGGCTTCTTTGCTACTATCTTCTTGGGTTTTGCGACGGCGGCTTTCTTCACCGTTTTCTTGACCGCCTCCTTGTTAATCTTGAAAGAGCCGGAGGCACCGGTGCCCTTGGTCTGGACCAGAGTGCCTTTAGTGACGAGGGTCCTAACGGCGACCTTGACGCGAGAGTTGTTCTTCTCCACGTCGTAACCACCGGCAGACAGCGCCTTCTTGAGCGCGGCCAGAGACACGCCGCTCCTCTCCTTGGATGCGGACACGGCCTTCACGATGAGCTCGGCGACGCTGGGGCCAGCTGCTTTCTTGGGCCTGGCTGCTGCTTTCTTCTTGGGGGCCTTGGCCGGAGCGGCGACGGCGACGGCGACGGCTGGTGCGACTTCTGCCATGTCTGTAAAAAGTGTCGTTTGTTGCGGGCTACAAATCACTCTGCGATGCTGCTCTGTGATAATGAAGCTCAACCCGGAGATGGGGGCTGGTCTTAAACGCGACATGAGAACCGTACAGACTCAACCCTCTATGCTCGGCAATCTGGGCTGACAAAATGTGCTGGCGTCTGTGTTTTCTCCTCGCCAATAATGGGCCAAAAGTCACCGATGGAACCGACTTGAGGTCCAAATTTGAACGGACCAGCGAGCAGACATGCCTCCGTTCAGAATAAAATCATGTGGGCCGCGAAGGCCTCGTGTATTTTGTTGTGATTCGCTCAAAACCCCGCCGTTCCACCGTCGGAGGGAGCGATGCGCACAGCTTTCCCTGTGCTATTTGTGTCCTAAACTGCTTAAAAATGGATCCTGCACTTTGCTAAGCGGACACATGACGTCATGCATTTATTCTAGTTATCATTTTGCAGTCTTAATAGCTTTAAGTAGTCAATGTCTTTGCTAGTATAAGTGGGGTGTCTTGTGTCAAAATGTATTTTGAGCTTACTTGGGACCATTGCTGCAATTTAAAGTTGTAAACTGCAGAGGTATTCTGGGATGAGACAGTTAGGGTCACCACTGTATGAAAGTATTGGTTTATTATAAGACAGCAATACCGTGATGTCCAAATCATATTGGTATGCATAAAAAAAGACAGAACTTTATTTTATTATTTTATTTGTACGTGTTGTGTGTGTGTGTGTGTGTGTGTGTGTGTGTGTGTGTGTGTGTGTGTGTGTGTTGGGTGGTGGGGTTGGGATTGTGCGTTTTTGGAGGTGGGGAGTGGAAATGGGGGGATGTGTGTGAATTGGAATGGAGTAGGGGGGATAGTTGGGAGGTGTGTGTGTGTGTGTGTGTGTGTGAGTGAGAAGAATGTCACTTAAGATCCATTCTGGTGTGTAGGCTTGCGAGATCGTCTAGCAACTGCAGCAGATCTCCATGTCCTGCTGGGCTGGCTACTGCGGGAGCGTTTGGCTGAGCTGCTGACGTCTCCTCCTTCACTCTGGCTGGCTTCTCAACTGATAAATAAAGCAAACTACCGTATGTCGATGTGGGCCTAAGAAGTCTCAACTGGCTTGGGCCTGCCGTTGGATAGGTTGCAGGGAAGATTGCCTGGCACCTGACTGGCCTCCATGTACGTCTGCTGCAGAGCACTCTGGGACAGGCCTGTGAGGCACTGTGAGGCCTGCTGAGATAGCCAGGGACATGATCAACCACCCCCTATAAATAACAACGGCTCTTTTAAGAGCCACCCATCTCCACACAAGAGAGTTGATTCAATTATTATAACACATTTTGTCAGGCCTGTACATTCAACGGGTTTAGCTGTCATGAAAAAAACATTCGTTGCCAAATCAATGTCAACGCAAGTAAATGCGTAGTCTTGGCATTCCACGACTAGAAATGACCATCCCACATGCACTCTAGAAAGAAAATGGTTACTTGGATTATTACGCACACAACACAGTGCAGCCCCTTTTGTTTTATATTGCGCATCTAGTGATAATAATAATGCATGCCCTTGTCGTACCATCCCAAAAGGACAATTCCTGGTAGTAATCGCTAGGCTGGTAGGGAGTTTGGGGGACTTGGTGTTCTATATCGTGGAGCTCCGCCCCATAGGGGAGCTCTGCTCCTATTGGTTTACCCGCTACCTAAAGTAGCTAATGACTGAATTTTTCAATGCCTGCGCCCACCTGGGGTGCTATATAAAGGGGCGTACTTCGCTCCATCATCCTCCCAAAAAGTTCAGCACGGGTTTATATCTGAAGACTGAGAAGGACGACTACTAAGACTGGAGGACCCGCCAGACTTTTCCCTTCAAGATGGATCGTCCGCCGCCTATGGAGAAGTTCCTCCGGGACGCCTGCCGCTGCGACTTCCAAGCAGCGGAGGACACTTTTCAGCGGAGGAGACTTTTCCCTTCAGCGATGGATCGTCCGCCGCCGACCACGAAGAAGTTCCTCCGGGACACCTGCCGCTGCGATTTTCTAGCAGCGGAGGACAAGCAAGAACGGCGTTCTGGGCAGGCACCTCCCCAAGTAGGGATGGTCCCGCCCGCTCAGCCGGCCCTGACATCACGCCGCCCTCACCCAGCTGAGTGGTCGGTGCCGGTGTCAGAATCAGAAAGCTCTGATGAGAGCGAGCGGCAGGTAGAGCACGTGCTCCCCGCCCTCGCCGGTTTGTGGGGGTCGCCTGATGACAAACGCGGTGGTGCAGCAGCGACAGATGTGGCTGTCTCTCACCACCATGACCGGGGCGGACCGGATGGCCCTACTGAATGCTCCAATAGAGAGACAAGGGCTATTCGGTCCCGCCATGGACACCTTGACGGTGCGCCTGGCCGCGATGGAGGAGGCTAAGAGGCACCTTGCCAGCCACCTCCCCCTCCAGCGACCCTCCAGCTCTTCTTCTTCCGCCGTGGTGACGACTAGACCGTCAACGGCTGCGAAACGGAGGTTTCGGTGTGATGCGGCACTGGCTCCACCTCTACAGACGGAGCCATGCCCCACTCGGCATCCCCAGCCCCCGCCGCTGACCACTGGGAGGGCCCGCTACGGCCCCCCACGGCAGCGTGGCCCGGTTTCACTGGCGGAGGGGTCGGTAATGACCCCACCACCGGTTTCCTCTTCATGGCTGCTACCTCATAAAGAGGTAAAAGAAGGAAAATCCCCAACTTACTTTTTCAGTAAAGGTGATTTTCCCATGTTATCTACCGGAGCGGAGACCCGCCTGCCTTGTCGGAGCGTGGTCCAATCGCTACCGGTTAGAAACGAAGCGGAGACTGGCCCAGCGTACCAGCGTGTGGCCAGCTCTCTGCCTAACAGACTTACCCCTATCACGACACAAACGGGGTTAAACACCCCTGTCTGTAGCCGTATAGAGGGACCGTTATTTACATCAAAAACCCCTCCATGTCTATCAGGATCTGGCCCAGCTCATGAGCGTGCGGCCGGTTCTTTGATTATCAGGCATAATAAACCTGCGTCAATAAAGGGCATTGTTACACATAGCAAACACTCTTTACAGACGGCAGCCCATCCCTTTCTTAATGACCCCACCTTGGGCTGTGCCACCTCCTCGGTGTGCAGCGGCGGCTGGGGTCATACAGAAATTCAAGCTTTTTCTGTCGACTGCACCACAACAGACGGCCCAGCCGCTGTCGTTGCGTTATGCAGAATGGCTAGAAGGGGCAGGTATTCTGTCGGGCTGGCTGGACAGGACATTGAGGAGGGGATATGCACTACAGTTCATTCAGCCTCCTCCGCCCTTCAGGGGCGTGAGAGAGACTGCTTTGTCCTGCCCGATAAAAACACGTGCGCTCCAGGAGGAGATTACGAATCTCCTAACAAAGGGCGCAGTGACAATGGTTCCGAGGGACCAGTGGGACATGGGGTGGTACTCCCCGTATTTCCTTGTCCCAAAGAAATCCGGAGGCATGAGACCCATACTAGATTTAAGGGTCCTCAACGAGAGAGTGGCGAAACGCCCCTTTCGTATGTTGACGACGAGGCGCCTTCTGTCTTGTATACAGAAGGGCGACTACGGAATCAGCATAGACCTGAGGGACGCGTATTTTCATGTGCCAATCACAGAGAGGCACAGGAAATTTCTACGTTTTGCCTTCCAAGGGAAGGTTTACGAGTACACGCGCCTGCCCTTCGGGTACGCGCTTGCTCCTCGAACTTTCTCCAAATGTGTGCAGACAGCACTCGAACCACTGAGGCGAAACGGGATACGCATATTAGCATATCTCGACGAACTACTGGTCTTGGCCCAATGCCCAAATCGAGCCATTCGGGACGCAACCTCACTGGTGCAGCACCTCACTCAGCTGGGGTTAGCTGTCAACTGGACAAAGAGTGCTCCGTGGCCGGCTCAACAGTTTTCCTATCTGCATTCAGTTGGATACTGCCAAGATGAGGGCCAGTTTATCGGCACCACGGAGAGCGACACTGACGTCAGCTCTCCGGGTGTGTCGAGTGACAAATACAATCACCGCTCTGTCAATGATGTCCTTACTAGGACTGATGTCTGCAGCCCATGTAGTGGTCCCCTTAGGCCTATTACACATGCGCAGACTGCAGAGGTGGTTCGCACGACTGCGACTGGATCCAGTGAGACACCGTCGCAAGTTGATTGTAATACCGAGATCGGTCAAGACCGACCTGAGCTACTGGAGAGACCCGCTCGTCATCGCGCGCGGAGTCGCCATGGGCAGACCGGCATCCCACTACCCAGTCTTCACGGACGCGTCGTTGACTGGGTGGGGAGGAGTGTGTCAGGCAGGTTCGGTGGCAGGAAGATGGGGACCGTTAGAGACGCGTCACATCAACCTGCTGGAACTCGAGGCGGTGAAGTTAACGCTACTTCATTTTGCCCCGGTGTTAAAGGATCTGGACGTGTTAGTCAGATCCGACAACAGGACAACAGTAGCATACATCAATCGTCAAGGGGGAGTACGCTCAGCGTCACTTCATCGCCTAGCGACAGATATATGGCTGTGGGCAGTCACACACCTGAGTTCGCTAAAAGCTCTCCACATTCCAGGTCTGCTCAACGAAGGAGCAGATCTGTTATCACGGGGAGGCCCGAGGGACGACGACTGGAGGTTAGCACCCTCCATTGTGTCTCTGATTTGGGCACGGTTCGGGCAAGCAGAAGTGGATCTGTTTGCGTCCCGGACGAATGCGCAGTGTCGCCTTTGGTTCTCCCTGCGCGAACAGGACAACCCGCCATTGGGAGTCGATGCATTCGCACACCACCCATGGCCGAGGGTCCTGTTATACGCGTTCCCACCCCTGACATCTATCCTCCCACTGTTGGCACGAGTGAGGTCAGAGAGGCTAGAGTTAATTCTTGTAGCCCCGGACCGTCCCGGAGCCCCGTGGTTTCCGGAACTGATGGAGATGTTGGTAGAGGGCCCATGGCCCATACCTCATCGACAAGATGCACTCTCTCAAGCCAGAGGCTTGGTGAGGGGGCCGCCTATGATGGGGGGCCCCCTCATGGCCTGGTTACTGAGAGGGATTTGTTAGAACGCAGGGGTCTGACAGACGCGGTCATTCAGACCATTCAGAGTGCGCGCGCGCAATCCACTGCAAAGGGATATGCGGCGCGCTGGCGAGTGTTTACACAGTGGTGTGAGGGACAGGACGTTGACCCTGTCTGTTGTCGGGTCGAAACGTTCTTGTGCTTCTTACAGTCGCTGTTGACAAGGGATTGGCGGCGGGAACTATTAAAGTTTACGCGGCTGCCATCTCAGCTTGTCATGAGGGTTTTGCGACAACGACACTGTTCAGTCATTCGCTGGTTAAGCGTTTTTTGACTGGAGTGTGTAGGCTTAGACGCCCTCATAGGACTCTAATGCCAAAATGGGACCTGTCGATTGTGCTAGAGGCGCTGTGCGTGCCCCCATTCGAACCCATTGACACTGTGTCGTTGCGTTTATTGTCTCTCAAGACGAGTCTACTCCTCGCCTTGACTACGGCTAAGCGAGTGAGTGATTTATGTGCTCTCTCGACACGGGCAGATTGTTTGATCATATCTGATGACGAAACAAAAGCTGTGTTACGCCCTAACCCGGCTTTTATCCCTAAGGTTAATCGTGGGTTTAGGGTTCAGAGCTGTGCTCTGAGCGCCTTTTTTCCTCCTCCTCACGGAGAGAGGGAGAGGCGTTTACATTGTCTATGTCCGGTGCGCGCGTTGGCACAATATGTGAAGCGCACAGCAGGACTGAGATCTTCTCCCCAGCTTCTGATCTGCTACGGCGGACAGAAAGCCGGGGCACCACTCTCGAAGCAGAGGCTGTCCCATTGGATTTGCGAGGCTATTAGCGAAGGGGCAGCCCGTGCCGACTGGCATTCGGGCTCATTCCACCAGGGGCATGGCCACATCAGTGGCCATTCTCAGGGGCGTGGGAGTGGAGGAGATATGTGAGGCGGCGTCTTGGTCGTCGCCATCACCTTTTGTACGGTATTACTTGAAAGATATTTCTTCCTCCTCCTTTTCTCATTCTGTCCTCAGTTTTGCTGATGACTGATGTAGTGGGGAAGGCACTTGGATTACCCTGGTCATGGGGATTCTATTCAAGTGCTGTCAGGATGAATACGGATGTGCCTGGGGAGGGGACCCTCCTCCAGGACATGTTCCGTTAGATCAACAACCCTGCGTGCTCACGTAAGGGTTAGATCAGTGATATTTCTTCCTCATCCTTTTCTCATTCTGTCCTCAGTCTTGCTGATGACTGATGTAGTGGGAAAGGCACTTGGATTACCCTGGTCATGGGGATTCTATTCAAGTGCTGTCAGGATGAATATGGATGTGCCTGGGGAGGGGACCCTCCTCCAGGACATGTTCTGTTAGATCAACAACCCAACGTAAGGGTTAGGTAAGTGATATTTCTTCCGCATCCTTTTCTCATTCTGTCCTCAGTTTTGCTGATGACTGATGTAGTGGGGAAGGCACTTGGATTACCCTGGCTGGGGATTCTATTCAAGTGCTGTCAGGATGATTACGGATGTGCCTGGGGAGGGGACCCTCCTCCAGGACATGTTCCGTTAGATCTACAACCCTACGTGCTCACGTAAGGGCTAGATCAGTGGAGCAGACTCGGTGTGGGTTGGGCCAACTTTTTAAGGTTGTCTTGAACCAACATCAGTGGTCAGCTCCGGGTGCCGCTGAGATTGTTTTCGGACTAATAGTCTCAGTGGGGGTACATTTGGCCTCGCTCGCTCCGCCTAAACCAATAGGAGCAGAGCTCCCCTATGGGGCGGAGCTCCACGATATAGAACGATAGTTATGGAGATAGACTCCAGTTCTATGAGTGGAGCGGAGCCCCATAGGGCTGCTGGCCCACTTCGACTTGTTCAAACCCGGCTGTTTTGTATGTTTGGGAGAATGATGGAGCGAAGTACGCCCCTTTATATAGCACCCCAGGCGGGCGCAGGCATTGAAAAATTCAGTCATTGGCTACTTTAGGTAGCGGGGTAAACCAATAGGAGCAGAGCTCCCCTATGGGGCTCCGCTCCACTCATAGAACTGGAGTCTATCTCCATAACTATCGTTTCTTGCTATAGGCGGTCCTTTATATCAGGGAACGCCCATTGGGAAAAATATTATTGATCGCCCCCAAATATATCACTGTAACCCTAACCCTAAACACAACTATGTAATATATCACTGTAACCCTAACCCTAAACACAACGATGTAATATATTATTATTATTATTATTATTATTATTATTATTATTATTATTATTACCTTTATTTTACCAGGCGAGACAATTAAGAACAAAATTCGTATTTACAATGCCGGCCTGTAGAAATAGCACTGTACACACAACTATGTAATATATCACTGTAAACACAACTATGTAATATATCACTGTAAACACAACTATGAAATATATCACTGTAAACACAACTATGTAATATATCACTGTAAACACAACAATGCAATATATCACTGCAAACACAACTATGTAATATATCACTGTAAACACAACTATGTAATATATCACTGTAAACACAACTATGCAATATATCACTGTAAACACAACTATGTAATATATCACTGTAAACACAACAATGTAATATATCACTGCAAACACAACTATGTAATATATCACTGCAAACACAACTATGTAATATATCACTGCAAACACAACTATGCAATATATCACTGCAAACACAACTATGTAATATATCACTGTACACACAACTATGTAATATATCACTGTAAACACAACTATGTCATTTCAATAAAAATACACAATGAAAACACTTGTGTTGATTATAGACGCTTAATGGCACGTTTTTAATTTTCAAAAGATTGCATATATTTTGTATTGACTATAAAATAGTATTAATGCATTTAAACATTGAGACAAGAAGCTGTCTTCTGTACCCGCTCTTTGGGGTAAGTAGTACAGACACATCTGTTTACTTGGAGCTGGTGTATTTGGTTACGGCCTTGGTGCCCTCGGACACGGCTTGTTTGGCCAGCTCACCGGGGAGCAGCAGACGCACGGCGTTCTGGATCTCCCTGGAGGTGATGGTAGATCCACATGTGAACGCCGTTTAAACTATTATTATATTTTATTATTTATTTTAAATCCACCTGTCCCGAGAAATTGGTCATGCGTATGTATGCAGTGTAGTCACTCCTGTCCATTATATTAATAGAGGAAACCGTTTTGGACAACTAGTGAGCAACAAACAAGTGAGGAACAAAAAAGGCGCGCAAAACCTCCGGCGCGTTCAAGGACTGGAGTCTTTGAAAATTGTAATTTCGTATATATTTTGGTATCTGTTACTTACTAAAAAATGAAGAAGAGTTCCTGAGCAAATTTAAGACTTGTTTATTCAAAAAGAAGCAGGTTACACAGCATGGCCCCTCAAATGGAGCTGATGGTCCGAATCGGTCACAGGATGGATGTGAAAAAATAAAGAGAAAGAGTCCATCTACGTAGCGGACTTTATACCCTGTCACTATTATTTCGCTGAGCCAATCAAAACAGAGTCCACGTCATTTTAATTTGGTTAGATACAAAGTTTTACCAGTGAGATCATAGTAGGTGAGGTCATTTTCTGGCCTGTAAATAGGATGTTATTGTCTTATTATAATGCAATTCACCCTATGGTCTAATACAATTCTAATGCAATTTATGTTATGGGCGTCTTGTTGGCTCGGGCCCTAATGCAATTATATCTTCCCATGATGATATTACATCCTCTGCACATGCATGTCAAAAGGCCATTGTGTGTATTTAGAGGCCCACCGCTATAGTTACAGAGCATGAAAATACACTACACAGCCCCCCTCGGAACACGCAGAGTGTGTTCCGAAACTAAACGACAGACAGAAAAACTACATCAACCCATCAACTACATCAACAACATCAACACACCAACACATCAACACATCAACACATCAACACATCAACATTAAACCACACTCAGTTCATCATGCATAATACAAAAACTGAGATACAGAAATTTCCAACGACCGATGTTTCCCTCGTCCTCGAAGCGGCAGGGTCAGAGGTTGCTAGCACATGGCCCCAGTTGGAGAACAGCCTTTACCGCTGTCTCAGATTGATAACACTTCCATAATCAGGAGCTTCCATTGTCGCGTAACCATTACATCACTTCACAACCGACATCAATCACATGATATAGAAAGAAACAAACAGGAACCGAAGCAAACAATCACAAAACATCACTTAATAAATAAATCATCAAAAGAGGAAACAAAATCAGAAAGCAAAGCAGAATCCAGCTTTTGCTCATCAGCTATGTCGGCCATCATCAAAGCATTAACCGGAACATCAGAAATACACTTTCCAAAACATTTGATTAAAATACCAAGTAACATAATACAGATGATAATGACAACAAGAATAATAGCGACGGACCTGATCATATTACCAATACCTGAAAAAGCAGAATCAAAGAAATCCAATGTATTCCAACCGTGTTCTTTACGTAAATCCTCTATACCCTTCTTGTTAGATTCATGGAAATCATACAGAGCGTTACCAGAATCCGAAATATAACTGCAACATTCACCGCCTATCAAAGCACAAGTACCACCCTGACTGGCCAAAATAATGTCCAAAGCCATTCTATTTTGGAGAGCTACATTCTTAGTTTCAGTCAATTCAGTAGCCAGGGCAGATACTACAGCATCCGAAGCATTAATGTGTTTTTCAAGAACGGATGATAGGGCACTTAATTCAGTCTGAGAGTTGTAGACACCATAACTTGGGAATATTAGGCCAAAAAACTTCTGAGCGGTAGATAACGCCCTACGACTACGATGGGTTGCTTGTTTGTGAAGTACAGACATCTCTTCCCGAGTAACTTTCCTAATCAAAGGTATCAGATGAGCTAAATAACAAAGACCCTCACTCAAAGCAGGAAGCTTAGAGAATGCATTATTATCACACACAAGAAACACACCCTCCGGGAGTTGAAGCTCCGTACCAGGATACGGGAAAATGACACCACCTATACAAGACGCGGCCCCTAGCTGACGAAGCGCGCTGCCCTTGAGCCGAGATTGTATGTCAATACAGGTTGTAATATTTACGAGAGGCATGACCTTAAGCTGCGTGGTGCTTTTCTGCCGTCTGGTAGTATTGGTATCATGTAATTTCATTTGAGGCACCATAGCACAATCAACAACTTTACATTTCAATCCAGAAATAACAACTGAACCTCTCCACCGTGTAGAAGTCACACTCCCAGAACATAACAGATGAGGACTCAATGCAGTACCATTCAATTGAACGAACATAGCTTGGATAATATATATCTTCTTCGGACCTGTTGGTTGTGACAAATGTGTAAGCCTATCAATAATAACCTTCCCCACACCGCTAGGCCTATGGTGTTCGTTAACTGCTGCTGTCAGACGTTCCAACACACCAATATCCACACCTGCATAGGAAGAATTTAAAGGAACCAGAATCGTGCTGGGCTGACAAGAAGAGCTCTGGTTCTTGCCCTGTAAAACAAATTGGGCTAAACCCTGCCAATTATAATGAAACCATTCTGCTTTAGTTAACGGTATGGGGAAAAACATAGGAGCAGATGTACTTACAGGGACCTGTTGACAAATCCAGCAATCAGAATAATTCATTTTTGAAGCAAAATCTTTCATGATACTAGTGGCAGAATTAGGGTGGGACCGTGTCCCCAGGTGATTAGAATCATACAACAAATAATCGTCAGTAGCGACTACAATCACCTTCGTAGAAGCCTTCACAGCAACATTTTCAACCTTTCCTGGTAACTCAACGTGAACATATTCATGCACAAATTTCTCACAGTCCAACCTATAGTAGTGTGGATAGTCAGGAGCGTTCCTACAAACTTTGTCCTTGAAATTGTTGGATTCACTAGACACCTGTTCACCGATATTACGTCTAGCACACCAATACGAGTTCAACACCTTGTCAACATTAGTTAATGTCACACGAGTTTCTTGCGTGTTGCTTGAGTGTTGATTAAGTGTAACATATTTAGCATCCAGTAAATACCACTCGTCCGCTTCGGCGGTATAGATCAAACAATCATCAACAGTACAACGTGAATGTGGGCAAATAAAAGATCTACCTGCTGTGATCATTCTTTTCTGACGTCCAGGCATAACAGTGTGTGATTGAAGTGTAACATTGTCCAAGGAAGTCAATGGGGTAGGAACACTAAGGGGTATATTAGTCTCTGAAACGGCATGGCTTGAGTTTCCTCCTAATTGGCCTTGGTGTATCACGGGATCTGTCTGGTTGGGGTGTATCACTGACAGGTCTGTGTCTCTCAATGGTACCTTGGTCCGGGCAGCCGCCCGGGTTGCTGACATCTCCGTCTGGAGCATTGTCAGGGTCGGAAGGGGTGACAACAGGGGCAACACCAGGCTTGGTAGAACCCCCCAGAGGGGTGTCGCAGTCACTGGATCCTTCACGATCTCCCTTGGCCCGCTCATCTCTGGGCTGGACAGGGTCTGGGACGAGGCCCCCGGCATCATCTGCATCACGGCGCAGATACTCACCAACATCTTCGTCAGCCTGGATGTCCAAGCTGTGGACTTCCTCGTCCCCAGGGGTCTCCTCACCATCCTGCTGAGGCTCTCCCTCATCGTCCTCATCGGGTGCCTTGATGCAGTGATGAACGTGATACCAGGTGGGGGACCCCTTGATTTGGATGGCAGTCCCAGTGCACCGAACGACCTCGTATGGTCCTTCCCGTCGAGCCTCATGCCACTTCCGTCTGTAGACCTTCACGTATACTTTGTCACCCGGTTGCAACGCGTCCTTCCTCTCCTGTGCGTTCACCTCCTCTTCACGTTCCTGTTTGTGGAGCACATAAGAAGAGATACTCTTTTGCCGGTTAGTCATGTACTGTACATAGGCTTTCATGTCACTCTCCAAGAGAGCCAAACTTGGCCCTTTCCCACTGGTTCGTGCACAGGGAGCTGTCATTATTCTCCCCATAGCCAGTTCATGGGGAGTCAAGTGCAGCCCTCGAATCTCACTGGAACGACAGGCCATCAATGCAAGAGGGAGTCCTTCCACCCAATTAAGACCTGTATGCTGACAGACCTTAGAAAGACGGTTCTTAAGGACCCCGTTCATCCTCTCTACCATCCCCTGGCTTTGAGGTGAGTAAATACACCCAAATCTCTGCTTGATTCCCAACTTTTGTAGTATAAGCTTTACCGTCTTATCCACAAATTCCTTACCATTGTCTGACGCTATCCTATCTGGAATTCCAAACCTAGGTATGAATTCCCTGCATAGGAACTTTGCTACAGACTGAGCATCCTTTTTTCGAGTGGGGCATGCTTCTACCCATCTGCTGAACCTGTCCACTACAACTAACATGTACCTGTATCCTGCAACAGGACGAATCATGTCCACATAGTCAATCACCAAATGTTTCATTGGCCCGTTTGGGGTAGGGATATGCCCAGTTCCCACTGGTATTCCAGGTCTGATATTGTTTTTCAAACAGACCACACATTGACCAAGGATATGGTCTATTTGTTCCAATAAATATGGAGCCCAAAAACCATATTCCTTGGTGATCTTGCGTCTTACCTCCCCCCTGGCCACATGTGCTAATCCATGGGCTTCCTGTATCAGCATGCCTAATAAATCTGGGGGTGCCACAACCAGTCCCTCATGATTTCTCCATAGACCTGTGTCATCCTGACTAGCCCCCCTTGTTAACCATAGGTTTTTGTCTAGCGCATTTGCCCCACTCTGTAACATCAACAAATCCTCAAGCGTGACCATGCCCTGTAACTGTGTTTCATGTGTGACCAGCAGAACTTTACCTGCTTTGTCTGCTCCTGTAATGGCTTTGGCTGCATCATCTGCAGCCCTGTTACCTTGTGTGACATGTGATGAGTCAGATCTGTGTGCGGCACACTTCACTATGGCTAATTCCCTTGGTTTCATCATGGCTTGTAACAGCTTCATGATTTGAGCGTGGTGCTGAATAGGCGAACCATCAGTTTTCTTAAAACCCCGTCCCTTCCATACAGCTCCATGTAGATGACACACATTATGGGCGTAGGCAGAGTCGGTGTACACTGTCACTCTTCGTCCGGTTCCCAAGTTGCATGCTTCTGTGAGGGCAATCAACTCAGCCAATTGAGCTGAACAAGGCTGAGGAACAGCCTCGGCTTGTTCCACAATGAACCCTGAATTTTGGGATCGGACTATGGCATACCCAGCACGTAAACTTTCTCCTACCCGGTAACAAGATCCATCAGTCCAATACTCAACGTCAGCTTCCTTCAAAGGCAAAGCTAGTAGATCTGCTCTAAGCTTAGAGTACCTCATAGCTTCCTTCACACAATCGTGTGGTTCCCCATCTTCTGGGGTTGGCAAGGTCTCTGCTGGGTTAAGTGTGTTACATCTTAGTAATGTTACATCTTCCCTTTCCAACATCCTGTAATAATTCCTAATCCTAGGCATCGTCAAAGTATACTTGCCTTGATTCAAAAGATTCCTTAGACTGTGGTGGCAGAGAATGGTAATTGGGTACCCCATTGTTAAGGTTGTTGCCTTCTCGTACATAAGATATGCCCCGGCCATTGCTCTGTAGCATGGCGCGAAACCCATTTCTACCTCTGAATATGCGACAGAGTAATAGGCTATGGGCTGTGGACTAGGTCCAATGCCTGTTGGTTGCGTAAGAACAGCGCAGGCATACTTCCCTTTGGCTGAAGAAGAAACATACAATCCAAATTCTTTGGAATAATCTGGAAGCGCTAAAGCTGGCGCTTCTTGTAATTTGTGTTTAATTGTCTCAAACGCCAAATCAGCTTCCCTTGTCCAAGTAATGCAACATTGGAGTTTATCACTACCTGTTTCCTTAATCATCCCCCTCAATGGAGCGACCAGTCTAGTGTAATCCTCCACCCATGCTGAACTATACCCAGTAATGCCCAAAAACATCATCATTTCCCTAACCGTTCGTGGTTTTGGAGCCTTCTGAATAGCTTCCAAGTGTTCGTTAGTGACACTGCGATGTCCCTGTGTAATAGATTGTCCTAAGTAAGTTACCTTTTCCTGGCAATACTGTAGCTTCTTTTTAGACACCTTGTGTCCCTTCTCCGCCAAAACCTTTAACAGTTTAACGGAATCCCTGTGACATGTTTCTTCATCTGGGGCACAAAGGAGTATGTCATCCATGTACTGAATGGCAGTACTACTTATCGTCTGCCCTAACCCGTCTAAGTCCTCCTTCAAGACCTGATTAAAAACATGAGGACTGTGTTTGTACCCTTGTGGCATTCTGGTATATTGATAATGTTGACCTTTGTAGGTAAACCCAAATAACCCTTGACTTTCTACACTAAGAGGTATAGAAAAGAAAGCCCCGCATAAATCAATCACTGTAAATACTTTGGCTGTAGATGGAATCTGAGTCAACAGCACATGAGGATCAGGAACTTCGGCTGGATAGCTGACAACTACCTCATTCACAGCCCGTAGGTCATGTACCAGACGATATGAACCATCAGGTTTCGTTACTGGCAGAAGAGGTGTGTTACTTAACGGATATTGAGTTATCTTCAAGACTCCTGCCTCTAACAATCCTTTGATCTGTGGCTCAATTCCATCAATTGCTTCCTGCTTCAATGGGTATTGGTTTTTCCAAGGGGGTTTTGCACCCGGTATGAGTTCAACTCTCAATGGACGAGCTGATTTCACAAATCCAATGTCTGTACTGTTCTTTGCCCACAGGTCTGCTGGCACATTCTGTATCATTTCTTCTCTGAGGTCTTTTTCAGGTTGTACAGGAAGGATTAGCTGGTTCATTAGCTTCACAGTCTGCGGATGTCCTATTCCTTGAGCAGAGATCATTAGTTTTGTGAACTGTCCATCAATGCTCCTCCAGATAGCAGGGTTTTCTTTTGTCGTTACAAATCTGGCTTTTTCTGAGTCTGCCATCATTGCCCCTAAATGCTTCTGTTTATAGTGTTCAGATATCATAAGTGTCACATGAGGGATGCTACCCTCAATCTTATGCTCCTGATCTAGATAAGTGTCACTGTTTATCTTCATAGCCACTCCCTGAGGGCCTAGGATTATACAACTTGTACTAAGCTGTACCTGTTTTGGCTGATGCTTCAGCCACTCATCTGGGTTTGCATCTGCAACTTCTCTAAAATACTGGAGTGTACAATGCAATGGATCAGTAGGCCTTCTGGCCTCGGACATGTGTGCCAGGATATAATTGTCCCACATCCTTGCTGGTTCCATTAGGTCTGGGCTAAGCCCTCCCACCCAATACACCATAGATGCGTTGTTGTCCATTATGACAGACAGTTGTCTGTTCTCTTGTGGCACTGTCACCCGACAGCCGTCAGGTGTGCATTTCACTGTACAGTTCAATTGGCATAGTGCATCTCTCCCTAGTAGCCCTATTGGCGTGTGTTCTGATACAAGTATTGACAGATCTGCTCTCTGTCCTTTGTACTCTAAGCTTACAAGCTCAGTAGTAGGGATCAGCTGTTTAATTCCCTCGAATCCGATTGTCTTCACATATTTCCCAGACATAGGAAGGTGCGTGGCATCTTCAGGCTTCAGACAGGTGTAGGCTGCTCCACTGTCCACCATCAATTCTAATGGACGTTGGTTGACCGACACCCATATGGTAGGTTCATCTTCAGGCCTGTTTGTCACCACCAGCTGGCACCCCCCTCTCGGATCTTCTGGGCACCCCTATAGCCCAGCTGCTGGGCCTCCGTAGGGGTTCACCACTCCTGGAGCCGGTGTAGCAGGGGGCCTATATCTTCCTTTTTGTTTCCCCCCTGCGCCCCCCTGGTTCTTCTTCCAGCAGGTACGGGCTAAGTGTCCATCCTGGCCGCATTGGAAACATGGTCCTAACATCTTCTTCCCGGCTGCGGTCCATCCCTCTTGTGGTGGTCCTTGGCCAGGCTGGTTGTATGGCTGGTACGGAACCACTTGCACCCCTGGTGGCCCCTGTGGGTATGGATACCCCCCTTGTGGCCCCTGTGGGTATGACTGGGGAGGGACAGTTTGCAGTTGCTGTGGTTGAGATGGGACCTGTAGGGCTATGGTCTGCACTCTCTCTCTGGTTTTCTTGCCTTCAGTCAATTGTACTTGAGTTAGTTTTCTGAGTGAGTCTTCGTCTTGTGCCTTCTGTATCTGAATCTTCTTTCTAAATAATTCTACTTGGTGTGCTACGTTGTCTATATAAACAGCCTTGTTCATGTGTCGTAGCCCCACCACTTCTGCTAACTTGTTCTTAACTGGGGTAGGGAGACCTTGTTGAATCTTTTCCCTGATTATGGCTTTTTCTAACGGGTTATCTTCGGCATCCTTCCCTGTCACACTTCTCCATTGAGAGTGCACACGGGCTACATAACCTCTGGGATTCTCATCTTCTCCCAGTGGCATCACAATGATATTGTCTGGGTGAATGTGAGTAGGGTATGTCTCTCTGATTGCCTTCCACAGCCTGCCTCTGTTTGCTGCGAAGAGCTCTGGGTCATAAACTGATGTACCGATATATTTATGAAGTCCTGCCTTCGTCAATATTTCCTGCATGGTGTCCAATCCTGTAATAAAGGCTAAGAGTCTTTTCAGGTCTCCCATCGCGGCCTGCGTCCCTGTCAGTCTCACGTCCATCTCGTTAGTCCAAGGGTGACCCCCATCTTCTAGGACTGGGAGTTTTTCGATCACTTCAGACAGATCTGTATGACCCCAAGGACGATATTCTATCTTGTTATCTCGAAACAGCACCGGGAAGATCCCCTGAATTTCCTCTTCCTCCGATGCCTTCCCTCTTGGTCTAAGGCCATAATTGCTTACTAGTGGCTCCGTTCTTTCGTCCCACCTTGGTGTCGCTGTAGACCCTGGGAGGTTCGGCTGGGATGTATGATGTGATGACACTTGACGATATTCTCTTGAGAGGTTCGGCTGGGATGTATGAAATGATGTCACTTGAGCTATCTGTTCTTCCAGTTCCTCTATCTGTCGTATACAACTTTCCTCCTCTCTTAGGCTTCTCTGGAGTTTTCTTGCCCTCTTTCTTAACTCCTCCTTATCCTTTTTCACCCTTTCTTCCTCCTCTTCCTCCGACATCCTCTTCTTTTGCTTTAAGCTCTCTTTCTTCTTCTCTATCTTCAGAGACTCCTGCTCATCTTCAGAACCACTTTCTTCTTTTCCCTTTTTATAGCGTCTTGTCCTTCCCTGTTTTTCGGCCCTGGCTATTAGTTTTCTGATCTGAGCACTGTAACCTCCCTGTGCATTGCTGTCAGCACCGGAACATTCGCCTTCACCTCCACTGCCATCTTCATTGTCATCTGTCTTGTTCTCTGGTTCGAAATCCACGGTCACTTTCGCTCTTCCCCTCTCTAGTACATTATCACCCCCATCTTTGATAGTGAAGGCTCCGTTCGTACTTAGGACGGGGACCTGAGGGTAGATCCGCTGAGAATTGTCCTCCAGTATCTTGGCATAGGGAGGAGGACTGGAGATTGGAGCTGTGTGTGAGAATGGAATGTTCACTTTCTCTTCCATTGCTTTGGCCAATTCATCTCTTTTTTCTGGATCCATGTGAGCTGTTTTCTCATTCCAAGCTAATGCTACTTTCTGCCCCTCTACCTTGAAGAGGTCTAAAATAGCTAACTCTAACCTGCGTTTCTCTGATCTAATCTTTCCTTTTTGATGCGCTTTATGTGCATTGATAAGTATCTCCAATGTTGCAATTAATTGTAAGTCAAAGGTGCCCTCTTCTGGCCATGGTTGTTCAATGTCTGCCCAACGAATATTCCATTTCGTTGACATTTTGCTAATCTCCTTAACAAGAGGATTCATTTTTTCCACTATAGCCACAGGGGATGAATTTGCTAATATTCCCTTATCTGTATTAACAGCCCTCACAATGTTACTGGGTTTGGCTCCCATGTCTGAAATATTTATACTGCTTAATATGCTGAAAATATGCTATAAGGTGTACTTTTCTTACAACCCACCTTCTGTTGCCGTATCTGCTAAACAGATGCTAGTCCAACTTTTAACTGCGTCAACTGTCCACACAGAACATTACAATTCAGAACAACGGATTGTTTCAGTGGTATTGTGTATTATTGACTTAAATGTAATCTATGTGTGTGTGTTTTAATTTAAATTTAATTAAAATTTTTGATTCAATTTAATTTAAATTATTTAAATAATTATAACTAATTAATCACCAACAATCAACTATCACTATTAATTAATATTAATTAATTATTAATAATCATAACT
>NC_137688.1:67002156-67339656 GCF_963989245.1 Nansenia antarctica | reverse complement strand
TGGTGTACTTGGTCACGGCCTTGGTGCCCTCGGACACGGCGTGCTTGGCCAGCTCACCGGGGAGCAGCAGACGCACGGCGGTCTGGATCTCCCTGGAGGTGATGGTAGATCCACATGTGAACGCCGTTTAAACTATTATTATATTTTATTATTTATTTTTAATCCACCTGTCCCGAGAAATTGGCCATGCGTATGTATGCAGTGTAGTCACTCCTGTCAATTATATTAATAGAGGAAACCGTTTTGGACAACTAGTGAGCAACAAACAAGTGAGGAACAAAAAAGGCGCGCAAAACCTCCGGCGCGTTCAAGGACTGGAGTCTTTGAAAATTGTAACATCGAGTAATTGATACATATGCCTTATACATGCTTGTTATTTTATGTATACTTTCTGCCTGTTTTAACCTGCTGTGGCTTTCACTCCTGAATTATGTTTTATTTGTGTTTCTACTTGTTATGTAAAGCACTTTGAGACCCTTGGTCTGGGAAAGGTGCTGTATAAATACTGTATAATTTTACTTACTTGTTACAATACACACAATCAGTACAGCATATAAATTCGACTGATTTGTAGCACGCGAGGTCAACTCACTATGGAATTGCTTTCTTTTTTTGATAGGGTGGGTGGCTCTTAAAAGAGCCTTTTGGGGTAAGTAATACAGACGAAAATCTGTTTACTTGGAGCTGGTGTACTTGGTCACGGCCTTGGTGCCCTCGGACACGGCGTGCTTGGCCAGCTCACCGGGGAGCAGCAGACGCACGGCGGTCTGGATCTCCCTGGAGGTGATGGTACGACGCTTGTTGTAGTGGGCCAGGCGAGAAGACTCACCGGCGATACGCTCGAAGATGTCGTTGACAAAGGAGTTCATGATTCCCATGGCCTTGGAGGAGATGCCGGTGTCGGGGTGGACCTGCTTCAGGACCTTGTACACGTAGATGGCGTAGCTCTCCTTCCTGGACTTTCTTCGCTTCTTGCCGGTTTTGGTGGCGGTCTTGGAGACGGCTTTCTTGGAGCCCTTCTTGGGCGCAGGCTTCGCAGGCTCAGGCATGTTGATAGTGGCTCGTTACTTCTTAGATACGAATGAAGAGGCGGCAAACGCACACCCGAAATATAAAGGTGGGGCTATGCAAATTAGGGGGCTGCTGACATCCACTTCCAAAGCTCTAGCCTGCCTCGCGGGTAAATACATTATCTGCGCACGCGCGAGCTCCTCCCCCCCACCCCTTCCTTACTTTTTCACTCTGCTGTCGGGTTGCCTTGTTTCCGATGGCGATATGAACATGAAAACGTCAAGAGGAAGATTGAGAATGATATACATAGAACACCAAGTCCCCCAAACTCCCAACCAGCCTAGCGATTACTACCAGGAATTGTCCTTTTGGGATGGTACAAAGGCATGCATTATTATTATCACTAGATGCGCAATAGAAAAAGGGGCTGCACTGTGTTGTGTGCGTAATAATCCATAATAACCATTTTCTTTCTAGAGTGCACATGTGGGATGGTCATTTCTAGTCGTGGAATGCCAAGACTACGCATTTACTTGCGTTGACATTGATTTGGCAACGTATGTTTTTTTCATGACAGCTATACCCGTTGAATGTACAGGCCTGACAAAATGTGTTAACAATGGAATCAACTCTCTTGTGTGGAGATGGGTGGCTCTTAAAAGAGCCGTTGTTTTTTGTAGGGGGTGGTTGAGTTTACGAATAGTTTAGCCGCCGAAGCCGTACAGAGTACGTCCCTGGCGTTTCAGAGCGTATACAACATCCATGGCGGTGACGGTCTTCCTCTTGGCGTGCTCGGTGTAGGTGACGGCGTCACGGATCACGTTCTCCAGGAAGACCTTCAACACACCGCGGGTCTCTTCATAGATCAGGCCAGAGATGCGCTTCACACCCCCACGGCGAGCCAGGCGGCGGATAGCGGGCTTCGTGATTCCCTGGATGTTATCACGGAGAACCTTGCGATGACGCTTGGCGCCTCCTTTTCCGAGTCCCTTTCCTCCTTTACCTCTTCCAGACATGTTGAGTTCAGTACGATTATGACTTCGATGAAGTTGTGGGTTGAATTTATCTCAGCTACGAGGACGTGATTGAGACCAGGTTCTACAGGAAGCGCGCGCTATCGCTTGCCTCTTTTTTTCTTGTGGGGAATTTTTGTAGAGGGAGGAGCTTCTACTAGGGACAACGTTTGGCATTACGGGCATTATTGAAGCAAAAGGACATCGCACGCACACACACACACACACACACACACACACACACACACACACACACACACACACACACACACACAATCAGTAAAAGAACATAACATTAATCAAGATGTTTGGAATGGTCTGATAAGATTGATGGTGGATTTACTGGTGGCCTTCTACCGCGGCGCAGTGGAGAGCATCCTCACCTACGGCATCTGCAACTGGTTCTCCAGCTGCACAACCGCGGAGAGAAATGCGCTACAGAGAGTCGTGAGAACAGCCCAGAAGATCACCGGCGCCCCCCTCCCCTCTCTGGAAGAGCTGTACAACACACGCTGTCTCAGGAAGGCCTCCAAGATCTCCAGGGACCCGACCCACCCTGGGTACGAACACTTTACCCGGCTGCCCTCGAAAAGGCGGTACAGGACCATGGCCGCAAGGACAAACAGACTGAAGCACAGCTTCTACCCCAGGCCATCCAGGCCCTGAACACAGCAAAGACCTAGGTTCTGGGCCCTGGACAGTCTGGACGGATTGATGGCAGCTGCTGGACTGAAAAAATCAGGTGTAGTGCTGAGGCACAAATATGTACATTTCTAGCCTGCAAACTGCGACACTTCAAATGAATGTGCAATAACACTATGTGCAATATGACAACCCTAGTCGTCTATCTGTACAGTATAGTGGATAGTGTACATAGCCTTTATTTATGTAAACCAGCTCCTTCCCTTCTTGTGTTTTTTTTTCTTTCCTAGCACCAGGGGAGCCACCCCTCCTAAATGTCGTTGTTTGGTACCTGTACTATAGCAATGACAATAAAGACCATTCATTCATATAGTATAGTGGATAGTGTATATAGCCTTTATTTATGTAAACCAGCTCTTTTCCCTTCTTGTTTTTAGTATTTTTTTCCTAGCACCAGGGGAGCCCCCCCTCCTAAATTTCGTTGTATGGTACCTGTACTGTATTAATTACAATAAAGACCATTCATTAATTCATTAATTCATTCATTTTCGGACTTTGTCTACATGTTACGGTACATGTGGTAATACGGTACATGTGTGAAAACTAGGGTTAGGGTTAGGTGCTACGTTGACTTGGTACATGCTGGCATGTCTAACCCTACCCCTACCCCTAACCCTAACCCTAACCTTAACTGTAGCACCCTAGCACCTAACCCTAACCCTAGTTTTCCCACATGTACCGTAACATACACACTAAGATTGAGCAGAAACAGGCAGGGGCTCCTACTTCTACTGCCATCTACACGAGTTCTGCTGTACTGAAAGATTAAATTCAACAATTCACCTTTATAGCATGTGACCTCATATTGTGCTGAAACTAATTAGGGCATAACAGAATCAAATCTATTGTTTTGGTTAAAAGATGTCGGATTAAAACTCTGACATCTCCGGATCCGGTCCATGGGCCTTAGTTGGACCACGTCTGCTCTAGTCCCTTTAACTTCAGACCACGGTCCTAATCATCACTTTGCTCTAGTCCCTTTAACTTCAGACCAATGTCCTAATCATCACTTTGTGTACAGTACATAATGTGTGTGTAATATGATATGAAGTGAATGTTTTCTCTTTCTGTGAATGTGTTTGTGTGTCTGTAGTGAATGCAGTGGATATCTTACTACCACCAGAGCCCCAGACCAGAGCCCAGTTTTCACAAGGTGAGTCTCTTTATCCTGAAGTAGCTAACAGTCTCTCTCCACTGATACTCTCCACAAACCCTGAGATATAATTAGAGAGATCTAGGAGAGGGAGAGACTCATGAAAAATAGGCTCGATATCTTACTCCTCTTATTTCTCTGATTTGGTCTCTGCTCTTCTCCCAGATGCCTGTGAGCTCACACTGGACCCAGACACACCATGCAGTGAATTCGGGAGACACACGCCATGCAGTGAAAATTGGGAAAGACAGGTACCAACCCCAGCCTCCAGAGAGATTCAATAGGGGGTCTCGGTATGTGCTGCGTAGTTATCAATGGTAACAAAGGGTGGGAGCCGCCACCGTTGAAAAAAGTCCTGCCAACCTACTTGCCACCCCAGTTACACAGACCAACTGATATCATTTGTTGTATTTTTATTATTGGATCTTTATTTTTTTTTTTTAAACTGTTGCACCCTATTTCATGCACCCGAATGGTTGCACCCTATTTCACGTGGAGAGATTTGAATTTGCCTGCTGAGCTGTCTCTTGTGCTGTGCGGTGTGCCTGTTCAGGTAATGTTAAATGTGGTTTTAATTAATTATGTTATTACGTTTAGAATTCATTACCTAATGGATATGTTTAGTCAATTAATGGATGTTTTGTTCATCAATGTAACGTTATTTGCTAAGTTATGAAGCGAATAAGTTTTGCAGTTCAGCTGTTAGCACTAGCTAAGTTAGCTAGCTATTTAGCTAGCTAGATATCGTAAGGGTCTCTCTGGACGCTGTTACTGGGAGGTTGAGAGGAGTGGTCAGCAGTGTTGCCAGATTGGTCTGATGTTTACCAGCCCAATAAGTGCTCAAAATCCGCCCAAATTGATAAAAACCAGACCAAATATTATAGCATAGAATATATAATAATTATACATATCAAAAACGAATAGAATAGAGTAAACAAAGGGACTGCTCAAATACCAAAAATAATATTTGTTGATTGTTTCGATTAGCAATGCTGTGTCAAAGTAATGACAATGCTTAGTCTTGTTTCATGTTCAATGCAATGGCAAAATATGATCATGGAAGATAACCTCAATTCAATCATGGTATTATCATATGAAATCAATTTCCATGTGACATCCTCTATAGTCTCAATGAATGTGCCTTTTTAAAACCAACCCCCAATTGAATTGGCAATATAATAAAATGTGTTAATTGCACATTAGCATGGTCTGCAATTAAACACACATTAGCATGGTGATCACAGCATATTTAACACAGTAAACACAGTCTCTGTCAAGTTATTTTTAAACATTTTTTTTCATGGGAAACCAGGCCAAATTCTGTGCACCAGCCCAAGCCCAATTTTACCAGCACAATGCAACCTAAACTAGCCCAATTGGGCTGGAAGGGGTCTTTGGGCCTTGTTGGGGTGACAGTGCTGAGCTGTGTAATATTAGAGCTCCCCATAAGTGAGTGATGCTTTATCATAACCTACTATTCTGTATTCTGTGATTTGGTTTTAAGAGTAATATGTAATTATTTCCCACTTCAATGAATCTCAGAGAGTTGACTCTCAGATTGAGCTCTCTCTGTGAAATCTAGAATCTGAGATTATTGAAGCCCAATCCTGTGATGGTGTCAACAGTCAGAGGATGTTCATATCTGGTCAGACTGGACCTCTATTACATATTCCTGGGGTCAGGTCATCTTCATTTGAATGATCCAATGATTGCAAATAGGACATTTGTTTTCAATGTTTTCTCAATAAACTGTAAAAGAGATTATTTTATTTTTTAGAGATTATTATTATTATTTTCTACATTTAAATGTTTTCCTTGTACAATGTAAATGACCCTAACCATCAAATCAGATTAAACTTTATTTACAATACATACTGTGGCACATTTAATTCACATATGCAGTATAGCCTAACGTGTTTTAATAACCCTGACATATTCAATACAATACAACATGCTTTTATAATCATGTGCTCATTGTGTGTGGATTTATGGCAAATTCTTCTAATTGAATCCATTTTAAATTGAGTCTATAACACCACATAATGTGGAAAATTGAAGGGGTCTGAACACTGTATATATACATATACTATCTATTTTAAGAACAGCCTATGGGGGTACCGCATTTTGATGTCCTCCCAGCACCATTAAGCTTTAGCCGAAGTAAATCACAGACCTTGTGTGGAGAAAATCCGTGACCTACAGAATACACTGACTGACCCTAATTTACTTCGGATTATTTTACACAAGGAGTGCTTATCATAGTTAGACCATCACAACGAATTCACACATTAAGGCCTTATGCTGTTGTGAATTGGCCTACATGTATTTCGGTTACCGAGATGGCACGGTCAGCATCCATGCAGGCTACTCATTTGAGTCGTATAAGTTATAGATTAACGCCCTACACGGGTGGTAAATGGAAACACGCCTTTGAGGGAAATATTGAGGTGGCTCTTAAAAGAGCCTTTGGGGATCTACTGTTAGATCAGGGTGGTGATCTTAGGCGCGCTCTCCACGGATACGGCGGGCCAGCTGGATGTCTTTGGGCATGATGGTGACTCTCTTGGCGTGGATGGCGCACAGGTTGGTGTCCTCGAACAGACCAACCAGGTAAGCCTCGCTAGCCTCCTGCAGGGCCATCACAGCAGAGCTCTGGAAGCGCAGGTCGGTCTTGAAATCCTGGGCGATTTCTCTCACCAGGCGCTGGAAGGGCAGCTTGCGGATCAGCAGCTCGGTGGACTTCTGGTAACGACGGATCTCCCTCAGAGCCACGGTGCCGGGCCTGTAACGGTGAGGCTTCTTCACGCCGCCGGTGGCCGGGGCGCTTTTACGGGCAGCCTTGGTGGCGAGCTGCTTCCTGGGGGCTTTGCCGCCGGTGGATTTACGAGCGGTCTGCTTGGTTCTGGCCATGACGATATCTTCCTTCGGTCAGTTGGAGTATAACCAATCTCAACAGAACGTTGTACATTTATAAACCCCCAGTCGTGCCCCGATTGGTTGGCGACTATAGACGAGCTCATTGGCTCGTTGGCGCCTCCTTCTCCGGCTGCCATTGGACACGAGCACCGTCCACAAATTCAAACACTTATACCCTGCCGCGCGCTTCCTTTGTTTGGCCCCTCCCCCAAACCGTTGGCTTCAAAGAGATGTAATTCCGATATCTTTTGTCAATGATAATCTATCCTTTAAATTATTATTTTTGAAAGCCAAAACAAATGTGAAGATACAAAAAAGTATGTAATGTACGACTATATGAATACAAATGAACAAGAACAGTGTAAACATTATGTACAGAGATCAGCGTGGTGCAGACACTTATTTTGTCTTTACGGTGGTTGTGTGCCATTGGACGTCCTTTAATCTCGCTGCTGTTGTGGACATTGTTGTCCTCTATCCTTAATCTATAACTTCATCATTGTTGTCCTCTATTCTAAATCTATAATTTCATTATTGTTGTCCCCTATTCTAAATCTATAATTTCAACATTGTTGTCCTCTAATTTTAATCTAGTTTCATAACTAGTTGTCCTCACCCAGTTCATACAAATGATGAACCAACAAACGCAAACTATTATTATGGAAGAACAAGGTCCACTACACAAGGAAGGGGTGATGTTTAAAACCGTAAAAAAGGACTAAACGTTATTTCAAATGCTGAGGCAGTGACATCACGAGGATGTTTTCTGCCCAACCCTGTGTAATATGTATGGGTGCGTTCTCTGCCTCGTACATGAAATCACAATTAGTGTTCTTCACAACATGAAACACTCATAACGCAGACAAACAGTGGAGGGAGAGATGGACTGCACTTTTGGAGAGAGAAGTGGTTGGCTCTTAAAAGAGCCTTTGGGGTTAAGTAGTGGGGTCAAAGCCGTAGTAGAACTTTTACTTGGCTTTGGCGGGCTTCTCGGTCTTCTTGGGCAGCGGTGTAACAGAGTTGGGAATGTATGTTTAGCTGTGGTGAATGTAGATGAGTTTCGCCGTGCTTTGAGCAGCCCTGGTTGTTGTTGGAGCCCCCCTTTGGAGTTTGGGTGTACTGCAGGTCTGCACGTTCGTTTGTCCTTCTCTTGTTGCCGTACTTGCGGTGGTGCGTCAGAAAATGGCCGCCAGCTTAATGGGTATGTGCTAGGGCTGCACGATTAATCGATTTTAAATCGAAATCGCGATTTGAAATGATGCGATTAGCTAATCGCAAAGCCTGCGATTTGCCTGCGATTTTTTTTTTTTTTTTTTTTTTTTTTACTATTTAGCAGACGCTTTTAATCGAAAGCGATTTACAATTACGAATTACAGGGACATTCCCCCTGGAGTAACTGAGGGCTAAGTGCCTTACTCAAGGGCACACTAGTAGTGGTGTGGTTTCAGGCGGGATTTGAACTCACACAACCTTCCGATCACAAGTCCAACTCACTAGACCACCACTACCCGTATCGGATACGTCATACAGCGCGTCGGATTCAACGTCAATGAACGTCAACGTCAATGAACGTCAAAAATGAACGTCAACAATGAACGTGAACGTCAATGAAAATAGGTGATAGATAGATTCATCCAATCACCTGCCAAGTATTTTTTGAAAGTACCTGCCCTTTTCCAAACAGCTTCCAATTAAGCTTTCCTAGATGGTTGTGTGAAACAAACTACCTGAGTTAGGTTAGTAATGCTCCATCACATGTTTTAATCTGAAGCTTGATTTTAAAGCAACCCAACTTTAAAGCAACCCAATGTAAGTTTAGTTCTTTCACTCGTAGCTCGGGCTGTGGATGTGCTAGAGGAGGGAGCCTCTAAGTCCCCTGAAGACGTACAAACAAACTGCACGTTGATACGACCTTCCTAGCCGGAGATATGGCCACACTTTACAAAAACTTCCTTTTTTTTTTTTTTTTTTTTTTTGCTATTAAAAAAATAAATAATCGCAAATTAATCGCAATCGCGATATCTGTCCAAATAATCGCAATTCGATTTTTTTCCCAAATCGTGCAGCCCTAGTATGTGCGCATGTAAAACGCTCCTCGTGTTTTGTTGTTTGTATGGAGAATCTTGTAATGTAGGGTGAAAATGTTGGTGTAGTACTGTGCTGTTTGTTTTTACATGTATTGTGATGTATTGTGATGATGTGAAACAGAACATTTATTGTATGTTGTTTTGAACGTGCAGATTCACAAGCAGACCAGAGAAGAATTGTGTTCTATATGTCTTCTCTGCAGGTATGTCGCTCCACATGTTGTTTGTAATTGTTATTTGTAATGTTTGAGGGAAGTTTGTGTTCTTTCTGTGAACAAACTGTCCTGATGTGAAATGTACAAAGGCGGTGGTGCGTCAGAGAAAATGGCCGCCAGCTTAATGGATTCACAAGCAGACCAGAGAAGAATTGTGTTCTATATGTCTTCTCTGCAGGTCAAATAAACGAATTAAATGAAAGAAGTTTGGCTGTTTGACCATCGTTACACTGGTGCCGTGACACGTCGATCTCAAGATCAGCTGAACGCCGATCTCCGTGGATGCTGCGTGGATGCCAGGTCTTAGTGTGATAGATCAAGTGTGGTCAGAGTATTATAGTAAATGGTCATTCAGTCTGAGGTCTGTGATTATATCAGTTTAAAAAGTGCTTTGATTGTTTTGGTTTTTATGTCCTGCTGTAACTTTATATTTTTTTTAAACATTATTATTATTATTATTTTTTTCATTCAGTAATATTACACAACGCAAGTCTGTACCACTATGGCTCAGAGGCCAGGTTTTAATGATGAGATTTTTGCCAGTCCAGTGTTGCCTATGGGGAGGGGTGCATGGGGGGCATGTCAGAGCAGAGCAGACAGTGCTGTCATAGACATTGACAGTGACATCGACATTGACAGTGCTGTCAATAGTAGGGAGGTGGGGTGTTCCCAGTTGTTTACTGACAGTGGTAGAGGCACAGGGTCAGGTCAGGACCCAGGTTGTGCTGCTGTCGGACAGTTTACAGGGGAGGCTCCTCCCACATCCACACCCAGTGTTAATGACACTGAAGCTCTTCATCACCTTTCAGACATGATGGGTCAGCTAGGTGCTCAGATTGGCGAGTCCATTGTAACCAAGTTAATTTCAGCTGGTGTAGTTCACTCAAGTAGTATGAGCAGTGCACACCTCAACTGCACATCGCCTCCAGATCCTGTAACTGATCCTAATGTTGTTAGACAGGAGGTTCCGTGCGTTACTGTGAATGTAACATCAGACAGGGAACCACCAATGTTCCGAGGTGATAGTTCTGATAAGTGTTCAGTCCAGGACTGGATTGACATGTCTAAAGCTTATCTGAGAAAGCAGAAATGTCCAATGCATGAACAGGCTGAGGAGATACTGGCAAGGCTGATGGGTAAGGCAAAGGATGTTGTGAGGGTTGGTTTGCGAAGCGATCAGACACTTGATGTGAAGCAGAACCCTGATCTCATCTATGATATCCTTCTCAAGTACTTCAGTGATGTGTCATCATGCCTCCCGTTGTCAGATTTCTATGCCACTCTACCCAGACCCAATGAGAACCCTGTAGACTACTGGTTGAGGATCAACAAAGCAGCTGATGTAGCTGGTGAGGGCCTTCGCAGACAAGGTAGGAGGATGGAGAACGTGGGTGAAGAGGTAGCACGGATGTTTGTCAGGCATTGCCCGGACTCTGGACTATCCTGTATTCTGGAATGCAAGGCTATTGAGGAGTGGAGCTCACGAGACATACAGTTGAAGATTGATAATTATCAGAGAGAGCTGAGAGCCTCTGGCAGGACCGGTAGTTCTGTGCCATTGAAGAGCCATGCCACCGCCCTCCACACTGTGCAGTCTCATCCAGAGCCTTCGATTCAGTCTGTGTCTGAGCAGTGTTCCACCCAGTACCCCCCTGCTCCTGCCCATAGTCCAGTGTACCACACACAGTGTCCGCCTTCTACCCTCATTCCTTCCCAGGACCATGCTTTAGGCCAGCTTCCGTGCCCCTCCTCCGCGACTGCTGTGGCCCAGAACACTCAGCAATCTGAAGACAGGATTCTTGCTCGCATTATGGAGAGTCTGGAGCAGATGATGGGGAAAGTGCAGCAGCGTGACAGTGCTCCTCGTGGCGGAAGATACCAGGGTGGCGCCCGTGAGAAGGCCTGCCGAGTCTGTGATGACAGTAGACACACTACCATCTCACACTGCATGTCAGAGAGGCTGTGCTTTGTCTGTTTAGCCCCAGGTCACACAAAAGTTGAGTGTCCCACCAGGTCGTCCCGAGCACCTCAGCCTCAGGGAAACTAGGTGGCCTGTATTCAGAGGGAGAAAATATAGGTCGCCAAGTAAACTCCCATTGTGAGGACGAATCTAGTGCTGAGACAGTGTATATAGCTCTCAAAAGCTCAAGTGATAACTCTGAAGATATTGTTTATCAGAATACGCATACAATTAGTGGTAGTGACAGCCTTTTCTACACACCTGTGACAGTTGGTAATACAGTGACTCTAAATGCTATGCTAGACAGTGGGTCTATGGCTTGTACAATGAGTAAGACGGCAGAGGGAAAGCTTAGAGAGGTTGGAGTTGCTACAGAGCATAACCAGTTCAGTTCAAATGTGGTGCTTGTTGGCTGTGGTGGTCGCCGTGTCAAGCCTGAGTCAGCTTTCAACGTGGAAATGGAGGTGTATGGCTGTAGGATTATGGTTCCCACTCTGGTAGTTGAAGGCCAGCATGATGAGTTGATACTAGGCACCAATGTTATTAAATATATCCTCCGGCAGTATAAGCAATGTGATGGCTACTGGAAGGCTGTGTCTACGCCCTGTCCTGCTGGCGATCCAGAATCTGAACAGTTTCTCTCGATGCTCGCTGGTCTGAACCGTTGGCGAGGTGACGTCATACCTGACAAGATAGGCACAGTCAGGTGCAACTCAGCCGTGTGTCTTGAGCCTGGTCGGGAGTACCTGATGTGGGGCAAGCTACCCAAGTCCACTATTGTGTCTCCTGGTAGCGCTGTGATGACAGAGCCCACATCGTGTCGCTCAGCTCCAAGAGGGGTTCTGGTGGCCAGAGTTGTTACTCCTTTGTGGGGAGACGGATGGGTTCCATTGAAGCTGATCAACTCGTCCGACAGGCCCGTCTTGGTAAGACGCAATGCTAAATTGGCCGACGTCTTCTCCTGCATTGCGCTCGAGGACATGGATGAGACCGGACCTGCTGAGGTCCCACTACTCAGTTGCTGTCAAGTAACCCCGTCCAGTGAAAATGCGGCCCGCACTGTTGATGAGGAACTGAAGTACATGGGATTGAGTGGGCTCGACATACACTCCTGTGACGTGTCTGAACAGTGTAGAAGCAAGATGGCTGACCTGGTTGTACGCTACAAGGACATCTTCTCACGCCATCACCTGGATTGTGGAGAGGCAAAGGGCTTCATACATCGCATTCACCTCTCAGATCACAGGCCATTCCGGCTCCCATTCAGACGAGTGCCCCCCAGTCAGTATCAGAAGTTGCGCCAAGTACTGAGTGAGATGGAGGAGAAAGATATAATCAGGAAGTCAACCAGTGAATATGCATCTCCGTTGGTTCTTGTATGGAAAAAGAACGGAGATCTCCGTATCTGTACAGACTTTCGCTGGCTGAACAAGAGGACCCTGAAGGATGCTCACCCTCTCCCTCACCAGGCCGACTGCTTAGCTGCACTTGGAGGTAACTCCTTGTTTAGTACTATGGATCTAACCTCAGGGTTTTATAACATGCCACTACACGAGGATGACAGAAAGTACTCTGCCTTTACAACACCTATGGGCTTGTATGAGTATAATCGCCTCCCGCAGGGCCTCTGTAATAGTCCTGGGAGCTTCATGCGTATGATGACTAGCATTTTCGGAGACCAGAACTATCTGAGCTTACTGGTTTATCTGGATGATTTATTGGTGTACGCCCCTGATGAGAGGACATCTCTGGAACGCTTGGAGATGGTGTTCAGTAGACTGCGTGGTCATAACCTGAAATTGGCCCCCAAGAAGTGTTTTTTTCTCCGGAAATCCGTCAAATTCCTCGGCCACATAATTAATGACAACGGTGTGTTGACTGATCCCAGCAAAGTTGAGAGCATCGCAAAGATGACAAGTGCTGACCTGATGGAAGCGGACGGTGTAACCCCCTCACAGAAACGAATCAGATCTTTCTTGGGGATGATCAATTATTACCAGCACTTTGTGCCTAGCTTCTCCGCTATTGCAAAGCCTCTCTTCTCTCTGTTGACGGGCCAGAAGAGAAAAGGGAAGGTGAAACAGTCCAAACAAAGGTCACAAAGCAGGAAGTTGAAGGTTACTGACTGGACCCCCGAAACGGAGCAGGCTTTCCAGAAGCTGAAAACGGCGCTGGTTGAGACGGCTGTCCTGGCTCACCCTGATTTCAGCCGTCCCTTCATGCTGTCAACGGACGCGTCCCTTGATGGCATCGGTGCTGTCCTGTCGCAGATCCAAGAGGGTGAAGACCGAGCGAGGCCAATCGCATTCGCCAGCAAGTCCCTCTCTCTGTCTCAGAGAAATTACCCAGCCCATCGGTTGGAATTCCTAGCCTTGAAGTGGAGTGTCTGTGACAAGTTCAGCCATTGGTTGAAGGGGCATGATTTCACTGTTTGGACGGACAATAATCCATTGACTCATATCATGACGAAGCCCAAGCTGGACTGCTGCGAGCAACGATGGGTGGCTAAGTTAGCGAGCTATAACTTCGACATCAAGTACGTGCCAGGCCCACAGAATGTTGTCGCTGATGCCTTGAGTCGTGTGCCTTTCGTCAAGCAGAGAGTCAGTCACAGATTACTTGAAGAGCCCTACAAGAATCTCCTCTCCGAAGTCCAGGATGTGTCGAGTGCTTCTGTACAGGACGCCTTCCGGTCGTCCAATGATAGTGGTGACACTCCACGCCAGGTAGAGAGTTACGCTCAAAGTGTCCCATCACCTCTGCATGTCCACGCTCAGTCTATGGAGATGGATGAAGTGTCTGTTGTTCTACAGTCATATGACGATCTGTGGGAGGTCGGAGCAAGAACGCGTGCTGTAGCAGTCTTGCACCATTTGCCTCAGTTAGTCCCAGGTGGTCAGGACTCACTTCCTGCTTACAGTGAGAAGGAACTCCGGGATGAACAGCTCAGAGACAGAACTCTCTCTCGAGTCTTGTACTATGTGGAGAGACATCGGAGACCCTCCAGGAGAGAGAGAGATAAGGAATCAGTCACAGTCATGAGGTACCTGAAGCACTGGGAGAAACTTGTTGTGAGCAATGGGATACTCTACAGAGTCTCGAGGGATCAAGTCGTGAAGTCAAAACGCCGCCAGTATGTGGTTCCTGAGTCTAAGAAAGTTGAAGTTCTGAGAGGTGTTCATGACCATGCCGGCCATCAAGGTCAGTTCAGGAGTCTTGGCTTGGCCAGACAGAGGTTCTTCTGGCTCAACCTCGACAGAGACGTAAGAGACTACGTCCGTAACTGCCAGCGGTGTATTGTCAGTAAGACTGTTGAACCTGCTGCGAGGGCGCCTTTGCAGAGTATCACATCAACCAGGCCACTTCAGCTGGTTTGCATTGATTTCTGGTCAGCGGAGGACTCAAGGAACAAGTCAGTTGATGTGTTAGTTGTTACTGACCATTTTACAAGAATGGCCCAGGCATTCCCCTGCAAAGATCAGTCAGCCAAACAGGTGGCGAGAGTTCTATGGGACAAGTTCTTCTGCGTCTTTGGGTTCCCAGAACGTATCCACAGCGACCAGGGAGCTAGCTTCGAGAGTCAACTAGTGAGTGAGCTGCTCAGAGTCTCCGGTGTCAGAAAGTCGCACACAACCCCGTATCACCCGATGGGTAACGGTAGTGTGGAACGTTTCAATAGAACTCTCGGTAACATGATCCGAGCGCTTGAACCAGAGGCAAAAATCAACTGGCCGAGGCGTTTGCAAACTCTGACGTTCATGTACAATAGCACAGCGCATGAGTCAACTGGCTATGCACCTTTCTATCTGATGTTTGGGCGTACTCCTCGTCTCCCTGTCGATATACTCTTCCGGACAGTCCTGAATGATCCAGCTGTGGTCAGCTACGACAAGTATGTGATGTCTCTCACGAAGGATCTGAGAGAAGCTATGGTCATAGCCCAGGAACATGTCATAAAAGAACAGCACCGTCACACAGAGCTCTACAACAGACGAGTAAAAGGGCCCACCATTGACGTCGGAGACCGTGTGCTGTTGGCGAACAAGAGAGAGAGAGGAAAGAGAAAGGTGGCTGATCGTTGGGAGTCTACTGTATACACTGTGGTGGATAGGAACTCTGAGACTCACACATATAGGATACAAGACACTGTCACTGGACGAGAGAAGGTAGTCCACCGTAATCTATTGTTGTTGGTGAACTTTCTGCCGGTGTATGATACGAGTGTGATCTCTGACCCAGTTTCATCCCTGTCTGCTGTTCATACATCAAATGAGCCAAGTGACATGTCCGTATCGGAAGTGGAACAGGATTCCTTGCCTGGGGAAGTGAGTAGAGGAACCGCGTTCGAGTCGGAGAGAGTGGATTCCTGTCCTGGGAGTGAGGGAGGGGAGGTTGAAGACATGGAGTATGGGGGAAGAGCTGTTCGGGAGAGGGATGTTCCCTTGACTGTTCCAGAGCCCAAGGATCCCAAGGGAAGAACCCTGGAGTGGGTCACCCAGTTACCATTCCCTGACCACTCACGGACAGAGGCTACTAACACTGTAGTGTCTTCAGTCTCGTTTGCCCCTCAGAGGGTTCCCGAGCAGATGGCTGAGGAGCAAATGGTAGATCAGTCCATTAACTCTGATTCTAGATTTGTGGTTAGCGCTGATGATTGTACTGATGTTTCTGGTAACACAAATCAGACAGATGATGCTAGTGACACACAGCGTACTGACACTTTAGCTTCTGTCACACAGTGTGAACATCCTAGTACAGTCACACAGGTCAAGTCCAAGTTTGGTCGCCTTATCAAACCAGTTGACAGATTGATTTATACTATGTCAGGACAAGACATTATCCAAGACACTAAGTCAAACATTCGAGCTGTTTGCAGGTCAGTGTTCCAGGCTTCCCACAGTTAGATAAGCCGAAGCTCAGTTCAGTGCATGTATACACTGTGCACACTGACATCCTATGACATATAGGTTTGTTCGTTATTCTGATTGTTTCATAAGAGGTTGTGGCCTCTTGAAGGCTAGTAATACACAGTGAAAATAGGGTCTTGTGGGGTGTAGAACGCATCCTACCGCCAGTAGTTGGTTGGAGAGGTAGTTTACCTCTCTTTCCACTTCATCCTTATAGGATACTTTTCAAGTTGGCTGTCCTGTCCTTTGGCGGCCCTATGTAATAGTGTAAAAAGTAAAAAGTAGTATTTAAATGTATAGTTGCTGCTCAAGGTTGGCGAAATTCAGGGGAGGTGGGTGTAACAGAGTTGGGAATGTATGTTTAGCTGTGGTGAATGTAGATGAGTTTCGCCGTGCTTTGAGCAGCCCTGGTTGTTGTTGGAGCCCCCCTTTGGAGTTTGGGTGTACTGCAGGTCTGCACGTTCGTTTGTCCTTCTCTTGTTGCCGTACTTGCGGTGGTGCGTCAGAAAATGGCCGCCAGCTTAATGGGTATGTGCGCATGTAAAACGCTCCTCGTGTTTTGTTGTTTGTATGGAGAATCTTGTAATGTAGGGTGAAAATGTTGGTGTAGTACTGTGCTGTTTGTTTTTACATGTATTGTGATGTATTGTGATGATGTGAAACAGAACATTTATTGTATGTTGTTTTGAACGTGCAGATTCACAAGCAGACCAGAGAAGAATTGTGTTCTATATGTCTTCTCTGCAGGTATGTCGCTCCACATGTTGTTTGTAATTGTTATTTGTAATGTTTGAGGGAAGTTTGTGTTCTTTCTGTGAACAAACTGTCCTGATGTGAAATGTACATAGGCGGTGGTGCGTCAGAGAAAATGGCCGCCAGCTTAATGGATTCACAAGCAGACCAGAGAAGAATTGTGTTCTATATGTCTTCTCTGCAGGTCAAATAAACGAATTAAATGAAAGAAGTTTGGCTGTTTGACCATCGTTACAGCAGCACTGCCTGGATGTTGGGCAGCACACCACCCTGAGCGATGGTCACACCGCCCAGCAGTTTGTTCAGCTCCTCGTCGTTACGGACGGTCAGCTGCAGATGACGGGGGATGATACGAGACTTCTTGTTGTCGCGGGCGGCGTTGCCGGCCAACTCCAGGATCTCAGCAGTCAGGTACTCGAGCACGGCGGCCAGGTAAACCGGTGCGCCGGCGCCGACACGATGGGCATAGTTGCCCTTGCGTAGGAGCCTGTGGACACGGCCCACAGGGAACTGAAGCCCGGCGCGAGAAGAGCGGGTCTTTGCCTTTGCTCTGGCCTTGCCTCCAGTTTTGCCTCTTCCTGACATGGTGACGGTTTAGCGGGATCTCAAACAAGATGAAGAAAATAATTTCAGATAACAGTTCCGCCGCTTGGAGCGTCGTTCTTATAGCTCGCCTTGACGGCGTTCATTGGCCACTGGGTCGATGTCACCTCATCCAATCAAGAGACAGAGATTGTGACACTTCTGTCTTTGTGAGTTTCCCTCGCGCGCCAGAAATATTAATAGAAATGTAATCATTATATAATCTTAATTTAATTATTTAGGGCATTTAAAGGCAATATTAAAAAGATGGGTTTTTAGTCTTGACTTGAACATATGCGCTGAGGTTGCATCCCTAATGTAAACTGGCAGTGGAGTGGAGACACAATTTGGGTGCATAAAATGAGAATGCAGCCTCACCAAATCTCTTCTTTTGTACATGTGGTACACAGAGAAAACCAGCGTCAGAAGACCTGACATGACATATTCAATATACTAAAACTAGTATATGCCATAATATAATAATAATAATAATATATAATTGATACGTATATAATATGTACATTGTGAAGTGCGTTCCCAGCTCTCTGTAGTACGTTACTCCTGACTGAGCGAAAAGTGTTCTGTTATCTCCCGCCTTTCTGTCCAAATATAACGTATTGGTGTAACGGAAAGAGGAACTAACTGTATATGTTGATATTATATGCAACTTTATCATTATGGACACTGTCATACCCCCACCATCCTCTCCCGCACACAGATCTACCGAGTGACACTTTATAGCGTCAAAGTGTAAACTAGACCTAGATGTCAAATCTCTCATTACTGCTCATTATTTACTCAATAAGTAAAACCATGATTGTCGTGTGTGTAAGTCCGTGGTTGACACTGGTGTAAAATACTAAAATAAACACTCGACTTTTCCTGTCGTCATGGATGATAATGCGTTTTTACGAAAATGTGGGTGGCTCTTAAAAGAGCCTTTTTGTGGTACAAATGGTGTCGGAAAGAACACTTTGAATGTTTACTTCTTCTTTGGGGCTGCCTTCTTTGCCTTGGGCTTCACCGTTTTGGGTTTGGCTACCTTGGGCTTGGCTGCCTTGACGGCCTTTTTGGGGCTCTTAGCCGGAGCCTTCTTGACCGGTGTGGCCTTCTTGACTTTCTTGGGGCTCTTGGTGGCCTTCTTGGTGACTGCCGCGGGCTTCTTTGCCTTCTTGGGAGACTTCTTGGCCACGGCGGGTTTCTTTGCCTTCTTGGGAGACTTCTTGGCAGCGACGGGCTTCTTTGTGGCCGCCTTCTTGGGTTTCGGGGTGGCGGCTTTCTTCGCCGGCTTCTTGGCCGCCACGACAGCCTGTTTGTTGAGCTTGAAAGAGCCGGAGGCCCCGGTGCCCTTGAGCTGGAGCAGAGTGCCCTTGGTGACGAGGGTCTTGACGGCGACCTTGACGCGGGAGTTGTTCTTCTCCACGTCGTAGCCACCGGCCGACAGCGCCTTCTTGAGCGCGGCCAGAGACACGCCGCTCCTCTCCTTGGATGCGGACACGGCCGTCACGATGAGCTTGCCAACGCTGGGGCCAGCTGCTTTCTTGGGCCTGGTTGCTGCCTTCTTCTTGGGGCTCTTGGCCGGCGCGGGGGCTGCTGCTGGTGCGACTTCTGCCATGTCTGTAGAAAGTCTCGTTCGTTCCGGTAAACCAACTAGTCTGCAAATCTGCTCTGTGAGAATGAAGCTCAACCCGGAGCAGGGGGCTGTCCTTAAACGCGGCATGAGAACCGTGCAGACTCAACCATCCCTGCTCAGCAGTCTGCTGCCGAAATGTTCGGGCGCCTGTGTTTTCTCCTCGCGAATAACGGGCTAAAAGTCACCAGTGGTGCCGAGTTGAGGTCCAAATGCAAACGGGCCCGCGAGCAGACTTGCCTCCGTTTAGAATAAAGTCATGTGAGCCGCGAAGGCTTCGTGTGTTTTGTTGTGACTCTCTCAAAACCCCACCGTTCCACTGTCGGAGGGAGCGGTGCGCACAGCTTTTCCTGTGTTATTTGTCTCATAAAGTGTCTTAAATTGCATACGATTGGGACCAGCACTCGTTGTCCAGGTAGCCAGGTTGTCTGGTAAGGGAGTACAAAGGTTGAGGGTCCCCCGATGTGATGCGGGGTGTTATACATATGAGCTCTTTTGGTGGTCGTGAAACACAGTCGCGGGGATGGGGCTGAGAGCTTGTCCCTATAGGTGATTTTTCAGATGGTGTCCCTCTCCCTCCTATTAAATCTAGACAAGACAGGTGAAAGCCATAGTTAGACTATGATTGTTGCATGTTTACTCTGAGGAATAAATTGCGATATTATCACCAGCATTTTAATCCTGACACGATGATATTTTGAGACGTGTGTCGTCCGTGTCGAGGATGTATATCAGCAGTCTTATGATGAATATGTTCGGCTACTAAACTAGATAGTAACTAGCCTTAAAATTGCGATCATAACTTTGTTTGTAAAAATAAATGAAGGCAGGCAGGCGAGTTGTTTGTCTAACTTCCCCCCATCTTCATGGACAAGACATGTCTCCTGTGAGGAAGTCTCCACAATCAATTGCCATATTACCAGCATATCACTGACACGATAAATGGTTGATTCGTTCCCTGTGACTTGTGTCGTCCGTCTTGAACAACATTGTGTTCATCCTGAATATGAAATGTCCGACAATGAAGACGACGAACATATCAACGACCTAAGAGTAGTACTATAATGGACTAAGTAGGCCTACAGCCTTACAGTTGCATCAATCTCTCGCTAATAAACGCTTTATTTATGTAGCACTTTTTTCCCCAAAACAAGTTACAGCGTACTTCACATAAAACGAAAATATAAATGAAACAGGTTGAAAGAGGACCAAGTGTGCACAGATGCAGAAATTCATAAACAAATGGGTCGTCAAGTTAAAGGGAAACACAGGCCTAATAAAGCTATCAAGCTGGACCACTCCAAGTCGTTGCACACACCTGTCACACATTTCGCCAGCCTAATGTCATCGGGATGATATGATTGCCTAGATCAGAAAAACAACAACATTGTGTTGCTTTATTTATAGATCTCTCCAACGCATTAGATATGGTCGACCATTACCTACCCATTCAGAGGTTGTCTGAAATAGACCTGGATCAGGCTTCATGCTTCCTAACCCTAACCCTTCTATAGAAGGTTTGAACATTACTGAATAGAGTTAAGACATAGTGGGCTGGTTTCACAGACAAGGCTTAAGGTTTGTCCCAAACTAAAAAGCATCAATGGAGATTTTATATTGAAAGTGTGATTTAGTCCTTTGGATTAGATTATCTGTAAATACTTGTAAAGGGTATTGATATGCTGATGACACTGTTGTACAGTAGGCTATTACCCCCATGACTGACCAGGCTCTTTCTGAGCTACAGTCTGCATTCACTTTGTTTGTAATTCTGGAAAGACAAAATCTATGTTACTTACCAAATCACAGAAACATGTATCTGATGATTCACTTACGTCAAATGTATTTGGTGTTAGGGTTAGGGTTCCAAGTCACGTTGGATAAAGATGTTTGCTAAACAAGTTCTCCCTCTTCATTACTCCCTTTTATAGTGGGGGAAATAAGTATTCGACACATCAATAATTGTTTTAATACAACATATTTATATTGCAGCTATTCACATTACATTAAGACCAGACATTGGTATTAAGTTAATCAAACTACACAGCTAAAGAAACTGTAACATTCCTGAAAAGTTCCTACATACCTACAGTGAAGTTGGGAGGTTGATGCGTCACGGCGTTGGGCTGCTTCTCTTCACACGGTGGAGCTCTGGTGGAACCCAGAAGACCAGGGAAGATGCTCCTGGTCTCCCAGCAGGACAACGATCCAAAACATCTCAGCTGGTTCCAGAGGGAGGAAGTAAATGTGTTGGACTGTCAACCGGCAGCTTAAATCCAATATAAAACGTGTGGAAGCCACTGAAGATCAATATTCACCAGCAGACCCCCAGAATATTCAAGACTTAAAGACTCAGTGTTGAAGAACGGCTAAAATCCTCATCACTCACTTTCATACAGCGAGCATCTCGAAGCATCTTGAAGCATCTCGAAGCATCTTGAAGCCATCACTGGAATGAGGCTGAACTAAATTTCAGTTAGAGTTCAATACTTCTTGCCTGTGTCATCCCCTTTATTGCTACAGTGGATTATTACCATTGCTTCATCTGTATGGTCTTATTGAGTTGATATCATGTCTGGTCTTAATGTCATGTGAATAGATGCAATAGCAATATGTTAAGTTAAACATGTTGAATACTTATTTCCCCCACTGTAAAGTCCTCCAGGCCCTACTTACCTAATCTCATTATTACAATTCAGGGTAATGAGGTTCATCTGTGTTTAAGTTCTCAGACTTGGTTAACTCTTGAGGCTCCCCACTAAATTGGATAAATCCGCTTTTAATTCCTGTGCACCTAACTGCTAGAACAATCTACAGAAAGGACATTCAGTTGGCTGTTCCGGTGCCACTTGTGCAGTTTAGGGTGTTAAATGAGGACCTCCATGGTGATTTATCTTAATATCGTGGTTATATATGATGGGTGATTCCCCAGTAATATTAAACAATATATATTGGCCATGCGTGCACAGCTTAGTTACCCGTTCATTTGACAGACAGGAGGGAGAAAGTGTGGCGAGATCACCTGCACGTTCAAGTACTACAACATTGTAGCACGCGAGATCAACCCGCTATGGAATTAGTCTTATGTTGAAAGGGTGGGTGGCTCTTAAAAGAGCCTTTGGGGTTAGTGGAGCATAAGCGCTACTACTTGGAGCTGGTGTACTTGGTCACGGCCTTGGTGCCCTCGGACACCGCGTGCTTGGCCAGCTCACCGGGGAGCAGCAGACGCACGGCGGTCTGGATCTCCCTGGAGGTGATGGTAGACCGCTTGTTGTAGTGGGCCAGGCGAGAAGACTCACCGGCGATGCGCTCGAAGATGTCGTTGACAAAGGAGTTCATGATTCCCATGGCCTTGGAGGAGATGCCGGTGTCGGGGTGGACCTGTTTCAGGACCTTGTACACGTAGATGGCGTAGCTCTCCTTCCTGGACTTTCTGCGCTTCTTGCCGGTTTTGCCTGCGGTCTTGGTGACGGCTTTCTTGGAGCCCTTCTTGGGCGCTGACTTCGCTGGCTCGGGCATGTTGATGATGGCTCGTTTCTTTTCAGGAACGAATGGCGGGGCTGTGGTCACCTACCCGATATATGAAGGGGGAGCTATGCAAATTAGGCGGCTGCTGACACACGCTTTCGAGCTTGACTCAGGCACTCAACAAACATACGCTTGCCTCGCGGACACATAAATGATCTGCGCGCGCGCGGGCTCCTAAGTCTCCTCCCCCACACATCCATTACGCTGCTTTACCACTCGGCTGTCCGGTTGCCGTGGTGTTTTTTCACTTTCTTCTTCCTCATCTTCTTGGATGCGTCCTATAATGTGGAATGTTCTGTTCAAGTTACTGTGTCCGATTCCTCGTCTTGTCATTACTCCCCCCTCTTTTCTATTTCCTCCCCTGTTTTTCTCACTACCCACAACATGGAGGTGTCTTCCTCTTGTCTCCTTTTTTATTGGCTTCCATATGGCAGCAGTTATTATTATTAACCAATGTGAGATCCAGTGTCGACACCTTTCCTGTGTTCACATCTATTCTTCTTTTACCTCCGTCATTGAAACATTGAAACATGTGTAACGATGGTCAAACAGGCAAACTTCTTTCAACCAATTATTTGTATTGATCTGCATGGAAGACATATAAAACACAAATCTTCCTCTGGTCTGCAACTCTTGTGAATCCATTAAGATGGCAGCCATATTCTGGTTGTCCCACCGTGTATGTATATTTCACATCAGAATAATGTGTTTACAGAAAGAACACAAATTTCCCTCAAACATTACAAATAACAATTACAAACAACATGTGGAGCAACATACCTGCATGGAAGACATATAAAACACAAATCTTCCTCTGGTCTGCAACTCTTGTGAATCTGCGCATTCAAAATAACATACAATAAATGTTCTGTTTCACATCATCACAATACATCACATCATCACAATACATGTAAAAACAAACAGCACAGTACTACACCAACATTTTCACCCTACATTACAAGATTCTCCACACAAACAACAAAACACGAGGAGCATTTTACATCGCGCACATACCCATTAAGATGGCAGCCATATTCTGGTACCACCGTAAGTACAGCAACAACAGAAGGACAAAAGAACGCGCAGACCTGCAGTACACCCAAACTCCAAAGGGGGCTCCAACAACAACCAGGGCTGCTCAAGCACGGCGAAACTCATCTACATTCACCACAACTAAACATACAATCCCAACTCTGTTACACCCATCTCCCCTGAATTTCGCCAACCTTGAGCAGCAACTATACATTTAAATACTACTTTTTACTTTTTACACTATTACATAGGGCCGCCAAAGGACAGGACAGCCAACTTGAAAAGTATCCTATAAGGATGAAGTGGAAAGAGAGGTAAACTATCTCTCCAACCAACTACTGGCGGTAGGATGCGTTCTACACGCCACAAGACCCTTTTTTCACTGTGTATTACTAGCCTTCAAGAGGCCACAACCTCTTATGAAACAATCAGAATAACGAACAAACCTATATGTCAGTGTGCACAGTGTATACATGCACTGAACTGAGCTTCGGCTTATCTAACTGTGGAAAGCCTGGAACACTGACCTACAAACAGCTCGAATGTTTGACTTAGTGTCTTGGATAATGTCTTGTCCTGACATAGTATAAATCAATCTGTCAACTGGTTTGATAAGGCGACCAAACTTGGACTTGACCTGTGTGACTGTACTAGGATGTTCACACTGTGTGACAGAAGCTAGAGTGTCAGTACGCTGTGTGTCACTAGCATCATCTGTCTGATTTGTGTTACCAGAAACATCAGTACAATCATCAGCGCTAACCACAAATCTAGAATCAGAGTTAATGGACTGATCTACCATTTGCTCCTCAGCCATCTGCTCGGGGACCCTCTGAGGGGCAAACGAGACTGAAGACACTACAGTGTTAGTAGCCTCTGTCCGTGAGTGGTCAGGGAATGGTAACTGGGTGACCCACTCTAGGGTTCTTCCCTTGAGATCCGTGGGCTCTGGAACAGTCAAGGGAACATCCCTCTCCCGAACAGCTCTTCCCCCATACTCCATGTCTTCAACCTCCCCTCCCTCACTCCCAGGACAGGAATCCACTCTCTCCGACTCGAACGCGGTTCCTCTACTCACTTCCTATCCACCACAGTGTATACAGTAGACTCCCAACGGTCAGCCACCTTTCTCTTTCCTCTCTCTCTCTTGTTCGCCAACAGCACACGGTCTCCGACGTCAATGGTGGGCCCTTTCACTCGTCTGTTGTAGAGCTCCGTGTGACGGTGCTGTTCTTTTATGACATGTTCCTGGGCTATGACCATAGCTTCTCTCAGATCCTTCGTGATACTTGTCGTAGCTGACCACAGCTGGATCATTCAGGACTGTCCGGAAGAGTATATCGACAGGGAGACGAGGAGTACGCCCGAACATCAGATAGAAAGGTGCATAGCCAGTTGACTCATGCGCTGTGCTATTGTACATGAACGTCAGAGTTTGCAAACGCCTCGGCCAGTTGATTTTTGCCTCTGGTTCAAGCGCTCGGATCATTTTACCGAGAGTTCTATTGAAACGTTCCACACTACCGTTACCCATCGGGTGATACGGGGTTGTGTGCGACTTTCTGACACCGGAGACTCTGAGCAGCTCACTCACTAGTTGACTCTCGAAGCTAGCTCCCTGGTCGCTATGGATACGTTCTGGGAACCCAAAGACGCAGAAGAACTTGTCCCATAGAACTCTCGCCACCTGTTTGGCTGACTGATCTTTGCAGGGGAATGCCTGGGCCATTCTTGTAAAATGGTCAGTAACAACTAACACATCAACTGACTTGTTCCTTGAGTCCTCCGCTGACCAGAAATCAATGCAAACCAGCTGAAGTGGCCTGGTTGATGTGATATTCTGCAAAGGCGCCCTCGCAGCAGGTTCAACAGTCTTACTGACAATACACCGCTGGCAGTTACAGACGTAGTCTCTTACGTCTCTGTCGAGGTTGAGCCAGAAGAACCTCTGTCTGGCCAAGCCAAGACTCCTGAACTGACCTTGATGGCCGGCATGGTCATGAACACCTCTCAGAACTTCAACTTTCTTAGACTCAGGAACCACATACTGGCGGCGTTTTGACTTCACGACTTGATCCCTCGAGACTCTGTAGAGTATCCCATTGCTCACAACAAGTTTCTTCCAGTGCTTCAGGTACCTCATGACTGTGACTGATTCCTTATCTCTCTCTCTCCTGGAGGGTCTCCGATGTCTCTCCACATAGTACAAGACTCGAGAGAGAGTCCTGTCTCTGAGCTGTTCATCCCGGAGTTCCTTCTCACTGTAAGCAGGAAGTGAGTCCTGACCACCTGGGACTAACTGAGGCAAATGGTGCAAGACTGCTACAGCGCGCGTTTTTGCTCCGACCTCCCACAGATCGTCATATGACTGTAGAACAACAGACACTTCATCCATCTCCATAGACTGAGCGTGGACATGCAGAGGTGATGGGACACTTTGAGCGTAACTCTCTGCCTGGCGTGGAGTGTCACCACCAGGGGCGGCGCTAGGGGGTGGCTACTTGGGCTCAAGCCCCGGATGTTTTCTGAAAAGCCCCGAATGTTTTCCTAAAAAAATTAAATAAAATAAAAACTCTCGTGAGTAACGTGCAGTACCGGAGTCCAACAGAGAGGCAGCAGCTGCGCGACATTAGCCTGCGTACTGCGTAGCCTGCCCTGCCGAGGATGCCTGGTACTATAACACCGAAGGTAACCAGGAGTGACTCTGACCGGTTGAGCTTCTTGAAAACATGTCGCCCATGAAGGCTGGGGGAAGGTGGAGCTGGTGCCGGCAGTCGGCCCCGTAGGAGCACAGTTTGGGGGATCATGGCTGCCCCCATGGTCCTCGGTCGAAATATTCGCACCCTGATTGTATTGTTTGACTGATTATTTGAGACCAGTCTCACCAGAGATTTAGAATGAGGAACTAATTTGGGAAGGTCAACGCTGCACGTTCATGGAGTAAATAAGCCGACTTGTCTTTACGGGATTCATTGGGATCGTAAATGCGGAACGTTGATGGAATACCCCCCCGACATCATTCCCTGTAGAACATGTTATTGTGTTGGACAAAGTGCGTAGACAGTGCTGAGACTGAAGACAAGAGTATGTGAGAAGTCGTGTGTTTGTGTTTGCTAGCCCAGCTGGATGGCGAGACGTGCTGCCACATGCTTGCTTGCTGGGAGTAGTGAGTTACATGCTATATAGCCAAACATGTTAGTTTGTTAACTATGAAGTGAGTTACACGCCATAGCCAAACATGTTAGTTTGTTAAATATGATGAAGTGAGTTACATGCCATAGCCAAACATGTTAGTTTGTTAACTATGAAGTGAGTTACATGCCATAGCCAAACATGTTAGTTTGTTAACTATGATGAAGTGAGTTACATGCCATAGCCAAACATGTTAGTTTGTTAACTATGAAGTGAGTTACATGCCATAGCCAAACATGTTAGTTTGTTAACTATGAAGTGAGTTACATGCCATAGCCAAACATGTTAGTTTGTTAACTATGATGAAGTGAGTTACATGCCATAGCCAAACATGTTAGTTTGTTAACTATGATGAAGTGAGTTACATGCCATAGCCAAACATGTTAGTTTGTTAACTATGAAGTGAGTTACATGCCATAGCCAAACATGTTAGTTTGTTAACTATGATGAAGTGAGTTACATGCCATAGCCAAACATGTTAGTTTGTTAACTATGATGAAGTGAGTTACATGCCATAGCTAAACATGTTAGTTTGTTAACTATGATGAAGTGAGTTACATGCCATAGCCAAACATGTTAGTTTGTTAACTATGAAGTGAGTTACATGCCATAGCCAAACGTGTTAGTTTGTTAACTATGATGAAGTGAGTTACATGCCATAGCCAAACATGTTAGTTTGTTAACTATGATGAAGTGAGTTACATGCCATAGCCAAACATGTTAGTTTGTTAACTATGAAGTGAGTTACATGCCATAGCCAAACGTGTTAGTTTGTTAACTATGATGAAGTGAGTTACATGCCATAGCCAAACATGTTAGTTTGTTAACTATGAAGTGAGTTACATGCCATAGCCAAACATGTTAGTTTGTTAACTATGATGAAGTGAGTTACATGCCATAGCCAAACATGTTAGTTTGTTAACTATGAAGTGAGTTACATGCCATAGCCAAACATGTTAGTTTGTTAACTATGAAGTGAGTTACATGCCATAGCCAAACATGTTAGTTTGTTAACTATGAAGTGAGTTACATGCCATAGCCAAACATGTTAGTTTGTTAACTATGAAGTGAGTTACATGCCATAGCCAAACATGTTAGTTTGTTAACTATGAAATGAGTTACATGCCATAGCCAAACGTGTTAGTTTGTTAACTATGAAGTGAGTTACATGCCATAGCCAAACATGTTAGTTTGTTAACTATGATGAAGTGAGTTACATGCCATAGCCAAACATGTTAGTTTGTTAACTATGATGAAGTGAGTTACATGCCATAGCCAAACATGTTAGTTTGCTAACTATGAAGTGAGTTACATGCCATAGCCAAACGTGTTAGTTTGTTAACTATGATGAAGTGAGTTACATGATATAGCCAAACATGTTAGTTTGTTAACTATGAAGTGAGTTACATGCCATAGCCAAACATGTTAGTTTGTTAACTATGATGAAGTGAGTTACATGCCATAGCCAAACATGTTAGTTTGTTAACTATGAAGTGAGTTACATGCCATAGCCAAACATGTTAGTTTGTTAACTATGAAGTGAGTTACATGCCATAGCCAAACATGTTAGTTTGTTAACTATGAAGTGAGTTACATGCCATAGCCAAACATGTTAGTTTGTTAACTATGAAGTGAGTTACATGCCATAGCCAAACATGTTAGTTTGTTAACTATGAAATGAGTTACATGCCATAGCCAAACGTGTTAGTTTGTTAACTATGAAGTGAGTTACATGCCATAGCCAAACATGTTAGTTTGTTAACTATGATGAAGTGAGTTACATGAAACCATATTACCACCCTACACTACTACTATCATCTGTATGTGGGGTACACCCTCCTCCACCCTCCTACACTACTACTATCATCTGTATGTGGGGTACACCCTCCTCCACCCTCCTACACTACTACTATCATCTGTATGTGGGGTACACCCTCCTCCACCCTACACTACTACTATCATCTACTCAGTGATTTCCAGGAGCCTACGGCTAAACACACCAGTATTAAGTCGAGCTCATCAAAAAAATTCAAATCTGTTCATATGAAATGAGGATGAAAACTAACAATACTTTCAAACCACAGCAATATTTGTCAACGTGAGTTAGACATCCTCTTGTGGCTGGACGTTACATGTGATTCACTGAATGTGATTAGTAATTTCAGTTTAATTCAGTCATAACATAACAGTTGACGTTGCTGAGGTTAATGAGTGAACTTACTCAAAGAACTGCTGAGTGGCCAACTGTCTGTGGGTTGTGTTATCAGTAACACTGGAGCAGTTCTCTGGGATGTTCCAGGTGGAGTTACAGAGCTAACTATTACTACTCTGCCCCCCCCCCCCCCCCCGCCCTACCTGTCCAGGTACTCTGCCCCCCCCCCCCCCCCCCCCTACCTGTCCAGGTACTCTGCCCCCAATGTTTCATGTAATGAAATATTACCATATTTTAATAAGCAATTGAACACATCATTTAAGACACATGTAGACACCTAGACTGTGTTATGACCAGGTCAAAAGCTAGATTGGTATACATTTAGGTTACATTCAAAGGTTTATCGTATGGAGGAGTGATTACAATGCTGGTAATATATGGCAATTGATTGTGGAGGCTTCCTCACAGTAGATGTCGCGTCCATGAAGATGAGGGGAAGTGCTGCCAACGTCAAACTAGTCAAACAACTCGCTGCCTGTCTTTCTGTCACTCACTGCTCATCAAGAGCCGTAACACGATTCGGGTACGCTGCTGGTGTCGGAAGCCTTCTCCCAACCAGCGGAGATCACCACAGCAGGTGTAAATCAACAAGGCCAAGCCAAGCAGCACCAGAACCATTACATTAGGGCTTTATAACACTACCAATGTAATGTCATTTAAGCACCCCGGTCCACCAAGACCCACAAACACCTGGAGAGAGAGGAGACTCCTTCGCCATCGAGAAACAACACCTAGGGACATGCTATTTGTAATTATGGATTATTTTAATTATATTTGATTGAATTAACCCTAACCCTAAGTTATGATTGCAATGTTAAGGCTAGTTACTATCTATTTTAGTAGCCGAACATATTCATCATAATGCTGCTGATATCGTCGAGACGGACGACACAAGTCACAGTGCAACAATCACATGATCATCGTGTCAGGATTACAATGCTGGTGATAATATCGCAATTGATTCCTCACAGTAGACATACACCAACCATAGCCTCGTGTCTAGACCTGTCTAGATGAATATGAAGGAGAGGAGAGAGACATCATCCCGAAAAACCATCCATAGGGACAAGTTCCCAGCCCCGTCCCGGCGACTGTGTTTTACGGCCACCAAAAGAGCTCACATTTTAAACACCCCGCACCACATCGGGGAACCTTCAACCTTTGGACTCCCTCGCCAGACAACCTGGCTACCTGGACAACGAGTGCTGGTCCCAATCGTATGCAATTTAAGACACTTTAGGAGACAAATAGCACAGGAAAAGCTGTGCGCACCGCTCCCTCCGACAGTGGAACGGTGGGGTTTTGAGAGAGTCACAACAAAACACACGAAGCCTTCGCGGCTCACATGACTTTATTCTAAACGGAGGCAAGTCTGCTCGCTGGCCCGTTTGTATTTGGACCTCAACTCGGCACCACCGGTGACTTTTAGCCCGTTATTCGCGGGGAGAAAACACAGGCGCCCGAACATTTCGGCAGCGACTGCTGAGCAGGGATGGTTGAGTCTACACGGTTCTCATGCCGCGTTTAAGGACAGCCCCCTGCTCCGGGTTGAGCTTCGTTCTCACAGAGCAGCTTTGCAGACTAGTTGGTTTACCGGAAAGAACGAGACTTTCTACAGACATGGCAGAAGTCGCACCAGCAGCAGCCCCCGCGCCGGCCAAGGCCCCCAAGAAGAAGGCAGGAGCCAGGCCCAAGAAAGCAGCTGGCCCCAGCGTTGGCGAGCTCATCGTGACGGCCGTGTCCGCATCCAAGGAGAGGAGCGGCGTGTCTCTGGCCGCGATCAAGAAGGCGCTGTCTGCCGGTGGCTACGACGTGGAGAAGAACAACTCCCGCGTCAAGGTCGCCGTCAAGAGCCTCGTCACCAAGGGCACTCTGCTCCAGCTCAAGGGCACTGGCGCCTCCGGTTCTTTCAAGCTCAACAAGAAAGCCACCGAGGCGGTCAAGAAGCCGGTGAAGAAAGCAGCAGCCGCCCCGAAACCCAAGAAGGCGGCCGCCGCAAAGAAGCCCGCCGCTGCGGCCAAGAAGTCTCCGAAGAAGGCAAAGAAGCCCGCTGCTGCGGCCAAGAAGTCTCCCAAGAAAGCAAAGAAGCCCGCGGCAGTCGCTAAGAAGGCCACCAAGAGCCCCAAGAAGGCGAAGAAGGCCACACCGGTCAAGAAGGCTCCGGCTAAGAGCCCCAAAAAGGCCGTGAAGGCAGCCAAGCCCAAGGCAGCCAAACCCAAGACAGTGAAGCCCAAGGCAAAGAAGGCAGCCCCAAAGAAGAAGTAAACATTCAACGGGTTCTTTTTGACACCATTTGTACCACAAAAAGGCTCTTTTAAGAGCCACCCACATGTCCATAAAAAAGCGCATTTTCATCCATGACGACAGAAAAAGTCAAGCGTATGTTTTAGAAAGTTAGTATTGTACACCATACACCACGGATTGACATTTACATATACACGACAATATTGGTTATACTTATTGATTGACATGATAGTAAGAAAGGAGATTGAAATGGCAGTAATGAGTGATTTGACATCTAGGCGTAGTTTACATAAACTTTGACGCTATAAAAACTCCAGTTTCAAGCTCTTGCTGAGAGGCATACAGTGCGAGTCCATGATCTGTTCTTGCTATTAAGTTAAACCATAAACCATAACCATAAACAAGACAAGTACAACACCAGTGAAAGTCCCCTCTGTGCTGTGTTCCAGGTAAAGGTGTGTGTGTGTGTGTGTGTGTGTGTGTGTGTGTGTGTGTGTGTGTGTGTGTGTGTGTGTGTGTGTGTGTGTGTGTGTGTGTGTGTGTGTGTGTGCGCGCGCGCGCCTCACAAACATAGTTTCATCTCAAAGATGTTGGTGAAAACCCCGGCCAGCTGGTCGGCGCAGTCTCTCAGCACCCGTCCCAGGACGCCATCCGGCCCCGAGGCTTTCCTGGGGTCCACCGCCTTCAGTACGCGTCTCACCTCGTGCTCTGTGAGGGTGAGGCTGCTGAGAGCTGGAGAGAGTGGTGTCTGTGTTGTGGTTACCTCCGTTCGCCCCTCGTCGAACCGGGCGTAGAAGGTGTTCAGCTTTCCCGCCAGCAGGGGGTCGTCCTCTGCGGCTGTGAGCCTGTTGGCTCTGAAGTTTGTCATCTGCTGAACCCCCTGCCACATCCGCCTGGAGTCGTTGCTCAGGAGGCATTCCTCAATCTTCTCTCTGTGCTCTGCCTTGGCCGCTTTGATGCCGCGCTTTAGGTTGGCCCTGGTGGAGCTGTACAGCGGTGTGCGCTTCCCTGCGAAGAAGGCGTTGTCCCTCTCATTTAACAGTTTTTGGACCTTCCCAGTCATCCATGGCTTCGTGTTGGGGTAGACCCGGACCCGTTTGTCCACGGTGACTGAGTTGGTGCAGTTCACTATGTGGTTCAGAACCGACGACGTGTACTGTTCCAGGTCCTCATGCTCATATTCCTGCCATAGGGTGTCATTTAGGCAGATCTGCAGTGGAGCGGACCCTTCTGGCCAGGTTCTGACAGTCTTAGTGGTGGTGGGAGCACTTTTCCCCATTGTGGTGTATGCAGGAATCAGGAGGATTGACACATGGTCAGACATGCCTAGATGAGCTAGCGGACTAGCCTTGTAAGCACGTTTGATGTTGGTGTATACCTTATCCAGTGTTTTTTCTCCTCTCGTTGCACATTTTACATGCTGGTAGAACTTGGGTAGTACTGCCTTCAGGTCGACATGATTAAAGTCCCCCGCTATGATGTGGATAGCCTGTGGATCAGTACTTTGTTGGCTACTAATGACGTCGTATAGTCGCGCCAATGCTACTTTGCTGTCTGAGCTAGGTGCAATATACACACATGTAATTAGCACCGCGTTAAACTCCCTAGGCAGGTATGTGGGTCGGCATTTAACAGTCAAGTATTCTAGGTCTGGTGAGCAGTGGCTACTTACAGTTTTCGTGTTTAAGCACCAGCTATCCTTCGTCGATATTATGATCCCACCTCCTCTTGACTTACCGCTAAGCTCCGTACGGTCAGCGCGATGAAGCGTTCGGCCCTCTAAGCTAACGTTAGCGTCCACAATGTTGTCATTTAGCCAGGTTTCGGTCAGAATAATCACACAGCTATCCCCTACGATGCTGTTTTTTGCCACCTGTAGTCTCAGTTCATCCATCTTATTTGTCAGGGATCTGACATTTGAGAGGAAAATGCTTGGAATAGCTGGCTTGTTTGGGCTTCTCCTTAGCCTTGCTAGCAGGCCTCCCCTGCGGCCTCGCTTTTTCCTACGATCCCGCCGCCGGCGTCTCCGCCTCAGCGAGGGGACTATGAACCAGGGCTCTCCCGGTAGCCTGGCGATGTCCGTGTCAATGCTGTATTGCTCCAGGAAATCCGCCCTAACTATCTTGTCGTTTTGCGTGCCGACTTCTAATAAGTCGAGCCTGCTGTAGGTACTATATACACAACTGTTCCCTATAAGTACTAAAAAAAGAGTGAACATACAAAGGTAATTAAAAACACAATGAAACACCAGTGTGGTCGCCCCCCGAGCCTCAGCGTCTAAGCGCGCGGCCATCTTGAGTAGATTCGCCACCAGAGGGTGCGGGTGGGCCCCCACACCTCCACAGCCCTCAGCCTCAGCACTGGGTCACCCCAGGGCTGCGTGCTAAGCCCCATCCTCTACAACCTCTACACCCACGACTTCACCCCCATCCACCCCAGCAACTACATCGTAAAGTTTGCAGACGACACCACCGTGGTGGGATGTATCTCGGGGGGGGACGAGGCGGCGTACAGGGATGAGGTAGAGCAATTGAGCAAGCTGTGCAAGGTTAACAACCTGCTGCTAAACAAGTCAAAGACCCAGGAATTCATCGTAGACTTCAGGAGGAAAAAGTCCGAGATCCTGCCCCTGCTCATCGACGGAGAGAGCGTGGAGATAGTCTCAAACCTCCGATTCCTGGGACACATCATGCGGGATGACCTGGCCTGGAAGGACAACACTAAAGGCACCATCAAGAGGGCACAACAGCGGCTATACACCCTGAGATGCCTCAAGAAACAACACAGCAAGCAGGAGATGCTGGTGGCCTTCTACCACGGCGCAGTGGAGAGTATCCTCACCTTCGGCATCTCCAACTGGTACCACAGCTGCACGGCAGCGGAGAGAAGCGATCTACAGAGAGTCGTGAGAACAGCACAGAGGATCACCGGCGCCACCCTCCCCTCTCTGGAGGAGCTGTACAAAACACGCTGTCTCAGGAGGGCCTCCAAGATCTCCAAGGACCCGACCCACCCTGGGCACGAACACTTTGTCAAGCTGCCCTCGAACAGGAGGTACAGGACCCCGGCCGCTAAGACAAACAGACTGAAGGACAGCTTCTACCACAGGGCCGTCAAGGCCCTGAACACAGAAAAGGCCTAAGTTCTGGGCACAGGACAGTCCGGACGGATTGTATGGCAGCTAGTGCTGAGGCACAAACATGTACATTTTCAAGCCTGCAAACTGTGACACTTTAAAATAATGTGCAAAAATACTTTCTTGTGAAATATGACAACCCTAGTTGACTATCAGTGCAGTATAGTACATTGGATTGTGTACATAGCCTCTATTGATGTAAACCAGCTCCTTACCTTCTTGTGATTTTATGCATCTATGCTTTTTCCAAAATGTGTTTCTTTTTCCTTTCCTAAACACCAGGGGAGCCTCCCCTCCTAAATTTCGTTGTTTGGTACCTGTACTGTAACAATGACAAATAAAGTCTATCTATCTATCTATCTATCTATCTAACATAATGTGTTTATATATAGGCTATATATAGCAATAGGGATACATAAGATATGTATATGTACAGACAGTTATGAAAATGATAAACTGTACAGTTGTCTCCCAATCCCTTCAGATTTGTTGGAGCTGAGGTTTTTTTTTCACAGCGGGTTTACCCAAGTTCCATGCAATAGTGATAAGATATTATGATATGTGTAGCCTATGTACAGTTATGAATGATACACTGCACAGTATGTACCTATCAAGTTGTGTGGTGCATGCATAGCTCCCGCAGCAAAGTAATTGCAGTAGCCTACGTTTGATTATGCATGTACTCATCAATGAATATTATATAACAAACGGATATTTATAATATTGTATATAATGTATTTTTTGTATATCACTGTAGACCACGGTGCTAGACCACTGGACCACCTCAGGCCACCAGTAATAACCATACTATATCCAGAGTAGGGTATAATGTTTATATATACAATATACAGTATATACATGTCCAACATGGTATAATGTTTATCTGGTCTGATAAAGGTATGATAAAGGTCTGATAAAGATCTGATAAAGGTCTGATAAAGGTCTGATAATGGTCTGATAAAGATCTGATAAAGGTCTGATAAAGATCTGATAAAGGTCTGATAAAGATCTGATAAAGGTCTGATAAAGATCTGATAAAGGTCTGATAAAGGTCTGATAAAGATCTGATAAAGGTCTGATAAAGATCTGATAAAGGTCTGATAAAGATCTGATAAAGGTCTGATAAAGATCTGATAAAGGTATGATAAGGGTCTGATAAAGGTCTGATAAAGATCTGATAAAGGTCTGATAAAGATCTGATAAAGATCTGATAAAGATCTGATAAGGGTCTGATAAAGATCTGATAAAGATCTGATAAAGGTCTGATAAAGATCTGATAAAGATCTGATAAGGGTCTGATAAGGGTCTGATAAAGATCTGATAAAGATCTGATAAGGGTCTGATAAAGATCTGATAAAGGTCTGATAAAGATCTGATAAAGATCTGATAAGGGTCTGATAAAGATCTGATAAAGATCTGATAAAGGTGAAGTCCTTACATTTTCTAAATCACATCAGGATAAGTTAGTATGAAGCTATTTTGCCGTTTTTCTGTGTAGGAAGAAAGCAAACTTCTGGTATCTGGTTTTCCTCAATAAGCATTTACGGCCTGTGTGTGTGTGTGACACGGAGTGGGTAAAATGCTTTTTTTTCACACACGCAAACATCTCGTCTCAAATTATTTTCTTTTAGACTATCCTAGCTGCTCCGTAAGCCCTGCTCATTGTGTTTAAATTATTTCAATCGCTTTTTTCACTGTGAAGTCAGTGAGGAGCTTCCATAGGTAAGCTAGTTCACATTTCTTCGTTCACGTTTGATTTTAATACGATGTATTATTATAATATAATTAGTCAGCTAACTACCTAGCTTGCTAGCTATCCCAAGGTGATTAGCAGCATTCATGTTTCCTCTCACAGCCCTGTGAGCAGCCCCGTCACATGACCTCATAGCTGTGTGTTGATCACATACGCAAACACAATCACATGTGTGCTGTTTGTCTTCGCAGACAAATCCTGTCGTGGAGGGGATGCGGGCGTCTCTGGTACGCCAGTGACACAGACACACAGAGAATCTTGTCACTTAACAGTAACGCTTAAGTAGGTATGCAGTATGTAGTAGGTATGTAGTATGTAGTAGGTATGCAGTATGTAGTAGGTATGTAGTAGGTATGTAGTATGTAGTAGGTATGTAGTATGCAGTATGTAGTATGTAGTAGGTATGTAGTATGTAGTAGGTATGTAGTATGTAGTAGGTATGTAGTATGCAGTATGTAGTATGTAGTAGGTATGTAGTATGCAGTATGTAGTATGTAGTATGTAGTAGGTATGTAGTATGTAGTAGGTATGCAGTATGTAGTAGGTATGTAGTATGTAGTAGGTAGTAGGTATGTAGTAGGTATGTAGTATGTAGTAGGTATGTAGTATGTAGTAGGTATGTAGTATGTAGTAGGTATGTAGTAGGTATGTAGTATGTATGTAGTAGGTATGCAGTATGTAGTAGGTATGCAGTATGTAGTAGGTATGTAGTATGTAGTAGGTATGTAGTAGGTATGCAGTATGTAGTAGGTATGTAGTATGTAGTAGGTATGTAGTATGTAGTAGGTATGTAGTATGTAGTAGGTATGTAGTATGCAGTATGTAGTATGTAGTAGGTATGTAGTAGGTATGTAGTATGTAGTAGGTATTTAGTATGCAGTATGTATGTAGTATGTAGTAGGTATGTAGTATGTAGTAGGTATGCAGTATGTAGTAGGTATGTAGTATGTAGTATGTATGTAGTATGTAGTAGGTATGCAGTATGTAGTAGGTATGCAGTATGTAGTAGGTATGTAGTATGTAGTAGGTATGTAGTATGTAGTAGGTATGCAGTATGTAGTAGGTATGTAGTATGTAGTAGGTATGTATTATGTAGTAGGTATGTAGTATGTAGTAGGTATGTAGTATGTAGTAGGTATGCAGTATGCAGTATGTAGTATGTAGTAGGTATGTAGCATGTAGTAGGTATGTAGTATGTAGTAGGTATGCAGTATGTAGTAGGTATGTAGTATGTAGTAGGTATGTAGTATGTAGTAGGTATGTAGTATGTAGTAGGTATGCAGTATGTAGTAGGTATGTAGTATGTAGTAGGTATGCAGTATGTAGTAGGTATGCAGTATGTAGTAGGTATGTAGTAGGTATGTAGTATGTAGTAGGTATGCAGTATGTAGTAGGTATGTAGTATGTAGTAGGTATGCAGTATGTAGTAGGTATGTAGTATGTAGTAGGTATGTAGTATGTAGTAGGTATGTAGTATGTAGTAGGTATGCAGTATGTAGTAGGTATGTAGTATGTAGTAGGTATGTAGTATGTAGTAGGTATGCAGTATGTAGTAGGTATGCAGTATGTCGTAGGTATGTAGTATGTAGTAGGTATGCAGTATGTAGTAGGTATGTAGTATGTAGTAGGTATGCGGTATGTAGTAGGTATGTAGTATGTAGTAGGTATGTAGTATGTAGTAGGTATGCAGTATGTAGTAGGTATGTAGTATGTAGTAGGTATGCAGTATGTAGTAGGTATGTAGTATGTAGTAGGTATGTAGTATGTAGTAGGTATGTAGTATGTAGTAGGTATGCAGTATGTAGTAGGTATGTAGTAGGTAACCAGGGACCCAATTATCAATATAATGTACCATACAGAGTAGGGAGCTCTAGTGCTTGATTGGAAGTGCCGTTTGTAAAAAGACATCTTCTCACACGTACAGGCACACAACAAGTACAACATGTTGCATTTTTATGCCATTAGGCAACTTGCTTCCTAGCATAGCAGGTCCCTGCTAATATATAGCAGTCGCGTGCAGGGCCTCTAGGGAATGGCCTAGGAGGGTGAAAGTTGACATGGTACAATGTCCCATGAAGGGGAAGGAGTGTGTAAAGTTTGGTGAGTGTGACTCTTTCGCAGCCCCTTCCCTGGGCCCAAACGTACCCTTTTCTCCACAGACACACACAGTGGCCATATAAAGTCATGGAGGTATTTCAAAGTCCAAATGGACCTGCTATGCTAGGAAGCAAGTTGACTAATGGCATGAAAATGCAACATGTTGTACTCGTTGTGTGCCTGTACGTGTGAGAAGATGTCTCATTCCAAACGGCACTTCACATCAAGCACTAGAACCTCCCTACAGTTGTCCGTGAATACGTTAGTTTACACCTGCGTTCGTCCTGCTCAGGACTTGTTTAATTATTGTCATTTCGCAGAGTCATTTCATTAAAGCAAATGAACAAATGGAATATTGTTCTTATTTATAATTAAACAATGTGATGCAGTCAAGCAGACAAATCCAGCAAAGAGGAAGACGCATGTATTCGCGGACGACTCACACGGACATCGGCAAATAACGCCACCCCGGAATCTGTAAGCAAATGGAATATTGTTCTTATTTAGAATCTATGTCATGGTATTTGATGTACTGTACATGACCACAGATTGCGTAGTTGTAGGCATCTAGTGATTTATATGCTCTCAATTTCTCACGGGCCTACACGCTAGGCAATGCAAACGTTTCATACTTTTCACAGGCAGGTAATGGCCAGGTAATGGATTGGAACAATTGCAGGGTGGAGTGTACTCCCGACCGCTAGGGGGCGATAGTATTGGTTTATGTGATTAGTACTCTCTGTTAAGAGGTTAGAGTTAGGAGAAGTTGTGGCGGCCATTGTGGATGCCAGGTGGTCCGAGGATACACGCTGTTTCTCCTCTCTCTTTAGGACGTGTTTGCCTGTTATACGTAAGTCTGTTATTAGTTATATGTATCTTATTATCAGATTGTGGTTAACAGTAATCGTTCATGTTTGTTTATATCTTGTTATGTATGTCTTGTTTTGGTAATTGTATTTACTCATTGTAACCAGGGAGTAGCTGAAAAGGACTGTATACTTTAGGAAAGGGCTGGTTATCTAACTAAGGGAGCTAAATAGGCAGTATAGGAGGATACAGGCAGGGGGCGACAGCAAACCGTTAGACTAGCAGTTAAGGTCGTTAGCATTAGCAAGGGAACTAGCATTAGCATTAGCCTTCAAACAACTAGCATTAGCATTGGTGCTACAAACAAATAGCATTAGCATGGGAGCTACAAACAACTAGCACACGGTATTACATATGAACAACACATTTATTACACGACGGTGGTATACATCCCCATATATATATTCCCTCCCGGCCGGCCACACACACACACACTCACTCACTGACAGTCTCTGGCCTGAACAGGCTTATAGTCCAGTGGCGTGGTGCGCGTTGAGGCCTGGTTGACTGGCATGTGCGTCGATGAAGTGGTCCGCGTTGAAGCTCCGCTGGAGTCTGTGTTTGCTCGTGGAGGCGACGATTAATGTCCAGCCGGCGTCCCGCTTGGTCCAACGTTGAACACAACTAAAACGGGCTACCGTGGTACACTCGATAATCGCTTTTCCTGGCGTCTTCAGTTGCTGCACGGGGTGCGCGCTGCTGAATCCGCCATCTTGGATCGGCTTCTCGTTATTCTCTCTCTTTCTGCTTCTCTCTCGTTCTGCTGCTCACCACACTCTGACTGACTCCGCCCTTCCGGCTCTTATATAGGCACCACCGAACGTAACATCCGGGTCACAGACACACCCCGGATATACTACGTCATCAACATATACATAAACAGTACAATAATAATACATACACTTCACAAACGTATATAATTGTATAGAAAATAACAAAGGAAATACTAGGGGCAAAAATAGGGCTGGTTTGGGGAAACTAAACTGGCACTAAACTGTGGGCCTTCACAACACTCATTATGCTGTATTCCCACCCACAGGGTGTTGACATCTTTGTCTGAATAAATACTATAAACCGACATTGAGGAGTCTTCTTCATGTCAACACCATGAAGGTGGAATGCCCCTTCCCCGGCTGCGACTTCGAGACCAGAGACGTGTCCGAAGCACTCGCCATCGTCTTGCTGACAAACCATGGACATTTCCATCGAGGTGCGGCGGTTCAGACCCCAGCTCCCCGAGGCCCGAGGATGGAGCGGCCTAGGGTTGACACCGGCATCTCAACGGAGGAGTGGAACGTGTTCGTCCGGCGGTGGGAGGTCTTCCGGGCGGGGTCGGGCATTGGAGCGGCCCAGGCCCCGTTCCAGCTGTTTCAGTGCGCGGGGATCGAACTTGGAGACAGCCTGTTGAAAGCGGACCCGGACGTCGCCTCTGGGGCTCTAGAGGAACTACTTGCTGCTATGCGCTTGCTGGCCGTTGTCCCGGTCGCCACATGCGTCCTGCGCACAGAGCTGCTTCAGCTGCGCCAGGAACGCGATGAGACATTCCGCGCCTTTACTGCCAGAGTGCGTGGGAAGGCGGAGACGTGCTCTTACGTGGCTGTCTGCGAGTGTGGCAAGAGTGTGAGCTACACTGATCACATCATCCGCGATGTCCTTGTTAATGGGATCTACGACCCGGACATACGCCGCGAGGCGTTAGGGACGCCTGACATTCTTCTGAAGCCCGTTAATGATGTGGTCGCGCTCGTCGAGGGCAAGGAGATGGCTCGTAACGCCCTTCCATCATCCGCCCTGTCGGCTGTCTCCTCATTCCAGCGCTTGAGGAAGGACCCACAGCCAAGCCCACAGCGGAGCCCCTCCTTGGCCCCGAGTCCAGCTGATGTGGCAAAACGAGCCGTGTGCCCAGGGTGTCAGAACACGTTCCATGTCTTTACAGAGGGGTCTCGCGGATGGAACATCAGGCCTCACCAGCTCTGTGTCGACTGCTTCAAGGCCCGTCGACGCAAGCGGCGGCTGCCACCATTTGACGGTCAGCAGGCTACCATGGGATCCGAGGTGTGGCTGCGGACGCCGTCTAACGGTCAGCAGGCCGCCCTGGAGTCGGAGCCAATCTCCCAGCTCTCGGTCATTCAGTCTGAGGCGCGCCCAGATCGACACTACGGGAACCATCGTCGGCGCCGCACAACGGCACCTCTCAGACTCGAGCACCATATCTTCTCCAAGGGCGAATGGAGGCGGGCCAGGCTGAGGGAACACCCCCGGGCACTGATCTCCGTCTCGATTGACAATCCGGTGGGTCAGGGGGGCGGCGCCGGCTGTCGGCCCTCGGGGAACATGGTGGAGGTGTCCGCCATCGCAGACACAGGTGCGCAGTCGGACATTTGGTCGTTAGAGGAGTACCTGTCCTGCGGATTCTCGCGTGACGACCTGCGCCCTGTTAGCCTCAGCCTCTCGGCTGCAAATCACTCCCCCATAGCCATTGATGGCGCATTCTTTGCTACACTCTCGGCGGTCTCCAACGGCGGCGAGGTGTCGTCCTGCCGCTCAATGGTGTATGTGAGCAGCTCGGTCCGGGGAATGTACCTCTCCTATGAGTCGCTGCTCAACCTCAGCCTCCTGCCTAAGGACTTCCCGACAGGTGGTGCGGGGCGACCCAGGGACACGCACGATCCTGCCCCCCCTTCGCCGGGTCGGCCCTTGTCTGTGAAGGCATTGAGGTCCGCCAACGGCGGCTGCGACGGCCCGAGCGACCCCCATGACGCCGGGTGCTCGTGTCCACAGCGTGCAGTCCCTCCGTCACGCCCCGCGGCGCTGCCATTCTCTTGCGAGCCTAAGAAGGGGTGGTTGATTGAGAGGTATGCCTCATCTACATTTAACACGTGCCCCCATCGGGCATTGCCGTGCATGGAGGGGCCGCCCGTCGAGATGCATGTGGACCCTGCTGCCGCGCCGAAAGCGTGCCACACCGCAGCCGGTGTGCCTCTCCACTGGCAGCAGAAGGTCCACGACGACCTTCTCCGGGACGAGGCCCTTGGTGTCATCGAGCGTGTGCCGTACGGCGAACCGGTTACATGGTGCCACCGGATGGTGGTTACCCGGAAGCACGACGGGTCCCCCCGCAGGACCGTGGACCTTTCCCCTCTCAATAAGTTCTGCCAGCGTGAGACGTTCGCCACTGAGTCCCCATTCCACCTCGCACGTCGTGTCCCGAAGGGCACCTGGAAGACAGTCACGGACGCTTGGAATGGTTATCACAGTGTGCCACTGCGCGAGTCTGACCGTCATCTGACAACGTTCATCACTCCCTTTGGCCGGTGGCGTTACACCAGGGCACCACAGGGTTTCCTCTCGTCGGGTGATGGCTACAACCGCCGTTTTGACGCTATCCTCTCAGACTTTGAACGCAAGGAACGGTGTGTGGATGACACGGTCCACTACGACACCGACTTGGAGCAGCACTGGTGGAGGACCATCGATTTCCTGACACGTGTCGGGCGGTCAGGCGTCGTGTTGAACCCGGGCAAGTTTCAGTTTGCGCAGAGGAGCGTGGACTTCGCTGGCTTCAGGGTGTCGGACGCTACCATCGAGCCACTTCCCAAATACCTGGACGCCATCCGGGACTTCCCCAGCCCGGTCTCCACGACAGATATCAGAAGCTGGTTCGGCCTTGTAAATCAAGTGACTAACTACGCCCAGTTGCGCGATACTATGGCTCCTTTCAAGCCCTTCCTCAGCCCACGCTGCAAGTTCGCATGGTCAACCGAGCTGGAGGAGGCCTTCCAGGCGTCTAAGCATGCCATAATTGGGGCCATTCGCGAAGGTGTAGAGATCTATGACATGCAGAAGCGCACCTGCCTCCGCCCCGACTGGTCCAGGCGAGGCATTGGCTACTTCCTTCTCCAACAGCATTGCAGCTGTGCCTCGGGCGTGCCGGACTGCTGCCCGGGAGGTTGGAGAATCACACTCGCTGGGTCTCGCTTCCTGTCCTCCGCGGAGCAGCGTTATGCGGCTATCGAAGGGGAGGCCCTGGCCGTGGCCTGGGGTCTGGAGCAGGCACGATACTTCACGCAGGGATGCGACGATCTCGTCGTGGTCACCGACCACAAGCCCCTGGTGAAGATCTTCGGGGACCGCACACTAGCGGCCTCTCCCTGGAACCGCCAGGCGTGCCTGACACTGTCGAGTTGGCACTCATGGCTTCCATCTGCGTCGATGCTCAGGAGCTCGGCGCGGTCTCCTGGCCCCTCCTCGCGCAAGAGACAGCGGCTGACGCATGCCTCGGCCGCCTGCTGGACATGATTGAGCACGGGGACGGAGTGGACGCGCATGACCCTGCCGTGGTGAGTTTGTCGCCGGTCTGTGACTCCATCTATGCGCAGGACGGGGTCTTGCTGTATCAGGATCGCGTCGTGATTCCCCTATCCCTCCGCGAGAGAGTCCTTCGACACCTTCATGCTGCCCACCAGGGGGTTTCGGCGATGGAGCAGCACGCCCGGGCCATAGTCTACTGGCCTGGGATGTCTGGGGATATCCGCACTGTCAGGACCGGGTGCGCGGACTGCAACCGCAATGCTCCATCACAGGCAGCTACGCCCCCTCTGTCATCTCCGCCACCGTCCACCCCGTTCGAGGCAGTGTTTGCTGACTTCTTTGATTACGGGGGCCGCCACTACCTGGTCGTCGGGGATCGGCTCTCAGGCTGGGTGGAGGTCCTGGGCGCTGCGGCCGGGACTGATGCTGGAGGCGCAGCTGGCCTTGTTCGCCACCTCCGCTCATTCTTCCGGACCTTTGGGGTGCCTGAGGAGCTTTCAAGCGATGGCGGCCCGGAATTTATGGCAAGCCACACTCAGGACTTCTTCCGCCTATGGCAGATCAGGCATCGTGTGTCCTCCGTCAGTTTCCCACAGTCTAACGGGAGAGCGGAGGTCGCTGTTAAGACTGCGAAGCGGCTTCTGATGTCCAACAGTGGCCCGGCGGGCAGTCTCGACCAGGATCGCTTCTTGCGCGCGATGATACAGTTGCGTAACACACCCGACCCAGACTGCAACCTCTCACCAGCACAGATCATTTTCGGTCACCCCCTTCGAGGCTCGCTCTCCTTCGTTAACAGGCTGGAGAAGTTTTCGAACCCGCATATCCGTCCTCTCTGGCGTCAGGCATGGGCTGTGAAGGAGGATGCCCTTCGTACGCGGATGTCCCGTACCACCGAGTCTCTGGGGGTTCATTCAAGACCACTTCGCCCTCTGGCACTCGGTGAGAGGGTGTTCATCCAGAATCAGCAGGGCCCGAGCCCCAATAAGTGGGACAGGTCTGGGGTGGTGGTGGAGTCGCTTGGCCACGATCAGTATCGGGTGAGAGTTGATGGCTCAGGACGCCTGACGTTGCGCAACCGGCGGTTCCTCCGTGGCTACACGCCAGTCGCCCCATGTACCCAGCGGCTGCCGTCGCCGCCTCCCCTGCCTCCTCCCTCCCTGGACTCTCTGCCCCTAGCTACCCCCTCTGGTCCAGTGGTGCCCCAGGGTGACGCCCGGCTGGGGACGGATGGGCCCCGTGTTGCTGTTCTGGGCCCCTCTCTGCTAGGGCCTTCAGGCGGGGCGTCGTCTCTCCCCGCGCCCCTAGTTCCCGCTGGTGTGGCTCCCGCTACACCTCTTCCTGCGCCGTCGCCACTGCGGCCCGCCCGGCCGGCCCGTGCTAGGAGGCCACCTAAGCGATATGAAGCTGAGTCTGGCCAATGGATTTGAGCCCGTGGACCCACGTGGATTCGTGGCTCCCCGGTCTGGGGGGGATGCAGGGTGGAGTGTACTCCCGACCGCTAGGGGGCGATAGTATTGGTTTATGTGTTTAGTACTCTCTGTTAAGAGGTTAGAGTTAGGAGAAGTTGTGGCGGCCATTGTGGATGCCAGGTGGTCCGAGGATACACGCTGTTTCTCCTCTCTCTTTAGGACGTGTTTGCCTGTTATACGTAAGTCTGTTATTAGTTATATGTATCTTATTATCAGATTGTGGTTAACAGTAATCGTTCATGTTTGTTTATATCTTGTTATGTATGTCTTGTTTTGGTAATTGTATTTACTCATTATGCTGTATTCCCACCCACAGGGTGTTGACATCTTTGTCTGAATAAATACTATAAACCGACATTGAGGAGTCTTCTTCAACAATATCTCGTTAACTCCGACCACTCCCCCAGATTTGTTTGTTTAAAGAATAAATATGGGAGTTTAATATTACATCCGAATCCTGACGTCTGCCGTGTGAGACCAGGTTGCATTTAGACTATATAGTGACTATATCTAGCTATATATATCTAGTCTAGCTATTGCTGGCTAACGTTACACGTATGTTATTTTAGCTCTCACCTTGTAACAATTAGCTGTAGGCAATAATAATAATAATAAATTATATTTATATAACGCTTTATTAATGCAAGTGCAATCGGGCTAACGTTACTCATTCTCGCAGTTCCAAATGAATGAACGTTGAAGCGCTTGTATCTCAAAATGTGGCGTAACTAATTAATGTGGCGTGCAGCCCGACAGGCGCACATAACAGGCGTACCCCTGCGCTTTCAGAGCTCGTTTTCTCGTCGGAATTCGACGTTTAGAGACGAACGACAGACGTCGAATCCTGACGGCTGCCGTGTGAGACCAGGTTGGCTATATTGAAAAATATGATGATAAATAGGCTACATGTGGGATGGAGGTAATTGGTGTGGGATGGCAGATATATGTATGATATATTATGGCAGTTTCTCGCGCCTGTCCCGCTCTGTTGTTCAAAGACTATAATATAAAACTTTAACTTTACTCTCATTACTCTCATGTGCCGTGGGCTCTCGGAAAGCTGCGCATTGAATGTATTATGTATGAAAATAATGCAATAGGCTGCATAGGAATAAGTGTGTTCATATGCAAACATACTCGAGAGATATATGAGTTCAATCTGTAAACTGTTATCATCTCAATAGGACGGCCAATGTAATGCGTTGTTTTTTTGATTTTGCATTCCTTGTTTCGTGGTAAACAAATCTCTTTCTGATCGTCCCGTTCACAAAAACCTAAGGTGCATAAGTCACGTAATATGGCGAAATAAATGTTCGTTCAGACAATATGATATATGGAGATCTTTCTTGGTCAGGTGGCCGGAAATGATATATTGATGACTCAGAGAGAAGGTTGAATTGTAATCATTGTATTAGGCAGATCTGGGTTGCATTCTCTTGTACAGATGTTTCCAAGGCAGCATGCTCTGTTAAGTCCAAGCTTCAAGCATGGCCACGACATAGGAGATGTCGAGCTTGGCTGCGGCTGGTGCCGAGCCTGGCTGTGGCATAAAGAGATGCCAAGCAAAGTACTGATGTTTGTTACAGCTTATATACAGTTCTCAGAGAGGAAATAGCTTTTACCTCGTAACTTACAATACTGACATTAGTTCCCATACATGGCTATTCTGTGTTCATGCTGTTCTGCTCTGCAGCTGACCACTGGGTAGGCTCCTATGTCCTTAGAGTTAAACTGGTCTCACTGTTACTTGATATGGTATATGCCTGCTCCTAAGAATGTTGTTTACTACTGAGAGTGGGCACACTTAAAGTATGTTTAAGGTTAAACAATGAGTATTGCAATATTTGATAGGCACACAACATTTGCATATAGTCACACAAAAACGCATCATAACACAATACAAGATATATTATTGAAAAATATGATGATGAATACATGTGGGATGGAGGTACGGGGATGATATGTGGCATGTCCGCTCGCCAACTAAAGCCCATTCTTGCCTATAGACAACTGTACAATCATTCATATTGAGTTTATTCACCCAATAAAGTAAAGATGAATAATACTGCCCTTCACCTTATTCAGATGTTCATAGACCTGTGTCGGCAATGATAATAATACACAACAGGCAAGACGGTTGTACCATAGATATACAGTACGCAGATTAATATTTGTAGATTCGTTTTCGAACATTAGATAGGCCTAGTTGATTTTGGCAACATTGTACATTGTAGTAGCCAATTGTCCGCTCGCCAACTAAACACACCACATATCATACCTCCGCCCTATATGTATTTATCATCATATTTCTCAATATAAAACGGAGGTACGATATATTACCAGATATACAGTATGTATGGTATATTATGGCAGTTTCTGGCGCCTGTCCCGTTCTGTTGTTCAAAGAATATTATATAAAACGCATCACATGTTTGTCACTGTGTGAAAATGTTTCTGTAGCGAAGAACCTTGGTTCAATCTGGAGCTGATCAACTCCGGACGGCAATAGCACGTTGTGAGTGCAATTGTGCAAGAATAACACTATTTACAGCGCTGTCATTTATTGCTATATTTATTACTGTTATATATAAATGTGAACATTACAGATACCTGGTCAACACAGCTTGGGATTCCAAGGAAATTACATGGAACTATGTGTGAAAGGGACAACAGTTATTATATATTACAGTTATTATTTTTTTTCAACTTTCATTCGTTAGTAATGAAAACTCCCGCAGTCTTGATCAATCTCCTAGATCAATCTCCTCTCCACTTACGTTACATCTACAATGGCATGCATACGTTATTATATATATATATATATATGTTCCTTTTCAGCTGATTCTCTGCTCTGTCCCCACTTCTCTGGAACTTTATGCATTTTTAGAGGTAGTGTCTTGTCATTTTCTCTTCTTGTGTGACATCGCCATCCAGCGATTTTTGTGCGTCAGTACACACTCCCCCATTGTGAAGAGTGGTCGTGTGATTCGACACCTCTTTGCGCTAAAAGTAGGTAAAAAAACGTCGCTGTTCTAGTGTTAAAGGGAGCGCAGATTTATTTTTATGACGTTCCGGAATCCGATGTGATAGGAACGCTGGAGAAACAGCCGCTGTCCACTGCATTAGTTAACTACATGTCCTTGATGAGTCTCCTGCTCACTGCTCTCCATCAAAAATGGCACATCCATCAATAATATTACATAATAAAAACTGCTTGGATTAGATTGCGGTTTGTTTTGGTATAATAAGTGCTGCTATACAACTATAGCGTCATATACCATCAAGGGGGGAAAATTCGCGCCTATCATGCACATATCAGCCTAATGTTGATAACTTTACATTAAATATGTCTACCATCATCCGTTGTCAAACGCCACAGGTAATCATTTATTTCTAAATAAATGATGATTGTACATCTCTGAAATGTGAATCGTGCACCGATGTATTTCTATGGGGAAGGCTGTGCTTGACACTTCCATTGGACTGACGCCGGGGCAGAGGAACAGGGTGACTGTCACCCTGTGACAAATGCGCAGATATGACTGCTCCGGTGTCTTGCTTTGGTAGTCTAATGGAAGTGCCCAGGTACCAGTCCTTTACTGCTAAACCCGAGCGCGCTGGACTGTGGAACTTTCTATGTTAAGCATAGGCACAGCACCTCGGCATAACAGCGATTTTTTTGTTATGCTTGTTGTAAAGAAAAGGTCTATAATGCATTGAAATGACATTAGTAGGTGTCATATGCCATCAGACATGGAAATATGTCATATGCGCGACTGTCATGCCTGTAACGTTAGGCACAGCACCTCGGCATAAAAGCGATTTTTTTTGTTATGCTTGTTATAAAGAAAAGGTCTATAATGCATTGAAATGACATTAAACTAAGGTAATAAGATGGTTATCCTAATTTTTCTGATCTTTATTAATAAGTAATTACAGAAAAAGTAAATGACATTTGTGTCTGTGTTCCGGATTAACTAGAGCGAAATACAATTTCTGTAGATGATTCGCAATGCATGCCGGAGGGTAGGGTCATGGCTCTGAATCAACCATGCACCCCGAATATCTCTAAACGAAGCCGTGGATAGCCCTCCCCCTTACCCCTAGCCCTCGATGAAAAATGAATTGGGACACCACTACCCTAAACGTGAACGCACAAAACGGAGCCGAAGGGCTCAAAACGGAGGCGGAGGGGTGAATTGGGATCGGGCCTATGACCCCTGTGTGTCTCCAGTCTCATGGCAGATATCTGACCCCTGTATGACCCCTGTGTGTCTCCAGTCTCATGGCAGATATCTGACCCCTGTATGACCCCTGTATGTCTCCAGTCTCATGGCAGATATCTGACCCGCTTTTATGCCGAGGTGCTGTGCCTAACCCCTGTATGACGCCTGTATGTCTCCAGTCTCCTGGCAGATATCCGTAACTTCGCTAAGCACTGGGAGCACTGGATACTGTCCTCATTGGAACATCTCCCAGAATGCCTTGCAGAGAAGAAACTTCCCATTGCACGGCGATTTGTGTCCTCCCTGAAGCGTCAGACCTCCTTCCTACACCTGGCCCAGGTAAAACACTGACTACACCTAGCCCAGGTAAAACACTGACTACACCTGGCCCAGGTAAAACACTGACTACACCTAGCCCAGGTAAAACACTGACTACACCTGGCCCAGGTAAAACACTGACTACACCTAGCCCAGGTAAAACACTGACTACACCTGGTCCAGGTAAAACACTGATTAACCATAAATAACCATATTTTGGGTTTTATTTTTAATTGTATTTTAATCTGTTTTGGTGATGTTGTTTTGGTCCACCAGATCGCCCGTCCGGCGCTGTTCGACCAGAGCGTGGTGAACTCCATGGTGATAGACATCGACAAGGTGGACCTGAACAGCATCGGGTCCCAGGCCCTGCTCACACTCTCCACCGGGGACCAGGACTCTGACCTCTACTCTGAATGTAAGACAGACCCTCATTAAAATATGGTTTATATCGTGTCAAGTCAAAGTTTATACATATATAATAGTATTATAACCATTGATAACCATATTCCTTATGACACGTGACCAGGGGAGTATTCCATCAACATCGCTGAAGGAAGATCTAGGCTTATTTTGTTAGATTTCATGAGACTTGAGCCTGGATTTTCCTTTAGTGACGTTGGGGACCCCCTCTTGTCCCAGACCTCAACTCCGAATGTGAGACAGATACAAGAACACTCACCACCTAGATTGTTCCAAGTGGTCTATGTGGTATCTACCTAGCAACAACACTTTGATTGGCTACAAAATGAAGCAACATAATGTATGTATTTTGGTGAATTAAGTCAAGTCAAAGAGTTTTGGTCATATGCACAGGATACAGTTGTACATTGTACAATGAAAAGCTTCCTCTCGACAGTGACGTAAGGATTGAAATAAAATGAAATAAACATTTTATTGCGACATTAAAATAAAAACATGGCTACAGTATATGTGAATTCCTGGTTATAGGCTTTTGAATGATGTTATTTCCTGTAATCACTGTAAATCGTCTTTATAATTTACTTAGTGTTGTAAAGATAACAGTTAACAAACCCAATTAACCAAAACCAAACAGTCCTCTCAGTCAACCAAACAATGTTCCTGTGTTCCAGATGATTCCATCACGGTGTTCCAGCAGCTGAAGGACCTCCTGAAGAAGAACGCTACGGTAGAGGCCTTCATCGAGTGGCTGGACACCGTGGTGGAGCAGAAGGTCATCAAGGTAGGCTGCTGCTGCTGTGGTGCTGCTGTGGTGCTGCTGCTGCTGTGGTGCTGTGGTGCTGCTGCTGCTGCTGTGGTGCTGCTGCTGCTGTTGTGGTGCTGCTGTGGTGCTGCTGTGGTGCTGCTGTGGTGCTGCTGTGGTGCTGCTGTGGTGCTGCTGTGGTGCTGCTGCTGCTGTGGTGCTGCTGCTGCTGCTGCTGTGGTGCTGCTGCTGTGGTGCTGCTGTGGTGCTGCTGAGTTGCTGCTGCTGCTGTGGTGCTGCTGCTGCTGCTGTGGTGCTGCTGTGGTGCTGCTGTGGTGCTGCTGTGGTGCTGCAGTGGTGCTGCTGCTGCTGCTGTGGTGCTGCTGTGGTGGTGGGGCTGCTGCTGTGGTTGTAGTTGTTGTTTATGTTGTTGTTGTTGTGGTTGTGGTGGTTGTTGGTGTTGTTGTTGTTGTTCTGGTGGTTGTTGTTCTCTGTGGTGGTTGTGTGGTTGTTGTTGAATGACCTCTCTCTCTCCACCCCCCCCCTCTCTCTCTCCCCTCTCTCTCTCTCTTTCTCTCTTCTCTCTCTCATCTCTCCCTCTCTTATCTCTCTCTCTCCCTCTCTCCCTCTCTCCCCCCCCTCCTTCCCTCTCTCCCTCTCTCTCTTCTCTCCAGCCTGGTAAGCAGAATGGACGCTCTATAAAGAAGAGAGCCCAGGACTTCCTGTTGAAGTGGAGTTTCTTCGGAGCGAGGGTCATGCACAACCTCACGCTGAACAACGCTGCTAGCTTCGGTAAGAAAAGACCTCATCACCTACAAGTTTTTTCTGCTTTCTTGGGATAGAGACAGTAGAGATTGACAGGAAGGTTGAGAGAGAGAGAGAGAGATAGATAAATAGAGACAGTAGAGATTGAAAATCTCTATCACGACGACTGCCAATGGCACCTGACCAACGTCACTGAGGGTGGAGGGGGGGGGGGGGGTCGTACATCAGCCACTCAGGTCCTTCTGTCCAGCTCTGCTCTGACCACAACGCCACACTGAGTCATAAACGCTAATGGCCCCCGGCCCCCATGTAAACACAACACTATCTGTGTGGCGCGTGCTGTGTGTGTGTGTGTGTGTGTGTGTGTGTGGAGAGACAGACCATTCCTCTCCTCCCTCTCTCCCTCTCCTCTCCCTTCTCTTCTCTCCCCTGTCCTCTCCTCTCTCTTGTCATCTCATCTCCTCTTCTCTTCACTCCTCTCCCCTCCTCTCTTCTCCTCTCCCACCCCTCCTCTCCTCTCCCACCCCTCCTCTCCTCTCTCCTGTCATCTCATCTCCTCTTCTCTTCACTCCTCTCTTCTCCTCTCCCACCCCTCCTCTCCTCTCCCACCCCTCCTCTCCTCTCCTCTCCCACCCCTCTCCTCTCCTCTCATGTGACCACACAGACCAAATAACACATAAAACTCACAAACATTGTCTTTAGAACTTTAGAACATACTCTAAGTAAGCAGTATTTGGGAAGTATACATTATGATTTACAGAAAGTACATAATCTCGCCAGTCTTAACCATAGATATACACAGTAGATCCCTTATTGGCCGCTTTGACGTACGCCTACGTGGTCGCCATAGTGAACCAGTCTATGTAATATCTATGGTCTTAACCTCTTATGCGCACCACTTCCTCCACTGCTTCCTGTTTGTGTGAGTGACTCCATCTTGTGTAAATATTGTTTTTCAGGAGAACATGGAATATTTACCATGCATCAACGGTGACATCATAAAACAGTTTCTGCTCTGTTAACTGAAATGACTTATACACATTAATTCATTTCCCATTTTAGGTTACAAATTCGAATCATTTAAATGGTTTCATGTTAGCCTTTTGTAAATCATTAATAAATACAGATTTTACAAAACGCCTGAAGCTGTGTACATTTTGTATAATTTATAGAATATTACAAATGTATTTCACACATTCTTAAAACAAGGTGTTAATGGTTCATCAATAAAAATATAACACCATTTCCATGATGATTTCTTCTTGAGACTATAGTATATTTATTAATGGGTAAAATTATTAATAGTGTGAGGAAAAAAAAACTACATAGTTAGAGTTAAAAATACGTTTATGGTGCTATAGCGCCTGCTGCTGGGTTTAAAGGGTTTGGAGACGGCTAGAGGTAGCGTGGACGATGGTCCAGCACTCGTTGTTTTTTCCCCCAACAAAAATAAGACGCGTTATGCGAGATGGAGGCAAGAATGTATTTCTTTGGGTGAAACGCCACCTTTAACGCTGCATGTTATCCGGGTAGCTTAGCACAGACGGAGTAGAAAGTGAACTGCCATGTCCTATCGGCCAATCCAGTCTTTTAGGATACCCAGTCACGTTAGTTAACGTTGGGGCTTAAACATTACTGACACTCACCTCATTTTTCTGGTTTTCTGCTCGAAATGACATGCCCACAGTGAATATAGAATATCTCCACAATCACAAGGGCCTTCATAATGATCTTGTTATCAAATGAAAGCTAACACCTGTGGGGTGGTTGTAGAAGTGTCAGAATCAAAATCTATGTTACTGTGTCAGAGTAAATAGAGCTAGAACATTATAAAACATCTCAAATTCAGTCTCCGCCTAAGAAAACAACAGCTTTTACAGTGAATATCACCTTGGAAACCTGATGACCAAGCCCAAATCATCTAGGAATCAGTACTCAGGGTCTTATTAGTACTTGTGCCAAAGTCGATGCTAGTAATGTGAGCAAATGCAACTTTGTACCCGTTTTAGTACAGGTATGTTTAGGCGGACACCTATATGTTTAGGCCATTTGGAGATATTTTGGCACCATCTGTGCCATTTGACCTTTCTCATGTATCAGATTATTTTTTAATTTTCTTGGGGATTTTTGGGGGTTGGCTGACCAATGGTATGGAAATTCGGCGTTGAAACCGGACATGACACATTCTCCAGTTGGAGAAAACTGGAAGTGACTTCGGCCGTGTTTACTGTCTCGGAAACAAAATGGTGGCATCGTATAGCATGCAAAGTTGTGAAAGAAATGTGATATCGATGAAGAGAATTGATCGAGGTAAGCTCTTTATATCACTTCGGATCCACCTGTGGGTCCGTTGGATCAGAAAAGGTTAAAGCTGAGTCCAAAAACCCCCCACATATGTAATTTACATCAATGTCATACATACATAACTATTTAATTACATTACTCTCGTCCAACCACAGGTCAGGATGGCCGAGCGGTCTAAGGCGCTGCGTTCAGGTCGCAGTCTCCTCTGGAGGCGTGGGTTCGAATCCCACTTCTGACAAGTTTTTTCTTTATTATTTACTTTTTTAGATAAAACTGTCTATAATTATGATTTCCAAAATCGCTACAACAGAATGAATACGTTAATTCAGAACAATTGCCACAATGACACCTTTTATTTGTATGGTTCAACATCAATACTGTATATTAACCAAAGGTGAACAAAGGTGAACTCAGGACTAAATGAGAAACAAATGCAAAACAAAATAGGCCCATAATCAACAAACCTCTCCTGTTAAACATAAAGCATGTGATAGTCAACTGTATTCTATTAAAATACAAAATAATATTTGTTTAGAAAATGTTCACTGCAAAAAAATAACATTATCACACAGTATAAACCACCACCACTCTAGAGTACAGCATTATAGCCTAGTAAAACAATATCTCAATACATTAACCCTTTTTTCCATGAACATTCCTGAAAACGTTTAGTACTGGTGAGAATCAACAGTAGTAACTAAGGCAAACTAGTATTTAAAGGGATATCGAAGTTTGATGCTTACATTAAAGCAGAAATGTAAAAATGACTCCATGTGATTTTGACAGACCTATTTGACCCATTCTCCAAATATGCAGATGTACAGTACTTTTACTTTTTTAAAGTAAAAGGCACAAAAAAAAAGGACAGCCCACATTTTCTTATACCGTACCTATGACTTAAAGACCAACTAAATGCATATATTATTAAATGAAGGAGATCCTACCATAGCGATATCGGAGGCATACATATTAGATACATACATCAGTATGGTTAACACCATAAAATAAAATATAAAAAACATAAAATGTGATCTATTTGTACGACCATGTGTAGAAAAACAGATGTTGGGAATAATATGTTAATCCTGGACTAAGAGAGATGAACAACTGTCTTCATGAGGTTGAAAAAGCGTGGGGAAAAGTCTAATTGTCAGAGATAAAAAGTTGTCTAATCTGTTCTTGGGTGGTGGTGGGTTGGAGTAGCTTTGTTGTCCTTGACGCTTCACACCTTTAGGATGAAGAACAGTGGGATGAAAATAGAGTGAAAGCTACACTTCAAACGAGTGTTACACACATCACTGTCTGTGGCACATCACTGCCACATACAGTACTGCTTATCAATAGTATGTATTTACCCCTTCTATGAAGCAGCGTTCACTGAAAGTCACCAGTAGTCATCTTTACACCTGGGCACCTGTGGGAAAAATGTGCCGTTGAAGAAAACACCCAATTACCTTTTGATATTGCTTGTATTTCCTCGCATTTAGTTGTGAATCATTTAAACGTAATCCTACTATATCTCAACATGAATATGCTACAAATCACTCTACAACATTCTAGTACTGTGTGTGACAACATGTAATAACAACATTGTTGAGTAATCACAGCATTACAACACAGCAGAAAATGAAAAAAATACGAAGTAGACACTCACATTGTCCTGTTCCAGACGTGGTGTTTGGCAGTATCATCCTCTCCACTTCGTCCCAGTCCTCAGTGGTGTGATCTGTCCTCACCCTCTCCTCAGGGTCAGAAGACGACCCCTCACCTCTTTGTCCCCAGAAGCTCTCTGGTGACCTGCGACCCCGTAGTAGACCGACAGCATCGTCACTCGTCGTTTTCTCGGGTGACATTTCAGGTCTGGCTCTGTCCGTTCTCTCAGGGTTCCGTCCCGCCGGAGACTCTCTCCCGGGGCTCTGCTGGAACCAGAGTCTGAGCATGACGTCAGCGTAGTTGGCATGGCCGCCGTCAACCAGCTCTTTGGCGACATGGACGCCATCGGCCACGATGTCCACCTCCCAGTGAGCCTCAGCGATATACTGCCTGAAGTACACCTGGAGGCTCTTCTGACAGATGCACTCCTGGAAGAAAACCACCGCGTCGTCCGTCCACTGCCCCCCTCCGATTGGCTTAACTCCTCTCAGGACGCATGGGTAGATGACCTTCGGCAGTCGGGACAGCTGTTCGGGGAGTCGTCTCAGCTCAGAGCGATCGGCGAAGGGCACGTCCACACAGTGGCCATAGTCCACCAGGTTGACCAACACCACAGTCGCGCCCACGTGTACGATCTCCGCTCGACACCATTTGTTCGTGGTGTTGGACCTCACCAGGCAGCTCGACCCGGGGAGAAGGTGAGCCTCAGGCAGCGCTGGCACCTCCTCTGGGAGGTCGTGGAGGATGGTGGACACAGTGTTCATGATGGGGAGCAGGTCTTCCAGAACCACGTAGAACTCACACGGCGTGGTGACGGCTGCTGGAAAGGCCAAGTAGCCCAGATCCATATTCACTGAGGCCAGGAAGAGCCTCTGGAGATGGAGAGGCCTGTCGCCCGGGACAGACTCTCCTGATGGTTGTTGTGGTTGCTGTTGTTGTTTCTGTGATGATGCTATTTTCAGTTGCTGGATTAACAACCTGTTCATCATGATTTCCACCATCCACAGGTTGTCGGCATCAGAGTAAGAGACAAACATGAATTTGATGTCCTTTCCCACCATTGCTTTGAGAGTTTCCTTCATTATCTTAGAAGCCATGTCTCCTTCAGTGGGGAGACCAGGGCCATTCCATTTACACAAAACTGCCTGCACAGGAATTTGCTTGAGGTCATTACAAAGCTCTTTAATGCAGTTAGCGGGGACTTCCTCTGTAGTGCCATGATCCAGAAGGAATACTCTGCATTCTGCCTGGTCAGCAGATGCATTCTGCACAACTGCTCTGTGCCATTGGTTGTCTTTGGTTGATTTTATCAAGCACTGAAGTCCTTCTTTAACATCCTCCTCAGACATGATTTTGCATTGGCTTTTCTTTTCAACTACAAGATTTTCAAAAACGGTGAACTCTTCTGTGCTCCTGTTAACTCTCAGGTAAAGATCTCCATTCTCCAAGACGGATAAAAGTGTCCCGCACTCTGTCTGCCCCGAGCTGATACTCTGAGGTGGGATCAAGGTCTCCTTCACTGGCTCTGCTAAGGGTTCAAAGGTCATCACACAAGGTGGACAGGAAGACCTTCTGATGACTCGTCTTCTGTGGTGGTGCCTGCCAGTGCAGTGTTGGTGGCGACCTCTGGTCGACCTCTTGGACACTTCAGATGAGAGCTTTTCATCTTGAGCACTAATGATTATCACCCTCCCAGAGTCAGTATCTGACTGTCTCTTTTCCTCTGTGACCGCTAAAGAACTGAACTGACACGCTAGCTGTTTGATATCAGGGTCAGAAGGACTTTCAGACCAAGTCAGGGCCTCCTCATTTTCAGTCACGGCATTGCTATTGTCAGCTTGGGTTGGGTAGGCATCCTGGATTTCAATGAGAACCTCCCACCGAGACCCAAAACAAGTGCAAAATTCAACCATGAGAGGTTTTCCCATTACAGCCTCAATGAAATATGCGTCACTTTCAAAAGAGTCAGTCTTTAGCAGTGTGCATGGTATGCTTAGTCTAGGCTGGGACAAATGTTTATTTGTCAGAAAGTACGTTTTATCCTTCCCCACAACTGCTGTATTTCCATAGTCAACAAACTCTACTCTGAACTGGCCACTAGAGGCAGTGTCTCTCACAACTGCACGGTAGAGCGCACCATCATCTTCACATTCAGCTGCTACAAGGTCATTGATCCTCCGTTGCACGGATGTGTTGTTTTCCTTGGTGTCTTTAAACAGCTCTGAGTTGAGGTCTTCCCTCATGTCCAATATGGTTTGTTCATCAGCTTGCATTTGGATAAAGAATCTGTTGACTGTGTCAATGTGTGAAACAAACCCCAGACCTCTGAATCCTGCTGATCTTGAAGTGACAGGGAGGTTTTCAAGTTGTGGCAGTTTAATGGATCCTGGAGGCCGTTTGGAGGAATTGTCTATGTCATGTTCTGCGCATCTCTGATCTATTTTTCTGTCTGTGTTTCCTTCAGATTTGACCAGTTCTCCCTTACTCTCTCTATGACATTCCTTCTGTGAAGCAGGGATACTTGAGTGTCTTCTTTTGTGTCTGATTCTGCATTCTCCATACTGCATATTTTGATCTTTTTCGGTTTTGATTGTTTCGGTATCATGGCTGATGTTCTTCTTCGGTTGTTGATTCGCAATTAACTGCTTGATTTTCTCATTTATGTTAACGTTTCCATTGAATAAATCAAAAGCAACAGTCCCATCCTCATTCTTTCCGACGACTACAGCTCGGAGCGGCTTGTTGAGAACAGACATCTCCAGCCACTTGTTAACCTCTGCAAAGTCTTCCTCTTTTGAGATTTGTGAGAGGCTACATCTCAAGGCCTGCATGGGGGTGAACAGCAAATCTGACGATTCACTTGGAATAGACACAACATTGCTTTTTTCAACAACGTACATGTTTCCATAATCCACAAAAAACACACAGAGATGATGGGGTGAATGAACACGGCGAGCCATGCCCCTATACCATTTTCCATCATAGTATTTTGCCAGGCAAAGTTTCCCCACAAGAGCTGCAGTGTTGGCACGCAGTATTTCCTCACTTTCCGTTGTAACTTTCTCCATCAGTTCCTCAATGATTTCACTGTTTCTGTCTAGCTGGCAATACATCTCCCATGGGCTGCACACGTGTGTGACATACACCACCTCATCACTGCCACTCCTCAAGTCAAAAGAATCATAGACAAAGGAGTCCATGCAGTCACACAGCAGGAGCTGCCCAGGGCTTCCCATTTCTCTTGCAAGGCCTTTTTCCAAAAGCTTCTTGGCTGCACTGTCGTGAGCGGTGTGCAGATCAACCACATTGAATCTGCCTTTGTATTTCACATGCAAGTGACACTTAACGCTGCATGTCAGGTTAAAGGACTGGTCCAGAACATACTCCTTCAGTAGATCACACGCCTCTGGACTCCACCCACCATGGCTGCTCTCAACAGGTCTCAAGTCATAGAGACTACATTTGAACGCTTGGCCTTCCAGTTCAAGGTACTCTGGCAGTATCGCTTGAAGATTGTGTATGCTTTCTTTCACAATCATACCATAGTCCACAAAGATCACTTGAAGGTAGTCTTTCTGTACCCCTATAATGCAGGCCCGGTACCACCTGCCATCATCTGCTGCCTTGGCCACACAATAGGGAACCCCTGGGTGCACAGGGACTGTGTGTGTTTGATAATACCGCTGCATCTCGTCCATCAGTTTGTCCAAGTTGGGACTCTTGCTTTGCAGCTGGCACCAAAAATCTGAGGGGGAGATGATGTGAGAGCAACGGACAGACAGTTCACTTCCGATCCCGGGTATCTGTGATTTTAATTCAACAGCTGGGACCATCGTTTTTGGCGTCTTTGTGATAAAGTGTCTGTTTTCAGATTCCATCACAGGCACACTGACATGGGTCTCTGATACTCCTCTTGTGCAAATTCCAGATTGTCTTTTTTGGTAGACTTGCTGTTTCGCCATTTTCTTTCCCCTTGTTTCCTGTTTAATGACCGCCTTGGAGGGAGTGAATTTCCAGTAATCTGCTTGATGTGCCTTGATCAAGAGCTCTGAAATGCTCTCTGCATTTGGAGTTTCCTTCATATCGACAACATATCGATCTTTCCCTTTGGACACTTCAGATGAGAGCTTTTCATCTTGAGCACTAATGATTATCACCCTCCCAGAGTCAGTATCTGACTGTCTCTTTTCCTCTGTGACCGCTAAAGAACTGAACTGACACGCTAGCTGTTTGATATCAGGGTCAGAAGGACTTTCAGACCAAGTCAGGGCCTCCTCATTTTCAGTCACGGCATTGCTATTGTCAGCTTGGGTTGGGTAGGCATCCTGGATTTCAATGAGAACCTCCCACCGAGACCCAAAACAAGTGCAAAATTCAACCATGAGAGGTTTTCCCATTACAGCCTCAATGAAATATGCGTCACTTTCAAAAGAGTCAGTCTTTAGCAGTGTGCATGGTATGCTTAGTCTAGGCTGGGACAAATGTTTATTTGTCAGAAAGTACGTTTTATCCTTCCCCACAACTGCTGTATTTCCATAGTCAACAAACTCTACTCTGAACTGGCCACTAGAGGCAGTGTCTCTCACAACTGCACGGTAGAGCGCACCATCATCTTCACATTCAGCTGCTACAAGGTCATTGATCCTCCGTTGCACGGATGTGTTGTTTTCCTTGGTGTCTTTAAACAGCTCTGAGTTGAGGTCTTCCCTAATGTCCAATATGGTTTGTTCATCAGCTTGCATTTGGATAAAAAATCTGTTGACTGTGTCAATGTGTGAAACAAACCCCAGACCTCTGAATCCTGCTGATCTTGAAGTGACAGGGAGGTTTTCAAGTTGTGGCAGTTTAATGGATCCTGGAGGCCGTTTGGAGGAATTGTCTATGTCATGTTCTGCGCATCTCTGATCTATTTTTCTGTCTGTGTTTCCTTCAGATTTGACCAGTTCTCCCTTACTCTCTCTATGAAATTCCTTCTGTGAAGCAGGGATACTTGAGTGTCTTCTTTTGTGTCTGATTCTGCATTCTCCATACTGCATATTTTGATCTTTTTTGGTTTTGATTGTTTCGGTATCATGGCTGATGTTCTTCTTCGGTTGTTGACTCGCAATTAACTGCTTGATTTTCTCATTTATGTTAACGTTTCCATTGAATAAATCAAAAGCAACAGTCCCATCCTCATTCTTTCCGACGACTACAGCTCGGAGCGGCTTGTTGAGAACAGACATCTCCAGCCACTTGTTAACCTCTGCCAAGTCTTCCTCTTTTGAGATTTGTGAGAGGCCACATCTCAAGGCCTGCATGGGGGTGAACAGCAAATCTGACGATTCACTTGGAATAGACACAACATGGCTTTTTTCAACAACGTACATGTTTCCATAATCCACAAAAAACACACAGAGATGATGGGGTGAATGAACACGGCGAGCCATGCCCCTATACCATTTTCCATCATAGTATTTTGCCAGGCAAAGTTTCCCCACAAGAGCTGCAGTGTTGGCACGCAGTATTTCCTCACTTTCCGTTGTAACTTTCTCCATCAGTTGCTCAATGATTTCACTGTTTCTGTCTAGCTGGCAATACATCTCCCATGGGCTGCACACGTGTGTGACATACACCACCTCATCACTGCCACTCCTCAAGTCAAAAGAATCATAGACAAAGGAATCCATGCAGTCACACAGCAGGAGCTGCCCAGGGCTTCCCATTTCTCTTGCAAGGCCTTTTTCCAAAAGCTTCTTGGCTGCACTGTCGTGAGCGGTGTGCAGATCAACCACATTGAATCTGCCTTTGTATTTCACATGCAAGTGACACTTAACGCTGCATGTCAGGTTAAAGGACTGGTCCAGAACATACTCCTTCAGTAGATCACACGCCTCTGGACTCCACTCACCATGGCTGCTCTCAACAGGTCTCAAGTCATAGAGACTACATCTGAACGCTTGGCCTTCCAGTTCAAGGTACTCTGGCAGTATCGCTTGAAGATTGTGTATGCTTTCTTTCACAATCATACCATAGTCCACAGAGATCACTTGAAGGTAGTCTTTCTGTACCCCTATAATGCAGGCCCGGTACCACCTGCCATCATCTGCTGCCTTGGCCACACAATAGGTAACCCCTGGGTGCACAGGGACTGTGTGTGTTTGATAATACCGCTGCATCTCATCCATCAGTTTGTCCAAGTTGGGACTCTTGCTTTGCAGCTGGCACCAAAAATCTGAGGGGGAGATGATGTGAGAGCAACGGACAGACAATTCACTTCCGATCCCGGGCATCTCTGATTTTAATTCAACAGCTGGGACCATCGTTTTTGGCGTCTTTGTGATAAAGTGTCTGTTTTCAGATTCCATCACAGGCACACTGACATGGGTCTCTGATACTCCTCTTGTGCAAATTCCAGATTGTCTTTTTTGGTAGACTTGCTGTTTCGACATTTTCTTTCCCCTTGTTTCCTGTTTAATAAGATAATGAATAAAATAATGGAAATGAATAAAACGACATGAATGGAAGTGTTAGTGTTTAATCATAACTGTTGCAAAACATGTAGGTTTTTAGCTTAGATTTAAATATTTCTAGGGTTTGGGCCTGTTTGATTTCTTCAGGGAGTTTGTTCCAGGAGCATGCGGCAGCATGACTGAAAGCTGCTGCACCGTGTTTTGTTTTCACTCTTGGAATGATTAGCTGATTAGTGACAGCTGACCTTAGGGGCAGTGGCGGCTGGTGCCCAAAATTTTGGGTGGGGCACAGCAGTGTGGCGGGGGGGTCTTCTTTCGCTCGCGCAGCGCGCGCGAATTTTTTCGCGTGCACGCGCATAAAACACGCACTGGCATTACAACCACTGTATAATTTCAACTTTCACCCTTAAAATGACCGTGTGGGCCATGGAGAAGTTACCCTGTCAACTACAGACACTGAGGTGGAAGAGTGACCGGTCTATGGACGTCGGTACGGTCCAATACCCAGTGTCAGACAAGGAGGAAGTCTAGTCAACAAGGCTAGTACAGGCCTCACAGCTACACTCAGGTTAATAAAGGTAGCAGATGAATATGTGTACTATGTGTCTGTGTGACATGGCTACATCAATGAGCAGAGATGAATGCTGCAGTCAGTAGTACAGTAACTATCTATTTCATAGACACATGATGGATGATGATGGAGAGTGATGGTGGTCAACACATCACAGCAGGTCAACACATTCAATGATGTATCACAACCAGACCATGTCAGAAACACAACCAGACCATGTCAGAAACACAACCAGACCATGTCAGAAACACAACAATGCATCAGCTGAGTTAAAGAAAACCAACTCTTACCTTTGATGACAGAACATGAGCAGTGTTTACCCGTACCTCCGCCTTGCCCCGCGCATATTGCTATGAATAATTCGAAGATAGGTGCTTGCACGTTAGGTGCAAGGCTGCTTGGTTAACCCATTAGCGGGAACATTATTAGTTGCACAAAATAGGCTGATTTAATTGACCATGAACATCAGAGACAGACATTACGAATCTTCATTTAAAATACTCCGGAAGCCCGAAGTCCGGAAAACCGGAAGTCGGGAGTCCTCAGCATAATGCATTGTCTGCAATACAACCGGAGATTTCTTGGCCAGGGCGCACATTTGTGCGCCCTGGCCAAGAAATAGAGACAGCCAATTGGAGCGCTGCTACAGCTCACGTGTAAGCCAAAAGTATTCGTCCTGGCATAGACTTGCATTGACACGGCGCCCCGCGTTCTCTCCCTATGTATTTTAACAGTGAGTTTTACACACACACACACACACACACACAGATAAAAATGTTTATTGTATTGGAGGATTTTTAATGAATGCTGATAGGCGCCGACAGAATATCAGCCGCATTTTGTGAATAAACAATGTTTATTTAAAAAAAAAACTTTTACAAATCGCAACCAGGAAGTGAAGGTGGGGGCGGCGCCCCAGCGCCCTCTATCGGCCAGCCGCCACTGCTTAGGGGCCTTGCTGGAATATAGGGTGGGAGGACATCTGATACGTATTTTGGTCCAAGACCATTTTGTGATTTGTATACAATTTAGGAGTACTTTGAATTCAATCATCTGAGAGACTGGTAGCCAGTGTAGAGATCTCAGGATTGGTGTAATGTGTTCAAACTTCTTCGTTTTGTTTGGATGAGCTGCAGCTTACAAACAGCCTGTTTTAAACAGTTTTGTGATTGGTCCGAATTTAGCGGGACATTTGGATTTCCTCTCTCTCTCTCTTCGCCCGTCGCCGGTCCCTTTAATCCCATACGTATCCTAATCGAAAATGCAACATCAGCGACGACTGTGGGTTATTGCATTTACTGCTGTTCTCTGGTTCATGTTCTTATACCAGTGCTCAGTATAGAGTATTTTAAATGAACATTCGTAATGTAGTCTCTGATGTTTATGGTAAATTAAATCAGCCTATTTTGTGAAACAAATAATGTTCCCGCAAATGGGTTAACGGAGCATTCTCGCACCTAACGTGCAAGCACCTAGCTTCGAACTATTTATAGCAATATGCGCGAGGCAAAAATAATCTATTGCCTCTAAAATCACCACGAACAGAACGGCGGAGGTACGGGTAAACAGAGCTCATGTTGGTGTCCTCAAAGGTAAGAGTTGGTTTTCTTTAACTCAACTGATAGCATTACCTTGCTGTTGTTGTTTACCGAATGCTCCATCTGACTGTCACACTGTGATTTTACTAAACAGTTAATGAGTAACGTTAGCCGGTTTTGTGCGTGTACTCATGTAGGCCTACTTCGTATTGATCTTTCTGTGTGTGTGTGTGTCATGCGCGTTCCGCATGTTCCGCTGCAGCTGTAGGATATATTGGTATTTGATCACCTTCTATATAAAATCACCTGCTCGGCTTTAATGACTTAACCGCTATTTAAGAAATTATAATTGTTGCCACCCTCTAGTTTTTGGTGAAATTACGTCTTTGTTCGCTCCGCACGCGAAAAATGACCGCTCCGCCACTAATGTGAACAATCCTGGAGGAAACACTGCTAACTAGACAGGTACAATCCTGCAAGCACACTAATAAATAAAAAGTCACCTGTGGTCTGTTTCTTAGCAACAGCTTATAAGCTACATTAAAATGTACATGTTCATGGTGTAAACCAAAGGGGAGGTGTTACATTTATAGGCTACCTTTTAGAATAGAGTTATGTTACATTAGCTTAAATGACAAACCCTAACCCATTCATAATTGAAATAAAACCATACATTTGCTTTTAATCTTCAGTACCCTGTGCACATCCAACACCCAAATTAAATCACAAAACCCAGAAGGTGAGTGAAGTTTTTCTCCTCATGTTGCTACTCAGTAATTTAGTATTTCTTTATAAGTACAAAGTAATTAGAGATAGCCTATTGTAATCAGATAGTGATGCTGTTACAGTTTATGAACAGTCTCTATTACACTTGTGGAATAACAACCACTCAGCTCCCTTACTGTGCAATATCTAAGGAATGTAGGGATGCACCGAATGTTCGGCAGCCAAAGTTATTCGGCCAAAAATAGCACATTTGGTGTTCGGCCGAATGTGTGAAAGGGCCGAATGTTCACCGAATACAAGACTGTGAATGAGATGAGCATTAGGTGATTATTGCCTACTGCCAAGTCATATAATTACAGCAAACATGTAGGCAGTTTGGCATCTGTTCTCTTAACAACAAGAGGCACATTCCGATATTATGGGTGTGTTCTCACTAGAACATTTGCTTCACTTGAAACGGAGTTTAGGATAAAATTTGCTTTGCTCTGCTTCGTTTGGAGCGGTGAGAACGCGCATTCGAAGTCGCTCCCGCAGCAAACAACCAACGGATGCTCCGCTTGAAAAGGGTGGTGTAACAACTCAATAAAAACGCTTTACATGTGTAATTAATGTTACTGCACAGGCATAAAACAGACAAAATCCAGTGCAGCTATCATAGACAATAGTTTAATTCAGGGCATGACTTTTGAGAATATTCAACTTACATTAGGTTTTCTGAAGTCAGTCTGGGCAACATTGTTGTGGCAAGAGGCTCATTCCTGAAATGTAATTGAACACACTTCATTAAAATGCCAATATATCATACTATCCCATGTGGCTTAATCTTCAGAGCAGAGGTCCATTCCTAGAGGGCAGGGACATACGCATATTCAGCATTGTATAGAATGGAATGGAACGAGGAATGGTACTGCAGCGTTCGACATTAACGGTTGCCCTATTGCCCAGGGCAAGTAAAAGAAAATAGCGGTACGCTGTTTTGTTTTTTTCGAATCTCGATTTCTCCTATCAGTTGCGGGCTTCCGCTCTCTGCCTTGGCTGAACCTCTCTGCCTGTTGGGAATGACGTCATTAGACGTAGCTTTTAGTTTGTTCATTCGAAACATGGTGGAAGGCTCGCAGCCAAAGTTAGCTAAATTAGATTATGAAAAAGATAATAGACGCAGAAACATATCCATGGGTGGAGAACGATACCACAATACCAGCTATGTACTGCACTGTCTGCAGACAATTCCCGGGCATGTGAACTAGGGGTGGGACAAAATATTGATCTGGCAGTTGCGCGCTGCAAAAACTGAAACGTCAAACTCTGCGGTGTAGTATCCTACAGATACAGAAACGTAGGTGCCTCATTGGCCACTGTTGTATGTAGCCGCTATGCGTCTGACTGCCTATCGTCTAACGAGGCATCTACTGTATGTAATAGCTATGATATCCGGAGTGTAAAGTTGTATTTAATAATAATAATAATAATAATACATTAGACTTATATAGCGCTTTTCTAGACACTCAAAGACACTTTACAAACTGAAAAGATTGAGTAGTAATAATAAAAAGAAACAAAAGGTAAATAGAAGGTATAGGAAAGTATAGGGGCCTAATTGAGGTAGTTAAATGTTGGGAGGGTTTTGGCCTGTCTGATGTGGTTGGGGAGGGCGTTCCAAAGGGACGGGGCTGCGGCTGAAAAGGCCCCATCACCCCAGGTCCGGAGCTGGGTCCTGGTGGTCTTGAGGGTGGTTTGGTCATCAGACCTGAGGCAACGGGAGGGGGTGTGGAGGGGGACGAGGTCGGCAAGGTAGGAGGGGGCCAGATTGTTGATGGCTTTGTCAGTGGTGAGTAGGATTTTGAATTGGATCCTGTATTTGACCGGGCTGGTATTTGTCCAGGTTTGGAGGACAGGGGTGATGTGGTCACGGCGGCGAGTGGAGGTGAGCAGACGGGCAGTAGGGCTGCAACTAACGATTATTTTGGTAGTCGACTAATCTGTCGATTATTTTTTCGGTTAGTCGCGATTAGTCGTGTGGCTTTTCGCTGCGCGTAAATGGCGACGCAGAAGCATAAATCCGGCTTAACTAGCTATCTAACCTAACGTTACGCCAAGCTACAGCTGCTCACAGAGCTAGTTGATTGGCTAGCTAGCATTGCTGGCTAGACTACAGACAGCTCACGTTAGTAGGCTACGCTTGGCGCTGTTTATCTTACAGACAGCTCGCTGGTGGACTCAACATAATTGAAATAGCATTCACTTATCAAGCATCATTCATGATCATCCACCATGACTACCTGGTATTTTAATAGCGACCACCCCTCACTTCATTTCATCTCGCGTTCTCCTGGCTTCAACATGGAAAACCCCTGCTACGTAACGTTACATACAAGCGCCTCTGTCTGTCACATGCGTGCCACAGGGCAAATAAATTAATAGCACAAACGCTCATAGCATGTACAGCCCTGTCCATGAGACGTTGTTTTCCAACATGTAACAGTAAAGCTAACATAAACATTACGACCCTAACAATATAACGTTAGCCAGTTGGCTAACAACGTTAGCTAAAACTTACCCAGCTGATTCTTGCATGGCTCCCGTTTAAAAAATAAAATAAAAAATAAATATTTTTTTTTTTAAAAATCCCGTTTTTTAAAAATATATCTTTTTATGCGATTAGTCGACAACAACATTTCACGTCGACGAATTTCCGTAATCGATTAGTCGTGACTAATCGACTAATCGTTGCAGCCCTAACGGGCAGCAGAGTTCTGGACGTATTGGAAATTGTTTAGGATGTTATTAGGCAAACCGTAGAGGATGCTGTTGCAGTAGTCGAGTCGGGAAGTTATGAAGGCGTCCTTGATGATGTAATCGCCTATGTAACACTCTATGACAAACAACGCCATTGGCTGATGGGAGTGCAGTGGCTGGGTTGGGTTCTAGAGTGACACAGATCTTCCTTGGTCCTCCTGGGGTTAGTTCATATTAGTAACATCTGCTGGCATGGGGTAATGGTTTATTACATGTTAATGAACATGTTAATTTAGTCGTAACAAGGACAATATTCAAGCGCTCAGGCTATGCCACAACGCCTGGTATCCATTCGTAAACTTTGTTTGAGAAAGCTGATAAAGTAGCATGTTATCTATTTAAAATGTGACAAACAATGTCAAACGAAATGCAACGTCATAGATTCTAAATGCACCTCGCTGCTGCTGAATATTAATGCACCCATTGATACTTTGCGCTCCGTGCCAGATAGTGCAAACAATGTGTTAACGTTTCTTTGTCTCAAGTGATGTCAAGGAATTGTGCATATGGGTCATTCTACAGAAACGGTGGCATTTGGAATTGCAAATATATTTTTACTTAATCAAAAATTAGTGTACAAAAAATACATTCACTCAAACCAGGAGGAGTAGTAACGGCAATGACAATTTACAGAACAAATGGGTTTTTACTAAATGTCCGCTGCAGTACCTTAAGCCACATGTCTTCAATCATATCAAAATCATTCAAATATCACATTTAATCAATATCTTTTTATTTTTTATTTTATTCCCCTTCGTATGAAATGAGTAACACCAGTGACATATTTAAAAGCCTTGTGTAGAATTTAACACATACATCGTCAAATCTATAACAAATGAAGAGAGACAGCAGACTGACCATGTGCATATGTTGATCACATGTCCTCCAATGACCTCTTGAACCAAAAAGTACTTCTAAAAGTTATTTCATTTCTTTCAAAATAAAAGTTTTGTGAGGCAGTAACACCAATGACATGAAATGGCGTGACCACTCTTACCATTATATTATTTATAATATTTAGTTGGTGTTTCAGCTTTTTAGGTTTTCTATTCCATAAATGTGACATTTGTGTTTACTTCATGACATTTAAAGTAGGAGAAAAATTAAAAAATGTAACTCAAAATATGGTACTAAACTTCAATACATGGTCAGAGTGACAAGCAAATTGCTTGCACTTGGTATTTTATATAAATTATAAAAAACAAGAATTGCTCATTACATGACTCAAATATATGTTATTATGATAAGAACAATGTATATTTATCTAAAACATATATTACATGTGATCATTACGTTTATTTAAAGTATTTTGATTGCTGCAAAGGTGAGAGACAGGAATGCCACCGTTTCTGTAGAATGACCCATATACGTTATTCATATCTTGCAGTAAGTTCTATAGTATCTTGAAGTTGAAGTTTGTATGTAAACTTGAAGTTGTATGTAAATGTTCCAATGGTTTAGTATATGGTACTCTGGTAATTAAATTATGAAGCTACTCTTTCAATTAATGAGACAACTGAAAATATATTTTAATAAGTAAAATGCATAGTTTAATATTATCAGTATGTATAGCATTATGATACTGCTGGCTACTCTGTAGCCTCTTTTCTAAATAGGACAGAGATAAGTCTTCACATAGATACAATAGACATCTATAGTCCTTTAAACATTTTAACTCCTGCTTTCTGGGCAGTTCGGCCTTTTGGCAATTTATTTTGTATGAATGATGGCAGGCACACGTGGACAAGTTGCAGTCAGTGTGTGTGTGTATGTTAGAGACGAGTAAGAAAGATGTAGGCTAAAAAAAACATAATTCCTGCTTTTTGCCTTTATAGTGGTATCTTTTCTTCAGTTAACACAGATATTGTGATGTATCGTTGATGAATTGTCTTACAATGTATTGAATATCGCAGAATCCCTGTATCGTGATACCATCGGTATCTGGGGGCAAAATATTGTAGGGAAATAGTGCAGGGAAAGTAAAAATGTTGATGGGGCAAGTAGATTTGAGAAGTACTTGACCTGCAGGTCAAGTCTGAAACAACCTTAACGTCGAACCCTGTACTGTACTGTGTGTTTGACACCACTCCTCATTCCATTCATTACAATGAGCCCGTCCGACGATTTCTACCTCCACCAGCCTCCCCTCATTATATGTAATGTACTGAGTGGGATACACAGAGGAGTGTATGACAGTTCAATAACATTTTTGCTCTCAAACTTTCCTCTCACAAAACACAGTTAATAATACCTAAAATATGGTAACATCACAATGATAATAATACTATATTAATACACTCAACTCTGAATTTCCAATAAAATATAGTATCTAGCCGTATAGCATGCAAAGCAAAGAGCTTCCATCACGCCAACTGGCCAAAAACATCTGCTGATGAGATGTTAATGCAGATTAAGATTACAGTAACCTATTTCTTACCTAACTGTGTAGGCTCACACTTTGGATTCTTACCTTTCACGTGTCAACAGTAGAAGTCCGGGTCCCTCATATCACCTGGGCAGTTAACCTATAAGGAGAGAAAGTTTCTGGCTATTTACAAAGAAAACGAACTACTTCCTGTGGGGAAAAAACACACACAAACACACACACCTACAGCCCCCACCACACACACAACAATAAACTATTCTGCCGTGGTTGAACTGGCTATGACAGCAAGACAGTAACGCTTTGGTTTGAATAGAAGTATCTCCACCTCTTCACACATTCAATGTTCAGCTCATAGTCTGCATAAGGACATAATGACCCAGCAAACATGGAAAATATGATGACATTCCCATGGAAACGGGACAAACCTCTATATTATATTGTTATATACCTGTAGTCTGTAGCTTGCTAGATACATTAAACAATCCATGCCAAGAATGTCACTCAAGTGTAAAATACGTGTAAATTGTAGCGAATATCTGCACCTTCAGCTAGCCAACTGACTCGACAGGTAGCATAGGTGATGATGGATAGATGGACTGTCACCGAATCGATATTATTCAAATACTTATGGAATCAATTACTTATATCAATTACTTATTGTTCAATTACTTAAGGGATATAATATATATTATATAATACAAACCTGGTAACAAAAGGCCGCGTTCGTAAATGAGCTCTGAGAGCGCCGGAGAGTCCACGTGTCTGCCTCTGGTCTAGATAACCTGCTCACGTGTCTGCTGAGCTAGCTAGCAGCTCCTATGGTAATTGCACTGTTCGAAAAATAAAGGAAGTCATGATCAAACAAATAGCTAATTCAGTGACAGATAAGGTGTTTGTTTACATATCCTTAGTTTGTATAGGTATGTAGTGTGTGAGTATATCTATAAAAAATACCGTATTATTCCAGAACACAGAAGAATAGTTCGTCCAACGTCTGTGTGTATAACAGGAGCCGCGACCTGCAAGTTCAATCGGGTTCAATTGGGTTCAACCTGCAAGTTCAATTGGGTTGCCAGATGGGATCAACAATTCCAGCCTAACTACAGTCTAAGAATAGCTAAATCCACCAAAAACCAGCCCCAACCCTAGATTGTCAGAAAACCGCTATTTACTATTGGGTAGGTGCCCATTGGGTAGGAGGCCTGTATGTCTGTTGCCAATGATATTTGTAAAATAAAATGTGATCAAAAGTAACCCATTCGTCGGGAATACGCCCCATCTGGCAACCCTGGGTCAAATAATGTACTGCCTTTTAGCGACGCATGCGCACTGGCGCACCAGTTATGTGCACCCCTGCTCATATATATTTATTTGAATCCTGTTCTTTTACCAACTGCTAAGACAACAATATAGTAAGGTAGTTACTTTAGCTAGCTAAAGATATTGCCCCCCCAAAATCATGTTCAGTCTGAGCGTCTCTTCAGTCTCGTGAAACTGCAATGGCAGACGGCAAAGCGACAGGAGCTCGACAACATATTGATGAATGATTAAAGATTCATTTATTCATGAGTCTGTCAGTGTTCTGATGCTATAAAAGATTGTAATTTAACCCTCGGGTTGTGTTCATGTTTGCCCCCCCCATCCTTGGTGTTCCCGGTCTAATTAGACCGGTCTGATTAACTGCTTCATATCTCCAAAACTACATGGTCAAATTTGCTAAATTTGGTACCTGGTGAAAGCTGAGACCTGTGAGATGTTAAAAAATGAACATAGATATGACCAAATTACTGTAATGTGACTAAATACACAGTAGAAATTGAATATTTCATTTCCGTTTTTGAGAATTTCAAATAAGAAGGCCAGTTACACCCTGAAACTCTATATATCTCTGCCAAACAACACATTGGATCAGTTCTTCAACATCTCAACATATACTGTGCAAAATTTGATGAGACATAAACAATGTAGACTATGAATAACTGCAAAATAGAAAGAATAGACACTGAAAATGTATTCCAAAATGAACATTTATTGTAAAACAAATTCACAGAAACAAATTCACAGAACATCAGGACCACAAGAACGGTGGTCAGGGTCAAGGTCTCTCTGCCTGTGTGTGTGTGTGTGTGTGTGTGTGTGTGTTCACCCACAGGAGTGGCATTTTGCAATCAGGTCAGAGTGTGCCTTGCAAACGTAGGCATCACATTTGTAGCATGTAAGGCTTGTTTTATTGTCTCTAGGGGCACAGAGCTGGCATCTTTGCCTTTTCTGCCCCTGTCCTTGCTGGGGGGCAGCGGCTGGGGCTTGCTGACTCCTAACCAGACTGGCAGAGGCTGGTGTGCGGGGAAGGTGCTGGCGCCTTTGAATTAGAGGAGTAACTAATGCTTTCCCGAGCTCTGCCAGGAAGAGTCTCCTCTTGAAACTCTTCCCCCGATTCCACGCTGGGTCGATCGCCATCCATACCACATATGCGTTACACGCAGACACATCCAGGATGTTGTGGAACACTGCCACTGGCCAACGGGCTGTCATTCGCTGGCAGGTGTACGTGCCAGTAAGCTGCAATGAAAGAAAAAATAAATAAGAGGTTGGAAATAATATTGAATCTGTCGTACACAAAAATGCATTGTTTCACATGAATAAAAGTAAAATAAAATGCATGATAGATGAAAATATACATTTCCTTATCAAGGCAGTCTACTCCTCCTTTGTTGCTGTTGTAGTCCAGGATGATCTGGGGCTTCCTGTCCTCTGTGGTGCTGACAGCAGCGTCTTTGTGTACCGTGCTCATCAGGATGACATTTTTATTCTTCTTGGGAACATAGGACACAAGACAGTGTGTGGCAGTGAAAGCAAATGATGAGAGTATCTCTCTCCCTCTGGTTGACACTAGCGCAGGGGGAAGTTCAGGCTTGTTCTTCCTCACTGTCCCCACCATGGTGAGCTTGCGTTTCAACAGCTCCTGACCAAGCGCATATGAGGTGAAAAAGTTATCACATGTGATATTATGCCCCTTGAGACCGGCTGTCATGTCCAGCACAACACGCATGCCCTGGTTTTTTTCTGGCCTTCCATCAACAGGTTTTCCCGTGTAGACCTGCATATTCCAGGCATAGCTGCTCCTGGCATCACATGCTGCCCAGATCTTGATTCCATACTTGCCTGGTTTGCTTGGGATGTACTGCTTGAAGGGACAGCGACCTCTGAAACGGACCAGGCGCTCGTCAACTGTCACCTCAGGGCCTGGATTGTACATCAGTGGTAGGCGCTCCACCCACCTGTCCCAAACGTTCCTGATGGCAGCCAGTTTGTCATTTCGCCAGCGGGCAGGTCTTGTATCTCTGTTATCAAATCGGATAACTCTCGACAGGACATGAAACTGCTGTAATGACATAGTGGACCGGAATATAGGCCTCCCGCACTCCGCATCCCACAGACTCTTTGTAGCCTCATTGTTTGACCGATATACTCCTGCTAGAATCAACAGACCTATGTAGGCTTGAAGGTCTACCTGGTCCAGTGCTCTCCATGTGTCCCCAAACACACGCCTCCCCTCCAGGTTTGTCATGTCCAGTACAATTCCCTGAATGGACTCTGGTAAAAACAGTTGGAAGCTGGACTTGATGTCATCCACACGAGATGTAGCATACCGCGTTGGTCCTGGTGTCATCCTTATGATGTTTTCCACTCTCGCTCTGCTTGCTCTATCCTGGGAGGATGAATACCAGAGCAAGTTGCCACCCTTGGACTGGAATGTCACCTCAGGTGCCTGTTCTTCAGGTGCCTCTTCCTCAGGGGCCTCTTCCACAGGGGCTTCTTCCTCAGGGGCCTCTTCCTCGCCGTCTGTCTCATAACATTCTGGATCGAAGTCAGGATCGGTGTTGTCTTCCAATTCTGAGACATCCTCCTCTATCTCTGGTTCAACTTCAATCTCCTCTTCATCTGGTTCAAAAATTCGGTCGAGAGCCTCTCTGACAGATAATCGCTTAGACAGCCACTTACTCATTGTGTTCACAGAGTGAATTCAGAGCAAAGCACAAATAAAGCTTTATATAGGGGGTCTGTGAGAGTTTAGTCTGGAAGGTGTGGTTCACGTGGGGGGATGGGCATATAAGCACGGGAAAGAGAAGGGTTCCCATAACAAACACCTGTTTCGTTTGATACATTTCAGTGTTTGTTATGGGAACCCTTCTCTTTCACCCCAGGTGAACCACACCTTCCAGACTAAACAATGTTTAGTCTGAACAATGTTTAATCTGGAAGGTCAGGTTCGGATGGGCAAATAAGCACGGGAAAGACAAGGGTTCCCATAACAAACACCAACATTTTTTGGGGAAATGTGTCAACCTTTATATATGAGGTATTTGAACAGGTCTGATACATCCTGGAATGTTGTAGCTTGTTACAACTTGTGTTATCCATTAATTTCCTATGGCGGTCATTTTTGACCGGGAACACCACCGATGTTACAAAGTTGAATAAAAACCTCAAAATTCAATGCCAGTGGTTAGTCAGCAATTTTATATGTGCAAATGCCTAGTGTGGAGGATATCATAAGGCCTTGAGGCAATCAAATGTAAAACACAATATTTATGATTGATGAAAGTTGCTCTCGGTCAGATTTGACCGGGAACACAACCGGAGGGTTAAGAAGATGAATGACTGAATCAAGTACTGCATACGACGAGCTGATTGCCTCTGATTGTAAGAGGTCGTAATAGTTGTATTAGTAAATGATCACTGATAAAAAGATGTTGGTGAGTGAAGCAGGAGCTGAGCTGTACCCAGGATTTCCCGTAAGGTAAGAGGAACGGGCGTGGGGACGCCGGGCCTGCTGGCCAGGTTATGAATCGAACATAACAAACCTGTCAATAGACCACATGCAGCACATTTACCTACAGCTGTTATTTTGGGAATCTACATGGTGAAATGCATTCTTAGACATGTCTACGTCGTCATGATTACAAAGATGCCACTTGAAATGCATAAAATCAAAGTTTATTCGTGTCTTACACACACAGGTTCGCCTGGTATTGACTGCCTGTAGCCAGGTCATGAATGGTCCCAGTATTCAGATGATCTGCTAAGTATATAAGTATATACTCATTGAGTCAAGGACCCCAATTGAAATAAGCCAGTGGCTTTCTTGGGTTTTTATCCTTTTAGTTGACCTTGTATGTAATATGTACTTTCATGTACCTACTTCTGCAAATCTTCTAATAAAGTTTTCAATCAATCAATCAATCCTGTTCTTTTACCAACTGCCAAGACAACAATATAGTTACTTTATCTAGCTAAAGGTATTGGGCCCCCAAATCATTTTACAACTTGTTTAGCTATTAAGTTCCGACGTTTCTGTCGAAGTAGTATCTAAGGTAGGGTGGCCATTTCCTTCACATCAAAAAGGAGGACACTTTACATACACAGAGACACGCAAGCCGATATTTGTTTGGTATGATCCCGTTTTTTATTTTAATGTGTTTTTCTGGTCACAGACTGGTTAGAGACTGGTAAGAGGCAGGTATGAGTCACAGTTGGGGCCTCAGCATGGTGGACAGCAAAACTGAAACACAGTTGAAACACAACTCATGCTGTATAAAGGCTAAAGCCGGACGAATGGCCACCCTAATCTACGGGTATCTATGGTAACTCCATAGATAGCGAAGAGAAGTAAAAACGTCAGATCAGATATAAAGGGGTTATTTTTATAAACTGGACACATTTTTGGAATATATATGGTTACTTTCTCGCCTTCATTTCTCAAACTTCATACAATGACGTGTTAACACCTGTAGAGCCAAAATTACAGCTTTTAGCCAATGGAGGTTTAGAATGGAGGATTTAACATCCCCGCTCCAGGACCTGCTGGTGCAACATGTATTCTGGGATGCAGCATGCATAGCCTACTGCAGTGTAAGCGGTCGGCTGGTACTGGCATACTTATTATGAATTTAGTAGGCAGTATGCAGTATATACTCATTGAGTATGCTAGTATGCAGTATGCTAGTATGCCATTCCGAACACAGCCATAGTCTGTGATTTAATTCAATAAACGTCTGCTTTTAACAAATTGCGCTGCACAGCCGTGCTCCTGGTTGCTGTAAGCGCCGAAGAGAGACGCAGAGTGTAGGCCGAGCTTACCAGCCCCAGCAGGCCGAGCTTACCAGCCCCAGCAAGGCAGAACCGGTCCTGTATTATTATGGAGTTAATCTTGAGCCAAATTAAATCAAAAGCAAAGAAATATTTTGTTATGAGCCAATGAGGGGGCTCTTCACGAGTGCTTCGCCAACCAATCAGGTAGCGGTATTGCCCTGCCTTCCCCTACCATCCTAGGTTCCGCAAATTTGCTGCCGGCGAAACATGCATTCTGGGATGCAGCATGCATAGCCTACTGCAGTGTAAACGGTCGGCTGGTACTGGCATACTTATTATGAATTTAGTAGGCAGTATGCAGTATATAGGCCTACTCATTGAGTATGCTAGTATGCAGTATGCTACAACTGTGATCCCATGAGCCATTTCCCAGTAAGTCAAATGATTGAGCCGGTATTTGAATAAGATAAACAGCTATGTAGACAACATTGTATCCAGCATTACAATTGGCATGCCCTTCATGGGACATCAGCACATTAGCTGTGTTGGTCCTAAATACCTTCTTTTTTTTTTTTACTTGATTTCATCAAGGTAAATTAAATGGTTTCCTAACACTAAGCCAAAAAAAACACTACATGTATGAGAAAGGACTTCATCAAATTATCATGTAATTAATAATCATGCACACCCCAGTTAAGTGTTGGATAAAAATGATAAATGCAGTACATGGTTGATAGGATGCCCTTATCCTTCCACTGTGGGTTCCAGGCCACTTTGTCCTGTGTGTAAGTGTACTATACCCATATATATATATATATTTAGGACTCTCAGGAAGAAGAGCCGCTGTTGTGCCTTCTTGATGATGGCTGCTGTGTTGTTCTTCCAGGACAGGTCATCCTGTATGTGCACCCCCAGGAATCGGAGGGTTGAGACTCTCTCCACGCTCCCTCCGTCGATGAGCAGGGGCTGGACCTCAGATGTTTTCCTCCTGAAGTCCACGATGATTTCCTGGGTCTTTGACTGGTTCAGCAGCAGGTTGTTAACCTTGCACAGCTTGCTCAGCTGCTCTACCTCATCCCTGTACGCCGCCTCGTCCCCCCCCGAGATGCAGCCCACCACGGTGGTGTCGTCTGCAAACTTTACGATGGAGTTGCTGGGGTGGACGGGGGTGAAGTCGTAGGTGTAGAGGTTGTAGAGGATGGGGCTTAGCACGCAGCCCTGGGGGGACCCAGTGCTGAGTCTGAGGGCTGTGGAGGTGTGGGAGCCCACCCGCACCCTCTGGGGGCGGTCGGACAGGAAGTCCTTGATCCATGCACATATAGAGTGTGATAGTCCCAGGTCTAGTAGTTTGGTCACTAGCCTGTCTGGAAGGATGGTGTTGAAGGCAGAGCTGAAGTCCACAAAGAGCAGTCTCGCGTAGCTGTTTCCCCTCTCCAGGTGGGATAGAGTGGAGTGGAGAGTCGTCGCGATGGCGTCCTCTGTGGACCTGTGGGCTCTGTAGGCGAACTGGTATGTATATATATATATATATATATATATATACAGAGCATAACTTTATGGTGAATGGTGAATGAATGGTGAATGGTGAATGGTCTTTATTGTCATTGCTATAGTACAGGTACCAAACAACGAAATTTGGGAGGGGTGACTCCCCTGGTGCTAGGAAAGAAAAAAAAAGGAAAAAAAAACTAAAAAGACAAGAAGGGAAAGGAGCTGGTTTACATAAATAAAGGCTATGTACACTATCCACTATACTATACTGTACAGATAAAACACTGTGCTGTACTCTATGCTATGCTATACCTATTCTAACATTTCCTATTTCTCTGCAACCTTATGTACCCTAGGGTTGTCATATTGCACATTCATTTAAAGTGTCGCAGTTTGCAGGCTTGAAATGTACACATTTGTGCCTCAGCACTACACCTGATTTTTCAATCCAGCAGCTGCCATCAATCCGTCCAGACTGTCCAGGGCCCAGAACCTAGGTATTTGCTGTGTTCAGGGCCTGGATGGCCCTGGGGTAGAAGCTGAGCTTCAGTCTGTTTGTCCTTGCGAACATGGTCCTGTACCGCCTGTTCGAGGGCAGCCGAGCAAAGTGTTCGTACCCAGGGTGGGATGGGTCTCTGGAGATCTTGGAGGCCTTCCTGAGGCAGCGTGTGTTGTACAGCTCTTCCAGAGAGGGGAGGGGGGCGCCGGTGATCTTCTGGGCCGTTCTCACGACTCTCTGTAGCGCATTCCTCTCTGCGGCTGTGCAGCTGGAGAACCAGTTGCAGATGCAGTAGGTGAGGATGCTCTCCACTGCGCAGCGGTAGAAGGCCACCAGTATCTCCTGTCTGGTGTGGTCCTTCCTGAGGACTCTCAGGAAGAAGAGCCGCTGTTGTGCCTTCTTGATGATGGCTGCTGTGTTGTTCTTCCAGGACAGGTCATCCTGTATGTGCACCCCCAGGAATCGGAGGGTTGAGACTCTCTCCACGCTCCCTCCGTCGATGAGCAGGGGCTGGACCTCAGATGTTTTCCTCCTGAAGTCCACGATGATTTCCTGGGTCTTTGACTGGTTCAGCAGCAGGTTGTTAACCTTGCACAGCTTGCTCAGCTGCTCTACCTCATCCCTGTACGCCGCCTCGTCCCCCCCCGAGATGCAGCCCACCACGGTGGTGTCGTCTGCAAACTTTACGATGGAGTTGCTGGGGTGGACGGGGGTGAAGTCGTAGGTGTAGAGGTTGTAGAGGATGGGGCTTAGCACGCAGCCCTGGGGGGACCCAGTGCTGAGTCTGAGGGCTGTGGAGGTGTGGGAGCCCACCCGCACCCTCTGGGGGCGGTCGGACAGGAAGTCCTTGATCCATGCACATATAGAGTGTGATAGTCCCAGGTCTAGTAGTTTGGTCACTAGCCTGTCTGGAAGGATGGTGTTGAAGGCAGAGCTGAAGTCCACAAAGAGCAGTCTCGCGTAGCTGTTTCCCCTCTCCAGGTGGGATAGAGTGGAGTGGAGAGTCGTCGCGATGGCGTCCTCTGTGGACCTGTGGGCTCTGTAGGCGAACTGGTATGGATCCAGGTTGGGCGGGAGGCGTGTGACTATGTGGGCCCGGACTAGTTTCTCGAAGCACTTCATGATGATTGGTGTGAGTGCCACCGGGCGGTAGTCGTTTAGGCAGCTCACCGTGCTTTTCTTCTTATATGCAACATATGACATCCACAGTAGTAGATTATAAAGACATACAATGTAGTTGAGCATTTCTCAGCTTTAACCTTCATATGCCATTTGTTTGTGAGTTTGTGTCTATTGTATTACCCCCAGTGTCCTTTTTGCTTATTGCACTAGGAAAGCCGTGAGGTGTCATAGGGCACCAGTGAGTACAAAAACAAATCTACCTTTGCACATGATCAAATGTCAGGACCCTCCTTTCATGACTTTTCCTAGATATGTGCGTTCTACCACCCAGCATCTTTACATTTTCAAAATCTAGTTAGTATAAAGCGTTTTTGCAGTATTTCTGTGTGTGTCTGTGTATTTGCCTTGGAATTCGGCTGCCATCTTTTTCTCCAAGGCTGCAATTCTCTTTTATATCAGCAGAGGTAGCAAGAGGACACACCTTGTGCTCAAACTTCAGGCTTCAGTGCTGAATTAGATACAGTGGATAAGACTGATACGTATGTAACATGAGCAACAGAGATAGTTCAGGATGATAACAAACAGTTCAGTATGACAGAGACAACTAATAGAAAGACAACTGTATGATTATAGAGTTTACATGTTCAAGGAAATATTGTATGATAATAGAAAGGTACACTTTAATTTAATTAAAGAAGTAACAAAGAACACATTTATTATCACAATTGCATTGTGTTCCATGTCTTTCTCCATTGAATAAATAATGCCTAGTTGAATGGCTAAACAAGACAACTGTCTGGACAGTACTGCTAGAATTATTCACCTTACCGCTGCACAGATAGACAAAGAGTATAAGTCCATTCTGTTAACATTAGGTCTACTCTGCTAACAAAGACTATTCCAGTTGATTTGTCAGTTGTTGTGCATTATATTTTTGTTGTGTTTGCAGTTTGCCCTTTAATAAGTTATATATACAAATAATTAAGTTATATATATTCTCATGCTAAAATCGACTGTAAATCCAGATTTTAAAGTTGATATTCTTCCCCGTGGAGCATGCCCCCATAACCTGTGCCCCACCCAAAAATGTTATCACCAGTGGTTATCACTGTGGTCAGCTATGACAGGTTTAGGCTAGTTAAGGATGACTCCAGGGTGCAACTGGTCTGAGTGACTTTTAATTAGTACATCTCTATCTCTCTCTCATTTTGGGAGGAGAAAGAAGAGATCAGAAGAGATAGAGTGGGAGAGCCATATAAGGCGTGTGCAAATAGGCGGGAAATTAAGTGTAGGTGGGAAGTTTTTTTTTTTAGCTGTTGAGCTGAGCAATCAGTCTGACTGCCTCAAGCTCCAGCAGATTGAGGGGGAGTACAAACCACTGGTCCCTGGGGACTAGGACCATTGCACCCTTTGTCAGCAGATTCGCAATCTCCTCTCAGAGTGCCCTTGTCTTTACCGGGCAAGGCAAAACAGTCTCTCTCACCCCCCCTGAATAAATCAATAAATAATTCAGTCATTGGCTACCTATAGGAGTAAACCAATAGGAGCAGAGCTCTCCTATGGGGCAGAGCTCCACAAAATAGATCAGTTGAGCCTACATTTCCTACTACAACATTGCTAAAAGATTGAAATGGTTGCAGTCATAATAGTGTCTAAATTTGACCATGTGCTGTTGTAAGGAGTCAATCTTATCAGACCATTCCAACTCTGTACGGCTTCGGCGGCTAAACTATTCGTAAACTCAACCACCCCTACAAAAAACAACGGCTCTTTTAAGAGCCACCCATCTCCACACAAGAGAGTTGATTCCATTGTTATAACACATTTTGTCAGGCCTGTACATTCAACGGGTATAGCTGTCATGAGAAAAACATACGTTGCCAAATCAATGTCAACGCAAGTAAATGCGTAGACTTTGCATTCCACGACTAGAAATGACCATCCCACATGTGCACTCTAGAAAGAAAATGGTTATTATGGATTATTACGCACGCAACACAGTGCAGCCCCTTTTTCTATTGCGCATCTAGTGATAATAATAATGCATGCCCTTGTCGTACCATCCCAAAAGGACAATTCCTGGTAGTAATCGCTAGGATGGTTGGGAGTTTGGGGGACTTGGTGTTCTATGTATATCATTCTCAATCTTCCTCTTGACGTTTTCATGTTCATATCGCCATCGGAAACAAGGCAACCCGACAGCCGGGTGAAAAAGTAAGGAAGGGGTGGGGGGAGGAGCCCGCGCGTGCGCAGATAATGTATTTACCCGCGAGGCAGACTAGAGCTTTGGAAGTGGATGTCAGCAGCCGCCTAATTTGCATAGCCCCACCTTTATATTACGGGTGTGCGTTTGCCGCCTCTTCATTCGTTTCTGAGAAGTAACGAGCCACTATCAACATGCCAGAACCTGCGAAGCCAGCGCCCAAGAAGGGCTCCAAGAAAGCCGTCACTAAGACCGCCACCAAAACCGGCAAGAAGCGCAGAAAGTCCAGGAAGGAGAGCTATGCCATCTACGTGTACAAGGTCCTGAAGCAGGTCCACCCCGACACCGGCATCTCCTCCAAGGCCATGGGAATCATGAATTCCTTCGTCAACGACATCTTCGAGCGCATCGCCGGCGAGTCCTCTCGCCTAGCCCACTACAACAAGCGTCGTACCATCACCTCCAGGGAGATCCAGACCGCCGTGCGTCTGCTGCTCCCCGGTGAGCTGGCCAAGCACGCCGTGTCCGAGGGCACCAAGGCCGTAACCAAATACACCAGCTCCAAGTAAACAGATTTTCGTCTGTACTGCTTACCCCAAAAGGCTCTTTTAAGAGCCACCCACCCTATCAAAAAAGAAAGCAATTCCATAGTGAGATGACCTCGCGTGCTACAAATCAGTCGAATGTATATGCTGTACTAATTGTGTATTGTAACAAGTAAGTACAATTATACAGTATTTATACAGCACCTTTCCCAGACCAAGGGTCTCAAAGTGCTTTACATAACAAGGAAGAAAACAGTAATACAGGAGTGAAAGCCACAGCAGGTTAAAACAGGCAGAAAGTATACATAACATAACAAGCATGTATAAGGCATATGTATCAATTACTCGATGTTACAATTTTCAAAGACTCCAGTCCTTGAACGCGCAGGAGATTTTGCGCGCCTTTTTTGTTCCTCACTTGTTTGTTGCTCACTAGTTGTCTAAAACGGTTTCCTCTATTAATATAATGGACAGGAGTGACTACACTGCATACATACGCATGGCCAATTTCTCGGGACAGGTGGATTTAAAATAAATAATAAAATATAATAATAGTTTAAACGGCGTTCACATGTGGATCTACCATCACCTCCAGGGAGAATCAGACCGCCTGCTACTGCTCCACAGCAGATGAATGTGTGTATCTTAAACGGCGAAGACAAATGTAATCTTCTTGCACTTGAATAGCATTAAGGTTGATGCAGGCTCACTAGTCAGCTACCTGGACAGAACCTCAAGAACCAATGATGTGAACGAGTTCGGTCATGCATGTCTTGTCTATGTCGATTATTGTATTATTGGTGAATATTAATACGATTAATACGAGGCTCAAGGACAGCCAAGCAGCGGCAGAACCATTATATTATATTATGTTACATTACAAATGTGATGTAATTTAAACACCCCGGTCCACAAAGACCCACAAACACATGGAGAGAGGAGGCAGGCTGACTACGTCACCATCGATAAACAACACATACATAAGCACATTTAATTTATTGAATTTACTTATTACTATTATTATTTATTTATTTACAAACAAAGTTATGATTGCAATTTCAGCTAGTTACCAACTAGTTTAGTAGCCGAACATATTCATCATAAGGCTGCTGATGTCCTCAACACAATTCTGGTGATAATATCGCAATTGATTCCTCAGAATCGACATGCAGCAAGCATAGTCTATCTATGGCTTTCACCTGTCTTGTCTAGATTTAATGGGAGGGAGAGGGACACCATCTGAAAAATCACCTATACGGACAAGCTCTCAGCCACATCCCCGCGACTGTGTTTCACGACCACCAAAAGAGCTCATATTTATAACACCCCGCACCACATCGGGGGACCCTCAACCTTTGTACTCCCTTGCCAGACAACCTGGCTACCTGGACAACGAGTGCTGGTCGCAATCATATGCACTTTTAGCCACTTTAGGAGACAAATAACACAGGAAAAGCTGTGCGCACCGCTCCCTCCGACGGTGCAACGGTGGGGTTTTGATCGAGTCACAACAAAACTCACGAGGCCTTCGCGGCTCACATGACTTTATTCTAACCGGAGGCAAGTCTGCTCGCTGGCCCGTTTGCATTTGGACCTCAACTCGGCACCACGGGTGACTTTTGGCCCGTTATTCGCGAGGAGAAAACACAGGCGCCCAAACATTTCGGCAGCAGACTGCTGAGCAGGGATGGTTGAGTCTGCACGGTTCTCATGCCGCGTTTAAGGACAGCCCCCTGCTCCGGGTTGAGCTTCATTCTCACAGAGCAGATTTGCAGACTAGTTGGTTTACCGGAACGAACTAGACTTTCTACAGACATGGCAGAAGTCGCACCAGCACCAGCCCCCGCGCCGGCCAAGAGCCCCAAGAAGAAGGCAGCAACCAGGCCCAAGAAAGCTGGCCCCAGCGTCGCCGAGCTCATCGTGACGGCCGTGTCCGCATCCAAGGAGAGGAGCGGTGTTTCTCTGGCCGCGCTCAAGAAGGCGCTGTCGGCCGGTGGCTACGACGTGGAGAAGAACAACTCCCGCGTCAAGGTCGCCGTCAAGAGCCTCGTCACCAAGGGCACTCTGCTCCAGCTCAAGGGCACCGGGGCCTCCGGCTCTTTCAAGCTCAACAAGAAAGCCGCCGAGGCGGTCAAGAAGCCGGCGAAGAAAGCCGCCGCCCCGAAACCCAAGAAGGCGGCCGCAAAGAAGCCCGCCGCTGCCAAGAAGTCTCCGAAAAAGGCAAAGAAGCCCGCTGCTGCGGTCAAGAAGTCTCCCAAGAAGGCAAAGAAGCCCGCGGCAGTCACCAAGAAGGCCACCAAGAGCCCCAAGAAAGTCAAGAAGGCCACACCGGTCAAGAAGGCTCCGGCTAAGAGCCCCAAAAAGGCCGTCAAGGCAGCCAAGCCCAAGGTAGCCAAACCCAAAACGGTGAAGCCCAAGGCAAAGAAGGCAGCCCCAAAGAAGAAGTAAACATTCAAAGTGTTCTTGCCGACACCATTTGTACCACAAAAAGGCTCTTTTAAGAGCCACCCAGATTTTCGTAAAAACGCATTATCATCCATGACGACAGAAAAAGTCGAGTGTTTATTTTAGTATTTTACACCAGTGTCAACCACGGACTTACACACACGACAATCATGGTTTTACTTATTGAGTAAATAATGAGCAGTAATGAGAGATTTGACATCTAGGTCTAGTTTACACTTTGACGCTATAAAGTGTCACTCGGTAGATCTGTGTGCGGGAGAGGATGGTGGGGGTATGACAGTGTCCATAATGATAAAGTTGCATATAATATCAACATATACAGTTAGTTCCTCTTTCCGTTACACCAATACGTTATATTTGGACAGAAAGGCGGGAGATAACAGAACACTTTTCGCTCAGTCAGGAGTAACGTACTACAGAGAGCTGGGAACGCACTTCACAATGTACATATTATATACGTATCAATTATATATTATTATTATTATTATTATTATTATATTATGACATATACTAGTTTTAGTATATTGAATATGTCATGTCAGGTCTTCTGACGCTGGTTTTCTCTGTGTACCACATGTACAAAAGAAGAGATTTGGTGAGGCTGCATTCTCATTTTATGCACCCAAATTGTGGAATGCACTGCCAGTTTACATTAGGGATGCAACCTCAGCACATATGTTCAAGTCAAGACTAAAAACCCATCTTTTTAATATTGCCTTTAAATGACTAAATAATTAAATTAAGATTATATAATGATTAAAGCACTTTGAGCTGCAACGTTTGCAGGAAGAGCGCTATACAAATAAAGTTATTATTATTATTATTATTATTATTATTATTATTATTATTATTATTATTATTATTACGTGGGACGAGTTTGATTTAAACTTCGATTTCTGGCGCGCGAGGGAAACTCACAAAGACAGAAGTGTCACAATCTCTGTCTCTTGATTGGATGAGGTGACATCGACCCAGTGGCCAATGAACGCCGTCAAGGCGAGCTATAAGAACGACGCTCCAAGCGGCGGAACTGTTATCTGAAATTATTTTCTTCATCTTGTTTGAGATCCCGCTAAACCGTCACCATGTCAGGGAGAGGCAAAACTGGAGGCAAGGCCAGAGCAAAGGCAAAGACCCGCTCTTCTCGCGCCGGGCTTCAGTTCCCTGTGGGCCGTGTCCACAGGCTCCTACGCAAGGGCAACTATGCCCATCGTGTGGGCGCCGGCGCACCGGTTTACCTGGCCGCCGTGCTCGAGTACCTGACTGCTGAGATCCTGGAGTTGGCCGGCAACGCCGCCCGCGACAACAAGAAGTCTCGTATCATCCCCCGTCATCTGCAGCTGGCCGTCCGTAACGACGAGGAGCTAAACAAACTGCTGGGCGGTGTGACCATCGCTCAGGGCGGTGTGCTGCCCAACATCCAGGCAGTGCTGCTCCCCAAGAAGACCGAGAAGCCCGCCAAAGCCAAGTAAAAGTTCTACTACGGCTTTGACCCCACTACTTAACCCCAAAGGCTCTTTTAAGAGCCAACCACTTCTCTCTCCAAAAGTGCAGTCCATCTCTCCCTCCACTGTTTGTCTGCGTTATGAGTGTTTCATGTTGTGAAGAACACTAGTTGTGATTTCATGTACGAGGCAGAGAACGCACCCATACATATTACACAGGGTTGGGCAGAAAACATCCTCGTGATGTCACTGCCTCAGCATTTGAAATAACGTTTAGTCCTTTTTTACGGTTTTAAACATCACCCCTTCCTTGTGTAGTGGACCTTGTTCTTCCATAATAATAGTTTGCGTTTGTTGGTTCATCATTTGTATGAACTGGGTGAGGACAACTAGTTATGAAACTTTAGATTAAAATTAGAGGACAACAATGATGAAATTATAGATTTAGAATAGAGGACAACAATGATGAAGTTATAGATTAAGCATAGAGGACAACAATGTCCACAACAGCAGCGAGATTAAAGGACGTCCAATGGCACACAACCACCGTAAAGACAAAATAAGTGTCTGCACCACGCTGATCTCTGTACATAATGTTTACACTGTTCTTGTTCATTTGTATTCATATAGTCGTACATTACATACTTTTTTGTATCTTCACATTTGTTTTGGCTTTAAAAAATAATAATTTAAAGGATAGATTATCATTGACAAAAGATATCGGAATTACATCTCTTTGAAGCCAACGGTTTGGGGGAGGGGCCAAACAAAGGAAGCGCGCGGCAGGGTATAAGTGTTTGAATTTGTGGACGGTGCTCGTGTCCAATGGCAGCCGGAGAAGGAGGCGCCAACGAGCCAATGAGCTCGTCTATAGTCGCCAACCAATCGGGGCACGACTGGGGGTTTATAAATGTACAACGTTCTGTTGAGATTGGTTATACTCCAACTGACCGAAGGAAGATATCGTCATGGCCAGAACCAAGCAAACCGCTCGTAAATCCACCGGTGGCAAAGCCCCCAGGAAGCAGCTCGCCACCAAGGCTGCCCGCAAAAGCGCCCCGGCCACCGGCGGCGTGAAGAAGCCTCACCGTTACAGGCCCGGCACCGTGGCTCTGAGGGAGATCCGTCGTTACCAGAAGTCCACCGAGCTGCTGATCCGCAAGCTGCCCTTCCAGCGCCTGGTGAGAGAAATCGCCCAGGATTTCAAGACCGACCTGCGCTTCCAGAGCTCTGCTGTGATGGCCCTGCAGGAGGCTAGCGAGGCTTACCTGGTTGGTCTGTTCGAGGACACCAACCTGTGCGCCATCCACGCCAAGAGAGTCACCATCATGCCCAAAGACATCCAGCTGGCCCGCCGTATCCGTGGAGAGCGCGCCTAAGATCACCACCCTGATCTAACAATAGATCCCCAAAGGCTCTTTTAAGAGCCACCTCAATATTTCCCTCAAAGGCGTGTTTCCATTTACCACCCGTGTAGGGCGTTAATCTATAGGTTATACGACTCAAATGAGTAGCCTGCAGGGATGCTGACCGTGCCATCTCGGTAACCGAAATACACGTAGGCCAATTCACAACAGCATAAGGCCTTAATGTGTGAATTCGTTGTGATGGTCTAACTATGATAAGCACTCCTTATGTAAAATAATCCGAAGTAAATCAGGGTCAGTCAGTGTATTCTGTAGATCACGGATTTTCTCCACACAAGGTCTGATTTACTTCGGCTAAAGCTTAATGGTGCTGGGAGGACATCAAAATGCGGTACCCCCATAGGCTGTTCTTAAAATAGATAGTATATGTATATATACAGTGTTCAGACCCCTTCAATTTTCCACATTATGTGGTGTTATAGACTCAATTTAAAATGGATTAAATTAGAAGAATTTGCCATAAATCCACACACAATGAGCACATGATTATAAAAGCATGTTGTATTGTATTGAATATGTCAGGGTTATTAAAACACGTTAGGCTATACTGCATATGTGAATGAAATGTGCCACAGTATGTATTGTAAATAAAGTTTAATCTGATTTGATGGTTAGGGTCATTTACATTGTACAAGGAAAACATTTAAATGTAGAAAATAATAATAATAATCTCTAAAAAATAAAATAATCTCTTTTACAGTTTATTGAGAAAACATTGAAAACAAATGTCCTATTTGCAATCATTGGATCATTCAAATGAAGATGACCTGACCCCAGGAATATGTAATAGAGGTCCAGTCTGACCAGATATGAACATCCTATGACTGTTGACACCATCACAGGATTGGGCTTCAATAATCTCAGATTCTAGATTTCACAGAGAGAGCTCAATCTGAGAGTCAACCCTCTGAGATTCATTGAAGTGGGAAATAATTACATATTACTCTTAAAACCAAATCACAGAATACAGAATAGTAGGTTATGATAAAGCATCACTCACTTATGGGGAGCTCTAATATTACACAGCTCAGCACTGTCACCCCAACAAGGCCCAAAGACCCCTTCCAGCCCAATTGGGCTAGTTTAGGTTGCATTGTGCTGGTAAAATTGGGCTTGGGCTGGTGCACAGAATTTGGCCTGGTTTCCCATGAAAAAAAATGTTTTAAAATAACTTGACAGAGACTGTGTTAACTGTGTTAAATATGCTGTGATCACCATGCTAATGTGTGTTTAATTGCAGACCATGCTAATGTACAATTAACACATTTTATTATATTGCCAATTCAATTGGGGGTTGGTTTTAAAAAGGCACATTCATTGAGACTATAGAGGATGTCACATGGAAATGGATTTCATATGATAATACCATGATTGAATTGAGGTTATCTTCCATGATCATATTTTGCCATTGCATTGAACATGAAACAAGACTAAGCATTGTCATTACTTTGACACAGCATTGCTAATCGAAACAATCAACAAATATTATTTTTGGTATTTGAGCAGTCCCTTTGTTTACTCTATTCTATTCGTTTTTGATATGTATAATTATTATATATTCTATGCTATAATATTTGGTCTGGTTTTTATCAATTTGGGCGGATTTTGAGCACTTATTGGGCTGGTAAACATCAGACCAATCTGGCAACACTGCTGACCACTCCTCTCAACCTCCCAGTAACAGCGTCCAGACAGACCCTTACGATATCTAGCTAGCTAAATAGCTAGCTAACTTAGCTAGTGCTAACAGCTGAACTGCAAAACGTATTCGCTTCATAACTTAGCAAATAACGTTACATTGATGAACAAAACATCCATTAATTGACTAAACATATCCATTAGGTAATGAATTCTAAACGTAATAACATAATTAATTAAAACCACATTTAACATTACCTGAACAGGCACACCGCACAGCACAAGAGACAGCTCAGCAGGCAAATTCAAATCTCTCCACGTGAAATAGGGTGCAACCATTCGGGTGCATGAAATAGGGTGCAACAGTTTAAAAAAATAAAATAAAGATCCAATAATAAAAATACAACAAATTATATCAGTTGGTCTGTGTAACTGGGGTGGCAAGTAGGTTGGCAGGACTTTTTTCAATGGTGGCGGCTCCCACCCTTTGTTACCATTGATAACTACGCAGCACATACCGAGACCCCCTATTGAATCTCTCTGGAGGCTGGGGTTGGTACCTGTCTTTCCCAATTTTCACTGCATGGCGTGTGTCTCCCGAATTCACTGCATGGTGTGTCTGGGTCCAGTGTGAGCTCACAGGCATCTGGGAGAAGAGCAGAGACCAAATCAGAGAAATAAGAGGAGTAAGATATCGAGCCTGTTTTTCATGAGTCTCTCCCTCTCCTAGATCTCTCTAATTATATCTCAGGGTTTGTGGAGAGTATCAGTGGAGAGAGACTGTTAGCTACTTCAGGATAAAGAGACTCACCTTGTGAAAACTGGGCTCTGGTCTGGGGCTCTGGTGGTAGTAAGATATCCACTGCATTCACTACAGACACACAAACACATTCACAGAAAGAGAAAACATTCACTTCATATCATATTACACACACATTATGTACTGTACACAAAGTGATGATTAGGACATTGGTCTGAAGTTAAAGGGACTAGAGCAAAGTGATGATTAGGACCGTGGTCTGAAGTTAAAGGGACTAGAGCAGACGTGGTCCAACTAAGGCCCATGGACCGGATCCGGAGATGTCTGAGTTTTAATCCGACATCTTTTAACCAAAACAATACATTTGATTCTGTTATGCCCTAATTAGTTTCAGCACAATATGAGGTCACATGCTATACAGCAGAACTCGTGTAGATGGCAGTAGAAGTAGGAGCCCCTGCCTGTTTCTGCTCAATCTTAGTGTGTATGTTACGGTACATGTGGGAAAACTAGGGTTAGGGTTAGGTGCTAGGGCGCTACAGTTAAGGTTAGGGTTAGGGTTAGGGGTAGGGTTAGGGGTAGGGTTAGGGGTAGGGGTAGGGTTAGACATGCCAGCATGTACCAAGTCAACGTAGCACCTAACCCTAACCCTAGTTTTCCCACATGTACCGTAACATACACATGTACCGTATTACCACATGTACCGTAACATGTAGACAAAGTCCGAAAATGAATGAATGAATGAGGGGTCTTTATTGTCATTAATACAGTACAGGTACCATACAACGAAATTTAGGGGGGGGGGGGCTCCCCTGGTGCTAGGAAAAAAATACTAAAAACAAGAAGGGAAAAGAGCTGGTTTACATAAATAAAGGCTATATACACTATCCACTATACTATACTACTATACTATACAAATAAAACACTGTGCTGTACTCTATGCTATGCTATAAATATCCTAACATTTCCTATCTCTGAACCGTATACCTTCCCCACCTTCCAACGCAGCCCCACTTCGTAGTTGCTACTTGTAAAAGATTTTTTAAAATAAACATTGTTTATTCATAAAATGCGGCTGATATTCTGTCGGCGCCTATCAGCATTCATTAAAAATCCTCCAATACAATAAACATTTTATCTGTGTGTGTGTAAAATTCACTGTGAAAATACATAGGGGAGGAGTCGGGGCATGCGCAGATTATAGGTTTACCTAGGCTGCAGCCTAGGGCCACTACCACTAGGGGTAGTAAAAAAAAAAAAAAAATGCGTGAGACTTGAGAGCCCTGAATATCCGGTTGTTAAGTCTGAAGTCAAACTTGACGTTTTGCAATTTCCGGGTTCAAACCAGAAATTCTACGCACCAGAATACCAGTATACTACAGCGGTAGAATGACAGTTTAATCGTTTTTTAGACTGGGATCTATTCATACAACAAGGGACACAGCACTTTCCTGTTTTCCCCATATTGTCAGGGTATTTGAGCCTCGGAAAAGCGCTATATAAATATAATTTATTATTATTATTATTGCGGCATTTCGAAGACAGCGCCTCAGCCAACTTTGGACCCGGAAACACGTCGCGACTTAACAACCGATATTGACACAGAGGGTTAAAAACAGGCAGAAAGCATACATAACATAACAAGCATGTATAAGCCATATGTATCAATTACTCGATGTTCCAATTTTCAAAGACTCCAGTCCTTGAATGCGCCGGAAGTTTTGCGCGCCTTTTTTGTTTTTCCACTCTGCCATTGTTTCTTTCAACTGCTGGAGTAGTGTACGCACTAGTCGTCTAAAACGGTTTCCGGTAGTAATATAATGGACAGGAGTGACTACACTGCATTTTTTTTTGATTGATTGAAAACTTTATTAGAAGATTTGCAGAAGTAGGTACATGAAAGTACATATTACATCAGTGGCGGATACAGAAAGTGGCTGATGGGTAGGCCTGGAAAAATCTGGGTGGGCCAGAGTGAAACTCATCACCGCACGTTTTAGACCTATGTATGAGCAGCCAGATGGATGGAACACAACCGGGCTCGCGATCATAGGCGCCGATTTATGTTTCTGCCCGTGGGTGCTCGAAACATTTGGGTACGACCAACACGCATGCACACACGCAAAATATTCGCAGGGACTGGAGGAGATCACTATGCAGACCATGAAACGAACAGAAAATAAATAAAGTACCTGTCTACCCAATGCAACGGACAGCCAAACAAGTTATTATAATACACACACGCAAGGCATTCAAGCACACGCAATTCAATGAATTAACCAATAACCATCAACTATGGAGGACCAAGTCTGACAGAATTAACAATAAATATATAGGTACATAAATGAATGTATGAACAAATAAATGAACGAATACACACTAGGATCCTCTGTGATATTCCTTGAGCAGACAATTCCGCAGTTTCCACAAAGCCTACTGCTCGTTCTTTAATTACCCCTCCATGAATGAATCGAATACAGACAGCAACTAGCTCGCGCTTGGATAGATCTTTATACTCATCCGCAAGTATGGCATAATATGTGGATTGCTCATGCAGTTCAGACTTTATCTTTCGAATTAGCAGTGAGGCTGCAGCCTCAAGCAGCTCATCCTGAATGTGATGGCTTAGGAGCGTGGCATTTCGAGGCAGTTCCTTCAGTCTATTTTCAATTTCTGGATCATATTTTGACATGAACTTGAATAGCTCCAAGAAATTACCTTTATTGAGCGCCTCTTCCGTTTCTCTGTGACCTCTAAGTGGAATTTCCAACTTGGCACACAACATAGCAATGTCTAACACAACTTTAACGTGTTGCCGGTTTCGCTCTATGAATGAAACGGCATCACCGTGCATTTGATTTAACACTGTCCCACGGCTTTGGGGTCCATGGCTTTGCCCATCCAACTTGGTGAGGGCAACAGCATGCGGCTTGCTAGACTCGTGTTTGTCACAGGCCTGCCGGAGACGTTTCCAATTTTTGTATCCATCTCTTATAAATGTGAACTCCGTGTGCGCCTCTGGGAAATGTCGACACACTTTACAAAAAATAGCGTCTCTTTCTTTACTATATTCCATCCACTTGAACTTCTCGTACCAATTTCTACTGAAGGAGCGCGATTTCCCATCTATTACAGTGGTAGTAGGGAATGTTACCAGCTTTGGTTGAGTGGCTGGTTCCTCCATGGCTGACAGATCCGACGGTGTAGTCCTACCAGTTCTTCACAAGCCGGTGGCAATGACGGTCGCAAGACAAAACTATTCACATTACAGTTAGTTAGTGAAAATTAAACTTTAAAAATATTTTATTATTAAAAAATATGTATTTTTATGAATCTGACTGGGTGGGCCAGCTGTCAATCTGGGTGGGCCTAGGCCCACCCAGGCCCACCCATAGATCCGCGCCTGTATTACATACAAGGTCAACTAAAAGGATAAAAACCCAAGAAAGCCACTGGCTTATTTCAATTGGGGTCCTTGTATAATTGGGGTACATACGCATGGCCAATTTCTCGGGACAGGTGGATTTAAACATAGATCATGAATATAATAATGGTTTAAAAGGCGTTCACATGTGGATAATCTCGTACAATCAATAAATTAGCCTACCACTACCGCCAAGACATGTCCACTTATCTATCGATATGCCTTCATATCACCCCCATTATGTCATTAACTGGCCAAGTCAGTGTGACAAGTCAATAAAAGAGCAATTCCATAGTGTTTTGAGCTGACGTGCTACAATGAAGTCGACGTTATAGTATGGTATAGTATATATTATATATTACTGGTGTTTAATAACTCGATGTTACAATCTTCAATGACTCCAGTCCTTAAGTGATATCCCTCCCAAAGACCTCTTAATCCCCACTACCTCCCAGTATAGGTTTCTCCACAGTAAATAAGTTAATAATGAAAACATGTAATTCTTCCTTTTTCTAGCATTGTGACTGCCTGGTCCTAGCATAGATGTATTTTTCTTATGATGACTGATGGATAGGTGATTCTTAGACAACCTGGCTAACTGGACAACGAGTGTTTTTTCAAATGTTGTTCAGAACCAGACTCGACCAATAGAATCTAGTGTCAGGAGTCGCCTATATTATACGCCTGGCCCACTACAACAAGCGTCGTACCATCACCTCCAGGGAGATCCAGACCGCCGTGCGTCTGCTGCTCCCCGGTGAGCTGGCCAAACACGCCGTGTCCGAGGGCACCAAGGCTGTGACCAAGTACACCAGCTCCAAGTAAATCGATTTTCGTCTATTACTTACCCCAAAAGGCTCTTTTAAGGGCCCCCACCCTATCAATAAAAGCAATTCCATAGTGAGTTGAACTTGCGTGCTACAAATCAGTTGAACTTATATGCTGTACTGACTGTGTGTATTGTAACAAGTAAGTACAATGTATTTATACAGTACCTTTCCCAGACCAAGGGTCACAAATTGCTTTACATAACAAGGAAGAAAACACAAATAAAACATAATACAAGAGTGAAAGCCACAGCAGGTTAAAACAGGCAGAAAGTATACATAACATAACAAGCATGTATAAGGCATATGTATCAATTACTCGATGTTACGATTTTCAAAGACTCCAGTCCTTGAACGCGCCGGAGGTTTTGCGCGCCTTTTTTGTTCCTCACTTGTTTGTTGCTCACTAGTGGTACTTTTCCATCTGGGTCCCGCTTTAGTGCAGTTCGCATCACTTCGGGGTCAGGTCGGGTCACTTTTGATCTGTTCTGGTTTCCATTATACACACAGACCCGGACTAGTAGGAGGAGTAGACGATAGTAGGCGGAGTTTCGCGTCACACGCAGCCTGGCAAAAAGCTTCCGGGTGTACACAGCAACAGCAGTGAAAATGGCAGACAAACACGGTGCCGTTTGCAGGTTAATAACTTCGGGTTAACGGGGGTTAGGATAACAATTCAAACGTGTCCGGAAAGAGGAGAAACCAGGGAATCCAAAAGTTTTTGAATGGAGTCGACCCTCCACTCCTATCACCGTGGACACAGCGCGGAGCGAATTCCCTGTTAAAACCGGCATTTGACTCATGAGTGAACGGGCTTGACAGGAGGAAGACCGTCACCGCCATGGATGTTGTATACGCTCTGAAACGCCAGGGACGTACTCTGTACGGCTTCGGCGGCTAAACTATTCGTAAACTCAACCACCCCCTATAAATAACAACGGCTCTTTTAAGAGCCACCCATCTCCACACAAGAGAGTTGATTCCATTATTATAACACATTTTGTCAGGCCTGTACATTCAACGGGTTTAGCTGTCATGAAAAAAACATTCGTTGCCAAATCAATGTCAACGCAAGTAAATGCGTAGTCTTGGCATTCCACGACTAGAAATGACCATCCCACGTGCACTCTAGAAAGAAAATGGTTACTTGGATTATTACGCACACAACACAGTGCAGCCCCTTTTGTTTTATATTGCGCATCTAGTGATAATAATAATGCATGCCCTTGTCGTACCATCCCAAAAGGACAATTCCTGGTAGTAATCGCTAGGCTGGTTGGGAGTTTGGGGGACTTGGTGTTCTATATCGTGGAGCTCCGCCCCATAGGGGAGCTCTGCTCCTATTGGTTTACCCGCTACCTAAAAGTAGCCAATGACTGAATTTTTCAATGCCTGCGCCCGCCTGGGGTGCTATATAAAGGGGCGTACTTCGCTCCATCATCCTTGCCACAAACAATGCACTAAGGACAAATCAGACTCCAAATGTGCAAACTGTGGTGGCAAGCACCCCTCCATCTCCAAGACCTGCCCCACCTACCTAGCCCTCACCACCACTGCACCAAGAAGTTCCCGGCCACAAAATCACTCAAATTTCCAGTTCCCCCCCACTACCGCTAATCCACTAGATCCCCAAACCATACCACCGACCCCCCAAGACCCCAGCACAAACCTCGCCAAGCTACAGGATGACCTCAGACTGTTGTGCAAGGATGAGAACTCAATTTAAAAAATCCTGGAAAGCGTTAGAAAGAACACCAGCTTTTTAAACAGTCCTGTCTTTTAACCTGCTCATTAAACTTATTTTATTTAAGTTTTTGAACCTTACTTTATGGCTACCACCTTTTTACACATTAATATCAGGGGAATAAGGAAAAACAAAAGCGAATTGAAAGTTATTCTAGCAGAGGAACAGGTCACAGTAGCCTCCATCAATGAAACCCTCTTCAGTAAAGACACACCTTTCAAAATGGACGGCTTTAATATTCTAAGGAAGGAACGGCCAGCAGGCCATGGGGGCGGGGTGGCACTATTAATCAAACAGGGTACAGAATACAAGGAAACCCTTTTTAACCTCACACAAGAAGAACTCTCTAATAACGAATACATGGCAGCCACACTGTTTTTAAATCCATCCACTACTCTTCTCATCACCTCCATTTACTGCCCTCCTGGATCACAACCCTCTGAAAAACTTATCCACACCATCACCAATAACAACAGAAATGTACTCATACTGGGAGATTTTAATGCCAAGCACAAGGATTTTAACTGCAATACCACAAATAAATCTGGAACAGCACTGAAAGACATACTGGACACCACCAACCTCACCATCCTCAACAATGACGAACCCACATTCATCCACTCTGCCAACTCCGCCACGGACATACTGGACCTGGCTCTCTCATCACCAGACCTCTCAGCCACTCTCCAAAACTTCACTGTTAGCCACGACATTGGCAGCGACCACCTCCCCATCCTAACCACTTTCTCCCTCAAACTCCAACACATACCACAACAACCGCGGTTCAACTACAAAAAAGCCAACTGGGAAAACTACAGGAAATACATCACCGAACAAACCACACAAATCACTCAGATCCCACACGACCACCACTCACTGGACCAGCTGGCCACACACATTGGATCAATCCTCACCCAGGCACGCAACACATGCATCCCGTTACACACTACCTCCAAACCACTGCAGCAGCTCCCAGCCCACATCCTACATCTGATCAAAAAGAAAAGAAAACTACGCAGACACTACTTCAAACACAGATCACCTGACACCAAAGCAGAAATAAACAGGCTCCAGAACCAAATCAGACAGCAGCTCACGCTACGCAAACAGGAAAAATGGAAGTCATTCTACAAAAAACTGGACAATGATTACAAAACCAACCCACGTAGTTTCTGGCAAAAAATAAAAAACATGAATGGCTCACAAAGCCAAAACAATATACCAACTCTAACACATCAAGACCAAATCATCGACAGCAATCAAGAAAAAGCAAATATATTCAGAAACCACCTTCAAAATATCCACACATGTCCCTCAGCTCCACACTTCAACCAGGACTGGAAAGAAACTGTTGACAAGGCCACAACCAATTCCTCTCCACCTCTCATCCCAGCAGCTGACCACCCACTGTCACAACCAATAACCCCCCACGAAATCAAAGCCCTCCTCAAAAAATTAAAAAATAAAGCACCAGGAGAAGACAATATTGACACCATCTTGATCAAACAAGCACCTGATATTTACCTGAACCTGCTCTCCCTCCTCTTCACTACCTGTCTCACCACCGGGCACTTCCCCTTACCCTGGAAAACAGCCACAGTCATAATGATCCACAAACCAGGTAAAGACCCCAAAAACCCCACCAACTACAGACCCATCAGCCTCCTCAGTCACATCGGGAAACTGTTTGAACGCACCATCACTGCACGCCTCACATTGCACATAGAGCACACGGGACTCCTGGGCATTCACCAAGCTGGCTTCCGCAAAAACAGATCCACCACTGACAATATCCTTCGGCTGTCAGAAGCAATCACCCGCAGTTTCACCAAAAAAGAATTCACCATGGCAATATTTTTCGATGTAGAAAAGGCATTTGACAAAATGTGGCACAACGGACTACTCTTCAAACTCCAAGACAATAAATTCAAACTACCACTTCCCATCTACAACATAATATCAACTTTCTTCATAATCGTCAAATCAAGGTCAAAGTCAACACGTCCCTCTCCACCCCTTTCACTCCTGAAGCCGGTGTTCCACAAGGTGCAGTCCTCAGTCCCCTCCTTTTCCTCGTCTACATCTCAGACATCTACTACCCCCCACCCACCATTGGACATGTTTCACAATTTGCCGACGACCTCTGCTACAGGACTCATTCAAAATCCATTCCACTTGCTGCCAAAAAACTCCAATCATGCATCACTACAATAGAAACCTGGTCCAACACCTGGAGAATCAAACTCAACCCCACCAAAACACAGCTCATATTATTCACCAAAAACCCCCATCTCAAACCTGTCGTCCACCTCACCCTCTATAACACCCCCATCACCCTGGCCAAAGAGGCAAAGTTCTTAGGAGTCACTTTTCAAAGAAACATGTCATGGACCACTCACATCAATAACCTGGAAAAACAAGGAAATCAAAGACTCAACCACCTCAAAGCACTCAGCGGACACAAACACGGAGCATCACCAGAAATCATCCTCAAAGTTTACCAATCATACATCAGATCACTATTCGAATATGCAGCACCAGCCTGGACCACAGCTTCACAACACCAGTTCAACAGACTCCAAACCATCCAAAACAAGGCAATAAAAATGGCATACAGACTCCCGATGTACATCAGCACTCAATACATCCACAGCATGTCCGGACTCCAAACCATCAAACAAAGAAACACCATTCTCACTCAGAAATATATCCAACGAGCAATCAACAATCCATCACTGACGCAGTTAATTCAAGAAGCACAATGGACCACCGGAACACCTCTCTCCATAATCCTGCAAAACAATCCACCATAACCATCAACATCCTGACTGACAATATGATTCTATGATTTTATATTTTTATTTCATTTACTAGATAATAACCTCCATGCATCCACCCATAAGCACTATTGAGCAATGTTGGCCTTTTTCCTGTTGTCTTCTTCTATCTTCTATCAAGAGAAAAAAAAAAAAAAACTCCTATGGAAGCCATTGGCTCCTCTACCGCTCCTCCCCTCCATCTACCATTGGCTCAGCTACCGCTCCTCCCCTCCATCTACACCTCCACATCCAAGCGAAACGATGGATAGAAAAGGGCACAAGCCCTGAGCTGTCCAATCATGAACAAGAACTATCGTATCGTACCATCATCCTCCCAAAAAGTTCAGCACAGGTTTATATCTGAAGACTGAGAAGGACGACTACTAAGACTGGAGGACCCGCCAGACTTTTCCCTTCAAGATGGATCGTCCGCCGCCTATGGAGAAGTTCCTCCGGGACGCCTGCCGCTGCGACTTCCAAGCAGCGGAGGACACTTTTCAGCGGAGGAGACTTTTCCCTTCAGCGATGGATCGTCCGCCGCCGACCACGAAGAAGTTCCTCCGGGACACCTGCCGCTGCGATTTTCTAGCAGCGGAGGACAAGCAAGAACGGCGTTCTGGGCAGGCACCTCCCCAAGTAGGGATGGTCCCGCCCGCTCAGCCGGCCCTGACATCACGCCGCCCTCACCCAGCTGAGTGGTCGGTGCCGGTGTCAGAATCAGAAAGCTCTGATGAGAGCGAGCGGCAGGTAGAGCACGTGCTCCCCGCCCTCGCCGGTTTGTGGGGGTCGCCTGATGGCAAACGCGGTGGTGCAGCAGCGACAGATGTGGCTGTCTCTCACCACCATGACCGGGGCGGACCGGATGGCCCTACTGAATGCTCCAATAGAGAGACAAGGGCTATTCGGTCCCGCCATGGACACCTTGACGGTGCGCCTGGCCGCGATGGAGGAGGCTAAGAGGCACCTTGCCAGCCACCTCCCCCTCCAGCGACCCTCCACCTCTTCTTCTTCCGCTGTGGTGACGACTAGACCGTCAACGGCTGCGAAACGGAGGTTTCGGTGTGATGCGGCACTGGCTCCACCTCTACAGACGGAGCCATGCCCCACTCGGCATCCCCAGCCCCCGCCGCTGACCACTGGGAGGGCCCGCTACGGCCCCCCACGGCAGCGTGGCCCGGTTTCACTGGAGGAGGGGTCGGTAATGACCCCACCACCGGTTTCCTCTTCATGGCTGCTACCTCATAAAGAGGTAAAATAAGGAAAATTCCCACCTTACTTTTTCAGTAAAGGTGATTTTCCCATGTTATCTACCGGAGCGGAGACCCGCCTGCCTTGTCGGAGCGTGGTCCAATCGCTACCGGTTAGAAACAAAGCGGAGACTGGCCCAGCGTACCAGCGTGTGGCCAGCTCTCTGCCTAACAGACTTACCCCTATCACGACACAAACGGGGTTAAACACCCCTGTCTGTAGCCGTATAGAGGGACCGTTATTTACATCAATAACCCCTCCATGTCTATCAGGATCTGGCCCAGCTCATGAGCGTGCGGCCGGTTCTTTGATTATCAGGCATAATAAACCTGCGTCAATAAAGGGCATTGTTACACATAGCAAACACTCTTTACAGACGTCAGCCCATCCCTTTCGAAATGACCCCACCTTGGGCTGTGCCACCTCCTCGGTGTGCAGCGGCGGCTGGGGTCATACAGAAATTCAAGCTTTTTCTGTCGACTGCACCACAACAGACGGCCCAGCCGCTGTCGTTGCGTTATACAGAATGGCTAGAAGGGGCAGGTATTCTGTCGGGCTGGCTGGACAGGACATTGAGGAGGGGATATGCACTACAGTTCATTCAGCCTCCTCCGCCCTTCAGGGGCGTGAGAGAGACTGTTTTGTCCTGCCCGATAAAAACACGTGCGCTCCAGGAGGAGATTACGAATCTCCTAACAAAGGGCGCAGTGACAATGGTTCCGAGGGACCAGTGGGACATGGGGTGGTACTCCCCGTATTTCCTTGTCCCAAAGAAATCCGGAGGCATGAGACCCATACTAGATTTAAGGGTCCTCAACGAGAGAGTGGCGAAACGCCCCTTTCGTATGTTGACGACGAGGCGCCTTCTGTCTTGTATACAGAAGGGCGACTACGGAATCAGCATAGACCTGAGGGACGCGTATTTTCATGTGCCAATCACAGAGAGGCACAGGAAATTTCTACGTTTTGCCTTCCAAGGGAAGGTTTACGAGTACACGCGCCTGCCCTTCGGGTACGCGCTTGCTCCTCGAACTTTCTCCAAATGTGTGCAGACAGCACTCGAACCACTGAGGCGAAACGGGATACGCATATTAGCATATCTCGACGACCTACTGGTCTTGGCCCAATGCCCAAATCGAGCCATTCGGGACGCAACCTCACTGGTGCAGCACCTCACTCAGCTGGGGTTAGCTGTCAACTGGACAAAGAGTGCTCCGTGGCCGGCTCAACAGTTTTCCTATCTAGGCATTCAGTTGGATACTGCCAAGATGAGGGCCAGTTTATCGGCACCACGGAGAGCGACACTGACGTCAGCTCTCCGGGTGTGTCGAGTGACAAATACAATCACCGCTCTGTCAATGATGTCCTTACTAGGACTGATGTCTGCAGCCCATGTAGTGGTCCCCTTAGGCCTATTACACATGCGCAGACTGCAGAGGTGGTTCGCACGACTGCGACTGGATCCAGTGAGACACCGTCGCAAGTTGATTGTAATACCGAGATCGGTCAAGACCGACCTGAGCTACTGGAGAGACCCGCGCGTCATCGCGCGCGGAGTCGCCATGGGCAGACCGGCATCCCACTACCCAGTCTTCACGGACGCGTCGTTGACTGGGTGGGGAGTTGTGTGTCAGGCAGGTTCGGTGGCAGGAAGATGGGGACCGTTAGAGACGCGTCACATCAACCTGCTGGAACTCGAGGCGGTGAAGTTAACGCTACTTCATTTTGCCCCGGTGTTAAAGGATCTGGACGTGTTAGTCAGATCCGACAACAGTAGCATACATCAATCGTCAAGGGGGAGTACGCTCAGCGTCACTTCATCGCCTAGCGACAGATATATGGCTGTGGGCTGTCACACACCTGAGTTCGCTAAAAGCTCTCCACATTCCAGGTCTGCTCAACGAAGGAGCAGATCTGTTATCACGGGGAGGCCCGAGGGACGACGACTGGAGGTTAGCACCCTCCATTGTGTCTCTGATTTGGGCACGGTTCGGGCAAGCAGAAGTGGATCTGTTTGCGTCCCGGACGAATGCGCAGTGTCGCCTTTGGTTCTCCCTGCGCGAACAGGACAACCCGCCATTGGGAGTCGATGCATTCGCACACCACCCATGGCCGAGGGTCCTGTTAGACGCGTTCCCACCCCTGACATCTATCCTCCCACTGTTGGCACGAGTGAGGTCAGAGAGGCTAGAGTTAATTCTTGTAGCCCCGGACCGTCCCGGAGACCCGTGGTTTCCAGAACTGATGGAGATGTTGGTAGAGGGCCCATGGCCCATACCTCATCGACAAGATGCACTCTCTCAAGCCAGAGGCTTGGTGAGGGGGCCGCCTATGATGGGGGGCCCCCTCATGGCCTGGTTACTGAGAGGGATTTGTTAGAACGCAGGGGTCTCACAGACGCGGTCATTCAGACCATTCAGAGTGCGCGCGCGCAATCCACTGCAAAGGGATATGCGGCGCGCTGGCGAGTGTTTACACAGTGGTGTGAGGGACAGGACGTTGACCCAGTCTGCTGTCGGGTCGAAACGTTCTTGTGCTTCTTACAGTCGCTGTTTGACAAGGGATTGGCGGCGGGAACTATTAAAGTTTACGCGGCTGCCATCTCAGCTTGTCATGAGGGTTTTGCGACAACGACACTGTTCAGTCATTCGCTGGTTAAGCGTTTTTTGACTGGAGTGTGTAGGCTTAGACGCCCTCATAGGACTCTAATGCCAAAATGGGACCTGTCGATTGTGCTAGAGGCGCTGTGCGTGCCCCCATTCGAACCCATTGACACTGTGTCGTTGCGTTTATTGTCTCTCAAGACGAGTCTACTCCTCGCCTTGACTACGGCTAAGCGAGTGAGTGATTTATGTGCTCTCTCGACACGGGCAGATTGTTTGATCATATCTGATGACGAAACAAAAGCTGTGTTACGCCCTAATCCGGCTTTTATCCCTAAGGTTAATCGTGGGTTTAGGGTTCAGAGCTGTGCTCTGAGCGCCTTTTTTCCTCCTCCTCACGACGGAGAGAGGGAGAGGCGTTTACATTGTCTATGTCCGGTGCGCGCGTTAGCACAATATGTGAAGCGCACAGCAGGACTGAGATCTTCTCCCCAGCTTCTGATCTGCTACGGCGGACAGAAAGCCGGGGCACCACTCTCGAAGCAGAGGCTGTCCCATTGGATTTGCGAGGCTATCGAAGGGGCAGCCTGTGCCGACTGGCATTCGGGCTCATTCCACCAGGGGCATGGCCACATCAGTGGCCATTCTCAGGGGCGTGGGAGTGGAGGAGATATGTGAGGCGGCGTCTTGGTCGTCGCCATCACCTTTTGTACGGTATTACTTGAAAGATATTTCTTCCTCATCCTTTTCTCATTCTGTCCTCAGTTTTGCTGATGACTGATGTAGTGGGGAAGGCACTTGGATTACCCTGGTCATGGGGATTCTATTCAAGTGCTGTCAGGATGAATACGGATGTGCCTGGGGAGGGGACCCTCCTCCAGGACATGTTCCGTTAGATCAACAACCCTACGTGCTCACGTAAGGGTTAGATCAGTGATATTTCTTCCTCATCCTTTTCTCATTCTGTCCTCAGTCTTGCTGATGACTGATGTAGTGGGAAAGGCACTTGGATTACCCTGGTCATGGGGATTCTATTCAAGTGCTGTCAGGATGAATACGGATGTGCCTGGGGAGGGGACCCTCCTCCAGGACATGTTCTGTTAGATCAACAACCCAACGTAAGGGTTAGGTAAGTGATATTTCTTCCGCATCCTTTTCTCATTCTGTCCTCAGTTTTGCTGATGACTGATGTAGTGGGGAAGGCACTTGGATTACCCTGGTTGGGGATTCTATTCAAGTGCTGTCAGGATGATTACGGATGTGCCTGGGGAGGGGACCCTCCTCCAGGACATGTTCCGTTAGATCTACAACCCTACGTGCTCACGTAAGGGCTAGATCAGTGGAGCAGACTCGGTGTGGGTTGGGCCAACTTTTTAAGGTTGTCTTGAACCAACATCAGTGGTCAGCTCCGGGTGCCGCTGAGATTGTTTTCGGATTAATAGTCTCAGTGGGGGTACATTTGGCCTCGCTCGCTCCGCCTAAACCAATAGGAGCAGAGCTCCCCTATGGGGCGGAGCTCCACGATATAGAACGATAGTTATGGAGATAGACTCCAGTTCTATGAGTGGAGCGGAGCCCCATAGGGCTGCTGGCCCACATCGACTCGTTCAAACCCGGCTGTTTTGTATGTTTGGGAGAATGATGGAGCGAAGGACGCCCCTTTATATAGCACCCCAGGCGGGCGCAGGCATTGAAAAATTCAGTCATTGGCTACTTTAGGTAGCGGGTAAACCAATAGGAGCAGAGCTCCCCTATGGGGCTCCGCTCCACTCATAGAACTGGAGTCTATCTCCATAACTATCGTTATCTCCCGCCTTTCTGTCCAAATATAACGTATTGGTGTAACGGAAAGAGGAACTAACTGTATATGTTGATATTATATGCAACTTTATCATTATGGACACTGTCATACCCCCACCATCCTCTCCCGCACACAGATCTACCGAGTGACACTTTATAGCGTCAAAGTGTAAACTAGACCTAGATGTCAAATCTCTCATTACTGCTCATTATTTACTCAATAAGTAAAACCATGATTGTCGTGTGTGTAAGTCCGTGGTTGACACTGGTGTAAAATACTAAAATAAACACTCGACTTTTCCTGTCGTCATGGATGATAATGCGTTTTTACGAAAATCTGGGTGGCTCTTAAAAGAGCCTTTTTGTGGTACAAATGGTGTCGGCAAGAACACTTTGAATGTTTACTTTGTAGTGCCGGAGGAAAAAGGAAAGACGTAGGCAACGTAATGATAACTGTTTAATCAAAATAACAACTTGTACTCTCAGTGCAGGACCAGAAAATAGATCACCAAAACTCTTGTCTCTAAACAGGAAGGTGCAACGTTAATAATCTTCCCCTCTGCCCCTAGTGCCAGAACTGGTTCCCTCCCACTACACAACCAACAGTAAGAGGAGAACATGAACCCATAATGTAGTCACTACACCAGCCCCCCCAGTGTTCACCTCAATATTGGAAATCCTCACGGCGAGGAGGGCGTATGGCCCGGCCCCTACGATCGTAGGTAAAGTCAGGAGGTGCGGGAGGAGGTGTGACATCGCCCACCACGTCCTCCTGCAGGGAAGGACGGGGGGCAGTGACGACCGGGGGCTCGCGAGCTGCGGGGGGTTGTCGGGGTCGGAGGGGGGAATGTCCAGGGCGCGGCAGGGGAGGTAGGACTGGAGGCCGGCCTCTGCGCGGTGGCAGGGCCAAGTCCAGGGGCAGTTCAAGGTCCAAGTGGGCCGGTTTGAGGCGATCAACGGACACACACTCAGGCCTACCCCCCATGTCAACCATGAAGTTCTTGGCTCCGGCCTCGATGACACGGAAAGGCCCGTCATAAGGAGGACGTAGTGGAGTCCTGTGGCCATCATGACGAATGAAAACGAACCTCGCTGAGTGCAGCTCCGGGGGCACCCTCGAAGTAGGGACACCATGCTGCGTAGTCGGGACCGGGACGAAGGTCCTGGCGCTGTCCAGCAGGGAGGCGCGCTGAGCGGCGGCGGACCAAGGCTCCGTTGACTTGGGAATGAAGTCACCGGGGACCCGCAGCGGCTGTCCAAACACCAGCTCAGCGGACGACGACTGGAGGTCCTCCTTAGGCGCTGTCCTGAGCCCCAGCATGACCCACGGCAGCTTGTCAAGCCAGTCGCTGTCCGTGAGGCTGGCTCGAAGGGCGGCCTTCATGGATCGATGGAAACGCTCACAGAGCCCGTTCGCCTGCGGGTGATAGGCGGTCGTGCGGTGGAGCTTGACCCCCAGATTCTCCGCCACCGCTGCCCACAGCTCTGAAGTAAACTGTGAGCCACGGTCAGAGGAGAGATCAGCAGGGGTGCCGTAGCGGGAGACCCACACCGCGATGAACGCCCGGGCCAGGTCGGGGGCTGTCGTTGAGGAGAGCGGAACTGCCTCCGGCCAGCGAGTCGTCCTGTCCACCATGGTAAAGAGATAGGTGTATCCGTGCGAGGGGGGCAGCGGCCCTACCAGGTCCACGTTTACATGATCGAACCTCCGCTCAGGCACAGAGAACTGCTCCAGGGGGGCCTTGACGTGTCGATGCACCTTGGCGCGCTGGCAGGCGATGCACGTGTCTACCCAGGCCCTCACATCCCTCTTGAGCCCATGCCAGACGAATTTCTCTGACACCAGCCGTGAGGACGGTTTCCTACCAGGGTGAGACAAGCCGTGTATCGCCTCGAAGGCGGGGCGCCTCCAGTTGGCGGGGACCACCGGTCGTGGCTGACCCATGGAGACGTCGCACAGGAGCGTGGCCCCTGCGTCACCGAAAACCACCTCTTCTAGGCGCAGTCCTGTGTCCGACAACTTGAGAGCCTGGACGGCGGGGTCGGCGGCCTGGTCTGCAGCCATGCGCGCGTAGTCCAAACCCAGTTGGACCGCACCAACCACCGCCCTGGAGAGACAATCCGCGACCTGGTTGGACTTCCCAGCAACGTGCTGGATGTCTGTGGTGAACTCGGATATGTAGGCGAGCTGGCGCTGTTGGCGGTCGGACCACGGCTCCGCCACCTTGGACATGGCGTGCGTGAGTGGCTAGTGGTCCACGTAGGCCGTAAACTCGCGGCCCTCAAGTAAAAAACGGAAGTGTCTGACAGCAAGCCACAGCCCGAGGAGCTCCCTGTCGAATGTGCTGTACCTTTGCTCTCTGGGAGACAGCTGGCGGCTGAAGAATGCAAGAGGCTGCCAGGCGTCCCCAACCCACTGTTCGTACACCGCTCCCACAGCAAAGTCAGAGGCGTCCGTGGTGAGAGCAGTGGGTGCCGAGGGCGAGGGGTGGGCCAACATGGCAGCGCGGGCCAGGGCCGCCTTGGTGTCCTGAAAGGCTTTGACACGCTCCGCCGTCCAGTCCACCGGCTGCTTCAGAGTCTTGCCCTTCAGGGCATCGTACAGAGGCCGCAGGATGTGAGCGATGTGGTGGAGGAAGCGATAGTAGAAGGTTACCATCCCGATGAACCCCTTGAGCTCGCTGATTGTGCTGGGGCGCGGGAAAGCAGCGACAGCTTCCACCTTCGAGGGGAGGGGGGTCACCCCCTCTGCGGAGACCCGGTGCCCGAGAAAGTCGATGGTGTTCCGTCCGAACTCACACTTCGCCGGATTGACAATCAGCCCATGTTGGCTGAGCCGTGTGAAAAGGGCCCGGAGGTGGGACAGGTGCTCCTCCTCCGTGGTGCTTGCGACGAGGATGTCATCCAAGTAGACGAAGAGGAATGGTAGGTCCCGGAGCACCGAGTGCATGAGGCGTTGGAAGGTCTGCGCCGCGTTCTTCAGGCCGAACGGCATCCGCAGAAACTCGAAGAGTCCAAATGGCGTGATTACGGCCGTCTTAGGGACGTCCTCGGGGTGCACCGGCACCTGATGGTACCCCCGTACCAGGTCCACTTTGGAGAAGAAGCGTTTGCCTGCCAGGTTCGCTGAAAAGTCCTGGACATGTGGGACCGGGTAGCGGTCAGGCTTGGACGCGTCGTTGAGGCGGCGGTAGTCCCCACATGGGCGCCACCCGCCGTCTGACTTAGGGACGATGTGCAGGGGAGACGCCCAGGGGCTGCTCGAGCGCCGAACGATGCCCACCTGCTCCATATGCGCAAACTCCGCCCTGGCGATGGCCAGCTTCTCCGGGTTGAGGCGCCTGGCCCTGGCGTGGAGGGGAGGCCCCTCGGTCTCGATGTGGTGCTCCACTCCGTGTTTCACCGTGGGCGCGGAGAAGGTGGGCTTGGTAAGGTCGGGGAATTCGGCGAGCAGCCGAAGGTACTGGTCACTTTCGGCGAGCGTATTGGACCACCCGCTGTAGACCGCCTCCCCCTGCGTACAGGCGAAGGAAGCGAAAGTCTGTGAGTTGACCAGGCGCCTGTTCCCCACGTCCACCAACAGGTTGTGGGCGCACAGAAAATCCGCACCAAGGAGGGGAAATGTGACAGCCGCTATGACAAAATCCCACGAAAAGCATTGCCCTCCGAAGCACACGTCCACCGCCCTAGTGCCATAAGAGCAGATAGGTGTGCCGTCCGCGCCTGCCAACTGCGGACCACGCTCCTCCTTCGCCACATCCGATCTCTCTGCCGGAATGATGCTCCACTGGGCACCTGTGTCACAAAGGAAACTGCGACCAGAGGCGGTGTCTTGTATGAAGAGCAGCCTGTTGTTGACGCCAGCGCTCAGGGCCACTACTGAGTGCCGGCCCCGCCGTTTCCCGTCGGTCCGAAGGTGCAGGGTGAGCGGCACCGTTTGGCCTTGGCGCCAAAAGTGGCGTGGTAGAAACAATGGCCCGCAGCGTTACCCTGCTGGCCAGAAGGTCTGGCGTCATCCTTCGCTCTCCTGCGACGGTCGGGTGGCGGGGCGGCCGCGGGAGCGAGCAGGTCGGGGGACCGTTGAGGCATGGCCAAGACGAACCGGTCCGCCTCCCTGGCCAGGGCGCGGGGCTCCATGATGGCGGTGTTGGCCAGCGCCATCCTAACTTGAGCTGGCAATGTGCGCATGAACAGCTCTGTGAAGAGGATCATGGGGTCTTCTGTACCGAGCAGGTTTAGCATCCTCTCCATGCGCGCAGAAGGCCTCTCGTCACCCAAGTCCGACATGGCAAATAGGCGCCGCACCCTCTCCGCAGTGGACAGTTCAAATGTCTCTAGAAGCAGGGCCTTGAGGCGCTCATATTTGTTCGTCGTCGGGGGAGCAGACAAAAAACCTACCACTCGAGCTGCGGTGGAGCTGCCCAACATTGCCACAGCATGGTTGTACCGGTCGTCGTCGTCATCGATGTCACTTTTGTTGAAATGTGCCTCTACAATAGCAAACCATGCAGCAGGCGTTGAGTCCCAGAACTCTGGTAGCTTGAGAGTGGGAGTGTGCGCACCACGCGTTACCCTGACAGGGGATGGTGATGGCTGCCGCTGGTTTGAACGTCTTCCTCGCCCGGACATTTTGCAGGATTGTAATGTTCGCTCGCTGGTTTTTGTACACAATTACGTTAACAAAAATCCACGTCGGGGGTCACCAGTGTAGTGCCGGAGGAAAAAGGAAAGACGTAGGCAACGTAATGATAACTGTTTAATCAAAATAACAACTTGTACTCTCAGTACAGGACCAGAAAATAGATCACCAAAACTCTTGTCTCTAAACAGGAAGGTGCAACGTTAATAATCTTCCCCTCTGCCCCTAGTGCCAGAACTGGTTCCCTCCCACTACACAACCAACAGTAAGAGGAGAACATGAACCCATAATGTAGTCACTACAACTTCTTCTTTGGGGCTGCCTTCTTTGCCTTGGGCTTCACCGTTTTGGGTTTGGCTACCTTGGGCTTGGCTGCCTTGACGGCCTTTTTGGGGCTCTTAGCCGGAGCCTTCTTGACCGGTGTGGCCTTCTTGACTTTCTTGGGGCTCTTGGTGGCCTTCTTGGTGACTGCCGCGGGCTTCTTTGCCTTCTTGGGAGACTTCTTGGCCACGGCGGGTTTCTTTGCCTTCTTGGGAGACTTCTTGGCAGCGACGGGCTTCTTTGTGGCCGCCTTCTTGGGTTTCGGGGTGGCGGCTTTCTTCGCCGGCTTCTTGGCCGCCACGACAGCCTGTTTGTTGAGCTTGAAAGAGCCGGAGGCCCCGGTGCCCTTGAGCTGGAGCAGAGTGCCCTTGGTGACGAGGGTCTTGACGGCGACCTTGACGCGGGAGTTGTTCTTCTCCACGTCGTAGCCACCGGCCGACAGCGCCTTCTTGAGCGCGGCCAGAGAAACACCGCTCCTCTCCTTGGATGCGGACAAGGCCGTCACGATGAGCTCGCCAACGCTGGGGCCAGCTGCTTTCTTGGGCCTGGCTGCTGCCTTCTTCTTAGGTGCCTTGGCCGGCGCGGGGGCTGCTGCTGGTGCGACTTCTGCCATGTCTGTAGAAAGTCTCGTTCGTTCCGGTAAACCAACTAGTCTGCAAAGCTGCTCTGTGAGAATGAAGCTCAACCCGGAGCAGGGGGCTGTCCTTAAACGCGGCATGAGAACCGTGCAGACTCAACCATCCCTGCTCAGCAGTCTGCTGCCGAAATGTTCGGGCGCCTGTGTTTTCTCCTCGCGAATAACGGGCTAAAAGTCACCAGTGGTGCCGAGTTGAGGTCCAAATGCAAACGGGCCAGCGAGCAGACTTGCCTCCGTTTAGAATAAAGTAATGTGAGCCGCGAAGGCTTCGTGTGTTTTGTTGTGACTCTCTCAAAACCCCACCGTTCCACTGTCGGAGGGAGCGGTGCGCACAGCTTTTCCTGTGTTATTTGTCTCATAAAGTGTCTTAAATTGCATACGATTGGGACCAGCACTCGTTGTCCAGGTAGCCAGGTTGTCTGGTAAGGGAGTACAAAGGTTGAGGGTCCCCCGATGTGGTGCGGGGTGTTAGCTCTTTTGGTGGTCGTGAAACACAGTCGCGGGGATGGGGCTGAGAGCTTGTCCCTATAGGTGATTTTTCAGATGGTGTCCCTCTCCCTCCTATTAAATCTAGACAAGACAGGTGAAAGCCATAGTTAGACTATGATTGTTGCATGTTTACTCTGAGGAATAAATTGCGATATTATCACCAGCATTTTAATCCTGACACGATGATATTTTGAGACGTGTGTCGTCCGTGTCGAGGATGTATATCAGCAGTCTTATGATGAATATGTTCGGCTACTAAACTAGATAGTAACTAGCCTTAAAATTGCGATCATAACTTTGTTTGTAAAAATAATAATAAATGAAGGCAGGCAGGCGAGTTGTTTGTCTAACTTCCCCCCATCTTCATGGACAAGACATGTCTCCTGTGAGGAAGTCTCCACAATCAATTGCCATATTACCAGCATATCACTGACACGATAAATGGTTGATTCGTTCCCTGTGACTTGTGTTGTCCGTCTTGAACAACATTGTGTTCATCCTGAATATGAAATGTCCGACAATGAAGACGACGAACATATCAACGACCTAAGAGTAGTACTATAATGGACTACGTAGGCCTACAGCCTTACAGTTGCATCAATCTCTCGCTAATAAACGCTTTATTTATGTAGCACTTTTTTCCCCAAAACAAGTTACAGCGTACTTCACATAAAACGAAAATATAAATGAAACAGGTTGAAAGAGGACCAAGTGTGCACAGATGCAGAAATTCATAAACAAATGGGTCGTCAAGTTAAAGGGAAACACAGGCCTAATAAAGCTATCAAGCTGGACCACTCCAAGTCGTTGCACACACCTGTCACACATTTCGCCAGCCTAATGTCATCGGGATGATATGATTGCCTAGATCAGAAAAACAACAACATTGTGTTGCTTTATTTATAGATCTCTCCAATGCATTAGATATGGTCGACCATTACCTACCCATTCAGAGGTTGTCTGAAATAGACCTGGATCAGGCTTCATGCTTCCTAACCCTAACCCTTCTATAGAAGGTTTGAACATTACTGAATAGAGTTAAGACATAGTGGGCTGGTTTCACAGACAAGGCTTAAGGTTTGTCCCAAACTAAAAAGCATCAATGGAGATTTTATATTGAAAGTGTGATTTAGTCCTTTGGATTAGATTATCTGTAAATAATTGTAAAGGGTATTGATATGCTGATGACACTGTTGTACAGTAGGCTATTACCCCCATGACTGACCAGGCTCTTTCTGAGCTACAGTCTGCATTCACTTTGTTTGTAATTCTGGAAAGACAAAATCTATGTTACTTACCAAATCACAGAAACATGTATCTGATGATTCACTTACGTCAAATGTATTTGGTGTTAGGGTTAGGGTTCCAAGTCACGTTGGATAAAGATGTTTGCTAAACAACTTCTCCCTCTTCATTACTCCCTTTTATAGTGGGGGAAATAAGTATTCAACACATCAATAATTGTTGTAATTCAACATATTTATATTGCAGCTATTCACATTACATTAAGACCAGACATTGGTATTAAGTTAATCAAACTACACAGCTAAAGAAACTGTAACATTCCTGAAAAAAGTTCCTACATACCTACAGTGAAGTTGGGAGGTTGATGCGTCACGGCGTTGGGCTGCTTCTCTTCACACGGTGGAGCTCTGGTGGAACCCAGAAGACCAGGGAAGATGCTCCTGGTCTCCCAGCAGGACAAAGATCCAAAACATCTCAGCTGGTTCCAGAGGGAGGAAGTAAAGGTGTTGGACTGTCAACCGGCAGCTTAAATCCAATATAAAACGTGTGGAAGCCACTGAAGATCAATATTCACCAGCAGACCCCCAGAATCTTCAAGACTTAAAGACTCAGTGTTGAAGAACGGCTAAAATCCTCATCACTCACTTTCATACAGCGAGCATCTCGAAGCATCTTGAAGCATCTCGAAGCCATCACTGGAATGAGGCTGAACTAAATTTCAGTTAGAGTTCAATACTTCTTGCCTGTGTCATCCCCTTTATTGCTACAGTGGATTATTACCATTGCTTCATCTGTATGGTCTTATTGAGTTGATATCATGTCTGGTCTTAATGTCATGTGAATAGATGCAATAGCAATATGTTAAGTTAAACATGTTGAATACTTATTTCCCCCACTGTAAAGTCCTCCAGGCCCTACTTACCTAATCTCATTATTACAATTCAGGGTAATGAAGTTCATCTGTGTTTAAGTTCTCAGACTTGGTTAGCTCTTGAGGCTCCCCACTAAATTGGATAAATCCGCTTTTAATTCCTGTGCACCTAACTGCTAGAACAATCTACAGAAAGGACATTCAGTTGGCTGTTCCGGTGCCACTTGTGCAGTTTAGGGTGTTAAATGAGGACCTCCATGGTGATTTAAATGTGATTTATCTTAATATCGTGGTTATATATGATGGGTGATTCCCCAGTAATATTAAACAATATATATTGGCCATGCGTGCACAGCTTAGTTACCCGTTCATTTGACAGACAGGAGGGAGAAAGTGTGGCGAGATCACCTGCACGTTCAAGTACTACAACATTGTAGCACGCGAGATCAACCCGCTATGGAATTAGTCTTATGTTGAAAGGGTGGGTGGCTCTTAAAAGAGCCTTTGGGGTTAGTGGAGCAGGCAGAAGCGCTACTACTTGGAGCTGGTGTACTTGGTCACGGCCTTGGTGCCCTCGGACACCGCGTGCTTGGCCAGCTCACCGGGGAGCAGCAGACGCACGGCGGTCTGGATCTCCCTGGAGGTGATGGTAGACCGCTTGTTGTAGTGGGCCAGGCGAGAAGACTCACCGGCGATGCGCTCGAAGATGTCGTTGACAAAGGAGTTCATGATTCCCATGGCCTTGGAGGAGATGCCGGTGTCGGGGTGGACCTGTTTCAGGACCTTGTACACGTAGATGGCATAGCTCTCCTTCCTGGACTTTCTGCGCTTCTTGCCGGTTTTGCCTGCGGTCTTGGTGACGGCTTTCTTGGAGCCCTTCTTGGGCGCTGACTTCGCTGGCTCGGGCATGTTGATGATGGCTCGTTTCTTTTCAGGAACGAATGGCGGGGCTGTGGTCACCTACCCGATATATGAAGGGGGAGCTATGCAAATTAGGCGGCTGCTGACACACGCTTTCGAGCTTGACTCAGGCACTCAACAAACATACGCTTGCCTCGCGGACACATAAATGATCTGCGCGCGCGCGGGCTCCTAAGTCTCCTCCCCCACACATCCATTACGCTGCTTTACCACTCTGCTGTCCGGTTGCCGTGGTGTTTTTTCACTTTCTTCTTCCTCATCTTCTTGGATGCGTCCTATAATGTGGAATGTTCTGTTCAAGTTACTGTGTCCGATTCCTCGTCTTGTCATTACTCCCCCCTCTTTTCTATTTCCTCCCCTGTTTTTCTCACTACCCACAACATGGAGGTGTCTTCCTCTTGTCTCCTTTTTTATTGGCTTCCATATGGCAGCAGTTATTATTATTAACCAATGTGAGATCCAGTGTCGACACCTTTCCTGTGTTCACATCTATTCTTCTTTTACCTCCGTCATTGAAACATTGAAACATGTGTAACGATGGTCAAACAGGCAAACTTCTTTCAACCAATTATTTGTATTGATCTGCATGGAAGACATATAAAACACAAATCTTCCTCTGGTCTGCAACTCTTGTGAATCCATTAAGATGGCAGCCATATTCTGGTTGTCCCACCGTGTATGTATATTTCACATCAGAATAATTTGTTTACAGAAAGAACACAAATTTCCCTCAAACATTACAAATAACAATTACAAACAACATGTGGAGCAACATACCTGCATGGAAGACATATAAAACACAAATCTTCCTCTGGTCTGCAACTCTTGTGAATCTGCGCATTCAAAATGACATACAATAAATGTTCTGTTTCACATCATCACAATACATCACATCATCACAATACATGTAAAAACAAACAGCACAGTACTACACCAACATTTTCACCCTACATTACAAGATTCTCCACACAAACAACAAAACACGAGGAGCATTTTACATCGCGCACATACCCATTAAGATGGCAGCCATATTCTGGTACCACCGTAAGTACGGCAACAACAGAAGGACAAAAGAACGCGCAGACCTGCAGTACACCCAAACTCCAAAGGGGGCTCCAACAACAACCAGGGCTGCTCAAGCACGGCGAAACTCATCTACATTCACCACAACTAAACATACATTCCCAACTCTGTTACACCCATCTCCCCTGAATTTCGCCAACCTTGAGCAGCAACTATACATTTAAATACTACTTTTTACTTTTTACACTATTACATAGGGCCGCCAAAGGACAGGACAGCCAACTTGAAAAGTATCCTATAAGGATGAAGTGGAAAGAGAGGTAAACTATCTCTCCAACCAACTACTGGCGGTAGGATGCGTTCTACACCCCACAAGACCCTTTTTTCACTGTGTATTACTAGCCTTCAAGAGGCCACAACCTCTTATGAAACAATCAGAATAACGAACAAACCTATATGTCATAGGATGTCAGTGTGCACAGTGTATACATGCACTGAACTGAGCTTCGGCTTATCTAACTGTGGAAAGCCTGGAACACTGACCTACAAACAGCTCGAATGTTTGACTTAGTGTCTTGCAGGGACGTGCCGTCCATATAAGCAGGGTAAGCAGTGCTTACCCAACGAAAAAAGAAAAAAGGAAAATATTAAAATAAAAGTGCATGTAACCGTTTGTTTGTTTTCATTAAAAAAGTCGTATTTTAGGTCCCAGGGCAGCAGGAGTCATTCATTTTGACGTTGCATTTTTAGCGCCACCTGTAGGAGTAAAGCACTCCCTACTCTGCTTTGCATATAAGCACTCCGCTCTCTGCTTTCCCTCGCGTACATTCGAATGCGTGAAAATGTCTTTTTAATTTTTTTCCGATGCCTCAACTCGCTGTTTAATGTGACCAGGGTAAGCATGCTTACAGCCAATCAGAGTAGGTCTTTCATTCCGATAAGAGCTACTGATTGGCTCTTATCACTTTCAAGTTCACTTAACATTTCACCTCTCGCCCGGCAGAATAGCTTATGCCAGCTAGCTCAAACGATCTAAATAATAATAATCAATAAGGATAACTTGCTTGATTTTGTGAATATGGACATTACTGTCAGCGACCTAAAGGGATTTCGTAGACAGGACTGGACTGGAAAAACACAACTACTGGCTAAAGGCCGCCCGGCCGCTCGCTCACCGATGTTCACACTGACCCAGAAAGGGAGAGTCGCCAGCGGCTACAGCAAGCCTGGTATGAGCGGTTTATATGATGTATATGATTCGCGAGGCTGGTGGCGATCTGTGCTTGTTTATATGGTTTGAGTACTTTGAGAGGGAGGGTCTGTGATGTGATGTCAAGTGCCTGTGTGACAAAGTGTGAAAAGAAAGTGTGTTGTGTTTACTATGGAGGATGGAAACGGTGTGTGTCTGTGTTGTGCGTGTGTGCGTGTGCGATGTTGAAACTGGACTTGTAGATTTCAGTAGGTTGGCTACTTGAAAAGATCTTTGAACAATGAGCACCCCTGATATAGTCGAAACTGGCAACTTTTTTTTTTTTTTTGGTAATCTGATCACAAAGTGACACTACAGTTTATTAGCGGGTTCTAGGGCATCAAAATTGCATTTCCTTGAAACTGCGTTCACCGATAGCGTGTATGTGTAATTACGTGTATTTCTATATCTTATGCTTACCCAATCTAAAAGCTCACGGCACGTGCCTGGTGTCTTGGATAATGTCTTGTCCTGACATAGTATAAATCAATCTGTCAACTGGTTTGATAAGGCGACCAAACTTGGACTTGACCTGTGTGACTGTACTAGGATGTTCACACTGTGTGACAGAAGCTAGAGTGTCAGTACGCTGTGTGTCACTAGCATCATCTGTCTGATTTGTGTTACCAGAAACATCAGTACAATCATCAGCGCTAACCACAAATCTAGAATCAGAGTTAATGGACTGATCTACCATTTGCTCCTCAGCCATCTGCTCGGGGACCCTCTGAGGGGCAAACGAGACTGAAGACACTACAGTGTTAGTAGCCTCTGTCCGTGAGTGGTCAGGGAATGGTAACTGGGTGACCCACTCTAGGGTTCTTCCCTTGGGATCCGTGGGCTCTGGAACAGTCAAGGGAACATCCCTCTCCCGAACAGCTCTTCCCCCATACTCCATGTCTTCAACCTCCCCTCCCTCACTCCCAGGACAGGAATCCACTCTCTCCGACTCGAACGCGGTTCCTCTACTCACTTCCTATCCACCACAGTGTATACAGTAGACTCCCAACGGTCAGCCACCTTTCTCTTTCCTCTCTCTCTCTTGTTCGCCAACAGCACACGGTCTCCGACGTCAATGGTGGGCCCTTTCACTCGTCTGTTGTAGAGCTCTGTGTGACGGTGCTGTTCTTTTATGACATGTTCCTGGGCTATGACCATAGCTTCTCTCAGATCCTTCGTGATACTTGTCGTAGCTGACGACAGCTGGATCATTCAGGACTGTCCGGAAGAGTATATCGACAGGGAGACGAGGAGTACGCCCGAACATCAGATAGAAAGGTGCATAGCCAGTTGACTCATGCGCTGTGCTATTGTACATGAACGTCAGAGTTTGCAAACGCCTGGGCCAGTTGATTTTTGCCTCTGGTTCAAGCGCTCGGATCATGTTACCGAGAGTTCTATTGAAACGTTCCACACTACCGTTACCCATCGGGTGATACGGGGTTGTGTGCGACTTTCTGACACCGGAGACTCTGAGCAGCTCACTCACTAGTTGACTCTCGAAGCTAGCTTCCTGGTCGCTATGGATACGTTCTGGGAACCCAAAGACGCAGAAGAACTTGTCCCATAGAACTCTCGCCACCTGTTTGGCTGACTGATCTTTGCAGGGGAATGAATGCCTGGGCCATTCTTGTAAAATGGTCAGTAACAACTAACACATCAACTGACTTGTTCCTTGAGTCCTCCGCTGACCAGAAATCAATGCAAACCAGCTGAAGTGGCCTGGTTGATGTGATATTCTGCAAAGGCGCCCCCGCAGCAGGTTCAACAGTCTTACTGACAATACACCGCTGGCAGTTACAGACGTAGTCTCTTACGTCTCTGTCGAGGTTGAGCCAGAAGAACCTCTGTCTGGCCAAGCCAAGACTCCTGAACTGACCTTGATGGCCGGCATGGTCATGAACACCTCTCAGAACTTCAACTTTCTTAGACTCAGGAATCACATACTGGCGGCGTTTTGACTTCACAACTTGATCCCTCGAGACTCTGTAGAGTATCCCATTGCTCACAACAAGTTTCTCCCAGTGCTTCAGGTACCTCATGACTGTGACTGATTCCTTATCTCTCTCTCTCCTGGAGGGTCTCCGATGTCTCTCCACATAGTACAAGACTCGAGAGAGAGTCCTGTCTCTGAGCTGTTCATCCCGGAGTTCCTTCTCACTGTAAGCAGGAAGTGAGTCCTGACCACCTGGGACTAACTGAGGCAAATGGTGCAAGACTGCTACAGCGCGCGTTCTTGCTCCGACCTCCCACAGATCGTCATATGACTGTAGAACAACAGACACTTCATCCATCTCCATAGACTGAGCGTGGACATGCAGAGGTGATGGGACACTTTGAGCGTAACTCTCTGCCTGGCGTGGAGTGTCACCACTATCATTGGACGACCGGAAGGCGTCCTGTACAGAAGCACTCGACACATCCTGGACTTCGGAGAGGAGATTCTTGTAGGGCTCTTCAAGTAATCTGTGACTGACTCTCTGCTTGACGAAAGGCACACGACTCAAGGCATCAGCGACAACATTCTGTGGGCCTGGCATGTACTTGATGTCGAAGTTATAGCTCGCTAACTTAGCCACCCATCGTTGCTCGCAGCAGTCCAGCTTGGGCTTCGTCATGATATGAGTCAATGGATTATTGTCCGTCCAAACAGTGAAATCATGCCCCTTCAACCAATGGCTGAACTTGTCACAGACACTCCACTTCAAGGCTAGGAATTCCAACCGATGGGCTGGGTAGTTTCTCTGAGACTGAGAGAGGGACTTGCTGGCGAATGCGATTGGCCTCGCTCGGTCTTCACCCTCTTGGATCTGGGACAGGACAGCACCGATGCCATCAAGGGACGTGTCCGTTGACAGCATGAAGGGTGAAGTCAGGGTGAGCCAGGACAGCCGTCTCAACCAGCGCCGTTTTCAGCTTCTGGAAAGCCTGCTCCGTTTCGGGGGTCCAGTCAGTAAAATTCAACTTCCTGCTTTGTGACCTTTGTTTGGACTGTTTCTCCTTCCCTTTTCTCTTCTGGCCCGTCAACAGAGAGAAGAGAGGCTTTGCAATAGCGGAGAAGCTAGGCACAAAGTGCTGGTAATAATTGATCATCCCCAAGAAAGATCTGATTCGTTTCTGTGAGGGGGTTACACCGTCCGCTTCCATCAGGTCAGCACTTGTCATCTTTGCGATGCTCTCAACTTTGCTGGGATCAGTCAACACACCGTTGTCATTAATTATGTGGCCGAGGAATTCGACGGATTTCAGGAGAAAAAAACACTTCTTGGGGGCCAATTTCAGGTTATGACCACGCAGTCTACTGAACACAATCTCCAAGCGTTCCAGAGCTGTCCTCTCATCAGGGGCGTACACCAATAAATCATCCAGATAAACCAGTAAGCTCAGATAGTTCTGGTCTCCGAAAATGCTAGTCATCATACGCATGAAGCTCCCAGGACTATTACAGAGGCCCTGCGGGAGGCGATTATACTCATACAAGCCCATAGGTGTTGTAAAGGCAGAGTACTTTCTGTCATCCTCGTGTAGTGGCATGTTATAAAACCCTGAGGTTAGATCCATAGTACTAAACAAGGAGTTACCTCCAAGTGCAGCTAAGCAGTCGGCCTGGTGAGGGAGAGGGTGAGCATCCTTCAGGGTCCTCTTGTTCAGCCAGCGAAAGTCTGTACAGATACGGAGATCTCCGTTCTTTTTCCATACAAGAACCAACGGAGATGCATATTCACTGGTTGACTTCCTGATTATATCTTTCTCCTCCATCTCACTCAGTACTTGGCGCAACTTCTGATACTGACTGGGGGGCACTCGTCTGAATGGGAGCCGGAATGGCCTGTGATCTGAGAGGTGAATGCGATGTATGAAGCCCTTTGCCTCTCCACAATCCAGGTGATGGCGTGAGAAGATGTCCTCGTAGCACACAACCAGGTCAGCCATCTTGCTTCTACACTGTTCAGACACGTCACAGGAGTGTATGTCGAGCCCACTCAATCCCATGGACGGGGTTACTTGACAGCAACTGAGTAGTGGGACCTCAGCAGGTCCGGTCTCATCCATGTCCTCGAGCGCAATGCAGGAGAAGACGTCGGCCAATTTAGCATTGCGTCTTACCAAGACGGGCCTGTCGGACGAGTTGATCAGCTTCAATGGAACCCATCCGTCTCCCCACAAAGGAGTAACAACTCTGGCCACCAGAACCCCTCTTGGAGCTGAGCGACACGATGTGGGCTCTGTCATCACAGCGCTACCAGGAGACACAATAGTGGACTTGGGTAGCTTGCCCCACATCAGGTACTCCCGACCAGGCTCAAGACACACGGCTGAGTTGCACCTGACTGTGCCTATCTTGTCAGGTATGACGTCACCTCGCCAACGGTTCAGACCAGCGAGCATCGAGAGAAACTGTTCAGATTCTGGATCGCCAGCAGGACAGGGCGTAGACACAGCCTTCCAGTAGCCATCACATTGCTTATACTGCCGGAGGATATATTTAATAACATTGGTGCCTAGTATCAACTCATCATGCTGGCCTTCAACTACCAGAGTGGGTAAATAAACATTGTTTATTCATAAAATGCGGCTGATATTCTGTCGGCGCCTATCAGCATTCATTAAAAATCCTCCAATACAATAAACATTTTATCTGTGTGTGTGTAAAATTCACTGTGAAAATACATAGGGGAGGAGTCGGGGCATGCGCAGATTATAGGTTTACCTAGGCTGCAGCCTAGGGCCACTACCACTAGGGGTAGTAAAAAAAAAAAAAAAATGCGTGAGACTTGAGAGCCCTGAATATCCGGTTGTTAAGTCTGAAGTCAAACTTGACGTTTTGCAATTTCCGGGTTCAAACCAGAAATTCTACGCACCAGAATACCAGTATACTACAGCGGTAGAATGACAGTTTAATCGTTTTTTAGACTGGGATCTATTCATACAACAAGGGACACAGCACTTTCCTGTTTTCCCCATATTGTCAGGGTATTTGAGCCTCGGAAAAGCGCTATATAAATATAATTTATTATTATTATTATTGCGGCATTTCGAAGACAGCGCCTCAGCCAACTTTGGACCCGGAAACACGTCGCGACTTAACAACCGATATTGACACAGAGGGTTAAAAACAGGCAGAAAGCATACATAACATAACAAGCATGTATAAGCCATATGTATCAATTACTCGATGTTCCAATTTTCAAAGACTCCAGTCCTTGAATGCGCCGGAAGTTTTGCGCGCCTTTTTTGTTTTTCCACTCTGCCATTGTTTCTTTCAACTGCTGGAGTAGTGTACTCACTAGTCGTCTAAAACGGTTTCCGGTAGTAATATAATGGACAGGAGTGACTACACTGCATTTTTTTTTGATTGATTGAAAACTTTATTAGAAGATTTGCAGAAGTAGGTACATGAAAGTACATATTACATCAGTGGCGGATACAGAAAGTGGCTGATGGGTAGGCCTGGAAAAATCTGGGTGGGCCAGAGTGAAACTCATCACCGCACGTTTTAGACCTATGTATGAGCAGCCAGATGGATGGAACACAACCGGGCTCGCGATCATAGGCGCCGATTTATGTTTCTGCCCGTGGGTGCTCGAAACATTTGGGTACGACCAACACGCATGCACACACGCAAAATATTCGCAGGGACTGGAGGAGATCACTATGCAGACCATGAAACGAACAGAAAATAAATAAAGTACCTGTCTACCCAATGCAACGGACAGCCAAACAAGTTATTATAATACACACACGCAAGGCATTCAAGCACACGCAATTCAATGAATTAACCAATAACCATCAACTATGGAGGACCAAGTCTGACAGAATTAACAATAAATATATAGGTACATAAATGAATGTATGAACAAATAAATGAACGAATACACACTAGGATCCTCTGTGATATTCCTTGAGCAGACAATTCCGCAGTTTCCACAAAGCCTACTGCTCGTTCTTTAATTACCCCTCCATGAATGAATCGAATACAGACAGCAACTAGCTCGCGCTTGGATAGATCTTTATACTCATCCGCAAGTATGGCATAATATGTGGATTGCTCATGCAGTTCAGACTTTATCTTTCGAATTAGCAGTGAGGCTGCAGCCTCAAGCAGCTCATCCTGAATGTGATGGCTTAGGAGCGTGGCATTTCGAGGCAGTTCCTTCAGTCTATTTTCCATTTCTGGATCATATTTTGACATGAACTTGAATAGCTCCAAGAAATTACCTTTATTGAGCGCCTCTTCCGTTTCTCTGTGACCTCTAAGTGGAATTTCCAACTTGGCACACAACATAGCAATGTCTAACACAACTTTAACGTGTTGCCGGTTTCGCTCTATGAATGAAACGGCATCACCGTGCATTTGATTTAACACTGTCCCACGGCTTTGGGGTCCATGGCTTTGCCCATCCAACTTGGTGAGGGCAACAGCATGCGGCTTGCTAGACTCGTGTTTGTCACAGGCCTGCCGGAGACGTTTCCAATTTTTGTATCCATCTCTTATAAATGTGAACTCCGTGTGCGCCTCTGGGAAATGTCGACACACTTTACAAAAAATAGCGTCTCTTTCTTTACTATATTCCATCCACTTGAACTTCTCGTACCAATTTCTACTGAAGGAGCGCGATTTCCCATCTATTACAGTGGTAGTAGGGAATGTTACCAGCTTTGGTTGAGTGGCTGGTTCCTCCATGGCTGACAGATCCGACGGTGTAGTCCTACCAGTTCTTCACAAGCCGGTGGCAATGACGGTCGCAAGACAAAACTATTCACATTACAGTTAGTTAGTGAAAATTAAACTTTAAAAATATTTTATTATTAAAAAATATGTATTTTTATGAATCTGACTGGGTGGGCCAGCTGTCAACCCAGGCCCACCCATAGATCCGCGCCTGTATTACATACAAGGTCAACTAAAAGGATAAAAACCCAAGAAAGCCACTGGCTTATTTCAATTGGGGTCCTTGTATAATTGGGGTACATACGCATGGCCAATTTCTCGGGACAGGTGGATTTAAACATAGATCATGAATATAATAATGGTTTAAAAGGCGTTCACATGTGGATAATCTCGTACAATCAATAAATTAGCCTACCACTACCGCCAAGACATGTCCACTTATCTATCGATATGCCTTCATATCACCCCCATTATGTCATTAACTGGCCAAGTCAGTGTGACAAGTCAATAAAAGAGCAATTCCATAGTGTTTTGAGCTGACGTGCTACAATGAAGTCGACGTTATAGTATGGTATAGTATATATTATATATTACTGGTGTTTAATAACTCGATGTTACAATCTTCAATGACTCCAGTCCTTAAGTGATATCCCTCCCAAAGACCTCTTAATCCCCACTACCTCCCAGTATAGGTTTCTCCACAGTAAATAAGTTAATAATGAAAACATGTAATTCTTCCTTTTTCTAGCATTGTGACTGCCTGGTCCTAGCATAGATGTATTTTTCTTATGATGACTGATGGATAGGTGATTCTTAGACAACCTGGCTAACTGGACAACGAGTGTTTTTTCAAATGTTGTTCAGAACCAGACTCGACCAATAGAATCTAGTGTCAGGAGTCGCCTATATTATACGCCTGGCCCACTACAACAAGCGTCGTACCATCACCTCCAGGGAGATCCAGACCGCCGTGCGTCTGCTGCTCCCCGGTGAGCTGGCCAAACACGCCGTGTCCGAGGGCACCAAGGCTGTGACCAAGTACACCAGCTCCAAGTAAATCGATTTTCGTCTATTACTTACCCCAAAAGGCTCTTTTAAGGGCCCCCACCCTATCAATAAAAGCAATTCCATAGTGAGTTGAACTTGCGTGCTACAAATCAGTTGAACTTATATGCTGTACTGACTGTGTGTATTGTAACAAGTAAGTACAATGTATTTATACAGTACCTTTCCCAGACCAAGGGTCACAAATTGCTTTACATAACAAGGAAGAAAACACAAATAAAACATAATACAAGAGTGAAAGCCACAGCAGGTTAAAACAGGCAGAAAGTATACATAACATAACAAGCATGTATAAGGCATATGTATCAATTACTCGATGTTACAATTTTCAAAGACTCCAGTCCTTGAACGCGCCGGAGGTTTTGCGCGCCTTTTTTGTTCCTCACTTGTTTGTTGCTCACTAGTGGTACTTTTCCATCTGGGTCCCGCTTTAGTGCAGTTCGCATCACTTCGGGGTCAGGTCGGGTCACTTTTGATCTGTTCTGGTTTCCATTATACACACAGACCCGGACTAGTAGGAGGAGTAGACGATAGTAGGCGGAGTTTCGCGTCACACGCAGCCTGGCAAAAAGCTTCCGGGTGTACACAGCAACAGCAGTGAAAATGGCAGACAAACACGGTGCCGTTTGCAGGTTAATAACTTCGGGTTACCGGGGGTTAGGATAACAATTCAAACGTGTCCGGAAAGAGGAGAAACCAGGGAATCCAAAAGTTTTTGAATGGAGTCGACCCTCCACTCCTATCACCGTGGACACAGCGCGGAGCGAATTCCCTGTTAAAACCGGCATTTGACTCATGAGTGAACGGGCTTGACAGGAGGAAGACCGTCACCGCCATGGATGTTGTATACGCTCTGAAACGCCAGGGACGTACTCTGTACGGCTTCGGCGGCTAAACTATTCGTAAACTCAACCACCCCCTATAAATAACAACGGCTCTTTTAAGAGCCACCCATCTCCACACAAGAGAGTTGATTCCATTATTATAACACATTTTGTCAGGCCTGTACATTCAACGGGTTTAGCTGTCATGAAAAAAACATTCGTTGCCAAATCAATGTCAACGCAAGTAAATGCGTAGTCTTGGCATTCCACGACTAGAAATGACCATCCCACGTGCACTCTAGAAAGAAAATGGTTACTTGGATTATTACGCACACAACACAGTGCAGCCCCTTTTGTTTTATATTGCGCATCTAGTGATAATAATAATGCATGCCCTTGTCGTACCATCCCAAAAGGACAATTCCTGGTAGTAATCGCTAGGCTGGTTGGGAGTTTGGGGGACTTGGTGTTCTATATCGTGGAGCTCCGCCCCATAGGGGAGCTCTGCTCCTATTGGTTTACCCGCTACCTAAAAGTAGCCAATGACTGAATTTTTCAATGCCTGCGCCCGCCTGGGGTGCTATATAAAGGGGCGTACTTCGCTCCATCATCCTTGCCACAAACAATGCACTAAGGACAAATCAGACTCCAAATGTGCAAACTGTGGTGGCAAGCACCCCTCCATCTCCAAGACCTGCCCCACCTACCTAGCCCTCACCACCACTGCACCAAGAAGTTCCCGGCCACAAAATCACTCAAATTTCCAGTTCCCCCCCACTACCGCTAATCCACTAAATCCCCAAACCATACCACCGACCCCCCAAGACCCCAGCACAAACCTCGCCAAGCTACAGGATGACCTCAGACTGTTGTGCAAGGATGAGAACTCAATTTAAAAAATCCTGGAAAGCGTTAGAAAGAACACCAGCTTTTTAAACAGTCCTGTCTTTTAACCTGCTCATTAAACTTATTTTATTTAAGTTTTTGAACCTTACTTTATGGCTACCACCTTTTTACACATTAATATCAGGGGAATAAGGAAAAACAAAAGCGAATTGAAAGTTATTCTAGCAGAGGAACAGGTCACAGTAGCCTCCATCAATGAAACCCTCTTCAGTAAAGACACACCTTTCAAAATGGACGGCTTTAATATTCTAAGGAAGGAACGGCCAGCAGGCCATGGGGGCGGGGTGGCACTATTAATCAAACAGGGTACAGAATACAAGGAAACCCTTTTTAACCTCACACAAGAAGAACTCTCTAATAACGAATACATGGCAGCCACACTGTTTTTAAATCCATCCACTACTCTTCTCATCACCTCCATTTACTGCCCTCCTGGATCACAACCCTCTGAAAAACTTATCCACACCATCACCAATAACAACAGAAATGTACTCATACTGGGAGATTTTAATGCCAAGCACAAGGATTTTAACTGCAATACCACAAATAAATCTGGAACAGCACTGAAAGACATACTGGACACCACCAACCTCACCATCCTCAACAATGACGAACCCACATTCATCCACTCTGCCAACTCCGCCACGGACATACTGGACCTGGCTCTCTCATCACCAGACCTCTCAGCCACTCTCCAAAACTTCACTGTTAGCCACGACATTGGCAGCGACCACCTCCCCATCCTAACCACTTTCTCCCTCAAACTCCAACACATACCACAACAACCGCGGTTCAACTACAAAAAAGCCAACTGGGAAAACTACAGGAAATACATCACCGAACAAACCACACAAATCACTCAGATCCCACACGACCACCACTCACTGGACCAGCTGGCCACACACATTGGATCAATCCTCACCCAGGCACGCAACACATGCATCCCGTTACACACTACCTCCAAACCACTGCAGCAGCTCCCAGCCCACATCCTACATCTGATCAAAAAGAAAAGAAAACTACGCAGACACTACTTCAAACACAGATCACCTGACACCAAAGCAGAAATAAACAGGCTCCAGAACCAAATCAGACAGCAGCTCACGCTACGCAAACAGGAAAAATGGAAGTCATTCTACAAAAAACTGGACAATGATTACAAAACCAACCCACGTAGTTTCTGGCAAAAAATAAAAAACATGAATGGCTCACAAAGCCAAAACAATATACCAACTCTAACACATCAAGACCAAATCATCGACAGCAATCAAGAAAAAGCAAATATATTCAGAAACCACCTTCAAAATATCCACACATGTCCCTCAGCTCCACACTTCAACCAGGACTGGAAAGAAACTGTTGACAAGGCCACAACCAATTCCTCTCCACCTCTCATCCCAGCAGCTGACCACCCACTGTCACAACCAATAACCCCCCACGAAATCAAAGCCCTCCTCAAAAAATTAAAAAATAAAGCACCAGGAGAAGACAATATTGACACCATCTTGATCAAACAAGCACCTGATATTTACCTGAACCTGCTCTCCCTCCTCTTCACTACCTGTCTCACCACCGGGCACTTCCCCTTACCCTGGAAAACAGCCACAGTCATAATGATCCACAAACCAGGTAAAGACCCCAAAAACCCCACCAACTACAGACCCATCAGCCTCCTCAGTCACATCGGGAAACTGTTTGAACGCACCATCACTGCACGCCTCACATTGCACATAGAGCACACGGGACTCCTGGGCATTCACCAAGCTGGCTTCCGCAAAAACAGATCCACCACTGACAATATCCTTCGGCTGTCAGAAGCAATCACCCGCAGTTTCACCAAAAAAGAATTCACCATGGCAATATTTTTCGATGTAGAAAAGGCATTTGACAAAATGTGGCACAACGGACTACTCTTCAAACTCCAAGACAATAAATTCAAACTACCACTTCCCATCTACAACATAATATCAACTTTCTTCATAATCGTCCAATCAAGGTCAAAGTCAACACGTCCCTCTCCACCCCTTTCACTCCTGAAGCCGGTGTTCCACAAGGTGCAGTCCTCAGTCCCCTCCTTTTCCTCGTCTACATCTCAGACATCTACTACCCCCCACCCACCATTGGACATGTTTCACAATTTGCCGACGACCTCTGCTACAGGACTCATTCAAAATCCATTCCACTTGCTGCCAAAAAACTCCAATCATGCATCACTACAATAGAAACCTGGTCCAACACCTGGAGAATCAAACTCAACCCCACCAAAACACAGCTCATATTATTCACCAAAAACCCCCATCTCAAACCTGTCGTCCACCTCACCCTCTATAACACCCCCATCACCCTGGCCAAAGAGGCAAAGTTCTTAGGAGTCACTTTTCAAAGAAACATGTCATGGACCACTCACATCAATAACCTGGAAAAACAAGGAAATCAAAGACTCAACCACCTCAAAGCACTCAGCGGACACAAACACGGAGCATCACCAGAAATCATCCTCAAAGTTTACCAATCATACATCAGATCACTATTCGAATATGCAGCACCAGCCTGGACCACAGCTTCACAACACCAGTTCAACAGACTCCAAACCATCCAAAACAAGGCAATAAAAATGGCATACAGACTCCCGATGTACATCAGCACTCAATACATCCACAGCATGTCCGGACTCCAAACCATCAAACAAAGAAACACCATTCTCACTCAGAAATATATCCAACGAGCAATCAACAATCCATCACTGACGCAGTTAATTCAAGAAGCACAATGGACCACCGGAACACCTCTCTCCATAATCCTGCAAAACAATCCACCATAACCATCAACATCCTGACTGACAATATGATTCTATGATTTTATATTTTTATTTCATTTACTAGATAATAACCTCCATGCATCCACCCATAAGCACTATTGAGCAATGTTGGCCTTTTTCCTGTTGTCTTCTTCTATCTTCTATCAAGAGAAAAAAAAAAAAAAACTCCTATGGAAGCCATTGGCTCCTCTACCGCTCCTCCCCTCCATCTACCATTGGCTCAGCTACCGCTCCTCCCCTCCATCTACACCTCCACATCCAAGCGAAACGATGGATAGAAAAGGGCACAAGCCCTGAGCTGTCCAATCATGAACAAGAACTATCGTATCGTACCATCATCCTCCCAAAAAGTTCAGCACAGGTTTATATCTGAAGACTGAGAAGGACGACTACTAAGACTGGAGGACCCGCCAGACTTTTCCCTTCAAGATGGATCGTCCGCCGCCTATGGAGAAGTTCCTCCGGGACGCCTGCCGCTGCGACTTCCAAGCAGCGGAGGACACTTTTCAGCGGAGGAGACTTTTCCCTTCAGCGATGGATCGTCCGCCGCCGACCACGAAGAAGTTCCTCCGGGACACCTGCCGCTGCGATTTTCTAGCAGCGGAGGACAAGCAAGAACGGCGTTCTGGGCAGGCACCTCCCCAAGTAGGGATGGTCCCGCCCGCTCAGCCGGCCCTGACATCACGCCGCCCTCACCCAGCTGAGTGGTCGGTGCCGGTGTCAGAATCAGAAAGCTCTGATGAGAGCGAGCGGCAGGTAGAGCACGTGCTCCCCGCCCTCGCCGGTTTGTGGGGGTCGCCTGATGGCAAACGCGGTGGTGCAGCAGCGACAGATGTGGCTGTCTCTCACCACCATGACCGGGGCGGACCGGATGGCCCTACTGAATGCTCCAATAGAGAGACAAGGGCTATTCGGTCCCGCCATGGACACCTTGACGGTGCGCCTGGCCGCGATGGAGGAGGCTAAGAGGCACCTTGCCAGCCACCTCCCCCTCCAGCGACCCTCCACCTCTTCTTCTTCCGCTGTGGTGACGACTAGACCGTCAACGGCTGCGAAACGGAGGTTTCGGTGTGATGCGGCACTGGCTCCACCTCTACAGACGGAGCCATGCCCCACTCGGCATCCCCAGCCCCCGCCGCTGACCACTGGGAGGGCCCGCTACGGCCCCCCACGGCAGCGTGGCCCGGTTTCACTGGAGGAGGGGTCGGTAATGACCCCACCACCGGTTTCCTCTTCATGGCTGCTACCTCATAAAGAGGTAAAATAAGGAAAATTCCCACCTTACTTTTTCAGTAAAGGTGATTTTCCCATGTTATCTACCGGAGCGGAGACCCGCCTGCCTTGTCGGAGCGTGGTCCAATCGCTACCGGTTAGAAACAAAGCGGAGACTGGCCCAGCGTACCAGCGTGTGGCCAGCTCTCTGCCTAACAGACTTACCCCTATCACGACACAAACGGGGTTAAACACCCCTGTCTGTAGCCGTATAGAGGGACCGTTATTTACATCAATAACCCCTCCATGTCTATCAGGATCTGGCCCAGCTCATGAGCGTGCGGCCGGTTCTTTGATTATCAGGCATAATAAACCTGCGTCAATAAAGGGCATTGTTACACATAGCAAACACTCTTTACAGACGTCAGCCCATCCCTTTCGAAATGACCCCACCTTGGGCTGTGCCACCTCCTCGGTGTGCAGCGGCGGCTGGGGTCATACAGAAATTCAAGCTTTTTCTGTCGACTGCACCACAACAGACGGCCCAGCCGCTGTCGTTGCGTTATACAGAATGGCTAGAAGGGGCAGGTATTCTGTCGGGCTGGCTGGACAGGACATTGAGGAGGGGATATGCACTACAGTTCATTCAGCCTCCTCCGCCCTTCAGGGGCGTGAGAGAGACTGTTTTGTCCTGCCCGATAAAAACACGTGCGCTCCAGGAGGAGATTACGAATCTCCTAACAAAGGGCGCAGTGACAATGGTTCCGAGGGACCAGTGGGACATGGGGTGGTACTCCCCGTATTTCCTTGTCCCAAAGAAATCCGGAGGCATGAGACCCATACTAGATTTAAGGGTCCTCAACGAGAGAGTGGCGAAACGCCCCTTTCGTATGTTGACGACGAGGCGCCTTCTGTCTTGTATACAGAAGGGCGACTACGGAATCAGCATAGACCTGAGGGACGCGTATTTTCATGTGCCAATCACAGAGAGGCACAGGAAATTTCTACGTTTTGCCTTCCAAGGGAAGGTTTACGAGTACACGCGCCTGCCCTTCGGGTACGCGCTTGCTCCTCGAACTTTCTCCAAATGTGTGCAGACAGCACTCGAACCACTGAGGCGAAACGGGATACGCATATTAGCATATCTCGACGACCTACTGGTCTTGGCCCAATGCCCAAATCGAGCCATTCGGGACGCAACCTCACTGGTGCAGCACCTCACTCAGCTGGGGTTAGCTGTCAACTGGACAAAGAGTGCTCCGTGGCCGGCTCAACAGTTTTCCTATCTAGGCATTCAGTTGGATACTGCCAAGATGAGGGCCAGTTTATCGGCACCACGGAGAGCGACACTGACGTCAGCTCTCCGGGTGTGTCGAGTGACAAATACAATCACCGCTCTGTCAATGATGTCCTTACTAGGACTGATGTCTGCAGCCCATGTAGTGGTCCCCTTAGGCCTATTACACATGCGCAGACTGCAGAGGTGGTTCGCACGACTGCGACTGGATCCAGTGAGACACCGTCGCAAGTTGATTGTAATACCGAGATCGGTCAAGACCGACCTGAGCTACTGGAGAGACCCGCGCGTCATCGCGCGCGGAGTCGCCATGGGCAGACCGGCATCCCACTACCCAGTCTTCACGGACGCGTCGTTGACTGGGTGGGGAGTTGTGTGTCAGGCAGGTTCGGTGGCAGGAAGATGGGGACCGTTAGAGACGCGTCACATCAACCTGCTGGAACTCGAGGCGGTGAAGTTAACGCTACTTCATTTTGCCCCGGTGTTAAAGGATCTGGACGTGTTAGTCAGATCCGACAACAGTAGCATACATCAATCGTCAAGGGGGAGTACGCTCAGCGTCACTTCATCGCCTAGCGACAGATATATGGCTGTGGGCTGTCACACACCTGAGTTCGCTAAAAGCTCTCCACATTCCAGGTCTGCTCAACGAAGGAGCAGATCTGTTATCACGGGGAGGCCCGAGGGACGACGACTGGAGGTTAGCACCCTCCATTGTGTCTCTGATTTGGGCACGGTTCGGGCAAGCAGAAGTGGATCTGTTTGCGTCCCGGACGAATGCGCAGTGTCGCCTTTGGTTCTCCCTGCGCGAACAGGACAACCCGCCATTGGGAGTCGATGCATTCGCACACCACCCATGGCCGAGGGTCCTGTTATACGCGTTCCCACCCCTGACATCTATCCTCCCACTGTTGGCACGAGTGAGGTCAGAGAGGCTAGAGTTAATTCTTGTAGCCCCGGACCGTCCCGGAGACCCGTGGTTTCCGGAACTGATGGAGATGTTGGTAGAGGGCCCATGGCCCATACCTCATCGACAAGATGCACTCTCTCAAGCCAGAGGCTTGGTGAGGGGGCCGCCTATGATGGGGGGCCCCCTCATGGCCTGGTTACTGAGAGGGATTTGTTAGAACGCAGGGGTCTCACAGACGCGGTCATTCAGACCATTCAGAGTGCGCGCGCGCAATCCACTGCAAAGGGATATGCGGCGCGCTGGCGAGTGTTTACACAGTGGTGTGAGGGACAGGACGTTGACCCAGTCTGCTGTCGGGTCGAAACGTTCTTGTGCTTCTTACAGTCGCTGTTTGACAAGGGATTGGCGGCGGGAACTATTAAAGTTTACGCGGCTGCCATCTCAGCTTGTCATGAGGGTTTTGCGACAACGACACTGTTCAGTCATTCGCTGGTTAAGCGTTTTTTGACTGGAGTGTGTAGGCTTAGACGCCCTCATAGGACTCTAATGCCAAAATGGGACCTGTCGATTGTGCTAGAGGCGCTGTGCGTGCCCCCATTCGAACCCATTGACACTGTGTCGTTGCGTTTATTGTCTCTCAAGACGAGTCTACTCCTCGCCTTGACTACGGCTAAGCGAGTGAGTGATTTATGTGCTCTCTCGACACGGGCAGATTGTTTGATCATATCTGATGACGAAACAAAAGCTGTGTTACGCCCTAACCCGGCTTTTATCCCTAAGGTTAATCGTGGGTTTAGGGTTCAGAGCTGTGCTCTGAGCGCCTTTTTTCCTCCTCCTCACGACGGAGAGAGGGAGAGGCGTTTACATTGTCTATGTCCGGTGCGCGCGTTAGCACAATATGTGAAGCGCACAGCAGGACTGAGATCTTCTCCCCAGCTTCTGATCTGCTACGGCGGACAGAAAGCCGGGGCACCACTCTCGAAGCAGAGGCTGTCCCATTGGATTTGCGAGGCTATCGAAGGGGCAGCCTGTGCCGACTGGCATTCGGGCTCATTCCACCAGGGGCATGGCCACATCAGTGGCCATTCTCAGGGGCGTGGGAGTGGAGGAGATATGTGAGGCGGCGTCTTGGTCGTCGCCATCACCTTTTGTACGGTATTACTTGAAAGATATTTCTTCCTCATCCTTTTCTCATTCTGTCCTCAGTTTTGCTGATGACTGATGTAGTGGGGAAGGCACTTGGATTACCCTGGTCATGGGGATTCTATTCAAGTGCTGTCAGGATGAATACGGATGTGCCTGGGGAGGGGACCCTCCTCCAGGACATGTTCCGTTAGATCAACAACCCTACGTGCTCACGTAAGGGTTAGATCAGTGATATTTCTTCCTCATCCTTTTCTCATTCTGTCCTCAGTCTTGCTGATGACTGATGTAGTGGGAAAGGCACTTGGATTACCCTGGTCATGGGGATTCTATTCAAGTGCTGTCAGGATGAATACGGATGTGCCTGGGGAGGGGACCCTCCTCCAGGACATGTTCTGTTAGATCAACAACCCAACGTAAGGGTTAGGTAAGTGATATTTCTTCCGCATCCTTTTCTCATTCTGTCCTCAGTTTTGCTGATGACTGATGTAGTGGGGAAGGCACTTGGATTACCCTGGTTGGGGATTCTATTCAAGTGCTGTCAGGATGATTACGGATGTGCCTGGGGAGGGGACCCTCCTCCAGGACATGTTCCGTTAGATCTACAACCCTACGTGCTCACGTAAGGGCTAGATCAGTGGAGCAGACTCGGTGTGGGTTGGGCCAACTTTTTAAGGTTGTCTTGAACCAACATCAGTGGTCAGCTCCGGGTGCCGCTGAGATTGTTTTCGGATTAATAGTCTCAGTGGGGGTACATTTGGCCTCGCTCGCTCCGCCTAAACCAATAGGAGCAGAGCTCCCCTATGGGGCGGAGCTCCACGATATAGAACGATAGTTATGGAGATAGACTCCAGTTCTATGAGTGGAGCGGAGCCCCATAGGGCTGCTGGCCCACATCGACTCGTTCAAACCCGGCTGTTTTGTATGTTTGGGAGAATGATGGAGCGAAGGACGCCCCTTTATATAGCACCCCAGGCGGGCGCAGGCATTGAAAAATTCAGTCATTGGCTACTTTAGGTAGCGGGTAAACCAATAGGAGCAGAGCTCCCCTATGGGGCTCCGCTCCACTCATAGAACTGGAGTCTATCTCCATAACTATCGTTATCTCCCGCCTTTCTGTCCAAATATAACGTATTGGTGTAACGGAAAGAGGAACTAACTGTATATGTTGATATTATATGCAACTTTATCATTATGGACACTGTCATACCCCCACCATCCTCTCCCGCACACAGATCTACCGAGTGACACTTTATAGCGTCAAAGTGTAAACTAGACCTAGATGTCAAATCTCTCATTACTGCTCATTATTTACTCAATAAGTAAAACCATGATTGTCGTGTGTGTAAGTCCGTGGTTGACACTGGTGTAAAATACTAAAATAAACACTCGACTTTTCCTGTCGTCATGGATGATAATGCGTTTTTACGAAAATCTGGGTGGCTCTTAAAAGAGCCTTTTTGTGGTACAAATGGTGTCGGCAAGAACACTTTGAATGTTTACTTCTTCTTTGGGGCTGCCTTCTTTGCCTTGGGCTTCACCGTTTTGGGTTTGGCTACCTTGGGCTTGGCTGCCTTGACGGCCTTTTTGGGGCTCTTAGCCGGAGCCTTCTTGACCGGTGTGGCCTTCTTGACTTTCTTGGGGCTCTTGGTGGCCTTCTTGGTGACTGCCGCGGGCTTCTTTGCCTTCTTGGGAGACTTCTTGGCCACGGCGGGTTTCTTTGCCTTCTTGGGAGACTTCTTGGCAGCGACGGGCTTCTTTGTGGCCGCCTTCTTGGGTTTCGGGGTGGCGGCTTTCTTCGCCGGCTTCTTGGCCGCCACGACAGCCTGTTTGTTGAGCTTGAAAGAGCCGGAGGCCCCGGTGCCCTTGAGCTGGAGCAGAGTGCCCTTGGTGACGAGGGTCTTGACGGCGACCTACAAGACAGGTGAAAGCCATAGTTAGACTATGATTGTTGCATGTTTACTCTGAGGAATAAATTGCGATATTATCACCAGCATTTTAATCCTGACACGATGATATTTTGAGACGTGTGTCGTCCGTGTCGAGGATGTATATCAGCAGTCTTATGATGAATATGTTCGGCTACTAAACTAGATAGTAACTAGCCTTAAAATTGCGATCATAACTTTGTTTGTAAAAATAATAATAAATGAAGGCAGGCAGGCGAGTTGTTTGTCTAACTTCCCCCCATCTTCATGGACAAGACATGTCTCCTGTGAGGAAGTCTCCACAATCAATTGCCATATTACCAGCATATCACTGACACGATAAATGGTTGATTCGTTCCCTGTGACTTGTGTTGTCCGTCTTGAACAACATTGTGTTCATCCTGAATATGAAATGTCCGACAATGAAGACGACGAACATATCAACGACCTAAGAGTAGTACTATAATGGACTACGTAGGCCTACAGCCTTACAGTTGCATCAATCTCTCGCTAATAAACGCTTTATTTATGTAGCACTTTTTTCCCCAAAACAAGTTACAGCGTACTTCACATAAAACGAAAATATAAATGAAACAGGTTGAAAGAGGACCAAGTGTGCACAGATGCAGAAATTCATAAACAAATGGGTCGTCAAGTTAAAGGGAAACACAGGCCTAATAAAGCTATCAAGCTGGACCACTCCAAGTCGTTGCACACACCTGTCACACATTTCGCCAGCCTAATGTCATCGGGATGATATGATTGCCTAGATCAGAAAAACAACAACATTGTGTTGCTTTATTTATAGATCTCTCCAATGCATTAGATATGGTCGACCATTACCTACCCATTCAGAGGTTATCTGAAATAGACCTGGATCAGGCTTCATGCTTCCTAACCCTAACCCTTCTATAGAAGGTTTGAACATTACTGAATAGAGTTAAGACATAGTGGGCTGGTTTCACAGACAAGGCTTAAGGTTTGTCCCAAACTAAAAAGCATCAATGGAGATTTTATATTGAAAGTGTGATTTAGTCCTTTGGATTAGATTATCTGTAAATAATTGTAAAGGGTATTGATATGCTGATGACACTGTTGTACAGTAGGCTATTACCCCCATGACTGACCAGGCTCTTTCTGAGCTACAGTCTGCATTCACTTTGTTTGTAATTCTGGAAAGACAAAATCTATGTTACTTACCAAATCACAGAAACATGTATCTGATGATTCACTTACGTCAAATGTATTTGGTGTTAGGGTTAGGGTTCCAAGTCACGTTGGATAAAGATGTTTGCTAAACAACTTCTCCCTCTTCATTACTCCCTTTTATAGTGGGGGAAATAAGTATTCAACACATCAATAATTGTTGTAATTCAACATATTTATATTGCAGCTATTCACATTACATTAAGACCAGACATTGGTATTAAGTTAATCAAACTACACAGCTAAAGAAACTGTAACATTCCTGAAAAAAGTTCCTACATACCTACAGTGAAGTTGGGAGGTTGATGCGTCACGGCGTTGGGCTGCTTCTCTTCACACGGTGGAGCTCTGGTGGAACCCAGAAGACCAGGGAAGATGCTCCTGGTCTCCCAGCAGGACAAAGATCCAAAACATCTCAGCTGGTTCCAGAGGGAGGAAGTAAAGGTGTTGGACTGTCAACCGGCAGCTTAAATCCAATATAAAACGTGTGGAAGCCACTGAAGATCAATATTCACCAGCAGACCCCCAGAATCTTCAAGACTTAAAGACTCAGTGTTGAAGAACGGCTAAAATCCTCATCACTCACTTTCATACAGCGAGCATCTCGAAGCATCTTGAAGCATCTCGAAGCCATCACTGGAATGAGGCTGAACTAAATTTCAGTTAGAGTTCAATACTTCTTGCCTGTGTCATCCCCTTTATTGCTACAGTGGATTATTACCATTGCTTCATCTGTATGGTCTTATTGAGTTGATATCATGTCTGGTCTTAATGTCATGTGAATAGATGCAATAGCAATATGTTAAGTTAAACATGTTGAATACTTATTTCCCCCACTGTAAAGTCCTCCAGGCCCTACTTACCTAATCTCATTATTACAATTCAGGGTAATGAAGTTCATCTGTGTTTAAGTTCTCAGACTTGGTTAGCTCTTGAGGCTCCCCACTAAATTGGATAAATCCGCTTTTAATTCCTGTGCACCTAACTGCTAGAACAATCTACAGAAAGGACATTCAGTTGGCTGTTCCGGTGCCACTTGTGCAGTTTAGGGTGTTAAATGAGGACCTCCATGGTGATTTAAATGTGATTTATCTTAATATCGTGGTTATATATGATGGGTGATTCCCCAGTAATATTAAACAATATATATTGGCCATGCGTGCACAGCTTAGTTACCCGTTCATTTGACAGACAGGAGGGAGAAAGTGTGGCGAGATCACCTGCACGTTCAAGTACTACAACATTGTAGCACGCGAGATCAACCCGCTATGGAATTAGTCTTATGTTGAAAGGGTGGGTGGCTCTTAAAAGAGCCTTTGGGGTTAGTGGAGCAGGCAGAAGCGCTACTACTTGGAGCTGGTGTACTTGGTCACGGCCTTGGTGCCCTCGGACACCGCGTGCTTGGCCAGCTCACCGGGGAGCAGCAGACGCACGGCGGTCTGGATCTCCCTGGAGGTGATGGTAGACCGCTTGTTGTAGTGGGCCAGGCGAGAAGACTCACCGGCGATGCGCTCGAAGATGTCGTTGACAAAGGAGTTCATGATTCCCATGGCCTTGGAGGAGATGCCGGTGTCGGGGTGGACCTGTTTCAGGACCTTGTACACGTAGATGGCATAGCTCTCCTTCCTGGACTTTCTGCGCTTCTTGCCGGTTTTGCCTGCGGTCTTGGTGACGGCTTTCTTGGAGCCCTTCTTGGGCGCTGACTTCGCTGGCTCGGGCATGTTGATGATGGCTCGTTTCTTTTCAGGAACGAATGGCGGGGCTGTGGTCACCTACCCGATATATGAAGGGGGAGCTATGCAAATTAGGCGGCTGCTGACACACGCTTTCGAGCTTGACTCAGGCACTCAACAAACATACGCTTGCCTCGCGGACACATAAATGATCTGCGCGCGCGCGGGCTCCTAAGTCTCCTCCCCCACACATCCATTACGCTGCTTTACCACTCTGCTGTCCGGTTGCCGTGGTGTTTTTTCACTTTCTTCTTCCTCATCTTCTTGGATGCGTCCTATAATGTGGAATGTTCTGTTCAAGTTACTGTGTCCGATTCCTCGTCTTGTCATTACTCCCCCCTCTTTTCTATTTCCTCCCCTGTTTTTCTCACTACCCACAACATGGAGGTGTCTTCCTCTTGTCTCCTTTTTTATTGGCTTCCATATGGCAGCAGTTATTATTATTAACCAATGTGAGATCCAGTGTCGACACCTTTCCTGTGTTCACATCTATTCTTCTTTTACCTCCGTCATTGAAACATTGAAACATGTGTAACGATGGTCAAACAGGCAAACTTCTTTCAACCAATTATTTGTATTGATCTGCATGGAAGACATATAAAACACAAATCTTCCTCTGGTCTGCAACTCTTGTGAATCCATTAAGATGGCAGCCATATTCTGGTTGTCCCACCGTGTATGTATATTTCACATCAGAATAATTTGTTTACAGAAAGAACACAAATTTCCCTCAAACATTACAAATAACAATTACAAACAACATGTGGAGCAACATACCTGCATGGAAGACATATAAAACACAAATCTTCCTCTGGTCTGCAACTCTTGTGAATCTGCGCATTCAAAATAACATACAATAAATGTTCTGTTTCACATCATCACAATACATCACATCATCACAATACATGTAAAAACAAACAGCACAGTACTACACCAACATTTTCACCCTACATTACAAGATTCTCCACACAAACAACAAAACACGAGGAGCATTTTACATCGCGCACATACCCATTAAGATGGCAGCCATATTCTGGTACCACCGTAAGTACGGCAACAACAGAAGGACAAAAGAACGCGCAGACCTGCAGTACACCCAAACTCCAAAGGGGGCTCCAACAACAACCAGGGCTGCTCAAGCACGGCGAAACTCATCTACATTCACCACAACTAAACATACATTCCCAACTCTGTTACACCCATCTCCCCTGAATTTCGCCAACCTTGAGCAGCAACTATACATTTAAATACTACTTTTTACTTTTTACACTATTACATAGGGCCGCCAAAGGACAGGACAGCCAACTTGAAAAGTATCCTATAAGGATGAAGTGGAAAGAGAGGTAAACTATCTCTCCAACCAACTACTGGCGGTAGGATGCGTTCTACACCCCACAAGACCCTTTTTTCACTGTGTATTACTAGCCTTCAAGAGGCCACAACCTCTTATGAAACAATCAGAATAACGAACAAACCTATATGTCATAGGATGTCAGTGTGCACAGTGTATACATGCACTGAACTGAGCTTCGGCTTATCTAACTGTGGAAAGCCTGGAACACTGACCTACAAACAGCTCGAATGTTTGACTTAGTGTCTTGCAGGGACGTGCCGTCCATATAAGCAGGGTAAGCAGTGCTTACCCAACGAAAAAAGAAAAAAGGAAAATATTAAAATAAAAGTGCATGTAACCGTTTGTTTGTTTTCATTAAAAAAGTCGTATTTTAGGTCCCAGGGCAGCAGGAGTCATTCATTTTGACGTTGCATTTTTAGCGCCACCTGTAGGAGTAAAGCACTCCCTACTCTGCTTTGCATATAAGCACTCCGCTCTCTGCTTTCCCTCGCGTACATTCGAATGCGTGAAAATGTCTTTTTAATTTTTTTCCGATGCCTCAACTCGCTGTTTAATGTGACCAGGGTAAGCATGCTTACAGCCAATCAGAGTAGGTCTTTCATTCCGATAAGAGCTACTGATTGGCTCTTATCACTTTCAAGTTCACTTAACATTTCACCTCTCGCCCGGCAGAATAGCTTATGCCAGCTAGCTCAAACGATCTAAATAATAATAATCAATAAGGATAACTTGCTTGATTTTGTGAATATGGACATTACTGTCAGCGACCTAAAGGGATTTCGTAGACAGGACTGGACTGGAAAAACACAACTACTGGCTAAAGGCCGCCCGGCCGCTCGCTCACCGATGTTCACACTGACCCAGAAAGGGAGAGTCGCCAGCGGCTACAGCAAGCCTGGTATGAGCGGTTTATATGATGTATATGATTCGCGAGGCTGGTGGCGATCTGTGCTTGTTTATATGGTTTGAGTACTTTGAGAGGGAGGGTCTGTGATGTGATGTCAAGTGCCTGTGTGACAAAGTGTGAAAAGAAAGTGTGTTGTGTTTACTATGGAGGATGGAAACGGTGTGTGTCTGTGTTGTGCGTGTGTGCGTGTGCGATGTTGAAACTGGACTTTTAGATTTCAGTAGGTTGGCTACTTGAAAAGATCTTTGAACAATGAGCACCCCTGATATAGTCGAAACTGGCAACTTTTTTTTTTTTTTTGGTAATCTGATCACAAAGTGACACTACAGTTTATTAGCGGGTTCTAGGGCATCAAAATTGCATTTCCTTGAAACTGCGTTCACTGATAGCGTGTATGTGTAATTACGTGTATTTCTATATCTTATGCTTACCCAATCTAAAAGCTCACGGCACGTGCCTGGTGTCTTGGATAATGTCTTGTCCTGACATAGTATAAATCAATCTGTCAACTGGTTTGATAAGGCGACCAAACTTGGACTTGACCTGTGTGACTGTACTAGGATGTTCACACTGTGTGACAGAAGCTAGAGTGTCAGTACGCTGTGTGTCACTAGCATCATCTGTCTGATTTGTGTTACCAGAAACATCAGTACAATCATCAGCGCTAACCACAAATCTAGAATCAGAGTTAATGGACTGATCTACCATTTGCTCCTCAGCCATCTGCTCGGGGACCCTCTGAGGGGCAAACGAGACTGAAGACACTACAGTGTTAGTAGCCTCTGTCCGTGAGTGGTCAGGGAATGGTAACTGGGTGACCCACTCTAGGGTTCTTCCCTTGGGATCCGTGGGCTCTGGAACAGTCAAGGGAACATCCCTCTCCCGAACAGCTCTTCCCCCATACTCCATGTCTTCAACCTCCCCTCCCTCACTCCCAGGACAGGAATCCACTCTCTCCGACTCGAACGCGGTTCCTCTACTCACTTCCTATCCACCACAGTGTATACAGTAGACTCCCAACGGTCAGCCACCTTTCTCTTTCCTCTCTCTCTCTTGTTCGCCAACAGCACACGGTCTCCGACGTCAATGGTGGGCCCTTTCACTCGTCTGTTGTAGAGCTCTGTGTGACGGTGCTGTTCTTTTATGACATGTTCCTGGGCTATGACCATAGCTTCTCTCAGATCCTTCGTGATACTTGTCGTAGCTGACGACAGCTGGATCATTCAGGACTGTCCGGAAGAGTATATCGACAGGGAGACGAGGAGTACGCCCGAACATCAGATAGAAAGGTGCATAGCCAGTTGACTCATGCGCTGTGCTATTGTACATGAACGTCAGAGTTTGCAAACGCCTGGGCCAGTTGATTTTTGCCTCTGGTTCAAGCGCTCGGATCATGTTACCGAGAGTTCTATTGAAACGTTCCACACTACCGTTACCCATCGGGTGATACGGGGTTGTGTGCGACTTTCTGACACCGGAGACTCTGAGCAGCTCACTCACTAGTTGACTCTCGAAGCTAGCTTCCTGGTCGCTATGGATACGTTCTGGGAACCCAAAGACGCAGAAGAACTTGTCCCATAGAACTCTCGCCACCTGTTTGGCTGACTGATCTTTGCAGGGGAATGCCTGGGCCATTCTTGTAAAATGGTCAGTAACAACTAACACATCAACTGACTTGTTCCTTGAGTCCTCCGCTGACCAGAAATCAATGCAAACCAGCTGAAGTGGCCTGGTTGATGTGATATTCTGCAAAGGCGCCCCCGCAGCAGGTTCAACAGTCTTACTGACAATACACCGCTGGCAGTTACAGACGTAGTCTCTTACGTCTCTGTCGAGGTTGAGCCAGAAGAACCTCTGTCTGGCCAAGCCAAGACTCCTGAACTGACCTTGATGGCCGGCATGGTCATGAACACCTCTCAGAACTTCAACTTTCTTAGACTCAGGAATCACATACTGGCGGCGTTTTGACTTCACAACTTGATCCCTCGAGACTCTGTAGAGTATCCCATTGCTCACAACAAGTTTCTCCCAGTGCTTCAGGTACCTCATGACTGTGACTGATTCCTTATCTCTCTCTCTCCTGGAGGGTCTCCGATGTCTCTCCACATAGTACAAGACTCGAGAGAGAGTCCTGTCTCTGAGCTGTTCATCCCGGAGTTCCTTCTCACTGTAAGCAGGAAGTGAGTCCTGACCACCTGGGACTAACTGAGGCAAATGGTGCAAGACTGCTACAGCGCGCGTTCTTGCTCCGACCTCCCACAGATCGTCATATGACTGTAGAACAACAGACACTTCATCCATCTCCATAGACTGAGCGTGGACATGCAGAGGTGATGGGACACTTTGAGCGTAACTCTCTGCCTGGCGTGGAGTGTCACCACTATCATTGGACGACCGGAAGGCGTCCTGTACAGAAGCACTCGACACATCCTGGACTTCGGAGAGGAGATTCTTGTAGGGCTCTTCAAGTAATCTGTGACTGACTCTCTGCTTGACGAAAGGCACACGACTCAAGGCATCAGCGACAACATTCTGTGGGCCTGGCATGTACTTGATGTCGAAGTTATAGCTCGCTAACTTAGCCACCCATCGTTGCTCGCAGCAGTCCAGCTTGGGCTTCGTCATGATATGAGTCAATGGATTATTGTCCGTCCAAACAGTGAAATCATGCCCCTTCAACCAATGGCTGAACTTGTCACAGACACTCCACTTCAAGGCTAGGAATTCCAACCGATGGGCTGGGTAGTTTCTCTGAGACTGAGAGAGGGACTTGCTGGCGAATGCGATTGGCCTCGCTCGGTCTTCACCCTCTTGGATCTGGGACAGGACAGCACCGATGCCATCAAGGGACGTGTCCGTTGACAGCATGAAGGGTGAAGTCAGGGTGAGCCAGGACAGCCGTCTCAACCAGCGCCGTTTTCAGCTTCTGGAAAGCCTGCTCCGTTTCGGGGGTCCAGTCAGTAAAATTCAACTTCCTGCTTTGTGACCTTTGTTTGGACTGTTTCTCCTTCCCTTTTCTCTTCTGGCCCGTCAACAGAGAGAAGAGAGGCTTTGCAATAGCGGAGAAGCTAGGCACAAAGTGCTGGTAATAATTGATCATCCCCAAGAAAGATCTGATTCGTTTCTGTGAGGGGGTTACACCGTCCGCTTCCATCAGGTCAGCACTTGTCATCTTTGCGATGCTCTCAACTTTGCTGGGATCAGTCAACACACCGTTGTCATTAATTATGTGGCCGAGGAATTCGACGGATTTCAGGAGAAAAAAACACTTCTTGGGGGCCAATTTCAGGTTATGACCACGCAGTCTACTGAACACAATCTCCAAGCGTTCCAGAGCTGTCCTCTCATCAGGGGCGTACACCAATAAATCATCCAGATAAACCAGTAAGCTCAGATAGTTCTGGTCTCCGAAAATGCTAGTCATCATACGCATGAAGCTCCCAGGACTATTACAGAGGCCCTGCGGGAGGCGATTATACTCATACAAGCCCATAGGTGTTGTAAAGGCAGAGTACTTTCTGTCATCCTCGTGTAGTGGCATGTTATAAAACCCTGAGGTTAGATCCATAGTACTAAACAAGGAGTTACCTCCAAGTGCAGCTAAGCAGTCGGCCTGGTGAGGGAGAGGGTGAGCATCCTTCAGGGTCCTCTTGTTCAGCCAGCGAAAGTCTGTACAGATACGGAGATCTCCGTTCTTTTTCCATACAAGAACCAACGGAGATGCATATTCACTGGTTGACTTCCTGATTATATCTTTCTCCTCCATCTCACTCAGTACTTGGCGCAACTTCTGATACTGACTGGGGGGCACTCGTCTGAATGGGAGCCGGAATGGCCTGTGATCTGAGAGGTGAATGCGATGTATGAAGCCCTTTGCCTCTCCACAATCCAGGTGATGGCGTGAGAAGATGTCCTCGTAGCACACAACCAGGTCAGCCATCTTGCTTCTACACTGTTCAGACACGTCACAGGAGTGTATGTCGAGCCCACTCAATCCCATGGACGGGGTTACTTGACAGCAACTGAGTAGTGGGACCTCAGCAGGTCCGGTCTCATCCATGTCCTCGAGCGCAATGCAGGAGAAGACGTCGGCCAATTTAGCATTGCGTCTTACCAAGACGGGCCTGTCGGACGAGTTGATCAGCTTCAATGGAACCCATCCGTCTCCCCACAAAGGAGTAACAACTCTGGCCACCAGAACCCCTCTTGGAGCTGAGCGACACGATGTGGGCTCTGTCATCACAGCGCTACCAGGAGACACAATAGTGGACTTGGGTAGCTTGCCCCACATCAGGTACTCCCGACCAGGCTCAAGACACACGGCTGAGTTGCACCTGACTGTGCCTATCTTGTCAGGTATGACGTCACCTCGCCAACGGTTCAGACCAGCGAGCATCGAGAGAAACTGTTCAGATTCTGGATCGCCAGCAGGACAGGGCGTAGACACAGCCTTCCAGTAGCCATCACATTGCTTATACTGCCGGAGGATATATTTAATAACATTGGTGCCTAGTATCAACTCATCATGCTGGCCTTCAACTACCAGAGTGGGAACCATAATCCTACAGCCATACACCTCCATTTCCACGTTGAAAGCTGACTCAGGCTTGACACGGCGACCACCACAGCCAACAAGCACCACATTTGAACTGAACTGGTTATGTTCTGTAGCAACTCCAACCTCTCTAAGCTTTCCCTCTGCCGTCTTACTCATTGTACAAGCCATAGACCCACTGTCTAGCATAGCATTCAGAGTCACTGTATTACCAACTGTCACAGGTGTGTAGAAAAGGCTGTCACTACCACTAATTGTATGTGTATTCTGATAAACAATATCTTCAGAGTTATCACTTGAGCTTTTGAGAGCTATATACACTGTCTCAGCACTAGATTCGTCCTCACAATGGGAGTTTACTTGGCGACCTATACTTTCTCCCTCTGAATACAGGCCACCTAGTTTCCCTGAGGCTGAGGTGCTCGGGACGACCTGGTGGGACACTCAACTTTTGTGTGACCTGGGGCTAAACAGACAAAGCACAGCTTCTCTGACATGCAGTGTGAGATGGTAGTGTGTCTACTGTCATCACAGACTCGGCAGGCCTTCTCACGGGCACCACCCTGGTATCTTCCGCCACGAGGAGCACTGTCACGCTGCTGCACTTTCCCCATCATCTGCTCCAGCCTCTCCATAATGCGAGCAAGAATCCTGTCTTCAGATTGCTGAGTGTTCTGGGCCACAGCAGTCGCGGAGGAGGGGCACGGAAGCTGGCCTAAAGCATGGTCCTGGGAAGGAATGAGGGTAGAAGGCGGACACTGTGTGTGGTACACTGGACTATGGGCAGGAGCAGGGGGGTACTGAGTGGAACACTGCTCAGACACAGACTGAATCGAAGGCTCTGGATGAGACTGCACAGTGTGGAGGGCGGTGGCATGGCTCTTCAATGTCACAGAACTACCGGTCCTGCCAGAGGCTCTCAGCTCTCTCTGATAATTATCAATCTTCAACTGTATGTCTCGTGAGCTCCACTCCTCAATAGCCTTGCATTCCAGAATACGGGATAGTCCAGAGTCCGGGCAATGCCTGACAAACATCCGTGATACCTCTTCACCCATGTTCTCCATCCTCCTACCTTGTCTGCGAAGGCCCTCACCAGCTACATCAGCTGCTTTGTTGATCCTCAACCAGTAGTCTACAGGGTTCTCATTGGGTCTGGGTAGAGTGGCATAGAAATATGACAACGGGAGGCATGATGACACATCACTGAAGTACTTGAGAAGGATATCATAGATGAGATCAGGGTTCTGCTTCACATCAAGTGTCTGACCGCTACGCAAACCAACCCTCACGACATCCTTTGCCTTACCCATCAGCCTTGCCAGTATCTCCTCAGCCTGTTCATGCATTGGATCTGCTTTCTCAGATAAGCTTTAGACATGTCAATCCAGTCCTGGACTGAACACTTATCAGAACTATCACCTCGGAACATTGGTGGTTCCCTGTCTGATTTTACATACACAGTAACGCGCGGAACCTCCTGTCTAACAACATTAGGATCAGTTACAGGATCTGGAGGCGATGTGCAGTTGAGGTGTGCACTGCTCATACTACTTGAGTGAACTACACCAGCTGAAATTAACTTGGTTACAATGGACTCGCCAATCTGAGCACCTACATACCCAGCCATCACCTTGTCTTGAGACATCTTAAGACACATTTGTCAAGACGTCTTGAGTAGGGTTGGGTACCGTTTGGGTTTTATCCGGTACCGGTACCTAACCGATACTTTAAAAACGGTACCGGTACCAAAACGGTACTTAATTCGGTACTTTTGATTTTTTTAAATGACATATATATATATATAATAACACGGTCGACAACATTAAACAGCTTTTCACTTTTTTATTGCTGAGGCACAATATATATTAGTTAAATATACACTCAAATTAAAATAAATGAAAATAAAACTCCTGAGCCTTGGGGACTCCATTAAGCTGGGGGTGCCTATCGTTGGTACTGATGTCGAATATGAGTACACACTTGTTCGGCAGCCCCTCAAGGACATCAGAATATTCGTAGAAAAAGGATCTAGTGAAGAGGCCTGCATAGCCCCCAGAACCAAGAGGAAATATAACTCTGATAAACTGGAGCCCTCCACCTCGTCAAAATCCAAACTCTGTTGCCGCTCAGCTACTACTACTCCCCTCCCCCTCTCTGGTCCATGTTGACATGACGATTGATATTTCAGACACAGTAGTAGGATAAGGACAGTACCCGAATATCAAGAGATCCCCGATCATGTTGTCCACCTCGAAGAGACGCAGCCACACATCCGCACAACGTCATCAACAGACGCGTCGAATCCTGGAGTGCACTGTCCAATCAAAGGCTTGCGTTCGTAAACTCGCTCTGAGAGCGTCGCAGCGCACACTGGGCCCGACGTCATAAGGGGAGCAAGTCATTTGATTGGACAGAAGGCATTCCACGAGTGGTGATCAGAATTCCAGAACGCGTTTACGGAACGCACCCATAAGTCGAGCGTCGCGTTACGCCAACCCGCTAGCGGAAGTTGCTATTAGCAACCTTCTCGTTATCCTTCCGTACTCGCTGCTTTCACTGAGTGGAAATTTAACAGGCGATGTGACGTCGCGAGATAGAAAAGTACCGAAATGAGGCACCGAAATCTCCTTTGCGATTCGGTACGGGTACATACCGAATGTAAAGTAACCGGTACCTACCGGTACCGATTTTCGGTACCCAACCCTAGTCTTGAGACACGTCTTAAGACGTGCCTTTAGACATGGGTCTTAAGATGTCTTGGAAATAGGAAGATGTCTTGGCTTGAGATGTCTTGGAAATATGAAGATGTCTTAACTTAAGATGTCTTGAGATGTCTTGGAAATATGAAGATGTCTTAACTTAAGATGTCTTGAGATGTCTTGGAAATATGAAGAACACAATGAATGTCATAGTATTGTCTCAGCATTTTATTATTTAAAAAACAACATACACAAATACATAATCATACTGTGGATTACTAATTGATAAAGACATTTACAGGAAATTGCAGGAACTATTATAAATAGGAACAAAATGATTATGTGTACAACATTATTATATGAACAAAATGATTATATGTACAAAACCTTTTGTAGGTAGGACACTATTGGACCTCGGCCCAAATCTAGTACTGAACCTGACCCCCCATGCTAAACCATTTGGAAGTACAGTATACTAGGACTCCAATTCAGACACACTGGGGGGCTGTCACAAATCTACTAACTCTAATTATGTCAAATACAAATAAATAAATAAACAAGAATGTGTTGTGTAACAACTCCCCCAAGATTCCCCTCCACCACAGAGAGACTAAACTGTCCTTCTGAAAGAGACTACACTGACATCCTCCATCCCAGACAGACTACAATGACCACCATCACAGTGTGACATGGGAGAGTTACTCCATATGAGAGTGGAGAAACCTATTCTTCAGGTAGCATGTGTTCCTGATGTTGTGGACTACTCTTTTATTAACAATTTCACAGTATTGCCCATTGGTGGCAGTTGACTTCATACCTATCCCAACAAGTTGGCGTGGTTCCCAAAAACATTTATGATGTAGGAACAGGAGGGTGTCAGTGATGGCTGAGGGTGGGAAGAGAAGCTTGTACTCTTCACAGCCTGTCAGGGGATCTTCTCTGTGGAGTGGCAGGAACACGGTCCCTTCAAACAGGAGCTGTGGATTCTCTGAAAATAAAAGACATCAAGTATTAAGGTATTCCCATCAATATTTTTTATACAAGGTCTTTCAGTAAGACTATTTTACCTGACATGGTAGCCCATATGCCTGTGATTTTCACCGGTTGCCTGTGGTTCCTGTCTTCACCAAGTAGGGTTGAGTTGGGTTGGCATTGTCTCCACATTTTTTTCTTTTTGTGGGTGCAGCTTTGTGGGTGCAGCACTGGCCAGAGAAGTCATTACACATCCTCTCCACCACCTCCTTCACCACCTCATCCTTGAACTACCAGAGAGAGGAGGAGGAGAGAGACATAAGGAGGAGAGAGACATAAGGAGGAGAGAGAGAGACATGAGGAGGAGAGGAGGAGAGAGACATAAGGAGGAGAGAGACATAAGGAGGAGAGAGAGAGACATGAGGAGGAGAGGAGGAGAGAGACATAAGGAGGAGAGAGACATGAGGAGGAGAGAGAGACATGAGGAGGAGAGAGAGACATGAGAGTGAGAGAGGAGGAGAGAGACATGAGAGTGAGAGAGGAGGAGAGAGACATGAGAGTGAGAGAGGAGGAGAGAGAGACATGAGTGAGAGAGGAGGAGAGAGAGACATGAGGGTGAGAGAGGAGGAGAGAGACATGAGAGTGAGAGAGGAGGAGAGAGAGACATGAGAGTGAGAGAGGAGGAGAGAGACATGAGGAGGAGAGAGAGACATGAGGAGGAGAGGAGGAGAGAGAGACATAAGGGTGAGAGAGGAGGAGAGAGAGAAAATCATATTGGGCCAGAATAAAAAAAAAGATATATGGTCTGACAGACAGTACATATCATCTTCACCAATCATGTGTAAATCTGAAACATTTGACAATCACCCATAACTAGCGCACTGTCCATAATGGACTAATGGGTGGATTCATACATGAATGAATGAATGAATAAAGGATTAATTGAGTGGGGAGGCAGAGGGATAGGATAGGGCTTTCACACCGGCAAAGAACCGTGCCGAATACACGGTGCTGTAAGCTTTTCGTTCCTCCACGTTACCGAGGAGAGGCGCGTGCAGTGGCCGAGGAGAGTGTACTATTTTCGGATAGACATATATGCATGCTCTCGGGGTTCAAAACATTACTTCCCGGGGTGCCAGAATGATGCCTGATGGCTCAAACTGACCGTATACTGATGGTGGAGTTATCCAGCATAGTCTTGTATTTTTACCACCTTCCTAGCCGGTGTTAGCCGGTGTTATTCGCGGACAAAGACGGTGCCCGGGATACACTCTTTGCGGGTTAATAACGTCGCCTTACCGGGGCTTACGGTGAAAATTCAAATGTGTCCGGACAGGGGAGAGGACAGGGAATGTAAATCACTTTGAATGGAGTCGATTGGAGACCCCCATCGATGTCGACACTGCTCGGAGTGAAAAGAAATAGCTAACGCGCTAACTAGCATGCTTCGTGAAGGACATTGCTTCATTTACACAGAAATACTTTGACTTATTAAAATATTAAATATTAATATCAAAATGACTTAGTTACTCACTCGTTTTGAAGGCTAGAGTCTGATCGCTCTTCTGCTCAGCTCGCTCTGTGCTGAAGGCGTGACTGTCTTCATTCAAACAGTCAAACCTCTGTGCTGAAGGCGGGACAAACAGTCAAACCGGTATCTGATTGGGATGTCTATACTCGGCTCTGCCATCTGATTGGTGTAGCGAGTATGGACACTGTCATCTGATTGGCGTAGCGAGTATGGACACTGTCAATCACAACGCGTAGTGAGTATGGACATTGCACGACGATAGACTCGGCTTCTAGTCAAATGAGTGTGCAACAGCGCCGCCACTCTCCCTGTGTTCAATGTCGGCATTGCAGCCGGGTGTCTCACGGTCCTCTCGACTCTCACTCACAAACAAGGAACGACACATTAAAGAAAACACATTGAATCCATTTGGCCGATGCGTCTGAACTCTATTCGTTATACTGGCGGATATACAGTGTTCTTGCTTAGTTTAAGATCTCAGATGGACTGTAAAATATGCTGTAGCTGTACATGTTATATATGCCGCAATGCATGATGGGGAAATGACTGAGCCACACCGTGGACAAGTAGTTTGTGCACCACAGTCACTTGCCCACGACCGACGTGTACAACTCATACTTACCTGGCAAGGGAGACACCATGATCAAGAAGGTGGTTCACCATGGGCGAGGCTCAGCCATTGCACATTCGGCTGTACTGACCCCATCGAATTTCTCAAATGTAGAAATCTCGATTGCATAATTTCTGGTAGTGGGGGACTGCGTTCGCGCTCTCCCCTGATAAATTGTACAAAGTAAAGACCTGGCCTGGGTTGCACCAATTTGGCGTAAGTCATCACTAAAGGGGGTCCGTCGTATCGGAGCGCAATTGTTGAAGACGTGATTGGATAATAGTCCATAGACAGTCGCACCACCTGACGTGGGAGGTTCAAGGAAGAAAAGGGAGGTGACATTGACCGTGAGTGACAGATGAGATCTCCTACATACCAAGTAGCCATGTGTTACTAAGTGCCCTATGGCTTAATCACTGGTACAAACAATAACAATAACAGACTTAGCGATGTTATTGGACTGATTTTCCTGCTTGGAAATACAGCTTATTTGATCAAAAGTATACTTGTGCTTTGTCTTTTCCTAAATGCCATTTATTTACATTTATTCACATGTTATTGGACTGATTTTCCTGCATGGAAATACAGCTTATTTTATCAAAAGTATACTTGTGTGAGATTGCTTTGTCTTTTCCTAAATGCCATTTATTTACATTTATTCACACAGAAATATGAAGATGTCTTAAGATGTCTTGAGATGTCTTGGAAATAAGAACACAATGAATGTCATAGTATTGTCTCTGCATTTTATTATTTAAAAAACAACATACACAAATACATAATCATACTGTGGATTACTAATTGATAAAGACATTTACAGGAAATTGCAGGAACTATTATAAATAGGAACAAAATGATTATGTGTACAACATTATTATATGAACAAAATTATTATATGTACAAAACATTTTGTAGGTAGGACACTATTGGACCTCGGCCCAAATCTAGTACTGAACCTGACGCCCCATGCTAAACCATTTGGAAGTACAGTATACTAGGACTCCAATTCAGACACACTGGGGGGCTGTCACAAATCTACTAACTCTAATTATGTCAAATACAAATAAATAAATAAACAAGAATGTGTTGTGTAACAACTCCCCCAAGATTCCCCTCCACCACAGAGAGACTAAACTGTCCTTCTGAAAGAGACTACACTGACATCCTCCATCCCAGACAGACTACAATGACCACCATCACAGTGTGACATGGGAGAGTTACTCCATATGAGAGTGGAGAAACCTATTCTTCAGGTAGCATGTGTTCCTGATGTTGTGGACTACTCTTTTATCAACAATTTCACAGTATTGCCCATTGGTGGCAGTTTACTTCATACCTATCCCAACAAGTTGGCGTGGTTCCCAAAAACATTAATGATGTAGGAACAGGAGGGTGTCAGTGATGGCTGAGGGTGGGAAGAGAAGCTTGTACTCTTCACAGCCTGTCAGGGGATCTTCTCTGTGGAGTGGCAGGAACACGGTCCCTTCAAACAGGAGCTGTGGATTCTCTGAAAATAAAAGACATCAAGTATTAAGGTATTCCCATCAATATTTTTTATACAAGGTCTTTCAGTAAGACTATTTTACCTGACATGGTAGCCCATATGCCTGTGATTTTCACCGGTTGCCTGTGGTTCCTGTCTTCACCAAGTAGGGTTGAGTTGGGTTGGCATTGTCTCCACATTTTTTTCTTTTTGTGGGTGCAGCTTTGTGGGTGCAGCACTGGCCAGAGAAGTCATTACACATCCTCTCCACCACCTCCTTCACCACCTCATCCTTGAACTACCAGAGAGAGGAGGAGGAGAGAGACATAAGGAGGAGAGAGACATAAGGAGGAGAGAGAGAGACATGAGGAGGAGAGGAGGAGAGAGACATAAGGAGGAGAGAGACATAAGGAGGAGAGAGAGAGACATGAGGAGGAGAGGAGGAGAGAGACATAAGGAGGAGAGAGACATGAGGAGGAGAGAGAGACATGAGGAGGAGAGAGAGACATGAGAGTGAGAGAGGAGGAGAGAGACATGAGAGTGAGAGAGGAGGAGAGAGACATGAGAGTGAGAGAGGAGGAGAGAGAGACATGAGTGAGAGAGGAGGAGAGAGAGACATGAGGGTGAGAGAGGAGGAGAGAGACATGAGAGTGAGAGAGGAGGAGAGAGAGACATGAGAGTGAGAGAGGAGGAGAGAGACATGAGGAGGAGAGAGAGACATGAGGAGGAGAGGAGGAGAGAGAGACATAAGGGTGAGAGAGGAGGAGAGAGAGAAAATCATATTGGGCCAGAATAAAAAAAAAGATATATGGTCTGACAGACAGTACATATCATCTTCACCAATCATGTGTAAATCTGAAACATTTGACAATCACCCATAACTAGCGCACTGTCCATAATGGACTAATGGGTGGATTCATACATGAATGAATGAATGAATAAAGGATTAATTGAGTGGAGAGGCAGAGGGATAGGATAGGGCTTTCACACCGGCAAAGAACCGTGCCGAATACACGGTGCTGTAAGCTTTTCGTTCCTCCACGTTACCGAGGAGAGGCGCGTGCAGTGGCCGAGGAGAGTGTACTATTTTCGGATAGACATATATGCATGCTCTCGGGGTTCAAAACATTACTTCCCGGGGTGCCAGAATGATGCCTGATGGCTCAAACTGACCGTATACTGATGGTGGAGTTATCCAGCATAGTCTTGTATTTTTACCACCTTCCTAGCCGGTGTTAGCCGGTGTTATTCGCGGACAAAGACGGTGCCCGGGATACACTCTTTGCGGGTTAATAACGTCGCCTTACCGGGGCTTACGGTGAAAATTCAAATGTGTCCGGACAGGGGAGAGGACAGGGAATGTAAATCACTTTGAATGGAGTCGATTGGAGACCCCCATCGATGTCGACACTGCTCGGAGTGAAAAGAACTAGCTAACGCGCTAACTAGCATGCTTCGTGAAGGACATTGCTTCATTTACACAGAAATACTTTGACTTATTAAAATATTAAATATTAATATCAAAATGACTTAGTTACTCACTCGTTTTGAAGGCTAGAGTCTGATCGCTCTTCTGCTCAGCTCGCTCTGTGCTGAAGGCGTGACTGTCTTCATTCAAACAGTCAAACCTCTGTGCTGAAGGCGGGACAAACAGTCAAACCGGTATCTGATTGGGATGTCTATACTCGGCTCTGCCATCTGATTGGTGTAGCGAGTATGGACACTGTCATCTGATTGGCGTAGCGAGTATGGACACTGTCAATCACAACGCGTAGTGAGTATGGACATTGCACGACGATAGACTCGGCTTCTAGTCAAATGAGTGTGCAACAGCGCCGCCACTCTCCCTGTGTTCAATGTCGGCATTGCAGCCGGGTGTCTCACGGTCCTCTCGACTCTCACTCACAAACAAGGAACGACACATTAAAGAAAACACATTGAATCCATTTGGCCGATGCGTCTGAACTCTATTCGTTATACTGGCGGATATACAGTGTTCTTGCTTAGTTTAAGATCTCAGATGGACTGTAAAATATGCTGTAGCTGTACATGTTATATATGCCGCAATGCATGATGGGGAAATGACTGAGCCACACCGTGGACAAGTAGTTTGTGCACCACAGTCACTTGCCCACGACCGACGTGTACAACTCATACTTACCTGGCAAGGGAGACACCATGATCAAGAAGGTGGTTCACCATGGGCGAGGCTCAGCCATTGCACATTCGGCTGTACTGACCCCATCGAATTTCTCAAATGTAGAAATCTCGATTGCATAATTTCTGGTAGTGGGGGACTGCGTTCGCGCTCTCCCCTGATAAATTGTACAAAGTAAAGACCTGGCCTGGGTTGCACCAATTTGGCGTAAGTCATCACTAAAGGGGGTCCGTCGTATCGGAGCGCAATTGTTGAAGACGTGATTGGATAATAGTCCATAGACAGTCGCACCACCTGACGTGGGAGGTTCAAGGAAGAAAAGGGAGGTGACATTGACCGTGAGTGACAGATGAGATCTCCTACATACCAAGTAGCCATGTGTTACTAAGTGCCCTATGGCTTAATCACTGGTACAAACAATAACAATAACAGACTTAGCGATGTTATTGGACTGATTTTCCTGCTTGGAAATACAGCTTATTTGATCAAAAGTATACTTGTGCTTTGTCTTTTCCTAAATGCCATTTATTTACATTTATTCACATGTTATTGGACTGATTTTCCTGCATGGAAATACAGCTTATTTTATCAAAAGTATACTTGTGTGAGATTGCTTTGTCTTTTCCTAAATGCCATTTATTTACATTTATTCACACAGAAATATGAAGATGTCTTAAGATGTCTTGAGATGTCTTGGAAATAAGAACACAATGAATGTCATAGTATTGTCTCTGCATTTTATTATTTAAAAAACAACATACACAAATACATAATCATACTGTGGATTACTAATTGATAAAGACATTTACAGGAAATTGCAGGAACTATTATAAATAGGAACAAAATGATTATGTGTACAACATTATTATATGAACAAAATTATTATATGTACAAAACATTTTGTAGGTAGGACACTATTGGACCTCGGCCCAAATCTAGTACTGAACCTGACGCCCCATGCTAAACCATTTGGAAGTACAGTATACTAGGACTCCAATTCAGACACACTGGGGGGCTGTCACAAATCTACTAACTCTAATTATGTCAAATACAAATAAATAAATAAACAAGAATGTGTTGTGTAACAACTCCCCCAAGATTCCCCTCCACCACAGAGAGACTAAACTGTCCTTCTGAAAGAGACTACACTGACATCCTCCATCCCAGACAGACTACAATGACCACCATCACAGTGTGACATGGGAGAGTTACTCCATATGAGAGTGGAGAAACCTATTCTTCAGGTAGCATGTGTTCCTGATGTTGTGGACTACTCTTTTATCAACAATTTCACAGTATTGCCCATTGGTGGCAGTTTACTTCATACCTATCCCAACAAGTTGGCGTGGTTCCCAAAAACATTAATGATGTAGGAACAGGAGGGTGTCAGTGATGGCTGAGGGTGGGAAGAGAAGCTTGTACTCTTCACAGCCTGTCAGGGGATCTTCTCTGTGGAGTGGCAGGAACACGGTCCCTTCAAACAGGAGCTGTGGATTCTCTGAAAATAAAAGACATCAAGTATTAAGGTATTCCCATCAATATTTTTTATACAAGGTCTTTCAGTAAGACTATTTTACCTGACATGGTAGCCCATATGCCTGTGATTTTCACCGGTTGCCTGTGGTTCCTGTCTTCACCAAGTAGGGTTGAGTTGGGTTGGCATTGTCTCCACATTTTTTTCTTTTTGTGGGTGCAGCTTTGTGGGTGCAGCACTGGCCAGAGAAGTCATTACACATCCTCTCCACCACCTCCTTCACCACCTCATCCTTGAACTACCAGAGAGAGGAGGAGGAGAGAGACATAAAGAGGAGAGAGACATAAGGAGGAGAGAGAGAGACATGAGGAGGAGAGGAGGAGAGAGACATAAGGAGGAGAGAGACATAAGGAGGAGAGAGAGAGACATGAGGAGGAGAGGAGGAGAGAGACATAAGGAGGAGAGAGACATGAGGAGGAGAGAGAGACATGAGGAGGAGAGAGAGACATGAGAGTGAGAGAGGAGGAGAGAGACATGAGAGTGAGAGAGGAGGAGAGAGACATGAGAGTGAGAGAGGAGGAGAGAGAGACATGAGTGAGAGAGGAGGAGAGAGAGACATGAGGGTGAGAGAGGAGGAGAGAGACATGAGAGTGAGAGAGGAGGAGAGAGAGACATGAGAGTGAGAGAGGAGGAGAGAGACATGAGGAGGAGAGAGAGACATGAGGAGGAGAGGAGGAGAGAGAGACATAAGGGTGAGAGAGGAGGAGAGAGAGAAAATCATATTGGGCCAGAATAAAAAAAAAGATATATGGTCTGACAGACAGTACATATCATCTTCACCAATCATGTGTAAATCTGAAACATTTGACAATCACCCATAACTAGCGCACTGTCCATAATCGACTAATGGGTGGATTCATACATGAATGAATGAATGAATAAAGGATTAATTGAGTGGAGAGGCAGAGGGATAGGATAGGGCTTTCACACCGGCAAAGAACCGTGCCGAATACACGGTGCTGTAAGCTTTTCGTTCCTCCACGTTACCGAGGAGAGGCGCGTGCAGTGGCCGAGGAGAGTGTACTATTTTCGGATAGACATATATGCATGCTCTCGGGGTTCAAAACATTACTTCCCGGGGTGCCAGAATGATGCCTGATGGCTCAAACTGACCGTATACTGATGGTGGAGTTATCCAGCATAGTCTTGTATTTTTACCACCTTCCTAGCCGGTGTTAGCCGGTGTTATTCGCGGACAAAGACGGTGCCCGGGATACACTCTTTGCGGGTTAATAACGTCGCCTTACCGGGGCTTACGGTGAAAATTCAAATGTGTCCGGACAGGGGAGAGGACAGGGAATGTAAATCACTTTGAATGGAGTCGATTGGAGACCCCCATCGATGTCGACACTGCTCGGAGTGAAAAGAACTAGCTAACGCGCTAACTAGCATGCTTCGTGAAGGACATTGCTTCATTTACACAGAAATACTTTGACTTATTAAAATATTAAATATTAATATCAAAATGACTTAGTTACTCACTCGTTTTGAAGGCTAGAGTCTGATCGCTCTTCTGCTCAGCTCGCTCTGTGCTGAAGGCGTGACTGTCTTCATTCAAACAGTCAAACCTCTGTGCTGAAGGCGGGACAAACAGTCAAACCGGTATCTGATTGGGATGTCTATACTCGGCTCTGCCATCTGATTGGTGTAGCGAGTATGGACACTGTCATCTGATTGGCGTAGCGAGTATGGACACTGTCAATCACAACGCGTAGTGAGTATGGACATTGCACGACGATAGACTCGGCTTCTAGTCAAATGAGTGTGCAACAGCGCCGCCACTCTCCCTGTGTTCAATGTCGGCATTGCAGCCGGGTGTCTCACGGTCCTCTCGACTCTCACTCACAAACAAGGAACGACACATTAAAGAAAACACATTGAATCCATTTGGCCGATGCGTCTGAACTCTATTCGTTATACTGGCGGATATACAGTGTTCTTGCTTAGTTTAAGATCTCAGATGGACTGTAAAATATGCTGTAGCTGTACATGTTATATATGCCGCAATGCATGATGGGGAAATGACTGAGCCACACCGTGGACATGTAGTTTGTACACCACAGTCACTTGCCCACGACCGACGTGTACAACTCATACTTACCTGGCAAGGGAGACACCATGATCAAGAAGGTGGTTCACCATGGGCGAGGCTCAGCCATTGCACATTCGGCTGTACTGACCCCATCGAATTTCTCAAATGTAGAAATCTCGATTGCATAATTTCTGGTAGTGGGGGACTGCGTTCGCGCTCTCCCCTGATAAATTGTACAAAGTAAAGACCTGGCCTGGGTTGCACCAATTTGGCGTAAGTCATCACTAAAGGGGGTCCGTCGTATCGGAGCGCAATTGTTGAAGACGTGATTGGATAATAGTCCATAGACAGTCGCACCACCTGACGTGGGAGGTTCAAGGAAGAAAAGGGAGGTGACATTGACCGTGAGTGACAGATGAGATCTCCTACATACCAAGTAGCCATGTGTTACTAAGTGCCCTATGGCTTAATCACTGGTACAAACAATAACAATAACAGACTTAGCGATGTTATTGGACTGATTTTCCTGCTTGGAAATACAGCTTATTTGATCAAAAGTATACTTGTGCTTTGTCTTTTCCTAAATGCCATTTATTTACATTTATTCACATGTTATTGGACTGATTTTCCTGCATGGAAATACAGCTTATTTTATCAAAAGTATACTTGTGTGAGATTGCTTTGTCTTTTCCTAAATGCCATTTATTTACATTTATTCACACAGAAATATGAAGATGTCTTAAGATGTCTTGAGATGTCTTGGAAATAAGAACACAATGAATGTCATAGTATTGTCTCTGCATTTTATTATTTAAAAAACAACATACACAAATACATAATCATACTGTGGATTACTAATTGATAAAGACATTTACAGGAAATTGCAGGAACTATTATAAATAGGAACAAAATGATTATGTGTACAACATTATTATATGAACAAAATTATTATATGTACAAAACATTTTGTAGGTAGGACACTATTGGACCTCGGCCCAAATCTAGTACTGAACCTGACGCCCCATGCTAAACCATTTGGAAGTACAGTATACTAGGACTCCAATTCAGACACACTGGGGGGCTGTCACAAATCTACTAACTCTAATTATGTCAAATACAAATAAATAAATAAACAAGAATGTGTTGTGTAACAACTCCCCCAAGATTCCCCTCCACCACAGAGAGACTAAACTGTCCTTCTGAAAGAGACTACACTGACATCCTCCATCCCAGACAGACTACAATGACCACCATCACAGTGTGACATGGGAGAGTTACTCCATATGAGAGTGGAGAAACCTATTCTTCAGGTAGCATGTGTTCCTGATGTTGTGGACTACTCTTTTATCAACAATTTCACAGTATTGCCCATTGGTGGCAGTTTACTTCATACCTATCCCAACAAGTTGGCGTGGTTCCCAAAAACATTAATGATGTAGGAACAGGAGGGTGTCAGTGATGGCTGAGGGTGGGAAGAGAAGCTTGTACTCTTCACAGCCTGTCAGGGGATCTTCTCTGTGGAGTGGCAGGAACACGGTCCCTTCAAACAGGAGCTGTGGATTCTCTGAAAATAAAAGACATCAAGTATTAAGGTATTCCCATCAATATTTTTTATACAAGGTCTTTCAGTAAGACTATTTTACCTGACATGGTAGCCCATATGCCTGTGATTTTCACCGGTTGCCTGTGGTTCCTGTCTTCACCAAGTAGGGTTGAGTTGGGTTGGCATTGTCTCCACATTTTTTTCTTTTTGTGGGTGCAGCTTTGTGGGTGCAGCACTGGCCAGAGAAGTCATTACACATCCTCTCCACCACCTCCTTCACCACCTCATCCTTGAACTACCAGAGAGAGGAGGAGGAGAGAGACATAAAGAGGAGAGAGACATAAGGAGGAGAGAGAGAGACATGAGGAGGAGAGGAGGAGAGAGACATAAGGAGGAGAGAGACATAAGGAGGAGAGAGAGAGACATGAGGAGGAGAGGAGGAGAGAGACATAAGGAGGAGAGAGACATGAGGAGGAGAGAGAGACATGAGGAGGAGAGAGAGACATGAGAGTGAGAGAGGAGGAGAGAGACATGAGAGTGAGAGAGGAGGAGAGAGACATGAGAGTGAGAGAGGAGGAGAGAGAGACATGAGTGAGAGAGGAGGAGAGAGAGACATGAGGGTGAGAGAGGAGGAGAGAGACATGAGAGTGAGAGAGGAGGAGAGAGAGACATGAGAGTGAGAGAGGAGGAGAGAGACATGAGGAGGAGAGAGAGACATGAGGAGGAGAGGAGGAGAGAGAGACATAAGGGTGAGAGAGGAGGAGAGAGAGAAAATCATATTGGGCCAGAATAAAAAAAAAGATATATGGTCTGACAGACAGTACATATCATCTTCACCAATCATGTGTAAATCTGAAACATTTGACAATCACCCATAACTAGCGCACTGTCCATAATCGACTAATGGGTGGATTCATACATGAATGAATGAATGAATAAAGGATTAATTGAGTGGAGAGGCAGAGGGATAGGATAGGGCTTTCACACCGGCAAAGAACCGTGCCGAATACACGGTGCTGTAAGCTTTTCGTTCCTCCACGTTACCGAGGAGAGGCGCGTGCAGTGGCCGAGGAGAGTGTACTATTTTCGGATAGACATATATGCATGCTCTCGGGGTTCAAAACATTACTTCCCGGGGTGCCAGAATGATGCCTGATGGCTCAAACTGACCGTATACTGATGGTGGAGTTATCCAGCATAGTCTTGTATTTTTACCACCTTCCTAGCCGGTGTTAGCCGGTGTTATTCGCGGACAAAGACGGTGCCCGGGATACACTCTTTGCGGGTTAATAACGTCGCCTTACCGGGGCTTACGGTGAAAATTCAAATGTGTCCGGACAGGGGAGAGGACAGGGAATGTAAATCACTTTGAATGGAGTCGATTGGAGACCCCCATCGATGTCGACACTGCTCGGAGTGAAAAGAACTAGCTAACACGCTAACTAGCATGCTTCGTGAAGGACATTGCTTCATTTACACAGAAATACTTTGACTTATTAAAATATTAAATATTAATATCAAAATGACTTAGTTACTCACTCGTTTTGAAGGCTAGAGTCTGATCGCTCTTCTGCTCAGCTCGCTCTGTGCTGAAGGCGTGACTGTCTTCATTCAAACAGTCAAACCTCTGTGCTGAAGGCGGGACAAACAGTCAAACCGGTATCTGATTGGGATGTCTATACTCGGCTCTGCCATCTGATTGGTGTAGCGAGTATGGACACTGTCATCTGATTGGCGTAGCGAGTATGGACACTGTCAATCACAACGCGTAGTGAGTATGGACATTGCACGACGATAGACTCGGCTTCTAGTCAAATGAGTGTGCAACAGCGCCGCCACTCTCCCTGTGTTCAATGTCGGCATTGCAGCCGGGTGTCTCACGGTCCTCTCGACTCTCACTCACAAACAAGGAACGACACATTAAAGAAAACACATTGAATCCATTTGGCCGATGCGTCTGAACTCTATTCGTTATACTGGCGGATATACAGTGTTCTTGCTTAGTTTAAGATCTCAGATGGACTGTAAAATATGCTGTAGCTGTACATGTTATATATGCCGCAATGCATGATGGGGAAATGACTGAGCCACACCGTGGACATGTAGTTTGTACACCACAGTCACTTGCCCACGACCGACGTGTACAACTCATACTTACCTGGCAAGGGAGACACCATGATCAAGAAGGTGGTTCACCATGGGCGAGGCTCAGCCATTGCACATTCGGCTGTACTGACCCCATCGAATTTCTCAAATGTAGAAATCTCGATTGCATAATTTCTGGTAGTGGGGGACTGCGTTCGCGCTCTCCCCTGATAAATTGTACAAAGGAAAGATCTGGCCTGGGTTGCACCAATTTGGCGTAAGTCATTACTAAAGGGGGTCCGTCGTATCGGAGTGCAATTGTTGAAGACGTGTTGGATAATAGTCCATAGACAGTCGCACCACCTGACGTGGGAGGTTCAAGGAAGAAAAGGGAGGTGACATTGACCGTGAGTGACAGATGAGATCTCCTACATACCAAGTATGTGTTACTAAGTGCCCTATGGCTTAATCACTGGTACAAACAATAACAATAACAGACTTAGCGATGTTATTGGACTGATTTTCCTGCTTGGAAATACAGCTTATTTGATCAAAAGTATACTTGTGCTTTGTCTTTTCCTAAATGCCATTTATTTACATTTATTCACATGTTATTGGACTGATTTTCCTGCATGGAAATACAGCTTATTTTATCAAAAGTATACTTGTGTGAGAGTGCTTTGTCTTTTCCTAAATTCCATTTATTTACATTTATTCACACAGAAATATGAAGATGTCTTAAGATGTCTTGAGATGTCTTGGAAATATGAAGAACACAATGAATGTCATAGTATTGTCTCAGCATTTTATTATTTAAAAAACAACATACACAAATACATAATCATACTGTGGATTACTAATTGATAAAGACATTTACAGGAAATTGCAGGAACTATTATAAATAGGAACAAAATGATTATGTGTACAACATTATTATATGAACAAAATTATTATATGTACAAAACCTTTTGTAGGTAGGACACTATTGGACCTCGGCCCAAATCTAGTACTGAACCTGACCCCCCATGCTAAACCATTTGGAAGTACAGTATACTAGGACTCCAATTCAGACACACTGGGGGGCTGTCACAAATCTACTAACTCTAATTATGTCAAATACAAATAAATAAATAAACAAGAATGTGTTGTGTAACAACTCCCCCAAGATTCCCCTCCACCACAGAGAGACTAAACTGTCCTTCTGAAAGAGACTACACTGACATCCTCCATCCCAGACAGACTACAATGACCACCATCACAGTGTGACATGGGAGAGTTACTCCATATGAGAGTGGAGAAACCTATTCTTCAGGTAGCATGTGTTCCTGATGTTGTGGACTACTCTTTTATTAACAATTTCACAGTATTGCCCATTGGTGGCAGTTGACTTCATACCTATCCCAACAAGTTGGCGTGGTTCCCAAAAACATTTATGATGTAGGAACAGGAGGGTGTCAGTGATGGCTGAGGGTGGGAAGAGAAGCTTGTACTCTTCACAGCCTGTCAGGGGATCTTCTCTGTGGAGTGGCAGGAACACGGTCCCTTCAAACAGGAGCTGTGGATTCTCTGAAAATAAAAGACATCAAGTATTAAGGTATTCCCATCAATATTTTTTATACAAGGTCTTTCAGTAAGACTATTTTACCTGACATGGTAGCCCATATGCCTGTGATTTTCACCGGTTGCCTGTGGTTCCTGTCTTCACCAAGTAGGGTTGAGTTGGGTTGGCATTGTCTCCACATTTTTTTCTTTTTGTGGGTGCAGCTTTGTGGGTGCAGCACTGGCCAGAGAAGTCATTACACATCCTCTCCACCACCTCCTTCACCACCTCATCCTTGAACTACCAGAGAGAGGAGGAGGAGGAGAGAGACATAAGGAGGAGAGAGACATAAGGAGGAGAGAGACATAAGGAGGAGAGAGAGAGACATGAGGAGGAGAGGAGGAGAGAGACATAAGGAGGAGAGAGACATAAGGAGGAGAGAGAGAGACATGAGGAGGAGAGGAGGAGAGAGACATAAGGAGGAGAGAGACATGAGGAGGAGAGAGAGACATGAGGAGGAGAGAGAGACATGAAAGTGAGAGAGGAGGAGAGAGACATGAGAGTGAGAGAGGAGGAGAGAGACATGAGAGTGAGAGAGGAGGAGAGAGAGACATGAGTGAGAGAGGAGGAGAGAGAGACATGAGGGTGAGAGAGGAGGAGAGAGACATGAGAGTGAGAGAGGAGGAGAGAGACATGAGAGTGAGAGAGGAGGAGAGAGACATGAGGAGGAGAGAGAGACATGAGGAGGAGAGGAGGAGAGAGAGACATAAGGGTGAGAGAGGAGGAGAGAGAGAAAATCATATTGGGCCAGAATAAAAAAAAAGATATATGGTCTGACAGACAGTACATATCATCTTCACCAATCATGTGTAAATCTGAAACATTTGACAATCACCCATAACTAGCGCACTCTCCATAATGGACTAATGGGTGGATTCATACATGAATGAATGAATGAATGAATGAATAAAGGATTAATTGAGTGGAGAGGCAGAGGGATAGGATAGGGCTTTCACACCGGCAAAGAACCGTGCCGAATACACGGTGCTGTAAGCTTTTCGTTCCTCCACGTTACCGAGGAGAGGCGCGTGCAGTGGCCGAGGAGAGTGTACTATTTTCGGATAGACATATATGCATGCTCTCGGGGTTCAAAACATTACTTCCCGGGGTGCCAGAATGATGCCTGATGGCTCAAACTGACCGTATACTGATGGTGGAGTTATCCAGCATAGTCTTGTATTTTTACCACCTTCCTAGCCGGTGTTAGCCGGTGTTATTGGCGGACAAAGACGGTGCCCGGGATACACTCTTTGCGGGTTAATAACGTCGCCTTACCGGGGCTTACGGTGAAAATTCAAATGTGTCCGGACAGGGGAGAGGACAGGGAATGTAAATCACTTTGAATGGAGTCGATTGGAGACCCCCATCGATGTCGACACTGCTCGGAGTGAAAAGAACTAGCTAACGCGCTAACTAGCATGCTTCGTGAAGGACATTGCTTCATTTACACAGAAATACTTTGACTTATTAAAATATTAAATATTAATATCAAAATGACTTAGTTACTCACTCGTTTTGAAGGCTAGAGTCTGATCGCTCTTCTGCTCAGCTCGCTCTGTGCTGAAGGCGTGACTGTCTTCATTCAAACAGTCAAACCTCTGTGCTGAAGGCGGGACAAACAGTCAAACCGGTATCTGATTGGGATGTCTATACTCGGCTCTGCCATCTGATTGGTGTAGCGAGTATGGACACTGTCATCTGATTGGCGTAGCGAGTATGGACACTGTCAATCACAACGCGTAGTGAGTATGGACATTGCACGACGATAGACTCGGCTTCTAGTCAAATGAGTGTGCAACAGCGCCGCCACTCTCCCTGTGTTCAATGTCGGCATTGCAGCCGGGTGTCTCACGGTCCTCTCGACTCTCACTCACAAACAAGGAACGACACATTAAAGAAAACACATTGAATCCATTTGGCCGATGCGTCTGAACTCTATTCGTTATACTGGCGGATATACAGTGTTCTTGCTTAGTTTAAGATCTCAGATGGACTGTAAAATATGCTGTAGCTGTACATGTTATATATGCCGCAATGCATGATGGGGAAATGACTGAGCCACACCGTGGACATGTAGTTTGTACACCACAGTCACTTGCCCACGACCGACGTGTACAACTCATACTTACCTGGCAAGGGAGACACCATGATCAAGAAGGTGGTTCACCATGGGCGAGGCTCAGCCATTGCACATTCGGCTGTACTGACCCCATCGAATTTCTCAAATGTAGAAATCTCGATTGCATAATTTCTGGTAGTGGGGGACTGCGTTCGCGCTCTCCCCTGATAAATTGTACAAAGGAAAGATCTGGCCTGGGTTGCACCAATTTGGCGTAAGTCATTACTAAAGGGGGTCCGTCGTATCGGAGTGCAATTGTTGAAGACGTGTTGGATAATAGTCCATAGACAGTCGCACCACCTGACGTGGGAGGTTCAAGGAAGAAAAGGGAGGTGACATTGACCGTGAGTGACAGATGAGATCTCCTACATACCAAGTATGTGTTACTAAGTGCCCTATGGCTTAATCACTGGTACAAACAATAACAATAACAGACTTAGCGATGTTATTGGACTGATTTTCCTGCTTGGAAATACAGCTTATTTGATCAAAAGTATACTTGTGCTTTGTCTTTTCCTAAATGCCATTTATTTACATTTATTCACATGTTATTGGACTGATTTTCCTGCATGGAAATACAGCTTATTTTATCAAAAGTATACTTGTGTGAGAGTGCTTTGTCTTTTCCTAAATTCCATTTATTTACATTTATTCACACAGAAATATGAAGATGTCTTAAGATGTCTTGAGATGTCTTGGAAATATGAAGAACACAATGAATGTCATAGTATTGTCTCAGCATTTTATTATTTAAAAAACAACATACACAAATACATAATCATACTGTGGATTACTAATTGATAAAGACATTTACAGGAAATTGCAGGAACTATTATAAATAGGAACAAAATGATTATGTGTACAACATTATTATATGAACAAAATTATTATATGTACAAAACCTTTTGTAGGTAGGACACTATTGGACCTCGGCCCAAATCTAGTACTGAACCTGACCCCCCATGCTAAACCATTTGGAAGTACAGTATACTAGGACTCCAATTCAGACACACTGGGGGGCTGTCACAAATCTACTAACTCTAATTATGTCAAATACAAATAAATAAATAAACAAGAATGTGTTGTGTAACAACTCCCCCAAGATTCCCCTCCACCACAGAGAGACTAAACTGTCCTTCTGAAAGAGACTACACTGACATCCTCCATCCCAGACAGACTACAATGACCACCATCACAGTGTGACATGGGAGAGTTACTCCATATGAGAGTGGAGAAACCTATTCTTCAGGTAGCATGTGTTCCTGATGTTGTGGACTACTCTTTTATTAACAATTTCACAGTATTGCCCATTGGTGGCAGTTGACTTCATACCTATCCCAACAAGTTGGCGTGGTTCCCAAAAACATTTATGATGTAGGAACAGGAGGGTGTCAGTGATGGCTGAGGGTGGGAAGAGAAGCTTGTACTCTTCACAGCCTGTCAGGGGATCTTCTCTGTGGAGTGGCAGGAACACGGTCCCTTCAAACAGGAGCTGTGGATTCTCTGAAAATAAAAGACATCAAGTATTAAGGTATTCCCATCAATATTTTTTATACAAGGTCTTTCAGTAAGACTATTTTACCTGACATGGTAGCCCATATGCCTGTGATTTTCACCGGTTGCCTGTGGTTCCTGTCTTCACCAAGTAGGGTTGAGTTGGGTTGGCATTGTCTCCACATTTTTTTCTTTTTGTGGGTGCAGCTTTGTGGGTGCAGCACTGGCCAGAGAAGTCATTACACATCCTCTCCACCACCTCCTTCACCACCTCATCCTTGAACTACCAGAGAGAGGAGGAGGAGGAGAGAGACATAAGGAGGAGAGAGACATAAGGAGGAGAGAGACATAAGGAGGAGAGAGAGAGACATGAGGAGGAGAGGAGGAGAGAGACATAAGGAGGAGAGAGACATAAGGAGGAGAGAGAGAGACATGAGGAGGAGAGGAGGAGAGAGACATAAGGAGGAGAGAGACATGAGGAGGAGAGAGAGACATGAGGAGGAGAGAGAGACATGAAAGTGAGAGAGGAGGAGAGAGACATGAGAGTGAGAGAGGAGGAGAGAGACATGAGAGTGAGAGAGGAGGAGAGAGAGACATGAGTGAGAGAGGAGGAGAGAGAGACATGAGGGTGAGAGAGGAGGAGAGAGACATGAGAGTGAGAGAGGAGGAGAGAGACATGAGAGTGAGAGAGGAGGAGAGAGACATGAGGAGGAGAGAGAGACATGAGGAGGAGAGGAGGAGAGAGAGACATAAGGGTGAGAGAGGAGGAGAGAGAGAAAATCATATTGGGCCAGAATAAAAAAAAAGATATATGGTCTGACAGACAGTACATATCATCTTCACCAATCATGTGTAAATCTGAAACATTTGACAATCACCCATAACTAGCGCACTCTCCATAATGGACTAATGGGTGGATTCATACATGAATGAATGAATGAATGAATGAATAAAGGATTAATTGAGTGGAGAGGCAGAGGGATAGGATAGGGCTTTCACACCGGCAAAGAACCGTGCCGAATACACGGTGCTGTAAGCTTTTCGTTCCTCCACGTTACCGAGGAGAGGCGCGTGCAGTGGCCGAGGAGAGTGTACTATTTTCGGATAGACATATATGCATGCTCTCGGGGTTCAAAACATTACTTCCCGGGGTGCCAGAATGATGCCTGATGGCTCAAACTGACCGTATACTGATGGTGGAGTTATCCAGCATAGTCTTGTATTTTTACCACCTTCCTAGCCGGTGTTAGCCGGTGTTATTGGCGGACAAAGACGGTGCCCGGGATACACTCTTTGCGGGTTAATAACGTCGCCTTACCGGGGCTTACGGTGAAAATTCAAATGTGTCCGGACAGGGGAGAGGACAGGGAATGTAAATCACTTTGAATGGAGTCGATTGGAGACCCCCATCGATGTCGACACTGCTCGGAGTGAAAAGAACTAGCTAACGCGCTAACTAGCATGCTTCGTGAAGGACATTGCTTCATTTACACAGAAATACTTTGACTTATTAAAATATTAAATATTAATATCAAAATGACTTAGTTACTCACTCGTTTTGAAGGCTAGAGTCTGATCGCTCTTCTGCTCAGCTCGCTCTGTGCTGAAGGCGTGACTGTCTTCATTCAAACAGTCAAACCTCTGTGCTGAAGGCGGGACAAACAGTCAAACCGGTATCTGATTGGGATGTCTATACTCGGCTCTGCCATCTGATTGGTGTAGTGAGTATGGACACTGTCATCTGATTGGCGTAGCGAGTATGGACACTGTCAATCACAACGCGTAGTGAGTATGGACATTGCACGACGATAGACTCGGCTTCTAGTCAAATGAGTGTGCAACAGCGCCGCCACTCTCCCTGTATTCAATGTCGGCATTGCAGCCGGGTGTCTCACGGTCCTCTCGACTCTCACTCACAAACAAGGAACGACACATTAAAGAAAACACATTGAATCCATTTGGCCGATGCGTCTGAACACTATTCGTTATACTGGCGGATATACAGTGTTCTTGCTTAGTTTAAGATCTCAGATGGACTGTAAAATATGCTGTAGCTGTACATGTTATATATGCCGCAATGCATGATGGGGAAATGACTGAGCCACACCGTGGACAAGTAGTTTGTGCACCACAGTCACTTGCCCACGACCGACGTGTACAACTCATACTTACCTGGCAAGGGAGACACCATGATCAAGAAGGTGGTTCACCATGGGCGAGGCTCAGCCATTGCACATTCGGCTGTACTGACCCCATCGAATTTCTCAAATGTAGAAATCTCGATTGCATAATTTCTGGTAGTGGGGGACTGCGTTCGCGCTCTCCCCTGATAAATTGTACAAAGTAAAGATCTGGCCTGGGTTGCACCAATTTGGCGTAAGTTATTAACTAAAGGGGGTCCGTCGTATCGGAGTGCAATTGTTGAAGACGTGATTGGATAATAGTCCATAGACAGTCGCACCACCTGACGTGGGAGGTTCAAGGAAGAAAAGGGAGGTGACATTGACCGTGAGTGACAGATGAGATCTCCTACATACCAAGTAGCCATGTGTTACTAAGTGCCCTATGGCTTAATCACTGGTACAAACAATAACAATAACAGACTTAGCGATGTTATTGGACTGATTTTCCTGCTTGGAAATACAGCTTATTTGATCAAAAGTATACTTGTGCTTTGTCTTTTCTTAAATGCCATTTATTTACATTTATTCACATGTTATTGGACTGATTTTCCTGCATGGAAATACAGCTTATTTTATCAAAAGTATACTTGTGTGAGAGTGCTTTGTCTTTTCCTAAATTCCATTTATTTACATTTATTCACACAGAAATATGAAGATGTCTTAAGATGTCTTGAGATGTCTTGGAAATATGAAGAACACAATGAATGTCATAGTATTGTCTCAGCATTTTATTATTTAAAAAACAACATACACAAATACATAATCATACTGTGGATTACTAATTGATAAAGACATTTACAGGAAATTGCAGGAACTATTATAAATAGGAACAAAATGATTATGTGTACAACATTATTATATGAACAAAATTATTATATGTACAAAACCTTTTGTAGGTAGGACACTATTGGACCTCGGCCCAAATCTAGTACTGAACCTGACCCCCCATGCTAAACCATTTGGAAGTACAGTATACTAGGACTCCAATTCAGACACACTGGGGGGCTGTCACAAATCTACTAACTCTAATTATGTCAAATACAAATAAATAAATAAACAAGAATGTGTTGTGTAACAACTCCCCCAAGATTCCCCTCCACCACAGAGAGACTAAACTGTCCTTCTGAAAGAGACTACACTGACATCCTCCATCCCAGACAGACTACAATGACCACCATCACAGTGTGACATGGGAGAGTTACTCCATATGAGAGTGGAGAAACCTATTCTTCAGGTAGCATGTGTTCCTGATGTTGTGGACTACTCTTTTATTAACAATTTCACAGTATTGCCCATTGGTGGCAGTTGACTTCATAACTATCCCAACAAGTTGGCGTGGTTCCCAAAAACATTTATGATGTAGGAACAGGAGGGTGTCAGTGATGGCTGAGGGTGGGAAGAGAAGCTTGTACTCTTCACAGCCTGTCAGGGGATCTTCTCTGTGGAGTGGCAGGAACACGGTCCCTTCAAACAGGAGCTGTGGATTCTCTGAAAATAAAAGACATCAAGTATTAAGGTATTCCCATCAATATTTTTTATACAAGGTCTTTCAGTAAGACTATTTTACCTGACATGGTAGCCCATATGCCTGTGATTTTCACCGGTTGCCTGTGGTTCCTGTCTTCACCAAGTAGGGTTGAGTTGGGTTGGCATTGTCTCCACATTTTTTTCTTTTTGTGGGTGCAGCTTTGTGGGTGCAGCACTGGCCAGAGAAGTCATTACACATCCTCTCCACCACCTCCTTCACCACCTCATCCTTGAACTACCAGAGAGAGGAGGAGGAGGAGAGAGACATAAGGAGGAGAGAGACATAAGGAGGAGAGAGACATAAGGAGGAGAGAGAGAGACATGAGGAGGAGAGGAGGAGAGAGACATAAGGAGGAGAGAGACATAAGGAGGAGAGAGAGAGACATGAGGAGGAGAGGAGGAGAGAGACATAAGGAGGAGAGAGACATGAGGAGGAGAGAGAGACATGAGGAGGAGAGAGAGACATGAAAGTGAGAGAGGAGGAGAGAGACATGAGAGTGAGAGAGGAGGAGAGAGACATGAGAGTGAGAGAGGAGGAGAGAGAGACATGAGTGAGAGAGGAGGAGAGAGAGACATGAGGGTGAGAGAGGAGGAGAGAGACATGAGAGTGAGAGAGGAGGAGAGAGACATGAGAGTGAGAGAGGAGGAGAGAGACATGAGGAGGAGAGAGAGACATGAGGAGGAGAGGAGGAGAGAGAGACATAAGGGTGAGAGAGGAGGAGAGAGAGAAAATCATATTGGGCCAGAATAAAAAAAAAGATATATGGTCTGACAGACAGTACATATCATCTTCACCAATCATGTGTAAATCTGAAACATTTGACAATCACCCATAACTAGCGCACTCTCCATAATGGACTAATGGGTGGATTCATACATGAATGAATGAATGAATAAAGGATTAATTGAGTGGAGAGGCAGAGGGATAGGATAGGGCTTTCACACCGGCAAAGAACCGTGCCGAATACACGGTGCTGTAAGCTTTTCGTTCCTCCACGTTACCGAGGAGAGGCGCGTGCAGTGGCCGAGGAGAGTGTACTATTTTCGGATAGACATATATGCATGCTCTCGGGGTTCAAAACATTACTTCCCGGGGTGCCAGAATGATGCCTGATGGCTCAAACTGACCGTATACTGATGGTGGAGTTATCCAGCATAGTCTTGTATTTTTACCACCTTCCTAGCCGGTGTTAGCCGGTGTTATTCGCGGACAAAGACGGTGCCCGGGATACACTCTTTGCGGGTTAATAACGTCGCCTTACCGGGGCTTACGGTGAAAATTCAAATGTGTCCGGACAGGGGAGAGGACAGGGAATGTAAATCACTTTGAATGGAGTCGATTGGAGACCCCCATCGATGTCGACACTGCTCGGAGTGAAAAGAACTAGCTAACGCGCTAACTAGCATGCTTCGTGAAGGACATTGCTTCATTTACACAGAAATACTTTGACTTATTAAAATATTAAATATTAATATCAAAATGACTTAGTTACTCACTCGTTTTGAAGGCTAGAGTCTGATCGCTCTTCTGCTCAGCTCGCTCTGTGCTGAAGGCGTGACTGTCTTCATTCAAACAGTCAAACCTCTGTGCTGAAGGCGGGACAAACAGTCAAACCGGTATCTGATTGGGATGTCTATACTCGGCTCTGCCATCTGATTGGTGTAGTGAGTATGGACACTGTCATCTGATTGGCGTAGCGAGTATGGACACTGTCAATCACAACGCGTAGTGAGTATGGACATTGCACGACGATAGACTCGGCTTCTAGTCAAATGAGTGTGCAACAGCGCCGCCACTCTCCCTGTATTCAATGTCGGCATTGCAGCCGGGTGTCTCACGGTCCTCTCGACTCTCACTCACAAACAAGGAACGACACATTAAAGAAAACACATTGAATCCATTTGGCCGATGCGTCTGAACACTATTCGTTATACTGGCGGATATACAGTGTTCTTGCTTAGTTTAAGATCTCAGATGGACTGTAAAATATGCTGTAGCTGTACATGTTATATATGCCGCAATGCATGATGGGGAAATGACTGAGCCACACCGTGGACAAGTAGTTTGTGCACCACAGTCACTTGCCCACGACCGACGTGTACAACTCATACTTACCTGGCAAGGGAGACACCATGATCAAGAAGGTGGTTCACCATGGGCGAGGCTCAGCCATTGCACATTCGGCTGTACTGACCCCATCGAATTTCTCAAATGTAGAAATCTCGATTGCATAATTTCTGGTAGTGGGGGACTGCGTTCGCGCTCTCCCCTGATAAATTGTACAAAGTAAAGATCTGGCCTGGGTTGCACCAATTTGGCGTAAGTTATTAACTAAAGGGGGTCCGTCGTATCGGAGTGCAATTGTTGAAGACGTGATTGGATAATAGTCCATAGACAGTCGCACCACCTGACGTGGGAGGTTCAAGGAAGAAAAGGGAGGTGACATTGACCGTGAGTGACAGATGAGATCTCCTACATACCAAGTAGCCATGTGTTACTAAGTGCCCTATGGCTTAATCACTGGTACAAACAATAACAATAACAGACTTAGCGATGTTATTGGACTGATTTTCCTGCTTGGAAATACAGCTTATTTGATCAAAAGTATACTTGTGCTTTGTCTTTTCCTAAATGCCATTTATTTACATTTATTCACATGTTATTGGACTGATTTTCCTGCATGGAAATACAGCTTATTTTATCAAAAGTATACTTGTGTGAGAGTGCTTTGTCTTTTCCTAAATGCCATTTATTTACATTTATTCACACAGAAATATGAAGATGTCTTAAGATGTCTTGAGATGTCTTGGAAATATGAAGAACACAATGAATGTCATAGTATTGTCTCAGCATTTTATTATTTAAAAAACAACATACACAAATACATAATCATACTGTGGATTACTAATTGATAAAGACATTTACAGGAAATTGCAGGAACTATTATAAATAGGAACAAAATGATTATGTGTACAACATTATTATATGAACAAAATTATTATATGTACAAAACATTTTGTAGGTAGGACACTATTGGACCTCGGCCCAAATCTAGTACTGAACCTGACCCCCCATGCTAAACCATTTGGAAGTACAGTATACTAGGACTCCAATTCAGACACACTGGGGGGCTGTCACAAATCTACTAACTCTAATTATGTCAAATACAAATAAATAAATAAACAAGAATGTGTTGTGTAACAACTCCCCCAAGATTCCCCTCCACCACAGAGAGACTAAACTGTCCTTCTGAAAGAGACTACACTGACATCCTCCATCCCAGACAGACTACAATGACCACCATCACAGTGTGACATGGGAGAGTTACTCCATATGAGAGTGGAGAAACCTATTCTTCAGGTAGCATGTGTTCCTGATGTTGTGGACTACTCTTTTATTAACAATTTCACAGTATTGCCCATTGGTGGCAGTTGACTTCATACCTATCCCAACAAGTTGGCGTGGTTCCCAAAAACATTTATGATGTAGGAACAGGAGGGTGTCAGTGATGGCTGAGGGTGGGAAGAGAAGCTTGTACTCTTCACAGCCTGTCAGGGGATCTTCTCTGTGGAGTGGCAGGAACACGGTCCCTTCAAACAGGAGCTGTGGATTCTCTGAAAATAAAAGACATCAAGTATTAAGGTATTCCCATCAATATTTTTTATACAAGGTCTTTCAGTAAGACTATTTTACCTGACATGGTAGCCCATATGCCTGTGATTTTCACCGGTTGCCTGTGGTTCCTGTCTTCACCAAGTAGGGTTGAGTTGGGTTGGCATTGTCTCCACATTTTTTTCTTTTTGTGGGTGCAGCTTTGTGGGTGCAGCACTGGCCAGAGAAGTCATTACACATCCTCTCCACCACCTCCTTCACCACCTCATCCTTGAACTACCAGAGAGAGGAGGAGGAGGAGAGAGACATAAGGAGGAGAGAGACATAAGGAGGAGAGAGACATAAGGAGGAGAGAGAGAGACATGAGGAGGAGAGGAGGAGAGAGACATAAGGAGGAGAGAGACATAAGGAGGAGAGAGAGAGACATGAGGAGGAGAGGAGGAGAGAGACATAAGGAGGAGAGAGACATGAGGAGGAGAGAGAGACATGAGGAGGAGAGAGAGACATGAAAGTGAGAGAGGAGGAGAGAGACATGAGAGTGAGAGAGGAGGAGAGAGACATGAGAGTGAGAGAGGAGGAGAGAGAGACATGAGTGAGAGAGGAGGAGAGAGAGACATGAGGGTGAGAGAGGAGGAGAGAGACATGAGAGTGAGAGAGGAGGAGAGAGACATGAGAGTGAGAGAGGAGGAGAGAGACATGAGGAGGAGAGAGAGACATGAGGAGGAGAGGAGGAGAGAGAGACATAAGGGTGAGAGAGGAGGAGAGAGAGAAAATCATATTGGGCCAGAATAAAAAAAAAGATATATGGTCTGACAGACAGTACATATCATCTTCACCAATCATGTGTAAATCTGAAACATTTGACAATCACCCATAACTAGCGCACTCTCCATAATGGACTAATGGGTGGATTCATACATGAATGAATGAATGAATAAAGGATTAATTGAGTGGAGAGGCAGAGGGATAGGATAGGGCTTTCACACCGGCAAAGAACCGTGCCGAATACACGGTGCTGTAAGCTTTTCGTTCCTCCACGTTACCGAGGAGAGGCGCGTGCAGTGGCCGAGGAGAGTGTACTATTTTCGGATAGACATATATGCATGCTCTCGGGGTTCAAAACATTACTTCCCGGGGTGCCAGAATGATGCCTGATGGCTCAAACTGACCGTATACTGATGGTGGAGTTATCCAGCATAGTCTTGTATTTTTACCACCTTCCTAGCCGGTGTTAGCCGGTGTTATTCGCGGACAAAGACGGTGCCCGGGATACACTCTTTGCGGGTTAATAACGTCGCCTTACCGGGGCTTACGGTGAAAATTCAAATGTGTCCGGACAGGGGAGAGGACAGGGAATGTAAATCACTTTGAATGGAGTCGATTGGAGACCCCCATCGATGTCGACACTGCTCGGAGTGAAAAGAACTAGCTAACGCGCTAACTAGCATGCTTCGTGAAGGACATTGCTTCATTTACACAGAAATACTTTGACTTATTAAAATATTAAATATTAATATCAAAATGACTTAGTTACTCACTCGTTTTGAAGGCTAGAGTCTGATCGCTCTTCTGCTCAGCTCGCTCTGTGCTGAAGGCGTGACTGTCTTCATTCAAACAGTCAAACCTCTGTGCTGAAGGCGGGACAAACAGTCAAACCGGTATCTGATTGGGATGTCTATACTCGGCTCTGCCATCTGATTGGTGTAGTGAGTATGGACACTGTCATCTGATTGGCGTAGCGAGTATGGACACTGTCAATCACAACGCGTAGTGAGTATGGACATTGCACGACGATAGACTCGGCTTCTAGTCAAATGAGTGTGCAACAGCGCCGCCACTCTCCCTGTATTCAATGTCGGCATTGCAGCCGGGTGTCTCACGGTCCTCTCGACTCTCACTCACAAACAAGGAACGACACATTAAAGAAAACACATTGAATCCATTTGGCCGATGCGTCTGAACACTATTCGTTATACTGGCGGATATACAGTGTTCTTGCTTAGTTTAAGATCTCAGATGGACTGTAAAATATGCTGTAGCTGTACATGTTATATATGCCGCAATGCATGATGGGGAAATGACTGAGCCACACCGTGGACAAGTAGTTTGTGCACCACAGTCACTTGCCCACGACCGACGTGTACAACTCATACTTACCTGGCAAGGGAGACACCATGATCAAGAAGGTGGTTCACCATGGGCGAGGCTCAGCCATTGCACATTCGGCTGTACTGACCCCATCGAATTTCTCAAATGTAGAAATCTCGATTGCATAATTTCTGGTAGTGGGGGACTGCGTTCGCGCTCTCCCCTGATAAATTGTACAAAGTAAAGATCTGGCCTGGGTTGCACCAATTTGGCGTAAGTTATTAACTAAAGGGGGTCCGTCGTATCGGAGTGCAATTGTTGAAGACGTGATTGGATAATAGTCCATAGACAGTCGCACCACCTGACGTGGGAGGTTCAAGGAAGAAAAGGTAGGTGACATTGACCGTGAGTGACAGATGAGATCTCCTACATACCAAGTAGCCATGTGTTACTAAGTGCCCTATGGCTTAATCACTGGTACAAACAATAACAATAACAGACTTAGCGATGTTATTGGACTGATTTTCCTGCTTGGAAATACAGCTTATTTGATCAAAAGTATACTTGTGCTTTGTCTTTTCCTAAATGCCATTTATTTACATTTATTCACATGTTATTGGACTGATTTTCCTGCATGGAAATACAGCTTATTTTATCAAAAGTATACTTGTGTGAGAGTGCTTTGTCTTTTCCTAAATGCCATTTATTTACATTTATTCACACAGAAATATGAAGATGTCTTAAGATGTCTTGAGATGTCTTGGAAATATGAAGAACACAATGAATGTCATAGTATTGTCTCAGCATTTTATTATTTAAAAAACAACATACACAAATACATAATCATACTGTGGATTACTAATTGATAAAGACATTTACAGGAAATTGCAGGAACTATTATAAATAGGAACAAAATGATTATGTGTACAACATTATTATATGAACAAAATTATTATATGTACAAAACATTTTGTAGGTAGGACACTATTGGACCTCGGCCCAAATCTAGTACTGAACCTGACCCCCCATGCTAAACCATTTGGAAGTACAGTATACTAGGACTCCAATTCAGACACACTGGGGGGCTGTCACAAATCTACTAACTCTAATTATGTCAAATACAAATAAATAAATAAACAAGAATGTGTTGTGTAACAACTCCCCCAAGATTCCCCTCCACCACAGAGAGACTAAACTGTCCTTCTGAAAGAGACTACACTGACATCCTCCATCCCAGACAGACTACAATGACCACCATCACAGTGTGACATGGGAGAGTTACTCCATATGAGAGTGGAGAAACCTATTCTTCAGGTAGCATGTGTTCCTGATGTTGTGGACTACTCTTTTATTAACAATTTCACAGTATTGCCCATTGGTGGCAGTTGACTTCATACCTATCCCAACAAGTTGGCGTGGTTCCCAAAAACATTTATGATGTAGGAACAGGAGGGTGTCAGTGATGGCTGAGGGTGGGAAGAGAAGCTTGTACTCTTCACAGCCTGTCAGGGGATCTTCTCTGTGGAGTGGCAGGAACACGGTCCCTTCAAACAGGAGCTGTGGATTCTCTGAAAATAAAAGACATCAAGTATTAAGGTATTCCCATCAATATTTTTTATACAAGGTCTTTCAGTAAGACTATTTTACCTGACATGGTAGCCCATATGCCTGTGATTTTCACCGGTTGCCTGTGGTTCCTGTCTTCACCAAGTAGGGTTGAGTTGGGTTGGCATTGTCTCCACATTTTTTTCTTTTTGTGGGTGCAGCTTTGTGGGTGCAGCACTGGCCAGAGAAGTCATTACACATCCTCTCCACCACCTCCTTCACCACCTCATCCTTGAACTACCAGAGAGAGGAGGAGGAGGAGAGAGACATAAGGAGGAGAGAGACATAAGGAGGAGAGAGACATAAGGAGGAGAGAGAGAGACATGAGGAGGAGAGGAGGAGAGAGACATAAGGAGGAGAGAGACATAAGGAGGAGAGAGAGAGACATGAGGAGGAGAGGAGGAGAGAGACATAAGGAGGAGAGAGACATGAGGAGGAGAGAGAGACATGAGGAGGAGAGAGAGACATGAAAGTGAGAGAGGAGGAGAGAGACATGAGAGTGAGAGAGGAGGAGAGAGACATGAGAGTGAGAGAGGAGGAGAGAGAGACATGAGTGAGAGAGGAGGAGAGAGAGACATGAGGGTGAGAGAGGAGGAGAGAGACATGAGAGTGAGAGAGGAGGAGAGAGACATGAGAGTGAGAGAGGAGGAGAGAGACATGAGGAGGAGAGAGAGACATGAGGAGGAGAGGAGGAGAGAGAGACATAAGGGTGAGAGAGGAGGAGAGAGAGAAAATCATATTGGGCCAGAATAAAAAAAAAGATATATGGTCTGACAGACAGTACATATCATCTTCACCAATCATGTGTAAATCTGAAACATTTGACAATCACCCATAACTAGCGCACTCTCCATAATGGACTAATGGGTGGATTCATACATGAATGAATGAATGAATAAAGGATTAATTGAGTGGAGAGGCAGAGGGATAGGATAGGGCTTTCACACCGGCAAAGAACCGTGCCGAATACACGGTGCTGTAAGCTTTTCGTTCCTCCACGTTACCGAGGAGAGGCGCGTGCAGTGGCCGAGGAGAGTGTACTATTTTCGGATAGACATATATGCATGCTCTCGGGGTTCAAAACATTACTTCCCGGGGTGCCAGAATGATGCCTGATGGCTCAAACTGACCGTATACTGATGGTGGAGTTATCCAGCATAGTCTTGTATTTTTACCACCTTCCTAGCCGGTGTTAGCCGGTGTTATTCGCGGACAAAGACGGTGCCCGGGATACACTCTTTGCGGGTTAATAACGTCGCCTTACCGGGGCTTACGGTGAAAATTCAAATGTGTCCGGACAGGGGAGAGGACAGGGAATGTAAATCACTTTGAATGGAGTCGATTGGAGACCCCCATCGATGTCGACACTGCTCGGAGTGAAAAGAACTAGCTAACGCGCTAACTAGCATGCTTCGTGAAGGACATTGCTTCATTTACACAGAAATACTTTGACTTATTAAAATATTAAATATTAATATCAAAATGACTTAGTTACTCACTCGTTTTGAAGGCTAGAGTCTGATCGCTCTTCTGCTCAGCTCGCTCTGTGCTGAAGGCGTGACTGTCTTCATTCAAACAGTCAAACCTCTGTGCTGAAGGCGGGACAAACAGTCAAACCGGTATCTGATTGGGATGTCTATACTCGGCTCTGCCATCTGATTGGTGTAGTGAGTATGGACACTGTCATCTGATTGGCGTAGCGAGTATGGACACTGTCAATCACAACGCGTAGTGAGTATGGACATTGCACGACGATAGACTCGGCTTCTAGTCAAATGAGTGTGCAACAGCGCCGCCACTCTCCCTGTATTCAATGTCGGCATTGCAGCCGGGTGTCTCACGGTCCTCTCGACTCTCACTCACAAACAAGGAACGACACATTAAAGAAAACACATTGAATCCATTTGGCCGATGCGTCTGAACACTATTCGTTATACTGGCGGATATACAGTGTTCTTGCTTAGTTTAAGATCTCAGATGGACTGTAAAATATGCTGTAGCTGTACATGTTATATATGCCGCAATGCATGATGGGGAAATGACTGAGCCACACCGTGGACAAGTAGTTTGTGCACCACAGTCACTTGCCCACGACCGACGTGTACAACTCATACTTACCTGGCAAGGGAGACACCATGATCAAGAAGGTGGTTCACCATGGGCGAGGCTCAGCCATTGCACATTCGGCTGTACTGACCCCATCGAATTTCTCAAATGTAGAAATCTCGATTGCATAATTTCTGGTAGTGGGGGACTGCGTTCGCGCTCTCCCCTGATAAATTGTACAAAGTAAAGATCTGGCCTGGGTTGCACCAATTTGGCGTAAGTTATTAACTAAAGGGGGTCCGTCGTATCGGAGTGCAATTGTTGAAGACGTGATTGGATAATAGTCCATAGACAGTCGCACCACCTGACGTGGGAGGTTCAAGGAAGAAAAGGGAGGTGACATTGACCGTGAGTGACAGATGAGATCTCCTACATACCAAGTAGCCATGTGTTACTAAGTGCCCTATGGCTTAATCACTGGTACAAACAATAACAATAACAGACTTAGCGATGTTATTGGACTGATTTTCCTGCTTGGAAATACAGCTTATTTGATCAAAAGTATACTTGTGCTTTGTCTTTTCCTAAATGCCATTTATTTACATTTATTCACATGTTATTGGACTGATTTTCCTGCATGGAAATACAGCTTATTTTATCAAAAGTATACTTGTGTGAGAGTGCTTTGTCTTTTCCTAAATGCCATTTATTTACATTTATTCACACAGAAATATGAAGATGTCTTAAGATGTCTTGAGATGTCTTGGAAATATGAAGAACACAATGAATGTCATAGTATTGTCTCAGCATTTTATTATTTAAAAAACAACATACACAAATACATAATCATACTGTGGATTACTAATTGATAAAGACATTTACAGGAAATTGCAGGAACTATTATAAATAGGAACAAAATGATTATGTGTACAACATTATTATATGAACAAAATTATTATATGTACAAAACATTTTGTAGGTAGGACACTATTGGACCTCGGCCCAAATCTAGTACTGAACCTGACCCCCCATGCTAAACCATTTGGAAGTACAGTATACTAGGACTCCAATTCAGACACACTGGGGGGCTGTCACAAATCTACTAACTCTAATTATGTCAAATACAAATAAATAAATAAACAAGATTGTGTTGTGTAACAACTCCCCCAAGATTCCCCTCCACCACAGAGAGACTAAACTGTCCTTCTGAAAGAGACTACACTGACATCCTCCATCCCAGACAGACTACAATGACCACCATCACAGTGTGACATGGGAGAGTTACTCCATATGAGAGTGGAGAAACCTATTCTTCAGGTAGCATGTGTTCCTGATGTTGTGGACTACTCTTTTATTAACAATTTCACAGTATTGCCCATTGGTGGCAGTTGACTTCATACCTATCCCAACAAGTTGGCGTGGTTCCCAAAAACATTTATGATGTAGGAACAGGAGGGTGTCAGTGATGGCTGAGGGTGGGAAGAGAAGCTTGTACTCTTCACAGCCTGTCAGGGGATCTTCTCTGTGGAGTGGCAGGAACACGGTCCCTTCAAACAGGAGCTGTGGATTCTCTGAAAATAAAAGACATCAAGTATTAAGGTATTCCCATCAATATTTTTTATACAAGGTCTTTCAGTAAGACTATTTTACCTGACATGGTAGCCCATATGCCTGTGATTTTCACCGGTTGCCTGTGGTTCCTGTCTTCACCAAGTAGGGTTGAGTTGGGTTGGCATTGTCTCCACATTTTTTTCTTTTTGTGGGTGCAGCTTTGTGGGTGCAGCACTGGCCAGAGAAGTCATTACACATCCTCTCCACCACCTCCTTCACCACCTCATCCTTGAACTACCAGAGAGAGGAGGAGGAGGAGAGAGACATAAGGAGGAGAGAGACATAAGGAGGAGAGAGACATAAGGAGGAGAGAGAGAGACATGAGGAGGAGAGGAGGAGAGAGACATAAGGAGGAGAGAGACATAAGGAGGAGAGAGAGAGACATGAGGAGGAGAGGAGGAGAGAGACATAAGGAGGAGAGAGACATGAGGAGGAGAGAGAGACATGAGGAGGAGAGAGAGACATGAAAGTGAGAGAGGAGGAGAGAGACATGAGAGTGAGAGAGGAGGAGAGAGACATGAGAGTGAGAGAGGAGGAGAGAGAGACATGAGTGAGAGAGGAGGAGAGAGAGACATGAGGGTGAGAGAGGAGGAGAGAGACATGAGAGTGAGAGAGGAGGAGAGAGACATGAGAGTGAGAGAGGAGGAGAGAGACATGAGGAGGAGAGAGAGACATGAGGAGGAGAGGAGGAGAGAGAGACATAAGGGTGAGAGAGGAGGAGAGAGAGAAAATCATATTGGGCCAGAATAAAAAAAAAGATATATGGTCTGACAGACAGTACATATCATCTTCACCAATCATGTGTAAATCTGAAACATTTGACAATCACCCATAACTAGCGCACTCTCCATAATGGACTAATGGGTGGATTCATACATGAATGAATGAATGAATAAAGGATTAATTGAGTGGAGAGGCAGAGGGATAGGATAGGGCTTTCACACCGGCAAAGAACCGTGCCGAATACACGGTGCTGTAAGCTTTTCGTTCCTCCACGTTACCGAGGAGAGGCGCGTGCAGTGGCCGAGGAGAGTGTACTATTTTCGGATAGACATATATGCATGCTCTCGGGGTTCAAAACATTACTTCCCGGGGTGCCAGAATGATGCCTGATGGCTCAAACTGACCGTATACTGATGGTGGAGTTATCCAGCATAGTCTTGTATTTTTACCACCTTCCTAGCCGGTGTTAGCCGGTGTTATTCGCGGACAAAGACGGTGCCCGGGATACACTCTTTGCGGGTTAATAACGTCGCCTTACCGGGGCTTACGGTGAAAATTCAAATGTGTCCGGACAGGGGAGAGGACAGGGAATGTAAATCACTTTGAATGGAGTCGATTGGAGACCCCCATCGATGTCGACACTGCTCGGAGTGAAAAGAACTAGCTAACGCGCTAACTAGCATGCTTCGTGAAGGACATTGCTTCATTTACACAGAAATACTTTGACTTATTAAAATATTAAATATTAATATCAAAATGACTTAGTTACTCACTCGTTTTGAAGGCTAGAGTCTGATCGCTCTTCTGCTCAGCTCGCTCTGTGCTGAAGGCGTGACTGTCTTCATTCAAACAGTCAAACCTCTGTGCTGAAGGCGGGACAAACAGTCAAACCGGTATCTGATTGGGATGTCTATACTCGGCTCTGCCATCTGATTGGTGTAGTGAGTATGGACACTGTCATCTGATTGGCGTAGCGAGTATGGACACTGTCAATCACAACGCGTAGTGAGTACGGACATTGCACGACGATAGACTCGGCTTCTAGTCAAATGAGTGTGCAACAGCGCCGCCACTCTCCCTGTATTCAATGTCGGCATTGCAGCCGGGTGTCTCACGGTCCTCTCGACTCTCACTCACAAACAAGGAACGACACATTAAAGAAAACACATTGAATCCATTTGGCCGATGCGTCTGAACACTATTCGTTATACTGGCGGATATACAGTGTTCTTGCTTAGTTTAAGATCTCAGATGGACTGTAAAATATGCTGTAGCTGTACATGTTATATATGCCGCAATGCATGATGGGGAAATGACTGAGCCACACCGTGGACAAGTAGTTTGTGCACCACAGTCACTTGCCCACGACCGACGTGTACAACTCATACTTACCTGGCAAGGGAGACACCATGATCAAGAAGGTGGTTCACCATGGGCGAGGCTCAGCCATTGCACATTCGGCTGTACTGACCCCATCGAATTTCTCAAATGTAGAAATCTCGATTGCATAATTTCTGGTAGTGGGGGACTGCGTTCGCGCTCTCCCCTGATAAATTGTACAAAGTAAAGATCTGGCCTGGGTTGCACCAATTTGGCGTAAGTTATTAACTAAAGGGGGTCCGTCGTATCGGAGTGCAATTGTTGAAGACGTGATTGGATAATAGTCCATAGACAGTCGCACCACCTGACGTGGGAGGTTCAAGGAAGAAAAGGGAGGTGACATTGACCGTGAGTGACAGATGAGATCTCCTACATACCAAGTAGCCATGTGTTACTAAGTGCCCTATGGCTTAATCACTGGTACAAACAATAACAATAACAGACTTAGCGATGTTATTGGACTGATTTTCCTGCTTGGAAATACAGCTTATTTGATCAAAAGTATACTTGTGCTTTGTCTTTTCCTAAATGCCATTTATTTACATTTATTCACATGTTATTGGACTGATTTTCCTGCATGGAAATACAGCTTATTTTATCAAAAGTATACTTGTGTGAGAGTGCTTTGTCTTTTCCTAAATGCCATTTATTTACATTTATTCACACAGAAATATGAAGATGTCTTAAGATGTCTTGAGATGTCTTGGAAATATGAAGAACACAATGAATGTCATAGTATTGTCTCAGCATTTTATTATTTAAAAAACAACATACACAAATACATAATCATACTGTGGATTACTAATTGATAAAGACATTTACAGGAAATTGCAGGAACTATTATAAATAGGAACAAAATGATTATGTGTACAACATTATTATATGAACAAAATTCTTATATGTACAAAACATTTTGTAGGTAGGACACTATTGGACCTCGGCCCAAATCTAGTACTGAACCTGACCCCCCATGCTAAACCATTTGGAAGTACAGTATACTAGGACTCCAATTCAGACACACTGGGGGGCTGTCACAAATCTACTAACTCTAATTATGTCAAATACAAATAAATAAATAAACAAGAATGTGTTGTGTAACAACTCCCCCAAGATTCCCCTCCACCACAGAGAGACTAAACTGTCCTTCTGAAAGAGACTACACTGACATCCTCCATCCCAGACAGACTACAATGACCACCATCACAGTGTGACATGGGAGAGTTACTCCATATGAGCGTGGAGAAACCTATTCTTCAGGTAGCATGTGTTCCTGATGTTGTGGACTACTCTTTTATCAACAATTTCACAGTATTGCCCATTGGTGGCAGTTGACTTCATACCTATCCCAACAAGTTGGCGTGGTTCCCAAAAACATTTATGATGTAGGAACAGGAGGGTGTCAGTGATGGCTGAGGGTGGGAAGAGAAGCTTGTACTCTTCACAGCCTGTCAGGGGATCTTCTCTGTGGAGTGGCAGGAACACGGTCCCTTCAAACAGGAGCTGTGGATTCTCTGAAAATAAAAGACATCAAGTATTAAGGTATTCCCATCAATATTTTTTATACAAGGTCTTTCAGTAAGACTATTTTACCTGACATGGTAGCCCATATGCCTGTGATTTTCACCGGTTGCCTGTGGTTCCTGTCTTCACCAAGTAGGGTTGAGTTGGGTTGGCATTGTCTCCACATTTTTTTCTTTTTGTGGGTGCAGCTTTGTGGGTGCAGCACTGGCCAGAGAAGTCATTACACATCCTCTCCACCACCTCCTTCACCACCTCATCCTTGAACTACCAGAGAGAGGAGGAGGAGAGAGACATAAGGAGGAGAGAGACATAAGGAGGAGAGAGACATAAGGAGGAGAGAGAGAGACATGAGGAGGAGAGGAGGAGAGAGACATAAGGAGGAGAGAGACATAAGGAGGAGAGAGAGAGACATGAGGAGGAGAGGAGGAGAGAGACATAAGGAGGAGAGAGACATGAGGAGGAGAGAGAGACATGAGGAGGAGAGAGAGACATGAGAGTGAGAGAGGAGGAGAGAGACATGAGAGTGAGAGAGGAGGAGAGAGACATGAGAGTGAGAGAGGAGGAGAGAGAGACATGAGTGAGAGAGGAGGAGAGAGAGACATGAGGGTGAGAGAGGAGGAGAGAGACATGAGAGTGAGAGAGGAGGAGAGAGAGACATGAGAGTGAGAGAGGAGGAGAGAGACATGAGGAGGAGAGAGAGACATGAGGAGGAGAGGAGGAGAGAGAGACATAAGGGTGAGAGAGGAGGAGAGAGAGAAAATCATATTGGGCCAGAATAAAAAAAAAGATATATGGTCTGACAGACAGTACATATCATCTTCACCAATCATGTGTAAATCTGAAACATTTGACAATCACCCATAACTAGCGCACTGTCCATAATGGACTAATGGGTGGATTCATACATGAATGAATGAATGAATAAAGGATTAATTGAGTGGAGAGGCAGAGGGATAGGATAGGGCTTTCACACCGGCAAAGAACCGTGCCGAATACACGGTGCTGTAAGCTTTTCGTTCCTCCACGTTACCGAGGAGAGGCGCGTGCAGTGGCCGAGGAGAGTGTACTATTTTCGGATAGACATATATGCATGCTCTCGGGGTTCAAAACATTACTTCCCGGGGTGCCAGAATGATGCCTGATGGCTCAAACTGACCGTATACTGATGGTGGAGTTATCCAGCATAGTCTTGTATTTTTACCACCTTCCTAGCCGGTGTTAGCCGGTGTTATTCGCGGACAAAGACGGTGCCCGGGATACACTCTTTGCGGGTTAATAACGTCGCCTTACCGGGGCTTACGGTGAAAATTCAAATGTGTCCGGACAGGGGAGAGGACAGGGAATGTAAATCACTTTGAATGGAGTCGATTGGAGACCCCCATCGATGTCGACACTGCTCGGAGTGAAAAGAAATAGCTAACGCGCTAACTAGCATGCTTCGTGAAGGACATTGCTTCATTTACACAGAAATACTTTGACTTATTAAAATATTAAATATTAATATCAAAATGACTTAGTTACTCACTCGTTTTGAAGGCTAGAGTCTGATCGCTCTTCTGCTCAGCTCGCTCTGTGCTGAAGGCGTGACTGTCTTCATTCAAACAGTCAAACCTCTGTGCTGAAGGCGGGACAAACAGTCAAACCGGTATCTGATTGGGATGTCTATACTCGGCTCTGCCATCTGATTGGTGTAGTGAGTATGGACACTGTCATCTGATTGGCGTAGCGAGTATGGACACTGTCAATCACAACGCGTAGTGAGTATGGACATTGCACGACGATAGACTCGGCTTCTAGTCAAATGAGTGTGCAACAGCGCCGCCACTCTCCCTGTATTCAATGTCGGCATTGCAGCCGGGTGTCTCACGGTCCTCTCGACTCTCACTCACAAACAAGGAACGACACATTAAAGAAAACACATTGAATCCATTTGGCCGATGCGTCTGAACACTATTCGTTATACTGGCGGATATACAGTGTTCTTGCTTAGTTTAAGATCTCAGATGGACTGTAAAATATGCTGTAGCTGTACATGTTATATATGCCGCAATGCATGATGGGGAAATGACTGAGCCACACCGTGGACAAGTAGTTTGTGCACCACAGTCACTTGCCCACGACCGACGTGTACAACTCATACTTACCTGGCAAGGGAGACACCATGATCAAGAAGGTGGTTCACCATGGGCGAGGCTCAGCCATTGCACATTCGGCTGTACTGACCCCATCGAATTTCTCAAATGTAGAAATCTCGATTGCATAATTTCTGGTAGTGGGGGACTGCGTTCGCGCTCTCCCCTGATAAATTGTACAAAGTAAAGATCTGGCCTGGGTTGCACCAATTTGGCGTAAGTTATTAACTAAAGGGGGTCCGTCGTATCGGAGTGCAATTGTTGAAGACGTGATTGGATAATAGTCCATAGACAGTCGCACCACCTGACGTGGGAGGTTCAAGGAAGAAAAGGGAGGTGACATTGACCGTGAGTGACAGATGAGATCTCCTACATACCAAGTAGCCATGTGTTACTAAGTGCCCTATGGCTTAATCACTGGTACAAACAATAACAATAACAGACTTAGCGATGTTATTGGACTGATTTTCCTGCTTGGAAATACAGCTTATTTGATCAAAAGTATACTTGTGCTTTGTCTTTTCCTAAATGCCATTTATTTACATTTATTCACATGTTATTGGACTGATTTTCCTGCATGGAAATACAGCTTATTTTATCAAAAGTATACTTGTGTGAGAGTGCTTTGTCTTTTCCTAAATGCCATTTATTTACATTTATTCACACAGAAATATGAAGATGTCTTAAGATGTCTTGAGATGTCTTGGAAATATGAAGAACACAATGAATGTCATAGTATTGTCTCAGCATTTTATTATTTAAAAAACAACATACACAAATACATAATCATACTGTGGATTACTAATTGATAAAGACATTTACAGGAAATTGCAGGAACTATTATAAATAGGAACAAAATGATTATGTGTACAACATTATTATATGAACAAAATTCTTATATGTACAAAACATTTTGTAGGTAGGACACTATTGGACCTCGGCCCAAATCTAGTACTGAACCTGACCCCCCATGCTAAACCATTTGGAAGTACAGTATACTAGGACTCCAATTCAGACACACTGGGGGGCTGTCACAAATCTACTAACTCTAATTATGTCAAATACAAATAAATAAATAAACAAGAATGTGTTGTGTAACAACTCCCCCAAGATTCCCCTCCACCACAGAGAGACTAAACTGTCCTTCTGAAAGAGACTACACTGACATCCTCCATCCCAGACAGACTACAATGACCACCATCACAGTGTGACATGGGAGAGTTACTCCATATGAGCGTGGAGAAACCTATTCTTCAGGTAGCATGTGTTCCTGATGTTGTGGACTACTCTTTTATCAACAATTTCACAGTATTGCCCATTGGTGGCAGTTGACTTCATACCTATCCCAACAAGTTGGCGTGGTTCCCAAAAACATTTATGATGTAGGAACAGGAGGGTGTCAGTGATGGCTGAGGGTGGGAAGAGAAGCTTGTACTCTTCACAGCCTGTCAGGGGATCTTCTCTGTGGAGTGGCAGGAACACGGTCCCTTCAAACAGGAGCTGTGGATTCTCTGAAAATAAAAGACATCAAGTATTAAGGTATTCCCATCAATATTTTTTATACAAGGTCTTTCAGTAAGACTATTTTACCTGACATGGTAGCCCATATGCCTGTGATTTTCACCGGTTGCCTGTGGTTCCTGTCTTCACCAAGTAGGGTTGAGTTGGGTTGGCATTGTCTCCACATTTTTTTCTTTTTGTGGGTGCAGCTTTGTGGGTGCAGCACTGGCCAGAGAAGTCATTACACATCCTCTCCACCACCTCCTTCACCACCTCATCCTTGAACTACCAGAGAGAGGAGGAGGAGAGAGACATAAGGAGGAGAGAGACATAAGGAGGAGAGAGACATAAGGAGGAGATAGAGAGACATGAGGAGGAGAGGAGGAGAGAGACATAAGGAGGAGAGAGACATAAGGAGGAGAGAGAGAGACATGAGGAGGAGAGGAGGAGAGAGACATAAGGAGGAGAGAGACATGAGGAGGAGAGAGAGACATGAGGAGGAGAGAGAGACATGAGAGTGAGAGAGGAGGAGAGAGACATGAGAGTGAGAGAGGAGGAGAGAGACATGAGAGTGAGAGAGGAGGAGAGAGAGACATGAGTGAGAGAGGAGGAGAGAGAGACATGAGGGTGAGAGAGGAGGAGAGAGACATGAGAGTGAGAGAGGAGGAGAGAGAGACATGAGAGTGAGAGAGGAGGAGAGAGACATGAGGAGGAGAGAGAGACATGAGGAGGAGAGGAGGAGAGAGAGACATAAGGGTGAGAGAGGAGGAGAGAGAGAAAATCATATTGGGCCAGAATAAAAAAAAAGATATATGGTCTGACAGACAGTACATATCATCTTCACCAATCATGTGTAAATCTGAAACATTTGACAATCACCCATAACTAGCGCACTGTCCATAATGGACTAATGGGTGGATTCATACATGAATGAATGAATGAATAAAGGATTAATTGAGTGGAGAGGCAGAGGGATAGGATAGGGCTTTCACACCGGCAAAGAACCGTGCCGAATACACGGTGCTGTAAGCTTTTCGTTCCTCCACGTTACCGAGGAGAGGCGCGTGCAGTGGCCGAGGAGAGTGTACTATTTTCGGATAGACATATATGCATGCTCTCGGGGTTCAAAACATTACTTCCCGGGGTGCCAGAATGATGCCTGATGGCTCAAACTGACCGTATACTGATGGTGGAGTTATCCAGCATAGTCTTGTATTTTTACCACCTTCCTAGCCGGTGTTAGCCGGTGTTATTCGCGGACAAAGACGGTGCCCGGGATACACTCTTTGCGGGTTAATAACGTCGCCTTACCGGGGCTTACGGTGAAAATTCAAATGTGTCCGGACAGGGGAGAGGACAGGGAATGTAAATCACTTTGAATGGAGTCGATTGGAGACCCCCATCGATGTCGACACTGCTCGGAGTGAAAAGAAATAGCTAACGCGCTAACTAGCATGCTTCGTGAAGGACATTGCTTCATTTACACAGAAATACTTTGACTTATTAAAATATTAAATATTAATATCAAAATGACTTAGTTACTCACTCGTTTTGAAGGCTAGAGTCTGATCGCTCTTCTGCTCAGCTCGCTCTGTGCTGAAGGCGTGACTGTCTTCATTCAAACAGTCAAACCTCTGTGCTGAAGGCGGGACAAACAGTCAAACCGGTATCTGATTGGGATGTCTATACTCGGCTCTGCCATCTGATTGGTGTAGCGAGTATGGACACTGTCATCTGATTGGCGTAGCGAGTATGGACACTGTCAATCACAACGCGTAGTGAGTATGGACATTGCACGACGATAGACTCGGCTTCTAGTCAAATGAGTGTGCAACAGCGCCGCCACTCTCCCTGTGTTCAATGTCGGCATTGCAGCCGGGTGTCTCACGGTCCTCTCGACTCTCACTCACAAACAAGGAACGACACATTAAAGAAAACACATTGAATCCATTTGGCCGATGCGTCTGAACTCTATTCGTTATACTGGCGGATATACAGTGTTCTTGCTTAGTTTAAGATCTCAGATGGACTGTAAAATATGCTGTAGCTGTACATGTTATATATGCCGCAATGCATGATGGGGAAATGACTGAGCCACACCGTGGACAAGTAGTTTGTGCACCACAGTCACTAGCCCACGACCGACGTGTACAACTCATACTTACCTGGCAAGGGAGACACCATGATCAAGAAGGTGGTTCACCATGGGCGAGGCTCAGCCATTGCACATTCGGCTGTACTGACCCCATCGAATTTCTCAAATGTAGAAATCTCGATTGCATAATTTCTGGTAGTGGGGGACTGCGTTCGCGCTCTCCCCTGATAAATTGTACAAAGTAAAGATCTGGCCTGGGTTGCACCAATTTGGCGTAAGTTATTAACTAAAGGGGGTCCGTCGTATCGGAGTGCAATTGTTGAAGACGTGATTGGATAATAGTCCATAGACAGTCGCACCACCTGACGTGGGAGGTTCAAGGAAGAAAAGGGAGGTGACATTGACCGTGAGTGACAGATGAGATCTCCTACATACCAAGTAGCCATGTGTTACTAAGTGCCCTATGGCTTAATCACTGGTACAAACAATAACAATAACAGACTTAGCGATGTTATTGGACTGATTTTCCTGCTTGGAAATACAGCTTATTTGATCAAAAGTATACTTGTGCTTTGTCTTTTCCTAAATGCCATTTATTTACATTTATTCACATGTTATTGGACTGATTTTCCTGCATGGAAATACAGCTTATTTTATCAAAAGTATACTTGTGTGAGAGTGCTTTGTCTTTTCCTAAATGCCATTTATTTACATTTATTCACACAGAAATATGAAGATGTCTTAAGATGTCTTGAGATGTCTTGGAAATATGAAGAACACAATGAATGTCATAGTATTGTCTCAGCATTTTATTATTTAAAAAACAACATACACAAATACATAATCATACTGTGGATTACTAATTGATAAAGACATTTACAGGAAATTGCAGGAACTATTATAAATAGGAACAAAATGATTATGTGTACAACATTATTATATGAACAAAATTCTTATATGTACAAAACATTTTGTAGGTAGGACACTATTGGACCTCGGCCCAAATCTAGTACTGAACCTGACCCCCCATGCTAAACCATTTGGAAGTACAGTATACTAGGACTCCAATTCAGACACACTGGGGGGCTGTCACAAATCTACTAACTCTAATTATGTCAAATACAAATAAATAAATAAACAAGAATGTGTTGTGTAACAACTCCCCCAAGATTCCCCTCCACCACAGAGAGACTAAACTGTCCTTCTGAAAGAGACTACACTGACATCCTCCATCCCAGACAGACTACAATGACCACCATCACAGTGTGACATGGGAGAGTTACTCCATATGAGCGTGGAGAAACCTATTCTTCAGGTAGCATGTGTTCCTGATGTTGTGGACTACTCTTTTATCAACAATTTCACAGTATTGCCCATTGGTGGCAGTTGACTTCATACCTATCCCAACAAGTTGGCGTGGTTCCCAAAAACATTTATGATGTAGGAACAGGAGGGTGTCAGTGATGGCTGAGGGTGGGAAGAGAAGCTTGTACTCTTCACAGCCTGTCAGGGGATCTTCTCTGTGGAGTGGCAGGAACACGGTCCCTTCAAACAGGAGCTGTGGATTCTCTGAAAATAAAAGACATCAAGTATTAAGGTATTCCCATCAATATTTTTTATACAAGGTCTTTCAGTAAGACTATTTTACCTGACATGGTAGCCCATATGCCTGTGATTTTCACCGGTTGCCTGTGGTTCCTGTCTTCACCAAGTAGGGTTGAGTTGGGTTGGCATTGTCTCCACATTTTTTTCTTTTTGTGGGTGCAGCTTTGTGGGTGCAGCACTGGCCAGAGAAGTCATTACACATCCTCTCCACCACCTCCTTCACCACCTCATCCTTGAACTACCAGAGAGAGGAGGAGGAGAGAGACATAAGGAGGAGAGAGACATAAGGAGGAGAGAGACATAAGGAGGAGAGAGAGAGACATGAGGAGGAGAGGAGGAGAGAGACATAAGGAGGAGAGAGACATAAGGAGGAGAGAGAGAGACATGAGGAGGAGAGGAGGAGAGAGACATAAGGAGGAGAGAGACATGAGGAGGAGAGAGAGACATGAGGAGGAGAGAGAGACATGAGAGTGAGAGAGGAGGAGAGAGACATGAGAGTGAGAGAGGAGGAGAGAGACATGAGAGTGAGAGAGGAGGAGAGAGAGACATGAGTGAGAGAGGAGGAGAGAGAGACATGAGGGTGAGAGAGGAGGAGAGAGACATGAGAGTGAGAGAGGAGGAGAGAGAGACATGAGAGTGAGAGAGGAGGAGAGAGACATGAGGAGGAGAGAGAGACATGAGGAGGAGAGGAGGAGAGAGAGACATAAGGGTGAGAGAGGAGGAGAGAGAGAAAATCATATTGGGCCAGAATAAAAAAAAAGATATATGGTCTGACAGACAGTACATATCATCTTCACCAATCATGTGTAAATCTGAAACATTTGACAATCACCCATAACTAGCGCACTGTCCATAATGGACTAATGGGTGGATTCATACATGAATGAATGAATGAATAAAGGATTAATTGAGTGGAGAGGCAGAGGGATAGGATAGGGCTTTCACACCGGCAAAGAACCGTGCCGAATACACGGTGCTGTAAGCTTTTCGTTCCTCCACGTTACCGAGGAGAGGCGCGTGCAGTGGCCGAGGAGAGTGTACTATTTTCGGATAGACATATATGCATGCTCTCGGGGTTCAAAACATTACTTCCCGGGGTGCCAGAATGATGCCTGATGGCTCAAACTGACCGTATACTGATGGTGGAGTTATCCAGCATAGTCTTGTATTTTTACCACCTTCCTAGCCGGTGTTAGCCGGTGTTATTCGCGGACAAAGACGGTGCCCGGGATACACTCTTTGCGGGTTAATAACGTCGCCTTACCGGGGCTTACGGTGAAAATTCAAATGTGTCCGGACAGGGGAGAGGACAGGGAATGTAAATCACTTTGAATGGAGTCGATTGGAGACCCCCATCGATGTCGACACTGCTCGGAGTGAAAAGAAATAGCTAACGCGCTAACTAGCATGCTTCGTGAAGGACATTGCTTCATTTACACAGAAATACTTTGACTTATTAAAATATTAAATATTAATATCAAAATGACTTAGTTACTCACTCGTTTTGAAGGCTAGAGTCTGATCGCTCTTCTGCTCAGCTCGCTCTGTGCTGAAGGCGTGACTGTCTTCATTCAAACAGTCAAACCTCTGTGCTGAAGGCGGGACAAACAGTCAAACCGGTATCTGATTGGGATGTCTATACTCGGCTCTGCCATCTGATTGGTGTAGTGAGTATGGACACTGTCATCTGATTGGCGTAGCGAGTATGGACACTGTCAATCACAACGCGTAGTGAGTATGGACATTGCACGACGATAGACTCGGCTTCTAGTCAAATGAGTGTGCAACAGCGCCGCCACTCTCCCTGTATTCAATGTCGGCATTGCAGCCGGGTGTCTCACGGTCCTCTCGACTCTCACTCACAAACAAGGAACGACACATTAAAGAAAACACATTGAATCCATTTGGCCGATGCGTCTGAACACTATTCGTTATACTGGCGGATATACAGTGTTCTTGCTTAGTTTAAGATCTCAGATGGACTGTAAAATATGCTGTAGCTGTACATGTTATATATGCCGCAATGCATGATGGGGAAATGACTGAGCCACACCGTGGACAAGTAGTTTGTGCACCACAGTCACTTGCCCACGACCGACGTGTACAACTCATACTTACCTGGCAAGGGAGACACCATGATCAAGAAGGTGGTTCACCATGGGCGAGGCTCAGCCATTGCACATTCGGCTGTACTGACCCCATCGAATTTCTCAAATGTAGAAATCTCGATTGCATAATTTCTGGTAGTGGGGGACTGCGTTCGCGCTCTCCCCTGATAAATTGTACAAAGTAAAGATCTGGCCTGGGTTGCACCAATTTGGCGTAAGTTATTAACTAAAGGGGGTCCGTCGTATCGGAGTGCAATTGTTGAAGACGTGATTGGATAATAGTCCATAGACAGTCGCACCACCTGACGTGGGAGGTTCAAGGAAGAAAAGGGAGGTGACATTGACCGTGAGTGACAGATGAGATCTCCTACATACCAAGTAGCCATGTGTTACTAAGTGCCCTATGGCTTAATCACTGGTACAAACAATAACAATAACAGACTTAGCGATGTTATTGGACTGATTTTCCTGCTTGGAAATACAGCTTATTTGATCAAAAGTATACTTGTGCTTTGTCTTTTCTTAAATGCCATTTATTTACATTTATTCACATGTTATTGGACTGATTTTCCTGCATGGAAATACAGCTTATTTTATCAAAAGTATACTTGTGTGAGAGTGCTTTGTCTTTTCCTAAATTCCATTTATTTACATTTATTCACACAGAAATATGAAGATGTCTTAAGATGTCTTGAGATGTCTTGGAAATATGAAGAACACAATGAATGTCATAGTATTGTCTCAGCATTTTATTATTTAAAAAACAACATACACAAATACATAATCATACTGTGGATTACTAATTGATAAAGACATTTACAGGAAATTGCAGGAACTATTATAAATAGGAACAAAATGATTATGTGTACAACATTATTATATGAACAAAATTATTATATGTACAAAACCTTTTGTAGGTAGGACACTATTGGACCTCGGCCCAAATCTAGTACTGAACCTGACCCCCCATGCTAAACCATTTGGAAGTACAGTATACTAGGACTCCAATTCAGACACACTGGGGGGCTGTCACAAATCTACTAACTCTAATTATGTCAAATACAAATAAATAAATAAACAAGAATGTGTTGTGTAACAACTCCCCCAAGATTCCCCTCCACCACAGAGAGACTAAACTGTCCTTCTGAAAGAGACTACACTGACATCCTCCATCCCAGACAGACTACAATGACCACCATCACAGTGTGACATGGGAGAGTTACTCCATATGAGAGTGGAGAAACCTATTCTTCAGGTAGCATGTGTTCCTGATGTTGTGGACTACTCTTTTATTAACAATTTCACAGTATTGCCCATTGGTGGCAGTTGACTTCATACCTATCCCAACAAGTTGGCGTGGTTCCCAAAAACATTTATGATGTAGGAACAGGAGGGTGTCAGTGATGGCTGAGGGTGGGAAGAGAAGCTTGTACTCTTCACAGCCTGTCAGGGGATCTTCTCTGTGGAGTGGCAGGAACACGGTCCCTTCAAACAGGAGCTGTGGATTCTCTGAAAATAAAAGACATCAAGTATTAAGGTATTCCCATCAATATTTTTTATACAAGGTCTTTCAGTAAGACTATTTTACCTGACATGGTAGCCCATATGCCTGTGATTTTCACCGGTTGCCTGTGGTTCCTGTCTTCACCAAGTAGGGTTGAGTTGGGTTGGCATTGTCTCCACATTTTTTTCTTTTTGTGGGTGCAGCTTTGTGGGTGCAGCACTGGCCAGAGAAGTCATTACACATCCTCTCCACCACCTCCTTCACCACCTCATCCTTGAACTACCAGAGAGAGGAGGAGGAGGAGAGAGACATAAGGAGGAGAGAGACATAAGGAGGAGAGAGACATAAGGAGGAGAGAGAGAGACATGAGGAGGAGAGGAGGAGAGAGACATAAGGAGGAGAGAGACATAAGGAGGAGAGAGAGAGACATGAGGAGGAGAGGAGGAGAGAGACATAAGGAGGAGAGAGACATGAGGAGGAGAGAGAGACATGAGGAGGAGAGAGAGACATGAAAGTGAGAGAGGAGGAGAGAGACATGAGAGTGAGAGAGGAGGAGAGAGAGACATGAGGGTGAGAGAGGAGGAGAGAGACATGAGAGTGAGAGAGGAGGAGAGAGACATGAGAGTGAGAGAGGAGGAGAGAGACATGAGGAGGAGAGAGAGACATGAGGAGGAGAGGAGGAGGAGAGAGAGACATAAGGGTGAGAGAGGAGGAGAGAGAGAAAATCATATTGGGCCAGAATAAAAAAAAAGATATATGGTCTGACAGACAGTACATATCATCTTCACCAATCATGTGTAAATCTGAAACATTTGACAATCACCCATAACTAGCGCACTCTCCATAATGGACTAATGGGTGGATTCATACATGAATGAATGAATGAATAAAGGATTAATTGAGTGGAGAGGCAGAGGGATAGGATAGGGCTTTCACACCGGCAAAGAACCGTGCCGAATACACGGTGCTGTAAGCTTTTCGTTCCTCCACGTTACCGAGGAGAGGCGCGTGCAGTGGCCGAGGAGAGTGTACTATTTTCGGATAGACATATATGCATGCTCTCGGGGTTCAAAACATTACTTCCCGGGGTGCCAGAATGATGCCTGATGGCTCAAACTGACCGTATACTGATGGTGGAGTTATCCAGCATAGTCTTGTATTTTTACCACCTTCCTAGCCGGTGTTAGCCGGTGTTATTCGCGGACAAAGACGGTGCCCGGGATACACTCTTTGCGGGTTAATAACGTCGCCTTACCGGGGCTTACGGTGAAAATTCAAATGTGTCCGGACAGGGGAGAGGACAGGGAATGTAAATCACTTTGAATGGAGTCGATTGGAGACCCCCATCGATGTCGACACTGCTCGGAGTGAAAAGAACTAGCTAACGCGCTAACTAGCATGCTTCGTGAAGGACATTGCTTCATTTACACAGAAATACTTTGACTTATTAAAATATTAAATATTAATATCAAAATGACTTAGTTACTCACTCGTTTTGAAGGCTAGAGTCTGATCGCTCTTCTGCTCAGCTCGCTCTGTGCTGAAGGCGTGACTGTCTTCATTCAAACAGTCAAACCTCTGTGCTGAAGGCGGGACAAACAGTCAAACCGGTATCTGATTGGGATGTCTATACTCGGCTCTGCCATCTGATTGGTGTAGTGAGTATGGACACTGTCATCTGATTGGCGTAGCGAGTATGGACACTGTCAATCACAACGCGTAGTGAGTATGGACATTGCACGACGATAGACTCGGCTTCTAGTCAAATGAGTGTGCAACAGCGCCGCCACTCTCCCTGTATTCAATGTCGGCATTGCAGCCGGGTGTCTCACGGTCCTCTCGACTCTCACTCACAAACAAGGAACGACACATTAAAGAAAACACATTGAATCCATTTGGCCGATGCGTCTGAACACTATTCGTTATACTGGCGGATATACAGTGTTCTTGCTTAGTTTAAGATCTCAGATGGACTGTAAAATATGCTGTAGCTGTACATGTTATATATGCCGCAATGCATGATGGGGAAATGACTGAGCCACACCGTGGACAAGTAGTTTGTGCACCACAGTCACTTGCCCACGACCGACGTGTACAACTCATACTTACCTGGCAAGGGAGACACCATGATCAAGAAGGTGGTTCACCATGGGCGAGGCTCAGCCATTGCACATTCGGCTGTACTGACCCCATCGAATTTCTCAAATGTAGAAATCTCGATTGCATAATTTCTGGTAGTGGGGGACTGCGTTCGCGCTCTCCCCTGATAAATTGTACAAAGTAAAGATCTGGCCTGGGTTGCACCAATTTGGCGTAAGTTATTAACTAAAGGGGGTCCGTCGTATCGGAGTGCAATTGTTGAAGACGTGATTGGATAATAGTCCATAGACAGTCGCACCACCTGACGTGGGAGGTTCAAGGAAGAAAAGGGAGGTGACATTGACCGTGAGTGACAGATGAGATCTCCTACATACCAAGTAGCCATGTGTTACTAAGTGCCCTATGGCTTAATCACTGGTACAAACAATAACAATAACAGACTTAGCGATGTTATTGGACTGATTTTCCTGCTTGGAAATACAGCTTATTTGATCAAAAGTATACTTGTGCTTTGTCTTTTCCTAAATGCCATTTATTTACATTTATTCACATGTTATTGGACTGATTTTCCTGCATGGAAATACAGCTTATTTTATCAAAAGTATACTTGTGTGAGAGTGCTTTGTCTTTTCCTAAATGCCATTTATTTACATTTATTCACACAGAAATATGAAGATGTCTTAAGATGTCTTGAGATGTCTTGGAAATATGAAGAACACAATGAATGTCATAGTATTGTCTCAGCATTTTATTATTTAAAAAACAACATACACAAATACATAATCATACTGTGGATTACTAATTGATAAAGACATTTACAGGAAATTGCAGGAACTATTATAAATAGGAACAAAATGATTATGTGTACAACATTATTATATGAACAAAATTCTTATATGTACAAAACATTTTGTAGGTAGGACACTATTGGACCTCGGCCCAAATCTAGTACTGAACCTGACCCCCCATGCTAAACCATTTGGAAGTACAGTATACTAGGACTCCAATTCAGACACACTGGGGGGCTGTCACAAATCTACTAACTCTAATTATGTCAAATACAAATAAATAAATAAACAAGAATGTGTTGTGTAACAACTCCCCCAAGATTCCCCTCCACCACAGAGAGACTAAACTGTCCTTCTGAAAGAGACTACACTGACATCCTCCATCCCAGACAGACTACAATGACCACCATCACAGTGTGACATGGGAGAGTTACTCCATATGAGCGTGGAGAAACCTATTCTTCAGGTAGCATGTGTTCCTGATGTTGTGGACTACTCTTTTATCAACAATTTCACAGTATTGCCCATTGGTGGCAGTTGACTTCATACCTAGCCCAACAAGTTGGCGTGGTTCCCAAAAACATTTATGATGTAGGAACAGGAGGGTGTCAGTGATGGCTGAGGGTGGGAAGAGAAGCTTGTACTCTTCACAGCCTGTCAGGGGATCTTCTCTGTGGAGTGGCAGGAACACGGTCCCTTCAAACAGGAGCTGTGGATTCTCTGAAAATAAAAGACATCAAGTATTAAGGTATTCCCATCAATATTTTTTATACAAGGTCTTTCAGTAAGACTATTTTACCTGACATGCTAGCCCATATGCCTGTGATTTTCACCGGTTGCCTGTGGTTCCTGTCTTCACCAAGTAGGGTTGAGTTGGGTTGGCATTGTCTCCACATTTTTTTCTTTTTGTGGGTGCAGCTTTGTGGGTGCAGCACTGGCCAGAGAAGTCATTACACATCCTCTCCACCACCTCCTTCACCACCTCATCCTTGAACTACCAGAGAGAGGAGGAGGAGGAGAGAGACATAAGGAGGAGAGAGACATAAGGAGGAGAGAGACATAAGGAGGAGAGAGAGACATGAGGAGGAGAGGAGGAGAGAGACATAAGGAGGAGAGAGACATAAGGAGGAGAGAGAGAGACATGAGGAGGAGAGGAGGAGAGAGACATAAGGAGGAGAGAGACATGAGGAGGAGAGAGAGACATGAGGAGGAGAGAGAGACATGAGAGTGAGAGAGGAGGAGAGAGACATGAGAGTGAGAGAGGAGGAGAGAGACATGAGAGTGAGAGAGGAGGAGAGAGAGACATGAGTGAGAGAGGAGGAGAGAGAGACATGAGGGTGAGAGAGGAGGAGAGAGACATGAGAGTGAGAGAGGAGGAGAGAGAGACATGAGAGTGAGAGAGGAGGAGAGAGACATGAGGAGGAGAGAGAGACATGAGGAGGAGAGGAGGAGAGAGAGACATAAGGGTGAGAGAGGAGGAGAGAGAGAAAATCATATTGGGCCAGAATAAAAAAAAAGATATATGGTCTGACAGACAGTACATATCATCTTCACCAATCATGTGTAAATCTGAAACATTTGACAATCACCCATAACTAGCGCACTGTCCATAATGGACTAATGGGTGGATTCATACATGAATGAATGAATGAATAAAGGATTAATTGAGTGGAGAGGCAGAGGGATAGGATAGGGCTTTCACACCGGCAAAGAACCGTGCCGAATACACGGTGCTGTAAGCTTTTCGTTCCTCCACGTTACCGAGGAGAGGCGCGTGCAGTGGCCGAGGAGAGTGTACTATTTTCGGATAGACATATATGCATGCTCTCGGGGTTCAAAACATTACTTCCCGGGGTGCCAGAATGATGCCTGATGGCTCAAACTGACCGTATACTGATGGTGGAGTTATCCAGCATAGTCTTGTATTTTTACCACCTTCCTAGCCGGTGTTAGCCGGTGTTATTCGCGGACAAAGACGGTGCCCGGGATACACTCTTTGCGGGTTAATAACGTCGCCTTACCGGGGCTTACGGTGAAAATTCAAATGTGTCCGGACAGGGGAGAGGACAGGGAATGTAAATCACTTTGAATGGAGTCGATTGGAGACCCCCATCGATGTCGACACTGCTCGGAGTGAAAAGAAATAGCTAACGCGCTAACTAGCATGCTTCGTGAAGGACATTGCTTCATTTACACAGAAATACTTTGACTTATTAAAATATTAAATATTAATATCAAAATGACTTAGTTACTCACTCGTTTTGAAGGCTAGAGTCTGATCGCTCTTCTGCTCAGCTCGCTCTGTGCTGAAGGCGTGACTGTCTTCATTCAAACAGTCAAACCTCTGTGCTGAAGGCGGGACAAACAGTCAAACCGGTATCTGATTGGGATGTCTATACTCGGCTCTGCCATCTGATTGGTGTAGCGAGTATGGACACTGTCATCTGATTGGCGTAGCGAGTATGGACACTGTCAATCACAACGCGTAGTGAGTATGGACATTGCACGACGATAGACTCGGCTTCTAGTCAAATGAGTGTGCAACAGCGCCGCCACTCTCCCTGTGTTCAATGTCGGCATTGCAGCCGGGTGTCTCACGGTCCTCTCGACTCTCACTCACAAACAAGGAACGACACATTAAAGAAAACACATTGAATCCATTTGGCCGATGCGTCTGAACTCTATTCGTTATACTGGCGGATATACAGTGTTCTTGCTTAGTTTAAGATCTCAGATGGACTGTAAAATATGCTGTAGCTGTACATGTTATATATGCCGCAATGCATGATGGGGAAATGACTGAGCCACACCGTGGACACGTAGTTTGTGCACCACAGTCACTTGCCCACGACCGACGTGTACAACTCATACTTACCTGGCAAGGGAGACACCATGATCAAGAAGGTGGTTCACCATGGGCGAGGCTCAGCCATTGCACATTCGGCTGTACTGACCCCATCGAATTTCTCAAATGTAGAAATCTCGATTGCATAATTTCTGGTAGTGGGGGACTGCGTTCGCGCTCTCCCCTGATAAATTGTACAAAGGAAAGATCTGGCCTGGGTTGCACCAATTTGGCGTAAGTCATTACTAAAGGGGGTCCGTCGTATCGGAGTGCAATTGTTGAAGACGTGTTGGATAATAGTCCATAGACAGTCGCACCACCTGACGTGGGAGGTTCAAGGAAGAAAAGGGAGGTGACATTGACCGTGAGTGACAGATGAGATCTCCTACATACCAAGTATGTGTTACTAAGTGCCCTATGGCTTAATCACTGGTACAAACAATAACAATAACAGACTTAGCGATGTTATTGGACTGATTTTCCTGCTTGGAAATACAGCTTATTTGATCAAAAGTATACTTGTGCTTTGTCTTTTCCTAAATGCCATTTATTTACATTTATTCACATGTTATTGGACTGATTTTCCTGCATGGAAATACAGCTTATTTTATCAAAAGTATACTTGTGTGAGAGTGCTTTGTCTTTTCCTAAATTCCATTTATTTACATTTATTCACACAGAAATATGAAGATGTCTTAAGATGTCTTGAGATGTCTTGGAAATATGAAGAACACAATGAATGTCATAGTATTGTCTCAGCATTTTATTATTTAAAAAACAACATACACAAATACATAATCATACTGTGGATTACTAATTGATAAAGACATTTACAGGAAATTGCAGGAACTATTATAAATAGGAACAAAATGATTATGTGTACAACATTATTATATGAACAAAATTATTATATGTACAAAACCTTTTGTAGGTAGGACACTATTGGACCTCGGCCCAAATCTAGTACTGAACCTGACCCCCCATGCTAAACCATTTGGAAGTACAGTATACTAGGACTCCAATTCAGACACACTGGGGGGCTGTCACAAATCTACTAACTCTAATTATGTCAAATACAAATAAATAAATAAACAAGAATGTGTTGTGTAACAACTCCCCCAAGATTCCCCTCCACCACAGAGAGACTAAACTGTCCTTCTGAAAGAGACTACACTGACATCCTCCATCCCAGACAGACTACAATGACCACCATCACAGTGTGACATGGGAGAGTTACTCCATATGAGAGTGGAGAAACCTATTCTTCAGGTAGCATGTGTTCCTGATGTTGTGGACTACTCTTTTATTAACAATTTCACAGTATTGCCCATTGGTGGCAGTTGACTTCATACCTATCCCAACAAGTTGGCGTGGTTCCCAAAAACATTTATGATGTAGGAACAGGAGGGTGTCAGTGATGGCTGAGGGTGGGAAGAGAAGCTTGTACTCTTCACAGCCTGTCAGGGGATCTTCTCTGTGGAGTGGCAGGAACACGGTCCCTTCAAACAGGAGCTGTGGATTCTCTGAAAATAAAAGACATCAAGTATTAAGGTATTCCCATCAATATTTTTTATACAAGGTCTTTCAGTAAGACTATTTTACCTGACATGGTAGCCCATATGCCTGTGATTTTCACCGGTTGCCTGTGGTTCCTGTCTTCACCAAGTAGGGTTGAGTTGGGTTGGCATTGTCTCCACATTTTTTTCTTTTTGTGGGTGCAGCTTTGTGGGTGCAGCACTGGCCAGAGAAGTCATTACACATCCTCTCCACCACCTCCTTCACCACCTCATCCTTGAACTACCAGAGAGAGGAGGAGGAGGAGAGAGACATAAGGAGGAGAGAGACATAAGGAGGAGAGAGACATAAGGAGGAGAGAGAGAGACATGAGGAGGAGAGGAGGAGAGAGACATAAGGAGGAGAGAGACATAAGGAGGAGAGAGAGAGACATGAGGAGGAGAGGAGGAGAGAGACATAAGGAGGAGAGAGACATGAGGAGGAGAGAGAGACATGAGGAGGAGAGAGAGACATGAAAGTGAGAGAGGAGGAGAGAGACATGAGAGTGAGAGAGGAGGAGAGAGACATGAGAGTGAGAGAGGAGGAGAGAGAGACATGAGTGAGAGAGGAGGAGAGAGAGACATGAGGGTGAGAGAGGAGGAGAGAGACATGAGAGTGAGAGAGGAGGAGAGAGACATGAGAGTGAGAGAGGAGGAGAGAGACATGAGGAGGAGAGAGAGACATGAGGAGGAGAGGAGGAGAGAGAGACATAAGGGTGAGAGAGGAGGAGAGAGAGAAAATCATATTGGGCCAGAATAAAAAAAAAGATATATGGTCTGACAGACAGTACATATCATCTTCACCAATTATGTGTAAATCTGAAACATTTGACAATCACCCATAACTAGCGCACTGTCCATAATGGACTAATGGGTGGATTCATACATGAATGAATGAATGAATAAAGGATTAATTGAGTGGAGAGGCAGAGGGATAGGATAGGGCTTTCACACCGGCAAAGAACCGTGCCGAATACACGGTGCTGTAAGCTTTTCGTTCCTCCACGTTACCGAGGAGAGGCGCGTGCAGTGGCCGAGGAGAGTGTACTATTTTCGGATAGACATATATGCATGCTCTCGGGGTTCAAAACATTACTTCCCGGGGTGCCAGAATGATGCCTGATGGCTCAAACTGACCGTATACTGATGGTGGAGTTATCCAGCATAGTCTTGTATTTTTACCACCTTCCTAGCCGGTGTTAGCCGGTGTTATTCGCGGACAAAGACGGTGCCCGGGATACACTCTTTGCGGGTTAATAACGTCGCCTTACCGGGGCTTACGGTGAAAATTCAAATGTGTCCGGACAGGGGAGAGGACAGGGAATGTAAATCACTTTGAATGGAGTCGATTGGAGACCCCCATCGATGTCGACACTGCTCGGAGTGAAAAGAACTAGCTAACGCGCTAACTAGCATGCTTCGTGAAGGACATTGCTTCATTTACACAGAAATACTTTGACTTATTAAAATATTAAATATTAATATCAAAATGACTTAGTTACTCACTCGTTTTGAAGGCTAGAGTCTGATCGCTCTTCTGCTCAGCTCGCTCTGTGCTGAAGGCGTGACTGTCTTCATTCAAACAGTCAAACCTCTGTGCTGAAGGCGGGACAAACAGTCAAACCGGTATCTGATTGGGATGTCTATACTCGGCTCTGCCATCTGATTGGTGTAGTGAGTATGGACACTGTCATCTGATTGGCGTAGCGAGTATGGACACTGTCAATCACAACGCGTAGTGAGTATGGACATTGCACGACGATAGACTCGGCTTCTAGTCAAATGAGTGTGCAACAGCGCCGCCACTCTCCCTGTATTCAATGTCGGCATTGCAGCCGGGTGTCTCACGGTCCTCTCGACTCTCACTCACAAACAAGGAACGACACATTAAAGAAAACACATTGAATCCATTTGGCCGATGCGTCTGAACACTATTCGTTATACTGGCGGATATACAGTGTTCTTGCTTAGTTTAAGATCTCAGATGGACTGTAAAATATGCTGTAGCTGTACATGTTATATATGCCGCAATGCATGATGGGGAAATGACTGAGCCACACCGTGGACAAGTAGTTTGTGCACCACAGTCACTGGCCCACGACCGACGTGTACAACTCATACTTACCTGGCAAGGGAGACACCATGATCAAGAAGGTGGTTCACCATGGGCGAGGCGCAGCCATTGCACATTCGGCTGTACTGACCCCATCGAATTTCTCAAATGTAGAAATCTCGATTGCATAATTTCTGGTAGTGGGGGACTGCGTTCGCGCTCTCCCCTGATAAATTGTACAAAGTAAAGATCTGGCCTGGGTTGCACCAATTTGGCGTAAGTTATTAACTAAAGGGGGTCCGTCGTATCGGAGTGCAATTGTTGAAGACGTGATTGGATAATAGTCCATAGACAGTCGCACCACCTGACGTGGGAGGTTCAAGGAAGAAAAGGGAGGTGACATTGACCGTGAGTGACAGATGAGATCTCCTACATACCAAGTAGCCATGTGTTACTAAGTGCCCTATGGCTTAATCACTGGTACAAACAATAACAATAACAGACTTAGCGATGTTATTGGACTGATTTTCCTGCTTGGAAATACAGCTTATTTGATCAAAAGTATACTTGTGCTTTGTCTTTTCCTAAATGCCATTTATTTACATTTATTCACATGTTATTGGACTGATTTTCCTGCATGGAAATACAGCTTATTTTATCAAAAGTATACTTGTGTGAGAGTGCTTTGTCTTTTCCTAAATGCCATTTATTTACATTTATTCACACAGAAATATGAAGATGTCTTAAGATGTCTTGAGATGTCTTGGAAATATGAAGAACACAATGAATGTCATAGTATTGTCTCAGCATTTTATTATTTAAAAAACAACATACACAAATACATAATCATACTGTGGATTACTAATTGATAAAGACATTTACAGGAAATTGCAGGAACTATTATACATAGGAACAAAATGATTATGTGTACAACATTATTATATGAACAAAATTATTATATGTACAAAACATTTTGTAGGTAGGACACTATTGGACCTCGGCCCAAATCTAGTACTGAACCTGACCCCCCATGCTAAACCATTTGGAAGTACAGTATACTAGGACTCCAATTCAGACACACTGGGGGGCTGTCACAAATCTACTAACTCTAATTATGTCAAATACAAATAAATAAATAAACAAGAATGTGTTGTGTAACAACTCCCCCAAGATTCCCCTCCACCACAGAGAGACTAAACTGTCCTTCTGAAAGAGACTACACTGACATCCTCCATCCCAGACAGACTACAATGACCACCATCACAGTGTGACATGGGAGAGTTACTCCATATGAGCGTGGAGAAACCTATTCTTCAGGTAGCATGTGTTCCTGATGTTGTGGACTACTCTTTTATCAACAATTTCACAGTATTGCCCATTGGTGGCAGTTGACTTCATACCTATCCCAACAAGTTGGCGTGGTTCCCAAAAACATTTATGATGTAAGAACAGGAGGGTGTCAGTGATGGCTGAGGGTGGGAAGAGAAGCTTGTACTCTTCACAGCCTGTCAGGGGATCTTCTCTGTGGAGTGGCAGGAACACGGTCCCTTCAAACAGGAGCTGTGGATTCTCTGAAAATAAAAGACATCAAGTATTAAGGTATTCCCATCAATATTTTTTATACAAGGTCTTTCAGTAAGACTATTTTACCTGACATGGTAGCCCATATGCCTGTGATTTTCACCGGTTGCCTGTGGTTCCTGTCTTCACCAAGTAGGGTTGAGTTGGGTTGGCATTGTCTCCACATTTTTTTCTTTTTGTGGGTGCAGCTTTGTGGGTGCAGCACTGGCCAGAGAAGTCATTACACATCCTCTCCACCACCTCCTTCACCACCTCATCCTTGAACTACCAGAGAGAGGAGGAGGAGAGAGACATAAGGAGGAGAGAGACATAAGGAGGAGAGAGACATAAGGAGGAGAGAGAGACATGAGGAGGAGAGGAGGAGAGAGACATAAGGAGGAGAGAGACATAAGGAGGAGAGAGAGAGACATGAGGAGGAGAGGAGGAGAGAGACATAAGGAGGAGAGAGACATGAGGAGGAGAGAGAGACATGAGGAGGAGAGAGAGACATGAGAGTGAGAGAGGAGGAGAGAGACATGAGAGTGAGAGAGGAGGAGAGAGAGACATGAGTGAGAGAGGAGGAGAGAGAGACATGAGGGTGAGAGAGGAGGAGAGAGACATGAGGAGGAGAGAGAGACATGAGGAGGAGAGGAGGAGAGAGAGACATAAGGGTGAGAGAGGAGGAGAGAGAGAAAATCATATTGGGCCAGAATAAAAAAAAAGATATATGGTCTGACAGACAGTACATATCATCTTCACCAATCATGTGTAAATCTGAAACATTTGACAATCACCCATAACTAGCGCACTGTCCATAATGGACTAATGGGTGGATTCATACATGAATGAATGAATGAATGAATAAAGGATTAATTGAGTGGAGAGGCAGAGGGATAGGATAGGGCTTTCACACCGGCAAAGAACCGTGCCGAATACATGGTGCTGTAAGCTTTTCGTTCCTCCACGTTACCGAGGAGAGGCGCGTGCAGTGGCCGAGGAGAGTGTACTATTTTCGGATAGACATATATGCATGCTCTCGGGATTCAAAACATTACTTCCCGGGGTGCCAGAATGATGCCTGATGGCTCAAACTGACCGTATACTGATGGTGGAGTTATCCAGCATAGTCTTGTATTTTTACCACCTTCCTAGCCGGTGTTAGCCGGTGTTATTCGCGGACAAAGACGGTGCCCGGGATACACTCTTTGCGGGTTAATAACGTCGCCTTACCGGGGCTTACGGTGAAAATTCAAATGTGTCCGGACAGGGGAGAGGACAGGGAATGTAAATCACTTTGAATGGAGTCGATTGGAGACCCCCATCGATGTCGACACTGCTCGGAGTGAAAAGAACTAGCTAACGCGCTAACTAGCATGCTTCGTGAAGGACATTGCTTCATTTACACAGAAATACTTTGACTTATTAAAATATTAAATATTAATATCAAAATGACTTAGTTACTCACTCGTTTTGAAGGCTAGAGTCTGATCGCTCTTCTGCTCAGCTCGCTCTGTGCTGAAGGCGTGACTGTCTTCATTCAAACAGTCAAACCTCTGTGCTGAAGGCGGGACAAACAGTCAAACCGGTATCTGATTGGGATGTCTATACTCGGCTCTGCCATCTGATTGGTGTAGTGAGTATGGACACTGTCATCTGATTGGCGTAGCGAGTATGGACACTGTCAATCACAACGCGTAGTGAGTATGGACATTGCACGACGATAGACTCGGCTTCTAGTCAAATGAGTGTGCAACAGCGCCGCCACTCTCCCTGTATTCAATGTCGGCATTGCAGCCGGGTGTCTCACGGTCCTCTCGACTCTCACTCACAAACAAGGAACGACACATTAAAGAAAACACATTGAATCCATTTGGCCGATGCGTCTGAACACTATTCGTTATACTGGCGGATATACAGTGTTCTTGCTTAGTTTAAGATCTCAGATGGACTGTAAAATATGCTGTAGCTGTACATGTTATATATGCCGCAATGCATGATGGGGAAATGACTGAGCCACACCGTGGACAAGTAGTTTGTGCACCACAGTCACTGGCCCACGACCGACGTGTACAACTCATACTTACCTGGCAAGGGAGACACCATGATCAAGAAGGTGGTTCACCATGGGCGAGGCGCAGCCATTGCACATTCGGCTGTACTGACCCCATCGAATTTCTCAAATGTAGAAATCTCGATTGCATAATTTCTGGTAGTGGGGGACTGCGTTCGCGCTCTCCCCTGATAAATTGTACAAAGTAAAGATCTGGCCTGGGTTGCACCAATTTGGCGTAAGTTATTAACTAAAGGGGGTCCGTCGTATCGGAGTGCAATTGTTGAAGACGTGATTGGATAATAGTCCATAGACAGTCGCACCACCTGACGTGGGAGGTTCAAGGAAGAAAAGGGAGGTGACATTGACCGTGAGTGACAGATGAGATCTCCTACATACCAAGTAGCCATGTGTTACTAAGTGCCCTATGGCTTAATCACTGGTACAAACAATAACAATAACAGACTTAGCGATGTTATTGGACTGATTTTCCTGCTTGGAAATACAGCTTATTTGATCAAAAGTATACTTGTGCTTTGTCTTTTCCTAAATGCCATTTATTTACATTTATTCACATGTTATTGGACTGATTTTCCTGCATGGAAATACAGCTTATTTTATCAAAAGTATACTTGTGTGAGAGTGCTTTGTCTTTTCCTAAATGCCATTTATTTACATTTATTCACACAGAAATATGAAGATGTCTTAAGATGTCTTGAGATGTCTTGGAAATATGAAGAACACAATGAATGTCATAGTATTGTCTCAGCATTTTATTATTTAAAAAACAACATACACAAATACATAATCATACTGTGGATTACTAATTGATAAAGACATTTACAGGAAATTGCAGGAACTATTATACATAGGAACAAAATGATTATGTGTACAACATTATTATATGAACAAAATTATTATATGTACAAAACATTTTGTAGGTAGGACACTATTGGACCTCGGCCCAAATCTAGTACTGAACCTGACCCCCCATGCTAAACCATTTGGAAGTACAGTATACTAGGACTCCAATTCAGACACACTGGGGGGCTGTCACAAATCTACTAACTCTAATTATGTCAAATACAAATAAATAAATAAACAAGAATGTGTTGTGTAACAACTCCCCCAAGATTCCCCTCCACCACAGAGAGACTAAACTGTCCTTCTGAAAGAGACTACACTGACATCCTCCATCCCAGACAGACTACAATGACCACCATCACAGTGTGACATGGGAGAGTTACTCCATATGAGCGTGGAGAAACCTATTCTTCAGGTAGCATGTGTTCCTGATGTTGTGGACTACTCTTTTATCAACAATTTCACAGTATTGCCCATTGGTGGCAGTTGACTTCATACCTATCCCAACAAGTTGGCGTGGTTCCCAAAAACATTTATGATGTAAGAACAGGAGGGTGTCAGTGATGGCTGAGGGTGGGAAGAGAAGCTTGTACTCTTCACAGCCTGTCAGGGGATCTTCTCTGTGGAGTGGCAGGAACACGGTCCCTTCAAACAGGAGCTGTGGATTCTCTGAAAATAAAAGACATCAAGTATTAAGGTATTCCCATCAATATTTTTTATACAAGGTCTTTCAGTAAGACTATTTTACCTGACATGGTAGCCCATATGCCTGTGATTTTCACCGGTTGCCTGTGGTTCCTGTCTTCACCAAGTAGGGTTGAGTTGGGTTGGCATTGTCTCCACATTTTTTTCTTTTTGTGGGTGCAGCTTTGTGGGTGCAGCACTGGCCAGAGAAGTCATTACACATCCTCTCCACCACCTCCTTCACCACCTCATCCTTGAACTACCAGAGAGAGGAGGAGGAGAGAGACATAAGGAGGAGAGAGACATAAGGAGGAGAGAGACATAAGGAGGAGAGAGAGACATGAGGAGGAGAGGAGGAGAGAGACATAAGGAGGAGAGAGACATAAGGAGGAGAGAGAGAGACATGAGGAGGAGAGGAGGAGAGAGACATAAGGAGGAGAGAGACATGAGGAGGAGAGAGAGACATGAGGAGGAGAGAGAGACATGAGAGTGAGAGAGGAGGAGAGAGACATGAGAGTGAGAGAGGAGGAGAGAGAGACATGAGTGAGAGAGGAGGAGAGAGAGACATGAGGGTGAGAGAGGAGGAGAGAGACATGAGGAGGAGAGAGAGACATGAGGAGGAGAGGAGGAGAGAGAGACATAAGGGTGAGAGAGGAGGAGAGAGAGAAAATCATATTGGGCCAGAATAAAAAAAAAGATATATGGTCTGACAGACAGTACATATCATCTTCACCAATCATGTGTAAATCTGAAACATTTGACAATCACCCATAACTAGCGCACTGTCCATAATGGACTAATGGGTGGATTCATACATGAATGAATGAATGAATGAATAAAGGATTAATTGAGTGGAGAGGCAGAGGGATAGGATAGGGCTTTCACACCGGCAAAGAACCGTGCCGAATACATGGTGCTGTAAGCTTTTCGTTCCTCCACGTTACCGAGGAGAGGCGCGTGCAGTGGCCGAGGAGAGTGTACTATTTTCGGATAGACATATATGCATGCTCTCGGGATTCAAAACATTACTTCCCGGGGTGCCAGAATGATGCCTGATGGCTCAAACTGACCGTATACTGATGGTGGAGTTATCCAGCATAGTCTTGTATTTTTACCACCTTCCTAGCCGGTGTTAGCCGGTGTTATTCGCGGACAAAGACGGTGCCCGGGATACACTCTTTGCGGGTTAATAACGTCGCCTTACCGGGGCTTACGGTGAAAATTCAAATGTGTCCGGACAGGGGAGAGGACAGGGAATGTAAATCACTTTGAATGGAGTCGATTGGAGACCCCCATCGATGTCGACACTGCTCGGAGTGAAAAGAACTAGCTAACGCGCTAACTAGCATGCTTCGTGAAGGACATTGCTTCATTTACACAGAAATACTTTGACTTATTAAAATATTAAATATTAATATCAAAATGACTTAGTTACTCACTCGTTTTGAAGGCTAGAGTCTGATCGCTCTTCTGCTCAGCTCGCTCTGTGCTGAAGGCGTGACTGTCTTCATTCAAACAGTCAAACCTCTGTGCTGAAGGCGGGACAAACAGTCAAACCGGTATCTGATTGGGATGTCTATACTCGGCTCTGCCATCTGATTGGTGTAGCGAGTATGGACACTGTCATCTGATTGGCGTAGCGAGTATGGACACTGTCAATCACAACGCGTAGTGAGTATGGACATTGCACGACGATAGACTCGGCTTCTAGTCAAAGGGGGTCCGTCGTATCGGAGTGCAATTGTTGAAGACGTGATTGGATAATAGTCCATAGACAGTCGCGCTGTCATGCGAAATCGTGTGCACTGCCAAATCGTGTGCACGCGTCACGACCTAACGCGTCACGACCAGCTGGCACGCGTCACGACCAGCTGGCGACTGTGACGCGTCAGCATGGGCGTCAGCAGCTTTTTGAATGTGGGGGGGACACTTATTTTTCGGGGGGTCTGGGGGTCCTCCCCCCGATTTTTTTTAAATAGTAGATTCAATTTCCTGCATTCTGGTGCGTTTTACACCCAAAATAATCTCCCTCTTTCTTTGTTTTTCCTTGGAGCTGGCATGGTCTGCAATTACTGACTACTATTATGTTTTGGTTTAACTCACAGAGGCCTGACACTGACACGTGGCACTTTTTAGGTACTTTATTAAATATGAAGATTCAAAAAGAATCAAAGAGTGAATTAGAAAAGAATGAGGTAACTTTGAGTCAACAAATTGAATAAAAAGTTATGAGGAAACATAAAATATGTACCTAGGCTACTCAGAGCCTATTACAATCAAACTTAGCCCTCTTCAGTGCATTGCAGAACATACAACTATAACAAACAAAACAAAAATCAAAGAGTGAATTAGAGCTGTCTCCACTGCCCCTGCCTGCTGCCCCTGCCTCTGACTCACTCTCACTCTCAACCACCTATATCAGGAGAAATGGGGATGCATTGAGCACTTGTTCATATTGTTTTTCTCTAATAGAACATTTGACATAGAAATACAATCATCAATACAAAAAATACAATCACAAGCATTTTAGAAATAGAAAAATAAATGGAACAGGTGTTTTCTTCTTATTTTTTAACCCTAGCTCAAGCAATCAGATGCAAAATTGATTCTTTGGGTGGGTGCAATGGCCAAATTAAATAGTGCAAATGCTCAGGGCAATGAACACGGGCAGGAGATGCAATAATGACAGGACAGGTAAGCACTGTGAGGTGTTTGTCGCCATTCTGTGCTTTTGATGACATTTCGCCTGTGTCTGTTCTGCATTTAAACATGTCTAACCGCACTAGTAATGCCTAACAAAACTGCTAGTGCCATATAGCTGATCTAGCTCGTATTTGGTTGCTAGTAGGCTATGCTAATTCTATTGCTAATACAGAGAATGTCTCATAAGGTGCTAACATTCTTATCAGAAAAGCTGGCTGTGTTTGACCTTGGGAGAACGCAATGTTGCTGTTTGGCCACTCACGGGAAAACTTGGATGACTTTCACTTACCTTTCTCTTATTAGAAAAAAATAATCCTTATATCCATCTTGGTGGATGATCTAAATATCGTCTTGCCTCAGTCTGAATGTTTTGAATCTGCGTGCGTGTCTGATGCTGCGTGCCGTTAAAAACAGAAGTAAAACGCGGAGTGGATTTCTGGATATGGGCAATCCCCTACTCATAAAGTGGAACGGATTTGATTGTGAAGCAATGAAAATAACGCTGACCAGTCATGCAACATATTTTTGATGGCAAATGTGGGGGGGTCCAAACGACCTTGTTTCAAAGGTGGGGGGGACACGTCCCCCCCCAAATATATGGTGGTGACGCCCATGCGCGTCAGTCTAGTGTTTTTGAAACCTCCGTTTAGCGAAAAGCTTTAATTTGGCTCTAGAGAGCGGGCGAATCCTGGTTCTGGACCTAGAGATCCAGGTTTCGCCGCTGAGGGTCATCAATGTGTACGGCCCAACCAACGTGGCCAAGAGAGTCTCCCTTTTCAAGAAACTTCGGTCTCTCCTCCTCATCCCCACACCAGTCCTAGTGGGGGGAGATTTCAACTGTGCCCTCCGGGATGAGGACCGCAGCAGGCCCAGGAGAGACCGATCCACTACAGAACTTCAGTCCATCATAGACGACTTCCAACTGGTAGACGCCGGTGGCACCTCCCCGCCGACACACACAAGGGTGAGTTCCTCCGGGAATTCTTCCTCCAGGATAGACATGTTCTTGCTCTCGCCAGGTCTGAGGATGGGAACCCTGACCAGCCAGGCGGCCCACTTCTCGGACCACAGGATGTTGACAGTGTCCCTGGAATGGGATGGCCAAACAAGAGCGGGTAGGGGTACCTGGAGGATGAATACATCGATCCTTCAGGACCCAACAGTGGTGCATTCCTTCTCCAGGCGCTACCTGGAGTGGAGGACCCTAAAAGAACTGTTCGACTCCCCGATAGAGTGGTGGGAGATGGTTAAGGCCAGGACAAAGGGCTACTTCGGGTCAGTCGGAAGGAGGAAAGCGGCAGAACAGAGGGCCAGGTTTCAACACCACAACGCGGCCCTCCAACGCCTAAGTCTCCTACAACTGGGTGGTCTGGATGTGGCCCGAGAACTGGCTGAGACCAAACAACACCTTGCCACCCTCTACCGGGAGCAACAACAAAAGAAACAGTTCAGGGAAAAACTCCAGGGCCTGGAGGAGGAGGAGAAATGCACACGCCACTTCTTCCGCAAGGCACGGTCAAAACACAAGCCTATCCTGTCCCTATACGACACCAATGGGGACACCGTGTCAGACAGAGGCAACATCCCGGGGGTGGCAAGAGAGTTCTACGAGAGTCTCTACAACATCAAGACAACCGACGAGACTCTCATGGCCACCTTCCTGGATGGTCTGGACCGGGTCCCCGAGGGTGGTGAGAGTGAGAACCCAGAGCTGACCACGGAGGAGCTCACCCGGGCCGTGCACTCCTTGAATACACACAAGGCCCCTGGACCGGATGGGATCCCAGCAGAGTTCTACAAGACTCTCTGGGATCTCCTCAAGGAGGACTTGGCGGAGGTCTTCAAAGCCGTCTACAGGGAAGGGAGGCTTGGAGAGTCAATGAGACAGAGTACGGTCACACTGATCCCCAAGAAAGGGGACCTCAAGGACCTCCGGAACTGGCGCCCCATCAATCTCCTCCCAGTGGACTACAAAATCATGACAAAAGCCCTCACCCAACGGTTTCAAACCCTCCTCCCCTCAGTTATAGCCCCTGACCAGACCTGTAGCGTCCCCGGTAGGTCCATCAATGACAACCTGCTCCTGGTGAGAGACCTCATCCTGCACTCCCAGGAGCGGAGGTCCCCTTTAGGCCTTCTCAGCCTGGATCAGGAGAAGGCCTTTGACAGGGTTAACCATGGTTTCCTACAGAGGGTGCTGAGAGGCATGAACTTCCCCCAGCACCTGCTCAACTGGACCGAACTCTGCTACAACAACATCACGAGCAGAGTTCGGATCAACAACCAGTTGACAGACCCCTTCCCCATCAAAGCTGGAGTACGGCAGGGATGCCCCTTGGCCCCTCTACTGTACGTCATCTACCTGGAGCCGTTCCTACGGAAGATCAGGAGCTCCCCCAACATCATGGGCTACCCTCTACCAGGGGCCCGGGGGGAGAGGCTCAAGGTGGTGGCGTACATGGACGACATTACCATCGTCGGCACGGATAGTCGCTCCATTTCCACAGCAACGAAAGTGGTGGAGGACTACTGTGCAGCCACTGGCGCCCTGATCAATAGGGGTAAGTGTGAGCTGTTTCTGTCGCAGCACTGGCAGGAGAACCTGGCAACCTCCTTCCCTGTAAAGACGGAAAACATTAAGCTGCTGGGGATCACCTACCAGAAAGATGGAGGAGCCTCCGGCAGCTGGAAGGAGACCATCCGCCAGGTCCAAAAGAAGATCTGTGAGTGGAGTGCACGGCCTCTCACAATGACAGGCAAGATCCTGGTCCTGAAGGCTATTGTTCTTCCCATTCTCCTTTACCTGGGCAGGGTGTTTCCCCCAGACAGAGCAGTATCCAAAACCATCGAAAGGATCATGTTTACCTTTGTCTGGGGGAGCCAGATGGAAAAACTAAAACGCACCACCCTGTACAAAACAGTGGAGAATGGGGGGAAAGGGGTCCCAGACATCCTAAACATCATTAGGGCACAGGGACTCTCCAACCTCATCAACAACATCAACAACAAAGATAGGAAAGCCAGGTTCTTTGAAATATACTATGCCACACCCATCCTCCGGACACTCAGGGTGACCGCATCAATAAATCACACTGTGCCCTACAGCTGGGACCCCCCTCCTGTCTACAAGATATGGAGGGACTTTGCCTTCAAGACAGGATTGTCCGCGGCTGGGCTGGCCTCATGGAAATACAAAGACATTATGACCTTCATAAGGTCGAAGGAAACCATTACTCACCCCAAGGCCAGCACAGCCGTGGACTCCAAACAGGTATGGAAAAACATTAATCATAAATGTACTAACAATAAACAAAAAGACATTGCCTGGATGGCTGCTCATGGTTGTCTCCCCACTAGGGAATTCTTGCATAGGCGGCACATCGCAACGACTGAGAAATGCCCCCACGGATGCACGGACACAGAACACATTAACCACCTGTTCTGTGAGTGCTCCGTGGCCAGGCGGGTCTGGGCCCTGTTTGTTCCCTCTGTCTCCCTAAACAGCCTGCTGACCCTGCCCCGCTTGACGGGCGATAACATCCTGTATGGTCCTCCCGGGGGGTGCACAACCCCCCAACTACAACAACAGTGGAGGATCATCAGCGCCGTCAAGCAGGTACTCTGGGAGACGAGGAACATCAGGGTCTATCAGAAACAGAGCGTCCACCTGACAACCCTGAGGAGGAGAATCACCCTCTGCCTCAGGGACCATGCTATTGTTGACTTTAAAAATAACCCGGATCAAGCAAGAGCGGTGTGGGGGGTGGAGAGATGGAAGGACGTCATCCTCTAAACCCCCCCCCATGCCGCGCCGCATCGACCAACCCCCCCCCACCCCGGGCCTACCTCACTACACCACCAGTTCCTGCACTATCACCTTCACCACTGTTCCAGCACAAGCCCTGGTCAGCAGTATCACCATCACAAGGACCAGGAGAGGAGCAGCGCACAACACCAACAGGGAAGTTTACTGCACCTTCCACCACCTACACATGTACACAGCACTGACCCACTTCCTACTCTCACCAGAATATCAACACACACAACCCACAGCCGAACCAGCCGTCTCTGCCAGCACCACCAGCACCAGGATGACCAACACCACTGGGTCACAGGGAAGTACTGATCACCCGCCTGACACCAAAATGCACACTACACAAACCATGCACACCTCCCTTCTCTCACTCCTGTATCTTTTCAGGCACATGTCATATCCAGCTCTGACACCTACCCAGGCTTCCAGACCCAGGAGCAGAGACCGGCGGGAACCACCACGTCACCCCAGCACCAACCCCAGGTTCCAACTCAGCGACCCCAAACCCCCTGTTCCGGGCCCCCCCCCCCCAACTCCAGGCCCCCAGCTACAGGCCCAGTCCCCTACCCGCCAACCCCCAACCCCCAGCCCGGAACAAGCTGAGAAGAGCCAGGGAGCTTTTTCCCTGGATAAGCTGTGTACAGGTTTTTCGCCTCTGCTTGCCTGCCATGCGCCGAGCTCTCTGGGCCTCTCCTCAGGGGCCTCCGGTCGGCCTGCGTGCTCGATCTGCTCCGCCGCTGGGGCGCCTGGTCCGGCTAGCCTCGTGAAGGGCTACAGGAGTCTGAGCCTGGTGGGCTGGGCCGGACGCGCCGGTGGTGGGGCGGGTCGGGTGAGTCGGGTGTGTGGGGTCCCTCGGGGGAGGGAGGTGGGGGAGCCACGGCTTTGCACTGGTGGGCAAACTGGATAGTAGTCGCTCTACAACTAGAGGGCTGCAGGGGAATTTTTTCCCGGATGCACAGCGAACAGGTTTTTTACCCCTGCCTCCTACCGACACTGGAACCTGGACACTGAACACTGAACACTGAACATTACACTACACTGGACAATACACTGAACACTGAGCACTTTAGTTAGTTTAATGTTGGTTGTTGTTGAATGTAATGTCTTAAATGTCTGATTGTTTGATTAATTGATTGTATACACGGTGTTGCGTTTTTATAAAAACCAATAAAAAACACCTTTAATTTGGCTCTACAAGTGTTAATATGTCATTTTATGAAGTTTTAATATGTTTTCAGGCGAGAAAGTAACCATATATATTCACAAAATGTATCCGGTTTATCAAAATAACCCTTATATCTATCTGATCTGACGGTTTTTTTCACAACGTTATTACTTGTCACTTTAAGCCCAGGAGGGAGTTAGCGATTAGCGATGTTTAGCTTAGCTTAGTTTTAACATGACTTCCCGTGGTCGTAGCGGGCTGGTCGACGGCTTAAAATGACCGTGTATACCTGTAGACCTTATCCAGCTATAGTCTTGTGTTTCTACCCCGGGCATAGCCGGTGTTATTCACGGACAAACACTCCTGTTAGAGTGGTCTGATCAGCAGATCATTTTCTCATAAAGTTGCAAACGCAACTCAGCAATTCAACTTAATAAAAAAAATGCGCGTTTCGTTCAAGATCCATTAGAGTAGGACATGTACAGTTATGATAACTACAGTCATATGTAACTTTTGGACTAGTATAGTAGTTGATATTGTAATAAAACGTGCCAATGTCAGACGATGAACAAACACACCACGAGTCCACACTGATTCAGAAAACAGAATAAACTTTATATATAAATACACAACACTTCAGGGGGCTAACGTTTGCAAAAGAACTGTACAGGTTACAATCAGGTATATAATAATAGTTAGGGAGTAACATATCATTCACAAATTCAACAATAATAGAACAGATAAATACACAGATAGCCCTGCTACGTCCTCCGTGAGGGCCCGTTCCCCTGTACATAAGTCCCTGTCCAGCCCTGCTACATCCTCCGTGAGGACCACCTCTACCACATCCTGGTGGTGTGTCTGAGGTGGTGGTGGTGTGTCTGAGGTGGTGGTGGTAGTGGTGTGTCTGAGGTGGTGGTGGTGGTGTGTCTGAGGTGGTGGTGGTGTGTCTGAGGTGGTGGTGGTGTGTCTGGAGGTGGTGGTGGAGGGTTGGGGTAACATCTGGGAGGTTAGGGGATAACATCTGGAGGGTTGGGGGTAACATCTGGAGGGTTGGTGGGTAACATCTGGGGGGTTAGGTAACATCACACCAATCAGCTCTCCTGTTGAGGTAAGCAATAACCATCTTGTTAGTGTAAACACACAAACAAGCACAGATATGTACAGTCAAAATAACATTTTGTGAGTAAACACATTTCTAAATAATCCCTATTCAATGTGACTTACCAGTGTACTGGGTGGATGGGGATGAAAGGTAACTGTCCAGATGTAATTTTGTCCAAAACATCTTGGTGCTGTGTGAATGAATGAGCATACATTTAATGTATTAGTAATGAAACAATCAATATGAACATTTAAAAATAACAATGATGTAATTGTGGCTCATACTTGCAGTAGCCTGAGGTAGAGGTGGTCCTCACGGAGGAGGTAGAGGTGGTCCTCACGGAGGATGTGGTAGAGGTGGTCCTCTCTGAGGATGTGGTAGAGGTGGTCCTCACGGAGGATGTGGTAGAGGTGGTCCTCACGGAGGATGTAGCAGGGCTGGACAGGGACTTATGTACAGGGGAACGGGCCCTCACGGAGGACGTAGCAGGACTATCTGTGTACAATCTGGAAAATACTTAAAAAACAACTTTACAAGCAGTACAAACAAATTCATTAGGAAACATAATATTAATTGACACACAAGACGAATGGAACAACTTGAAACACCTCCTGCAGGATACCTGAAGCTCTGGTCGGATGGTCCTCCTGCAGATGCAGTGCACACTAACGTCCATAGTGTACACTGACTGGGCCGTGCGTGGACACCGTATGGAGCTGCGGAATGGTTTCAGGTGCTCATACTGAAAGCAGGAAAAGAGGTGCGCACGCATATCAGACTGATCAAATTCCTTGCTTGCTGGGTCCTCACCTCTGCAGCATGTGAGACTGTTCGCAATAGCAAACAGCCCACAGTCTGAGCTGCCTCTCTGCTGCTGGACATCAGGCCACTGCAGAAGGACCTTGGGACCTGAAAAAGAGAGGAGACCTGTTATTTGAGAAATGAACTCCTCGGTCGACCCGTGACCAGCGGAGTCATAAATGTTAACAGTACCTACCTCGCAGTTGATGTTACTTACCGTAACCCAGTGATTTGAACAAACATTTAAAATCTGAACAAACCCCTGGGTTGATGCAGGCACGGAGGAGAGGAGGGAGAGGGACGTTGTGGCGTAGAGGCCTCCTACATGGGGATGTTGAGCCTGTAAAAGAGCCTGAGCATTGTCAATGGAGAGATCATTCAGCCAACAATTGGGAGTCAGAACGAAAGGCCTAAGCACCTCCAACCCGCTACGTAAAGCTGGACAGGCCCGCCCCAGCTGAACATCTGTGATGGTGACATCTAGCAGCTGAGATGGTGCCTAAAAAACATAATGATGTTGGGTTAAAGGGACTGTCATGTTACAGTACTCAGCCATTGGAATTTTGATTATTTAAAATGAATGAAGCTAGGATTTTTAAGTGTACCTGAAGTGAGTCCCACTCCGGCTCAGAGTTTAGCGGTTCAGGGTCATCAGAACACACTGGCTCCGGTGGATGGGACACAGCTTTCTGAGTGGGCGGGCAGGCTCGGAATCCTTAAGTCAATCAACAAAACAATTTTAGAATGACATCTTGTGGTAAAAAAAATACAGTTTCACATTACATTAACTTTAAAATGTGAACTGTATGTTACACTTACTCGTCCGCAGAGGCTTCACTGAGGCATAGGGGGTTTTGGTTCCCACTTGTTGGCCATCCAAGGTCTCCAACTGCACCAAATTGTTGTCCCCAACCTCAGTCACCCTGAAGAAAATATGTATTAATAATGGCAAAATTGGACATCACACATCACCCTCTCATTCTGAATATTCTTAAAAGTCTAACATTTACCGGTACGTAGTTGGCCAGTCTGGGTCCATTGTGCCACCAGGTCTCCCACGTTTCCTCTCATTCTTCTTCAGGACCTCCATGCCCGGGAGGATCTCAAACCGCTTGGTTCCCTTCTTGATCCTCTTCCGGTAGCTTTCCCGCTGTTTCTCCTGGGCCTTCTCCACGTTGAGTCGCACCTTGATCGTTGAAGAAAAAGCGAAGCAGCAGAGATTGTAATTCTCTGTTGTGCAGTATAGCTCTGTATATTGCTGAGGCATTGTTATTGCTTTAGCAGTTACTTAGCATCACTCAGGTGGTTGTTCAGTATATAGTTGTGTAATATCTTTCACCTCGTCAAAGACCTCCTCATCCTTCTCAGCCCTGGCGTGGAGATAGTCTGCAGCGGTGTCTTCATTAATCTCGTCCATCTCCACAAAAGGACGGTCGCCTGTGATCTGAAATGAGAGGCAAATAGAGATACGCAATACATACATTTGCATAGAGTTAGTGTTTTATTTTTTGTTTATATTGAGAATCAATTTGCAAAACAAATTATATATTATAAGAACAATAATATCAAGAGTTGACATACCTCAGAGGACAGCCGTGGCTCCCGACCGTACATCAGGCGGTAGGGCGAGTACTTGGTGGAGGCCTGGACGCTGGTGTTATGTGCGAAAAGGATTAACTTAAGGTTGTCCTCCCACCGTTCCTGGTGCCCTTCCAGAGATTTCCCGATAGCCCTCTTGAGTGTTTGATTGGTCCGCTCGTCCAGTCCGTTGGTCTGGGGATGGTAGGCAGAGGTAATCCGGTGCTTCATCCCCCACTTCTCAAACAAAATCTGGTTGACCTAAAAGTAGTAAGACAGAAGTCATTAGTTTTGTCCATACAAGTATGTCCATAACTGTTACAAGATCATATGTTTTAGCAAGTACATGACCTTGTTGCAGAACTCTTTGCCCTGGTCAGTCAGGATGACCTCCGGCGCACCATGGGTGTGGAAGATGTCTATCAGGGCCTGGGATGTTGCCACTGCCGTCTTGTCCTAGCAGTGTATACACACAGGATATGGTACTATTATATTAATACTTATAATGTTAATTTTAAGATGAAAATTGGGATACATGGTGATGAACTGTTCAAGTACAATACATTCAAGTATTTTAAAAAGCATGGTCATGATCATTATATTTGAGAAAACAACACTAAACACAGATATAACACACCTGGATAGGAATGGCCTCCACCCACTTGGTGAAGAAATCTGTCGCTGTGAGGCAGTAGCGATTGCTATTCTTGGATGAGGCCTTGAACGGTCCGATGAGGTCCACACCTAGCAAGAAAAATGTGTTGGCATACTCTAACATTGGACAAGCGGAAGTAAAACATTCACACTAAAAGAGCATACTGAAAGAAAGCATGGTGGGAAACAAGTCAAACCCCAAAAAATTAATTGGGATATAAAAGTGTAGAACTCACCAATCATGTACCACGGTGAAACAGGCTTGATGCTCTTCAGCTCAGGGGCTTCAGTCTTCACCTTCTCAAACCTCTGGCAAGCCACGCAGGTACGGACCTTGAAACAATCAGTAAAGTGCAAGTTGAAATGAAATGTGAATGAATGAATATTATCTGTGTGTAAAATACAATCTTGCTACTGTTTGTAAAACATAAAAACTAACTAAAGAAATAATAGATTTGCTTGCCCAGTCTTTCACATCCTTCACAATGCCAAACCAGAAGAAGCGCAGATTAATCTTGCTAATCATGCGCTTCACTCCGAAGTGACCGGCATGGACCTCGGTCAGCACTTTCTCCTTTTCCTCGTCTGACATGATGACCCTCCTTTGTGGCTGTCCCTTCTTGGGCCGATAATACATGAGACCATCTACAACATCAAAAGGATTAGAGAAAAGAGACCAGGACTTGTTAAATAATGTTTTTTGTTGTTGTTGTTTTTTTTACAGTAGTACACTACTTTATTGCTTTATGGGTTAATTTAACAAATCTTACCCTGAAGCATGTAATTCTCAGCTGCTCTCCGGAGAGCACGCTTGTTCTCTGCAGACATATCCTCCTGGGCTTTGGACAGATATAAGAAAATTCCACTGTGGCTAGTATAGGATGCCATATCTATTATCTGATATGTATACTAATTGTGTATATATATATATATATTAATAGTAGTTCTAGTAGTTCTCTGTAGTAGCAGGTGTGTCGTGTAGCAGGTGTTTCGTCGTGCGGCAGCAGAGCAAAATGGTGGAGTAAAGTGCGGAGGATTAAACACAGCGCACTAGAATGACGTCACAGTCACCACCTGGTCCTGACACGTTCTAAACGATTATTGATTGATTGACACACCACCACCACAACCTTTAGACTTGCCTAAGAGAGAAACAAATATAAAGTTATAAAAATGCAGGGCTTCATTCTTGTTGACAATGTTTACTTTGATTTTTTTTTCTTTTCTTGGATACAATGTTTACTGTAGTAAAAAAGAGTGTGTGTGTCTAGGAGTGTGTGTCTAGGACAGTGTGTGTCTATGACAGTGTGTGTATAGGAGTGTGTGTGACTAGGAGTGTGTGTGACTAGGACAGTGTGTGTCTAGGAGTAGAGAGTGAAACGTGGGCTTAAACACGACTAGACTAGTGTGATCATGTAGTCATATTACTGTGTTAGTAAAAATGATGCGTCTACTACTCTACACAGTGGTTAGTGAAACTGGACCAGTCCGTGTGTGTCGCGAGTATTGAACTTGAGGCTGCGTTCGTAAATTCGCTCTGAGAGCCCCGGAGCGCACACTGGGTTCAACGTCATAAAGGGACCAAGTCATTTGATTGGACAAGAGGCATTCCGTGAGTGCTGATCAGATTTCCAGAGCGTATTTACGAACGCGCCCTGGCTGTCACCCGAACACCGCGAGCTAGCGTAGTGTAGTGTAGTATAGGATGCGTAGTGTAGTGTAGTGTAGGATGGAGAGAGAGAGAGGAGAAGCCTCTCTATGTGTTACCTATGTCCAGTGTACTAGAACCACTCTAACAGGAGTGTTTGTCCGTGAATAACACCGGCTATGCCCGGGGTAGAAACACAAGACTATAGCTGGATAAGGTCTACAGGTCTACACGGTCATTTTAAGCCGTCGACCAGCCCTCTACGACCACGGGAAGTCATGTTAAAAGTGAAGATACTTCTGTTAAACTAAGCTAAGCTAAACATCGCTAATCGCTAACTCCCTCCTGGGCTTAAAGTGACAAGTAATAACGTTGTGAAAAAAACCGTCAGATCAGATAGATATAAGGGTTATTTTGATAAACCGGATACATTTTGTGAATATATATGGTTACTTTCTCGCCTGAAAACATATTAAAACTTCATAAAATGACATATTAACACTTGTAGAGCCAAATTAAAGCTTTTCGCTAAACGGAGGTTTCAAAAACACTAGACTGACGTGTCACAGTCGCCAGCTGGTCGTGACGCGTGCCAGCTGGTCGTGACGCGTTAGGTCGTGACGCGTGCACACGATTTGGTAGTGCACACGATTTCGCATGACAGCACCACCTGACGTGGGAGGTTCAAGGAAGAAAAGGGAGGTGACATTGACCGTGAGTGACAGATGAGATCTCCTACATACCAAGTAGCCATGTGTTACTAAGTGCCCTATGGCTTAATCACTGGTACAAACAATAACAATAACAGACTTAGCGATGTTATTGGACTGATTTTCCTGCTTGGAAATACAGCTTATTTGATCAAAAGTATACTTGTGCTTTGTCTTTTCCTAAATGCCATTTATTTACATTTATTCACATGTTATTGGACTGATTTTCCTGCATGGAAATACAGCTTATTTTATCAAAAGTATACTTGTGTGAGAGTGCTTTGTCTTTTCCTAAATGCCATTTATTTACATTTATTCACACAGAAATATGAAGATGTCTTAAGATGTCTTGAGATGTCTTGGAAATATGAAGAACACAATGAATGTCATAGTATTGTCTCAGCATTTTATTATTTAAAAAACAACATACACAAATACATAATCATACTGTGGATTACTAATTGATAAAGACATTTACAGGAAATTGCAGGAACTATTATAAATAGGAACAAAATGATTATGTGTACAACATTATTATATGAACAAAATTCTTATATGTACAAAACATTTTGTAGGTAGGACACTATTGGACCTCGGCCCAAATCTAGTACTGAACCTGACCCCCCATGCTAAACCATTTGGAAGTACAGTATACTAGGACTCCAATTCAGACACACTGGGGGGCTGTCACAAATCTACTAACTCTAATTATGTCAAATACAAATAAATAAATAAACAAGAATGTGTTGTGTAACAACTCCCCCAAGATTCCCCTCCACCACAGAGAGACTAAACTGTCCTTCTGAAAGAGACTACACTGACATCCTCCATCCCAGACAGACTACAATGACCACCATCACAGTGTGACATGGGAGAGTTACTCCATATGAGCGTGGAGAAACCTATTCTTCAGGTAGCATGTGTTCCTGATGTTGTGGACTACTCTTTTATCAACAATTTCACAGTATTGCCCATTGGTGGCAGTTGACTTCATACCTATCCCAACAAGTTGGCGTGGTTCCCAAAAACATTTATGATGTAGGAACAGGAGGGTGTCAGTGATGGCTGAGGGTGGGAAGAGAAGCTTGTACTCTTCACAGCCTGTCAGGGGATCTTCTCTGTGGAGTGGCAGGAACACGGTCCCTTCAAACAGGAGCTGTGGATTCTCTGAAAATAAAAGACATCAAGTATTAAGGTATTCCCATCAATATTTTTTATACAAGGTCTTTCAGTAAGACTATTTTACCTGACATGGTAGCCCATATGCCTGTGATTTTCACCGGTTGCCTGTGGTTCCTGTCTTCACCAAGTAGGGTTGAGTTGGGTTGGCATTGTCTCCACATTTTTTTCTTTTTGTGGGTGCAGCTTTGTGGGTGCAGCACTGGCCAGAGAAGTCATTACACATCCTCTCCACCACCTCCTTCACCACCTCATCCTTGAACTACCAGAGAGAGGAGGAGGAGAGAGACATAAGGAGGAGAGAGACATAAGGAGGAGAGAGACATAAGGAGGAGAGAGAGAGACATGAGGAGGAGAGGAGGAGAGAGACATAAGGAGGAGAGAGACATAAGGAGGAGAGAGAGAGACATGAGGAGGAGAGGAGGAGAGAGACATAAGGAGGAGAGAGACATGAGGAGGAGAGAGAGACATGAGGAGGAGAGAGAGACATGAGAGTGAGAGAGGAGGAGAGAGACATGAGAGTGAGAGAGGAGGAGAGAGACATGAGAGTGAGAGAGGAGGAGAGAGAGACATGAGTGAGAGAGGAGGAGAGAGAGACATGAGGGTGAGAGAGGAGGAGAGAGACATGAGAGTGAGAGAGGAGGAGAGAGAGACATGAGAGTGAGAGAGGAGGAGAGAGACATGAGGAGGAGAGAGAGACATGAGGAGGAGAGGAGGAGAGAGAGACATAAGGGTGAGAGAGGAGGAGAGAGAGAAAATCATATTGGGCCAGAATAAAAAAAAAGATATATGGTCTGACAGACAGTACATATCATCTTCACCAATCATGTGTAAATCTGAAACATTTGACAATCACCCATAACTAGCGCACTGTCCATAATGGACTAATGGGTGGATTCATACATGAATGAATGAATGAATAAAGGATTAATTGAGTGGAGAGGCAGAGGGATAGGATAGGGCTTTCACACCGGCAAAGAACCGTGCCGAATACACGGTGCTGTAAGCTTTTCGTTCCTCCACGTTACCGAGGAGAGGCGCGTGCAGTGGCCGAGGAGAGTGTACTATTTTCGGATAGACATATATGCATGCTCTCGGGGTTCAAAACATTACTTCCCGGGGTGCCAGAATGATGCCTGATGGCTCAAACTGACCGTATACTGATGGTGGAGTTATCCAGCATAGTCTTGTATTTTTACCACCTTCCTAGCCGGTGTTAGCCGGTGTTATTCGCGGACAAAGACGGTGCCCGGGATACACTCTTTGCGGGTTAATAACGTCGCCTTACCGGGGCTTACGGTGAAAATTCAAATGTGTCCGGACAGGGGAGAGGACAGGGAATGTAAATCACTTTGAATGGAGTCGATTGGAGACCCCCATCGATGTCGACACTGCTCGGAGTGAAAAGAAATAGCTAACGCGCTAACTAGCATGCTTCGTGAAGGACATTGCTTCATTTACACAGAAATACTTTGACTTATTAAAATATTAAATATTAATATCAAAATGACTTAGTTACTCACTCGTTTTGAAGGCTAGAGTCTGATCGCTCTTCTGCTCAGCTCGCTCTGTGCTGAAGGCGTGACTGTCTTCATTCAAACAGTCAAACCTCTGTGCTGAAGGCGGGACAAACAGTCAAACCGGTATCTGATTGGGATGTCTATACTCGGCTCTGCCATCTGATTGGTGTAGTGAGTATGGACACTGTCATCTGATTGGCGTAGCGAGTATGGACACTGTCAATCACAACGCGTAGTGAGTATGGACATTGCACGACGATAGACTCGGCTTCTAGTCAAATGAGTGTGCAACAGCGCCGCCACTCTCCCTGTATTCAATGTCGGCATTGCAGCCGGGTGTCTCACGGTCCTCTCGACTCTCACTCACAAACAAGGAACGACACATTAAAGAAAACACATTGAATCCATTTGGCCGATGCGTCTGAACACTATTCGTTATACTGGCGGATATACAGTGTTCTTGCTTAGTTTAAGATCTCAGATGGACTGTAAAATATGCTGTAGCTGTACATGTTATATATGCCGCAATGCATGATGGGGAAATGACTGAGCCACACCGTGGACAAGTAGTTTGTGCACCACAGTCACTTGCCCACGACCGACGTGTACAACTCATACTTACCTGGCAAGGGAGACACCATGATCAAGAAGGTGGTTCACCATGGGCGAGGCTCAGCCATTGCACATTCGGCTGTACTGACCCCATCGAATTTCTCAAATGTAGAAATCTCGATTGCATAATTTCTGGTAGTGGGGGACTGCGTTCGCGCTCTCCCCTGATAAATTGTACAAAGTAAAGATCTGGCCTGGGTTGCACCAATTTGGCGTAAGTTATTAACTAAAGGGGGTCCGTCGTATCGGAGTGCAATTGTTGAAGACGTGATTGGATAATAGTCCATAGACAGTCGCACCACCTGACGTGGGAGGTTCAAGGAAGAAAAGGGAGGTGACATTGACCGTGAGTGACAGATGAGATCTCCTACATACCAAGTAGCCATGTGTTACTAAGTGCCCTATGGCTTAATCACTGGTACAAACAATAACAATAACAGACTTAGCGATGTTATTGGACTGATTTTCCTGCTTGGAAATACAGCTTATTTGATCAAAAGTATACTTGTGCTTTGTCTTTTCTTAAATGCCATTTATTTACATTTATTCACATGTTATTGGACTGATTTTCCTGCATGGAAATACAGCTTATTTTATCAAAAGTATACTTGTGTGAGAGTGCTTTGTCTTTTCCTAAATTCCATTTATTTACATTTATTCACACAGAAATATGAAGATGTCTTAAGATGTCTTGAGATGTCTTGGAAATATGAAGAACACAATGAATGTCATAGTATTGTCTCAGCATTTTATTATTTAAAAAACAACATACACAAATACATAATCATACTGTGGATTACTAATTGATAAAGACATTTACAGGAAATTGCAGGAACTATTATAAATAGGAACAAAATGATTATGTGTACAACATTATTATATGAACAAAATTATTATATGTACAAAACCTTTTGTAGGTAGGACACTATTGGACCTCGGCCCAAATCTAGTACTGAACCTGACCCCCCATGCTAAACCATTTGGAAGTACAGTATACTAGGACTCCAATTCAGACACACTGGGGGGCTGTCACAAATCTACTAACTCTAATTATGTCAAATACAAATAAATAAATAAACAAGAATGTGTTGTGTAACAACTCCCCCAAGATTCCCCTCCACCACAGAGAGACTAAACTGTCCTTCTGAAAGAGACTACACTGACATCCTCCATCCCAGACAGACTACAATGACCACCATCACAGTGTGACATGGGAGAGTTACTCCATATGAGAGTGGAGAAACCTATTCTTCAGGTAGCATGTGTTCCTGATGTTGTGGACTACTCTTTTATTAACAATTTCACAGTATTGCCCATTGGTGGCAGTTGACTTCATACCTATCCCAACAAGTTGGCGTGGTTCCCAAAAACATTTATGATGTAGGAACAGGAGGGTGTCAGTGATGGCTGAGGGTGGGAAGAGAAGCTTGTACTCTTCACAGCCTGTCAGGGGATCTTCTCTGTGGAGTGGCAGGAACACGGTCCCTTCAAACAGGAGCTGTGGATTCTCTGAAAATAAAAGACATCAAGTATTAAGGTATTCCCATCAATATTTTTTATACAAGGTCTTTCAGTAAGACTATTTTACCTGACATGGTAGCCCATATGCCTGTGATTTTCACCGGTTGCCTGTGGTTCCTGTCTTCACCAAGTAGGGTTGAGTTGGGTTGGCATTGTCTCCACATTTTTTTCTTTTTGTGGGTGCAGCTTTGTGGGTGCAGCACTGGCCAGAGAAGTCATTACACATCCTCTCCACCACCTCCTTCACCACCTCATCCTTGAACTACCAGAGAGAGGAGGAGGAGGAGAGAGACATAAGGAGGAGAGAGACATAAGGAGGAGAGAGACATAAGGAGGAGAGAGAGAGACATGAGGAGGAGAGGAGGAGAGAGACATAAGGAGGAGAGAGACATAAGGAGGAGAGAGAGAGACATGAGGAGGAGAGGAGGAGAGAGACATAAGGAGGAGAGAGACATGAGGAGGAGAGAGAGACATGAGGAGGAGAGAGAGACATGAAAGTGAGAGAGGAGGAGAGAGACATGAGAGTGAGAGAGGAGGAGAGAGAGACATGAGGGTGAGAGAGGAGGAGAGAGACATGAGAGTGAGAGAGGAGGAGAGAGACATGAGAGTGAGAGAGGAGGAGAGAGACATGAGGAGGAGAGAGAGACATGAGGAGGAGAGGAGGAGAGAGAGACATAAGGGTGAGAGAGGAGGAGAGAGAGAAAATCATATTGGGCCAGAATAAAAAAAAAGATATATGGTCTGACAGACAGTACATATCATCTTCACCAATCATGTGTAAATCTGAAACATTTGACAATCACCCATAACTAGCGCACTCTCCATAATGGACTAATGGGTGGATTCATACATGAATGAATGAATGAATAAAGGATTAATTGAGTGGAGAGGCAGAGGGATAGGATAGGGCTTTCACACCGGCAAAGAACCGTGCCGAATACACGGTGCTGTAAGCTTTTCGTTCCTCCACGTTACCGAGGAGAGGCGCGTGCAGTGGCCGAGGAGAGTGTACTATTTTCGGATAGACATATATGCATGCTCTCGGGGTTCAAAACATTACTTCCCGGGGTGCCAGAATGATGCCTGATGGCTCAAACTGACCGTATACTGATGGTGGAGTTATCCAGCATAGTCTTGTATTTTTACCACCTTCCTAGCCGGTGTTAGCCGGTGTTATTCGCGGACAAAGACGGTGCCCGGGATACACTCTTTGCGGGTTAATAACGTCGCCTTACCGGGGCTTACGGTGAAAATTCAAATGTGTCCGGACAGGGGAGAGGACAGGGAATGTAAATCACTTTGAATGGAGTCGATTGGAGACCCCCATCGATGTCGACACTGCTCGGAGTGAAAAGAACTAGCTAACGCGCTAACTAGCATGCTTCGTGAAGGACATTGCTTCATTTACACAGAAATACTTTGACTTATTAAAATATTAAATATTAATATCAAAATGACTTAGTTACTCACTCGTTTTGAAGGCTAGAGTCTGATCGCTCTTCTGCTCAGCTCGCTCTGTGCTGAAGGCGTGACTGTCTTCATTCAAACAGTCAAACCTCTGTGCTGAAGGCGGGACAAACAGTCAAACCGGTATCTGATTGGGATGTCTATACTCGGCTCTGCCATCTGATTGGTGTAGTGAGTATGGACACTGTCATCTGATTGGCGTAGCGAGTATGGACACTGTCAATCACAACGCGTAGTGAGTATGGACATTGCACGACGATAGACTCGGCTTCTAGTCAAATGAGTGTGCAACAGCGCCGCCACTCTCCCTGTATTCAATGTCGGCATTGCAGCCGGGTGTCTCACGGTCCTCTCGACTCTCACTCACAAACAAGGAACGACACATTAAAGAAAACACATTGAATCCATTTGGCCGATGCGTCTGAACACTATTCGTTATACTGGCGGATATACAGTGTTCTTGCTTAGTTTAAGATCTCAGATGGACTGTAAAATATGCTGTAGCTGTACATGTTATATATGCCGCAATGCATGATGGGGAAATGACTGAGCCACACCGTGGACAAGTAGTTTGTGCACCACAGTCACTTGCCCACGACCGACGTGTACAACTCATACTTACCTGGCAAGGGAGACACCATGATCAAGAAGGTGGTTCACCATGGGCGAGGCTCAGCCATTGCACATTCGGCTGTACTGACCCCATCGAATTTCTCAAATGTAGAAATCTCGATTGCATAATTTCTGGTAGTGGGGGACTGCGTTCGCGCTCTCCCCTGATAAATTGTACAAAGTAAAGATCTGGCCTGGGTTGCACCAATTTGGCGTAAGTTATTAACTAAAGGGGGTCCGTCGTATCGGAGTGCAATTGTTGAAGACGTGATTGGATAATAGTCCATAGACAGTCGCACCACCTGACGTGGGAGGTTCAAGGAAGAAAAGGGAGGTGACATTGACCGTGAGTGACAGATGAGATCTCCTACATACCAAGTAGCCATGTGTTACTAAGTGCCCTATGGCTTAATCACTGGTACAAACAATAACAATAACAGACTTAGCGATGTTATTGGACTGATTTTCCTGCTTGGAAATACAGCTTATTTGATCAAAAGTATACTTGTGCTTTGTCTTTTCCTAAATGCCATTTATTTACATTTATTCACATGTTATTGGACTGATTTTCCTGCATGGAAATACAGCTTATTTTATCAAAAGTATACTTGTGTGAGAGTGCTTTGTCTTTTCCTAAATGCCATTTATTTACATTTATTCACACAGAAATATGAAGATGTCTTAAGATGTCTTGAGATGTCTTGGAAATATGAAGAACACAATGAATGTCATAGTATTGTCTCAGCATTTTATTATTTAAAAAACAACATACACAAATACATAATCATACTGTGGATTACTAATTGATAAAGACATTTACAGGAAATTGCAGGAACTATTATAAATAGGAACAAAATGATTATGTGTACAACATTATTATATGAACAAAATTCTTATATGTACAAAACATTTTGTAGGTAGGACACTATTGGACCTCGGCCCAAATCTAGTACTGAACCTGACCCCCCATGCTAAACCATTTGGAAGTACAGTATACTAGGACTCCAATTCAGACACACTGGGGGGCTGTCACAAATCTACTAACTCTAATTATGTCAAATACAAATAAATAAATAAACAAGAATGTGTTGTGTAACAACTCCCCCAAGATTCCCCTCCACCACAGAGAGACTAAACTGTCCTTCTGAAAGAGACTACACTGACATCCTCCATCCCAGACAGACTACAATGACCACCATCACAGTGTGACATGGGAGAGTTACTCCATATGAGCGTGGAGAAACCTATTCTTCAGGTAGCATGTGTTCCTGATGTTGTGGACTACTCTTTTATCAACAATTTCACAGTATTGCCCATTGGTGGCAGTTGACTTCATACCTAGCCCAACAAGTTGGCGTGGTTCCCAAAAACATTTATGATGTAGGAACAGGAGGGTGTCAGTGATGGCTGAGGGTGGGAAGAGAAGCTTGTACTCTTCACAGCCTGTCAGGGGATCTTCTCTGTGGAGTGGCAGGAACACGGTCCCTTCAAACAGGAGCTGTGGATTCTCTGAAAATAAAAGACATCAAGTATTAAGGTATTCCCATCAATATTTTTTATACAAGGTCTTTCAGTAAGACTATTTTACCTGACATGGTAGCCCATATGCCTGTGATTTTCACCGGTTGCCTGTGGTTCCTGTCTTCACCAAGTAGGGTTGAGTTGGGTTGGCATTGTCTCCACATTTTTTTCTTTTTGTGGGTGCAGCTTTGTGGGTGCAGCACTGGCCAGAGAAGTCATTACACATCCTCTCCACCACCTCCTTCACCACCTCATCCTTGAACTACCAGAGAGAGGAGGAGGAGGAGAGAGACATAAGGAGGAGAGAGACATAAGGAGGAGAGAGACATAAGGAGGAGAGAGAGAGACATGAGGAGGAGAGGAGGAGAGAGACATAAGGAGGAGAGAGACATAAGGAGGAGAGAGAGAGACATGAGGAGGAGAGGAGGAGAGAGACATAAGGAGGAGAGAGACATGAGGAGGAGAGAGAGACATGAGGAGGAGAGAGAGACATGAGAGTGAGAGAGGAGGAGAGAGACATGAGAGTGAGAGAGGAGGAGAGAGACATGAGAGTGAGAGAGGAGGAGAGAGAGACATGAGTGAGAGAGGAGGAGAGAGAGACATGAGGGTGAGAGAGGAGGAGAGAGACATGAGAGTGAGAGAGGAGGAGAGAGAGACATGAGAGTGAGAGAGGAGGAGAGAGACATGAGGAGGAGAGAGAGACATGAGGAGGAGAGGAGGAGAGAGAGACATAAGGGTGAGAGAGGAGGAGAGAGAGAAAATCATATTGGGCCAGAATAAAAAAAAAGATATATGGTCTGACAGACAGTACATATCATCTTCACCAATCATGTGTAAATCTGAAACATTTGACAATCACCCATAACTAGCGCACTGTCCATAATGGACTAATGGGTGGATTCATACATGAATGAATGAATGAATAAAGGATTAATTGAGTGGAGAGGCAGAGGGATAGGATAGGGCTTTCACACCGGCAAAGAACCGTGCCGAATACACGGTGCTGTAAGCTTTTCGTTCCTCCACGTTACCGAGGAGAGGCGCGTGCAGTGGCCGAGGAGAGTGTACTATTTTCGGATAGACATATATGCATGCTCTCGGGGTTCAAAACATTACTTCCCGGGGTGCCAGAATGATGCCTGATGGCTCAAACTGACCGTATACTGATGGTGGAGTTATCCAGCATAGTCTTGTATTTTTACCACCTTCCTAGCCGGTGTTAGCCGGTGTTATTCGCGGACAAAGACGGTGCCCGGGATACACTCTTTGCGGGTTAATAACGTCGCCTTACCGGGGCTTACGGTGAAAATTCAAATGTGTCCGGACAGGGGAGAGGACAGGGAATGTAAATCACTTTGAATGGAGTCGATTGGAGACCCCCATCGATGTCGACACTGCTCGGAGTGAAAAGAAATAGCTAACGCGCTAACTAGCATGCTTCGTGAAGGACATTGCTTCATTTACACAGAAATACTTTGACTTATTAAAATATTAAATATTAATATCAAAATGACTTAGTTACTCACTCGTTTTGAAGGCTAGAGTCTGATCGCTCTTCTGCTCAGCTCGCTCTGTGCTGAAGGCGTGACTGTCTTCATTCAAACAGTCAAACCTCTGTGCTGAAGGCGGGACAAACAGTCAAACCGGTATCTGATTGGGATGTCTATACTCGGCTCTGCCATCTGATTGGTGTAGCGAGTATGGACACTGTCATCTGATTGGCGTAGCGAGTATGGACACTGTCAATCACAACGCGTAGTGAGTATGGACATTGCACGACGATAGACTCGGCTTCTAGTCAAATGAGTGTGCAACAGCGCCGCCACTCTCCCTGTGTTCAATGTCGGCATTGCAGCCGGGTGTCTCACGGTCCTCTCGACTCTCACTCACAAACAAGGAACGACACATTAAAGAAAACACATTGAATCCATTTGGCCGATGCGTCTGAACTCTATTCGTTATACTGGCGGATATACAGTGTTCTTGCTTAGTTTAAGATCTCAGATGGACTGTAAAATATGCTGTAGCTGTACATGTTATATATGCCGCAATGCATGATGGGGAAATGACTGAGCCACACCGTGGACACGTAGTTTGTGCACCACAGTCACTTGCCCACGACCGACGTGTACAACTCATACTTACCTGGCAAGGGAGACACCATGATCAAGAAGGTGGTTCACCATGGGCGAGGCTCAGCCATTGCACATTCGGCTGTACTGACCCCATCGAATTTCTCAAATGTAGAAATCTCGATTGCATAATTTCTGGTAGTGGGGGACTGCGTTCGCGCTCTCCCCTGATAAATTGTACAAAGGAAAGATCTGGCCTGGGTTGCACCAATTTGGCGTAAGTCATTACTAAAGGGGGTCCGTCGTATCGGAGTGCAATTGTTGAAGACGTGTTGGATAATAGTCCATAGACAGTCGCACCACCTGACGTGGGAGGTTCAAGGAAGAAAAGGGAGGTGACATTGACCGTGAGTGACAGATGAGATCTCCTACATACCAAGTATGTGTTACTAAGTGCCCTATGGCTTAATCACTGGTACAAACAATAACAATAACAGACTTAGCGATGTTATTGGACTGATTTTCCTGCTTGGAAATACAGCTTATTTGATCAAAAGTATACTTGTGCTTTGTCTTTTCCTAAATGCCATTTATTTACATTTATTCACATGTTATTGGACTGATTTTCCTGCATGGAAATACAGCTTATTTTATCAAAAGTATACTTGTGTGAGAGTGCTTTGTCTTTTCCTAAATTCCATTTATTTACATTTATTCACACAGAAATATGAAGATGTCTTAAGATGTCTTGAGATGTCTTGGAAATATGAAGAACACAATGAATGTCATAGTATTGTCTCAGCATTTTATTATTTAAAAAACAACATACACAAATACATAATCATACTGTGGATTACTAATTGATAAAGACATTTACAGGAAATTGCAGGAACTATTATAAATAGGAACAAAATGATTATGTGTACAACATTATTATATGAACAAAATTATTATATGTACAAAACCTTTTGTAGGTAGGACACTATTGGACCTCGGCCCAAATCTAGTACTGAACCTGACCCCCCATGCTAAACCATTTGGAAGTACAGTATACTAGGACTCCAATTCAGACACACTGGGGGGCTGTCACAAATCTACTAACTCTAATTATGTCAAATACAAATAAATAAATAAACAAGAATGTGTTGTGTAACAACTCCCCCAAGATTCCCCTCCACCACAGAGAGACTAAACTGTCCTTCTGAAAGAGACTACACTGACATCCTCCATCCCAGACAGACTACAATGACCACCATCACAGTGTGACATGGGAGAGTTACTCCATATGAGAGTGGAGAAACCTATTCTTCAGGTAGCATGTGTTCCTGATGTTGTGGACTACTCTTTTATTAACAATTTCACAGTATTGCCCATTGGTGGCAGTTGACTTCATACCTATCCCAACAAGTTGGCGTGGTTCCCAAAAACATTTATGATGTAGGAACAGGAGGGTGTCAGTGATGGCTGAGGGTGGGAAGAGAAGCTTGTACTCTTCACAGCCTGTCAGGGGATCTTCTCTGTGGAGTGGCAGGAACACGGTCCCTTCAAACAGGAGCTGTGGATTCTCTGAAAATAAAAGACATCAAGTATTAAGGTATTCCCATCAATATTTTTTATACAAGGTCTTTCAGTAAGACTATTTTACCTGACATGGTAGCCCATATGCCTGTGATTTTCACCGGTTGCCTGTGGTTCCTGTCTTCACCAAGTAGGGTTGAGTTGGGTTGGCATTGTCTCCACATTTTTTTCTTTTTGTGGGTGCAGCTTTGTGGGTGCAGCACTGGCCAGAGAAGTCATTACACATCCTCTCCACCACCTCCTTCACCACCTCATCCTTGAACTACCAGAGAGAGGAGGAGGAGGAGAGAGACATAAGGAGGAGAGAGACATAAGGAGGAGAGAGACATAAGGAGGAGAGAGAGAGACATGAGGAGGAGAGGAGGAGAGAGACATAAGGAGGAGAGAGACATAAGGAGGAGAGAGAGAGACATGAGGAGGAGAGGAGGAGAGAGACATAAGGAGGAGAGAGACATGAGGAGGAGAGAGAGACATGAGGAGGAGAGAGAGACATGAAAGTGAGAGAGGAGGAGAGAGACATGAGAGTGAGAGAGGAGGAGAGAGACATGAGAGTGAGAGAGGAGGAGAGAGAGACATGAGTGAGAGAGGAGGAGAGAGAGACATGAGGGTGAGAGAGGAGGAGAGAGACATGAGAGTGAGAGAGGAGGAGAGAGACATGAGAGTGAGAGAGGAGGAGAGAGACATGAGGAGGAGAGAGAGACATGAGGAGGAGAGGAGGAGAGAGAGACATAAGGGTGAGAGAGGAGGAGAGAGAGAAAATCATATTGGGCCAGAATAAAAAAAAAGATATATGGTCTGACAGACAGTACATATCATCTTCACCAATTATGTGTAAATCTGAAACATTTGACAATCACCCATAACTAGCGCACTGTCCATAATGGACTAATGGGTGGATTCATACATGAATGAATGAATGAATAAAGGATTAATTGAGTGGAGAGGCAGAGGGATAGGATAGGGCTTTCACACCGGCAAAGAACCGTGCCGAATACACGGTGCTGTAAGCTTTTCGTTCCTCCACGTTACCGAGGAGAGGCGCGTGCAGTGGCCGAGGAGAGTGTACTATTTTCGGATAGACATATATGCATGCTCTCGGGGTTCAAAACATTACTTCCCGGGGTGCCAGAATGATGCCTGATGGCTCAAACTGACCGTATACTGATGGTGGAGTTATCCAGCATAGTCTTGTATTTTTACCACCTTCCTAGCCGGTGTTAGCCGGTGTTATTCGCGGACAAAGACGGTGCCCGGGATACACTCTTTGCGGGTTAATAACGTCGCCTTACCGGGGCTTACGGTGAAAATTCAAATGTGTCCGGACAGGGGAGAGGACAGGGAATGTAAATCACTTTGAATGGAGTCGATTGGAGACCCCCATCGATGTCGACACTGCTCGGAGTGAAAAGAACTAGCTAACGCGCTAACTAGCATGCTTCGTGAAGGACATTGCTTCATTTACACAGAAATACTTTGACTTATTAAAATATTAAATATTAATATCAAAATGACTTAGTTACTCACTCGTTTTGAAGGCTAGAGTCTGATCGCTCTTCTGCTCAGCTCGCTCTGTGCTGAAGGCGTGACTGTCTTCATTCAAACAGTCAAACCTCTGTGCTGAAGGCGGGACAAACAGTCAAACCGGTATCTGATTGGGATGTCTATACTCGGCTCTGCCATCTGATTGGTGTAGTGAGTATGGACACTGTCATCTGATTGGCGTAGCGAGTATGGACACTGTCAATCACAACGCGTAGTGAGTATGGACATTGCACGACGATAGACTCGGCTTCTAGTCAAATGAGTGTGCAACAGCGCCGCCACTCTCCCTGTATTCAATGTCGGCATTGCAGCCGGGTGTCTCACGGTCCTCTCGACTCTCACTCACAAACAAGGAACGACACATTAAAGAAAACACATTGAATCCATTTGGCCGATGCGTCTGAACACTATTCGTTATACTGGCGGATATACAGTGTTCTTGCTTAGTTTAAGATCTCAGATGGACTGTAAAATATGCTGTAGCTGTACATGTTATATATGCCGCAATGCATGATGGGGAAATGACTGAGCCACACCGTGGACAAGTAGTTTGTGCACCACAGTCACTGGCCCACGACCGACGTGTACAACTCATACTTACCTGGCAAGGGAGACACCATGATCAAGAAGGTGGTTCACCATGGGCGAGGCGCAGCCATTGCACATTCGGCTGTACTGACCCCATCGAATTTCTCAAATGTAGAAATCTCGATTGCATAATTTCTGGTAGTGGGGGACTGCGTTCGCGCTCTCCCCTGATAAATTGTACAAAGTAAAGATCTGGCCTGGGTTGCACCAATTTGGCGTAAGTTATTAACTAAAGGGGGTCCGTCGTATCGGAGTGCAATTGTTGAAGACGTGATTGGATAATAGTCCATAGACAGTCGCACCACCTGACGTGGGAGGTTCAAGGAAGAAAAGGGAGGTGACATTGACCGTGAGTGACAGATGAGATCTCCTACATACCAAGTAGCCATGTGTTACTAAGTGCCCTATGGCTTAATCACTGGTACAAACAATAACAATAACAGACTTAGCGATGTTATTGGACTGATTTTCCTGCTTGGAAATACAGCTTATTTGATCAAAAGTATACTTGTGCTTTGTCTTTTCCTAAATGCCATTTATTTACATTTATTCACATGTTATTGGACTGATTTTCCTGCATGGAAATACAGCTTATTTTATCAAAAGTATACTTGTGTGAGAGTGCTTTGTCTTTTCCTAAATGCCATTTATTTACATTTATTCACACAGAAATATGAAGATGTCTTAAGATGTCTTGAGATGTCTTGGAAATATGAAGAACACAATGAATGTCATAGTATTGTCTCAGCATTTTATTATTTAAAAAACAACATACACAAATACATAATCATACTGTGGATTACTAATTGATAAAGACATTTACAGGAAATTGCAGGAACTATTATACATAGGAACAAAATGATTATGTGTACAACATTATTATATGAACAAAATTATTATATGTACAAAACATTTTGTAGGTAGGACACTATTGGACCTCGGCCCAAATCTAGTACTGAACCTGACCCCCCATGCTAAACCATTTGGAAGTACAGTATACTAGGACTCCAATTCAGACACACTGGGGGGCTGTCACAAATCTACTAACTCTAATTATGTCAAATACAAATAAATAAATAAACAAGAATGTGTTGTGTAACAACTCCCCCAAGATTCCCCTCCACCACAGAGAGACTAAACTGTCCTTCTGAAAGAGACTACACTGACATCCTCCATCCCAGACAGACTACAATGACCACCATCACAGTGTGACATGGGAGAGTTACTCCATATGAGCGTGGAGAAACCTATTCTTCAGGTAGCATGTGTTCCTGATGTTGTGGACTACTCTTTTATCAACAATTTCACAGTATTGCCCATTGGTGGCAGTTGACTTCATACCTATCCCAACAAGTTGGCGTGGTTCCCAAAAACATTTATGATGTAAGAACAGGAGGGTGTCAGTGATGGCTGAGGGTGGGAAGAGAAGCTTGTACTCTTCACAGCCTGTCAGGGGATCTTCTCTGTGGAGTGGCAGGAACACGGTCCCTTCAAACAGGAGCTGTGGATTCTCTGAAAATAAAAGACATCAAGTATTAAGGTATTCCCATCAATATTTTTTATACAAGGTCTTTCAGTAAGACTATTTTACCTGACATGGTAGCCCATATGCCTGTGATTTTCACCGGTTGCCTGTGGTTCCTGTCTTCACCAAGTAGGGTTGAGTTGGGTTGGCATTGTCTCCACATTTTTTTCTTTTTGTGGGTGCAGCTTTGTGGGTGCAGCACTGGCCAGAGAAGTCATTACACATCCTCTCCACCACCTCCTTCACCACCTCATCCTTGAACTACCAGAGAGAGGAGGAGGAGAGAGACATAAGGAGGAGAGAGACATAAGGAGGAGAGAGACATAAGGAGGAGAGAGAGACATGAGGAGGAGAGGAGGAGAGAGACATAAGGAGGAGAGAGACATAAGGAGGAGAGAGAGAGACATGAGGAGGAGAGGAGGAGAGAGACATAAGGAGGAGAGAGACATGAGGAGGAGAGAGAGACATGAGGAGGAGAGAGAGACATGAGAGTGAGAGAGGAGGAGAGAGACATGAGAGTGAGAGAGGAGGAGAGAGAGACATGAGTGAGAGAGGAGGAGAGAGAGACATGAGGGTGAGAGAGGAGGAGAGAGACATGAGGAGGAGAGAGAGACATGAGGAGGAGAGGAGGAGAGAGAGACATAAGGGTGAGAGAGGAGGAGAGAGAGAAAATCATATTGGGCCAGAATAAAAAAAAAGATATATGGTCTGACAGACAGTACATATCATCTTCACCAATCATGTGTAAATCTGAAACATTTGACAATCACCCATAACTAGCGCACTGTCCATAATGGACTAATGGGTGGATTCATACATGAATGAATGAATGAATGAATAAAGGATTAATTGAGTGGAGAGGCAGAGGGATAGGATAGGGCTTTCACACCGGCAAAGAACCGTGCCGAATACATGGTGCTGTAAGCTTTTCGTTCCTCCACGTTACCGAGGAGAGGCGCGTGCAGTGGCCGAGGAGAGTGTACTATTTTCGGATAGACATATATGCATGCTCTCGGGATTCAAAACATTACTTCCCGGGGTGCCAGAATGATGCCTGATGGCTCAAACTGACCGTATACTGATGGTGGAGTTATCCAGCATAGTCTTGTATTTTTACCACCTTCCTAGCCGGTGTTAGCCGGTGTTATTCGCGGACAAAGACGGTGCCCGGGATACACTCTTTGCGGGTTAATAACGTCGCCTTACCGGGGCTTACGGTGAAAATTCAAATGTGTCCGGACAGGGGAGAGGACAGGGAATGTAAATCACTTTGAATGGAGTCGATTGGAGACCCCCATCGATGTCGACACTGCTCGGAGTGAAAAGAACTAGCTAACGCGCTAACTAGCATGCTTCGTGAAGGACATTGCTTCATTTACACAGAAATACTTTGACTTATTAAAATATTAAATATTAATATCAAAATGACTTAGTTACTCACTCGTTTTGAAGGCTAGAGTCTGATCGCTCTTCTGCTCAGCTCGCTCTGTGCTGAAGGCGTGACTGTCTTCATTCAAACAGTCAAACCTCTGTGCTGAAGGCGGGACAAACAGTCAAACCGGTATCTGATTGGGATGTCTATACTCGGCTCTGCCATCTGATTGGTGTAGCGAGTATGGACACTGTCATCTGATTGGCGTAGCGAGTATGGACACTGTCAATCACAACGCGTAGTGAGTATGGACATTGCACGACGATAGACTCGGCTTCTAAAGGGGGTCCGTCGTATCGGAGTGCAATTGTTGAAGACGTGATTGGATAATAGTCCATAGACAGTCGCGCTGTCATGCGAAATCGTGTGCACTGCCAAATCGTGTGCACGCGTCACGACCTAACGCGTCACGACCAGCTGGCACGCGTCACGACCAGCTGGCGACTGTGACGCGTCAGCATGGGCGTCAGCAGCTTTTTGAATGTGGGGGGGACACTTATTTTTCGGGGGGTCTGGGGGTCCTCCCCCCGATTTTTTTTAAATAGTAGATTCAATTTCCTGCATTCTGGTGCGTTTTACACCCAAAATAATCTCCCTCTTTCTTTGTTTTTCCTTGGAGCTGGCATGGTCTGCAATTACTGACTACTATTATGTTTTGGTTTAACTCACAGAGGCCTGACACTGACACGTGGCACTTTTTAGGTACTTTATTAAATATGAAGATTCAAAAAGAATCAAAGAGTGAATTAGAAAAGAATGAGGTAACTTTGAGTCAACAAATTGAATAAAAAGTTATGAGGAAACATAAAATATGTACCTAGGCTACTCAGAGCCTATTACAATCAAACTTAGCCCTCTTCAGTGCATTGCAGAACATACAACTATAACAAACAAAACAAAAATCAAAGAGTGAATTAGAGCTGTCTCCACTGCCCCTGCCTGCTGCCCCTGCCTCTGACTCACTCTCACTCTCAACCACCTATATCAGGAGAAATGGGGATGCATTGAGCACTTGTTCATATTGTTTTTCTCTAATAGAACATTTGACATAGAAATACAATCATCAATACAAAAAATACAATCACAAGCATTTTAGAAATAGAAAAATAAATGGAACAGGTGTTTTCTTCTTATTTTTTAACCCTAGCTCAAGCAATCAGATGCAAAATTGATTCTTTGGGTGGGTGCAATGGCCAAATTAAATAGTGCAAATGCTCAGGGCAATGAACACGGGCAGGAGATGCAATAATGACAGGACAGGTAAGCACTGTGAGGTGTTTGTCGCCATTCTGTGCTTTTGATGACATTTCGCCTGTGTCTGTTCTGCATTTAAACATGTCTAACCGCACTAGTAATGCCTAACAAAACTGCTAGTGCCATATAGCTGATCTAGCTCGTATTTGGTTGCTAGTAGGCTATGCTAATTCTATTGCTAATACAGAGAATGTCTCATAAGGTGCTAACATTCTTATCAGAAAAGCTGGCTGTGTTTGACCTTGGGAGAACGCAATGTTGCTGTTTGGCCACTCACGGGAAAACTTGGATGACTTTCACTTACCTTTCTCTTATTAGAAAAAAATAATCCTTATATCCATCTTGGTGGATGATCTAAATATCGTCTTGCCTCAGTCTGAATGTTTTGAATCTGCGTGCGTGTCTGATGCTGCGTGCCGTTAAAAACAGAAGTAAAACGCGGAGTGGATTTCTGGATATGGGCAATCCCCTACTCATAAAGTGGAACGGATTTGATTGTGAAGCAATGAAAATAACGCTGACCAGTCATGCAACATATTTTTGATGGCAAATGTGGGGGGGTCCAAACGACCTTGTTTCAAAGGTGGGGGGGACACGTCCCCCCCCAAATATATGGTGGTGACGCCCATGCGCGTCAGTCTAGTGTTTTTGAAACCTCCGTTTAGCGAAAAGCTTTAATTTGGCTCTAGAGAGCGGGCGAATCCTGGTTCTGGACCTAGAGATCCAGGTTTCGCCGCTGAGGGTCATCAATGTGTACGGCCCAACCAACGTGGCCAAGAGAGTCTCCCTTTTCAAGAAACTTCGGTCTCTCCTCCTCATCCCCACACCAGTCCTAGTGGGGGGAGATTTCAACTGTGCCCTCCGGGATGAGGACCGCAGCAGGCCCAGGAGAGACCGATCCACTACAGAACTTCAGTCCATCATAGACGACTTCCAACTGGTAGACGCCGGTGGCACCTCCCCGCCGACACACACAAGGGTGAGTTCCTCCGGGAATTCTTCCTCCAGGATAGACATGTTCTTGCTCTCGCCAGGTCTGAGGATGGGAACCCTGACCAGCCAGGCGGCCCACTTCTCGGACCACAGGATGTTGACAGTGTCCCTGGAATGGGATGGCCAAACAAGAGCGGGTAGGGGTACCTGGAGGATGAATACATCGATCCTTCAGGACCCAACAGTGGTGCATTCCTTCTCCAGGCGCTACCTGGAGTGGAGGACCCTAAAAGAACTGTTCGACTCCCCGATAGAGTGGTGGGAGATGGTTAAGGCCAGGACAAAGGGCTACTTCGGGTCAGTCGGAAGGAGGAAAGCGGCAGAACAGAGGGCCAGGTTTCAACACCACAACGCGGCCCTCCAACGCCTAAGTCTCCTACAACTGGGTGGTCTGGATGTGGCCCGAGAACTGGCTGAGACCAAACAACACCTTGCCACCCTCTACCGGGAGCAACAACAAAAGAAACAGTTCAGGGAAAAACTCCAGGGCCTGGAGGAGGAGGAGAAATGCACACGCCACTTCTTCCGCAAGGCACGGTCAAAACACAAGCCTATCCTGTCCCTATACGACACCAATGGGGACACCGTGTCAGACAGAGGCAACATCCCGGGGGTGGCAAGAGAGTTCTACGAGAGTCTCTACAACATCAAGACAACCGACGAGACTCTCATGGCCACCTTCCTGGATGGTCTGGACCGGGTCCCCGAGGGTGGTGAGAGTGAGAACCCAGAGCTGACCACGGAGGAGCTCACCCGGGCCGTGCACTCCTTGAATACACACAAGGCCCCTGGACCGGATGGGATCCCAGCAGAGTTCTACAAGACTCTCTGGGATCTCCTCAAGGAGGACTTGGCGGAGGTCTTCAAAGCCGTCTACAGGGAAGGGAGGCTTGGAGAGTCAATGAGACAGAGTACGGTCACACTGATCCCCAAGAAAGGGGACCTCAAGGACCTCCGGAACTGGCGCCCCATCAATCTCCTCCCAGTGGACTACAAAATCATGACAAAAGCCCTCACCCAACGGTTTCAAACCCTCCTCCCCTCAGTTATAGCCCCTGACCAGACCTGTAGCGTCCCCGGTAGGTCCATCAATGACAACCTGCTCCTGGTGAGAGACCTCATCCTGCACTCCCAGGAGCGGAGGTCCCCTTTAGGCCTTCTCAGCCTGGATCAGGAGAAGGCCTTTGACAGGGTTAACCATGGTTTCCTACAGAGGGTGCTGAGAGGCATGAACTTCCCCCAGCACCTGCTCAACTGGACCGAACTCTGCTACAACAACATCACGAGCAGAGTTCGGATCAACAACCAGTTGACAGACCCCTTCCCCATCAAAGCTGGAGTACGGCAGGGATGCCCCTTGGCCCCTCTACTGTACGTCATCTACCTGGAGCCGTTCCTACGGAAGATCAGGAGCTCCCCCAACATCATGGGCTACCCTCTACCAGGGGCCCGGGGGGAGAGGCTCAAGGTGGTGGCGTACATGGACGACATTACCATCGTCGGCACGGATAGTCGCTCCATTTCCACAGCAACGAAAGTGGTGGAGGACTACTGTGCAGCCACTGGCGCCCTGATCAATAGGGGTAAGTGTGAGCTGTTTCTGTCGCAGCACTGGCAGGAGAACCTGGCAACCTCCTTCCCTGTAAAGACGGAAAACATTAAGCTGCTGGGGATCACCTACCAGAAAGATGGAGGAGCCTCCGGCAGCTGGAAGGAGACCATCCGCCAGGTCCAAAAGAAGATCTGTGAGTGGAGTGCACGGCCTCTCACAATGACAGGCAAGATCCTGGTCCTGAAGGCTATTGTTCTTCCCATTCTCCTTTACCTGGGCAGGGTGTTTCCCCCAGACAGAGCAGTATCCAAAACCATCGAAAGGATCATGTTTACCTTTGTCTGGGGGAGCCAGATGGAAAAACTAAAACGCACCACCCTGTACAAAACAGTGGAGAATGGGGGGAAAGGGGTCCCAGACATCCTAAACATCATTAGGGCACAGGGACTCTCCAACCTCATCAACAACATCAACAACAAAGATAGGAAAGCCAGGTTCTTTGAAATATACTATGCCACACCCATCCTCCGGACACTCAGGGTGACCGCATCAATAAATCACACTGTGCCCTACAGCTGGGACCCCCCTCCTGTCTACAAGATATGGAGGGACTTTGCCTTCAAGACAGGATTGTCCGCGGCTGGGCTGGCCTCATGGAAATACAAAGACATTATGACCTTCATAAGGTCGAAGGAAACCATTACTCACCCCAAGGCCAGCACAGCCGTGGACTCCAAACAGGTATGGAAAAACATTAATCATAAATGTACTAACAATAAACAAAAAGACATTGCCTGGATGGCTGCTCATGGTTGTCTCCCCACTAGGGAATTCTTGCATAGGCGGCACATCGCAACGACTGAGAAATGCCCCCACGGATGCACGGACACAGAACACATTAACCACCTGTTCTGTGAGTGCTCCGTGGCCAGGCGGGTCTGGGCCCTGTTTGTTCCCTCTGTCTCCCTAAACAGCCTGCTGACCCTGCCCCGCTTGACGGGCGATAACATCCTGTATGGTCCTCCCGGGGGGTGCACAACCCCCCAACTACAACAACAGTGGAGGATCATCAGCGCCGTCAAGCAGGTACTCTGGGAGACGAGGAACATCAGGGTCTATCAGAAACAGAGCGTCCACCTGACAACCCTGAGGAGGAGAATCACCCTCTGCCTCAGGGACCATGCTATTGTTGACTTTAAAAATAACCCGGATCAAGCAAGAGCGGTGTGGGGGGTGGAGAGATGGAAGGACGTCATCCTCTAAACCCCCCCCCATGCCGCGCCGCATCGACCAACCCCCCCCCACCCCGGGCCTACCTCACTACACCACCAGTTCCTGCACTATCACCTTCACCACTGTTCCAGCACAAGCCCTGGTCAGCAGTATCACCATCACAAGGACCAGGAGAGGAGCAGCGCACAACACCAACAGGGAAGTTTACTGCACCTTCCACCACCTACACATGTACACAGCACTGACCCACTTCCTACTCTCACCAGAATATCAACACACACAACCCACAGCCGAACCAGCCGTCTCTGCCAGCACCACCAGCACCAGGATGACCAACACCACTGGGTCACAGGGAAGTACTGATCACCCGCCTGACACCAAAATGCACACTACACAAACCATGCACACCTCCCTTCTCTCACTCCTGTATCTTTTCAGGCACATGTCATATCCAGCTCTGACACCTACCCAGGCTTCCAGACCCAGGAGCAGAGACCGGCGGGAACCACCACGTCACCCCAGCACCAACCCCAGGTTCCAACTCAGCGACCCCAAACCCCCTGTTCCGGGCCCCCCCCCCCCAACTCCAGGCCCCCAGCTACAGGCCCAGTCCCCTACCCGCCAACCCCCAACCCCCAGCCCGGAACAAGCTGAGAAGAGCCAGGGAGCTTTTTCCCTGGATAAGCTGTGTACAGGTTTTTCGCCTCTGCTTGCCTGCCATGCGCCGAGCTCTCTGGGCCTCTCCTCAGGGGCCTCCGGTCGGCCTGCGTGCTCGATCTGCTCCGCCGCTGGGGCGCCTGGTCCGGCTAGCCTCGTGAAGGGCTACAGGAGTCTGAGCCTGGTGGGCTGGGCCGGACGCGCCGGTGGTGGGGCGGGTCGGGTGAGTCGGGTGTGTGGGGTCCCTCGGGGGAGGGAGGTGGGGGAGCCACGGCTTTGCACTGGTGGGCAAACTGGATAGTAGTCGCTCTACAACTAGAGGGCTGCAGGGGAATTTTTTCCCGGATGCACAGCGAACAGGTTTTTTACCCCTGCCTCCTACCGACACTGGAACCTGGACACTGAACACTGAACACTGAACATTACACTACACTGGACAATACACTGAACACTGAGCACTTTAGTTAGTTTAATGTTGGTTGTTGTTGAATGTAATGTCTTAAATGTCTGATTGTTTGATTAATTGATTGTATACACGGTGTTGCGTTTTTATAAAAACCAATAAAAAACACCTTTAATTTGGCTCTACAAGTGTTAATATGTCATTTTATGAAGTTTTAATATGTTTTCAGGCGAGAAAGTAACCATATATATTCACAAAATGTATCCGGTTTATCAAAATAACCCTTATATCTATCTGATCTGACGGTTTTTTTCACAACGTTATTACTTGTCACTTTAAGCCCAGGAGGGAGTTAGCGATTAGCGATGTTTAGCTTAGCTTAGTTTTAACATGACTTCCCGTGGTCGTAGCGGGCTGGTCGACGGCTTAAAATGACCGTGTATACCTGTAGACCTTATCCAGCTATAGTCTTGTGTTTCTACCCCGGGCATAGCCGGTGTTATTCACGGACAAACACTCCTGTTAGAGTGGTCTGATCAGCAGATCATTTTCTCATAAAGTTGCAAACGCAACTCAGCAATTCAACTTAATAAAAAAAATGCGCGTTTCGTTCAAGATCCATTAGAGTAGGACATGTACAGTTATGATAACTACAGTCATATGTAACTTTTGGACTAGTATAGTAGTTGATATTGTAATAAAACGTGCCAATGTCAGACGATGAACAAACACACCACGAGTCCACACTGATTCAGAAAACAGAATAAACTTTATATATAAATACACAACACTTCAGGGGGCTAACGTTTGCAAAAGAACTGTACAGGTTACAATCAGGTATATAATAATAGTTAGGGAGTAACATATCATTCACAAATTCAACAATAATAGAACAGATAAATACACAGATAGCCCTGCTACGTCCTCCGTGAGGGCCCGTTCCCCTGTACATAAGTCCCTGTCCAGCCCTGCTACATCCTCCGTGAGGACCACCTCTACCACATCCTGGTGGTGTGTCTGAGGTGGTGGTGGTGTGTCTGAGGTGGTGGTGGTAGTGGTGTGTCTGAGGTGGTGGTGGTGGTGTGTCTGAGGTGGTGGTGGTGTGTCTGAGGTGGTGGTGGTGTGTCTGGAGGTGGTGGTGGAGGGTTGGGGTAACATCTGGGAGGTTAGGGGATAACATCTGGAGGGTTGGGGGTAACATCTGGAGGGTTGGTGGGTAACATCTGGGGGGTTAGGTAACATCACACCAATCAGCTCTCCTGTTGAGGTAAGCAATAACCATCTTGTTAGTGTAAACACACAAACAAGCACAGATATGTACAGTCAAAATAACATTTTGTGAGTAAACACATTTCTAAATAATCCCTATTCAATGTGACTTACCAGTGTACTGGGTGGATGGGGATGAAAGGTAACTGTCCAGATGTAATTTTGTCCAAAACATCTTGGTGCTGTGTGAATGAATGAGCATACATTTAATGTATTAGTAATGAAACAATCAATATGAACATTTAAAAATAACAATGATGTAATTGTGGCTCATACTTGCAGTAGCCTGAGGTAGAGGTGGTCCTCACGGAGGAGGTAGAGGTGGTCCTCACGGAGGATGTGGTAGAGGTGGTCCTCTCTGAGGATGTGGTAGAGGTGGTCCTCACGGAGGATGTGGTAGAGGTGGTCCTCACGGAGGATGTAGCAGGGCTGGACAGGGACTTATGTACAGGGGAACGGGCCCTCACGGAGGACGTAGCAGGACTATCTGTGTACAATCTGGAAAATACTTAAAAAACAACTTTACAAGCAGTACAAACAAATTCATTAGGAAACATAATATTAATTGACACACAAGACGAATGGAACAACTTGAAACACCTCCTGCAGGATACCTGAAGCTCTGGTCGGATGGTCCTCCTGCAGATGCAGTGCACACTAACGTCCATAGTGTACACTGACTGGGCCGTGCGTGGACACCGTATGGAGCTGCGGAATGGTTTCAGGTGCTCATACTGAAAGCAGGAAAAGAGGTGCGCACGCATATCAGACTGATCAAATTCCTTGCTTGCTGGGTCCTCACCTCTGCAGCATGTGAGACTGTTCGCAATAGCAAACAGCCCACAGTCTGAGCTGCCTCTCTGCTGCTGGACATCAGGCCACTGCAGAAGGACCTTGGGACCTGAAAAAGAGAGGAGACCTGTTATTTGAGAAATGAACTCCTCGGTCGACCCGTGACCAGCGGAGTCATAAATGTTAACAGTACCTACCTCGCAGTTGATGTTACTTACCGTAACCCAGTGATTTGAACAAACATTTAAAATCTGAACAAACCCCTGGGTTGATGCAGGCACGGAGGAGAGGAGGGAGAGGGACGTTGTGGCGTAGAGGCCTCCTACATGGGGATGTTGAGCCTGTAAAAGAGCCTGAGCATTGTCAATGGAGAGATCATTCAGCCAACAATTGGGAGTCAGAACGAAAGGCCTAAGCACCTCCAACCCGCTACGTAAAGCTGGACAGGCCCGCCCCAGCTGAACATCTGTGATGGTGACATCTAGCAGCTGAGATGGTGCCTAAAAAACATAATGATGTTGGGTTAAAGGGACTGTCATGTTACAGTACTCAGCCATTGGAATTTTGATTATTTAAAATGAATGAAGCTAGGATTTTTAAGTGTACCTGAAGTGAGTCCCACTCCGGCTCAGAGTTTAGCGGTTCAGGGTCATCAGAACACACTGGCTCCGGTGGATGGGACACAGCTTTCTGAGTGGGCGGGCAGGCTCGGAATCCTTAAGTCAATCAACAAAACAATTTTAGAATGACATCTTGTGGTAAAAAAAATACAGTTTCACATTACATTAACTTTAAAATGTGAACTGTATGTTACACTTACTCGTCCGCAGAGGCTTCACTGAGGCATAGGGGGTTTTGGTTCCCACTTGTTGGCCATCCAAGGTCTCCAACTGCACCAAATTGTTGTCCCCAACCTCAGTCACCCTGAAGAAAATATGTATTAATAATGGCAAAATTGGACATCACACATCACCCTCTCATTCTGAATATTCTTAAAAGTCTAACATTTACCGGTACGTAGTTGGCCAGTCTGGGTCCATTGTGCCACCAGGTCTCCCACGTTTCCTCTCATTCTTCTTCAGGACCTCCATGCCCGGGAGGATCTCAAACCGCTTGGTTCCCTTCTTGATCCTCTTCCGGTAGCTTTCCCGCTGTTTCTCCTGGGCCTTCTCCACGTTGAGTCGCACCTTGATCGTTGAAGAAAAAGCGAAGCAGCAGAGATTGTAATTCTCTGTTGTGCAGTATAGCTCTGTATATTGCTGAGGCATTGTTATTGCTTTAGCAGTTACTTAGCATCACTCAGGTGGTTGTTCAGTATATAGTTGTGTAATATCTTTCACCTCGTCAAAGACCTCCTCATCCTTCTCAGCCCTGGCGTGGAGATAGTCTGCAGCGGTGTCTTCATTAATCTCGTCCATCTCCACAAAAGGACGGTCGCCTGTGATCTGAAATGAGAGGCAAATAGAGATACGCAATACATACATTTGCATAGAGTTAGTGTTTTATTTTTTGTTTATATTGAGAATCAATTTGCAAAACAAATTATATATTATAAGAACAATAATATCAAGAGTTGACATACCTCAGAGGACAGCCGTGGCTCCCGACCGTACATCAGGCGGTAGGGCGAGTACTTGGTGGAGGCCTGGACGCTGGTGTTATGTGCGAAAAGGATTAACTTAAGGTTGTCCTCCCACCGTTCCTGGTGCCCTTCCAGAGATTTCCCGATAGCCCTCTTGAGTGTTTGATTGGTCCGCTCGTCCAGTCCGTTGGTCTGGGGATGGTAGGCAGAGGTAATCCGGTGCTTCATCCCCCACTTCTCAAACAAAATCTGGTTGACCTAAAAGTAGTAAGACAGAAGTCATTAGTTTTGTCCATACAAGTATGTCCATAACTGTTACAAGATCATATGTTTTAGCAAGTACATGACCTTGTTGCAGAACTCTTTGCCCTGGTCAGTCAGGATGACCTCCGGCGCACCATGGGTGTGGAAGATGTCTATCAGGGCCTGGGATGTTGCCACTGCCGTCTTGTCCTAGCAGTGTATACACACAGGATATGGTACTATTATATTAATACTTATAATGTTAATTTTAAGATGAAAATTGGGATACATGGTGATGAACTGTTCAAGTACAATACATTCAAGTATTTTAAAAAGCATGGTCATGATCATTATATTTGAGAAAACAACACTAAACACAGATATAACACACCTGGATAGGAATGGCCTCCACCCACTTGGTGAAGAAATCTGTCGCTGTGAGGCAGTAGCGATTGCTATTCTTGGATGAGGCCTTGAACGGTCCGATGAGGTCCACACCTAGCAAGAAAAATGTGTTGGCATACTCTAACATTGGACAAGCGGAAGTAAAACATTCACACTAAAAGAGCATACTGAAAGAAAGCATGGTGGGAAACAAGTCAAACCCCAAAAAATTAATTGGGATATAAAAGTGTAGAACTCACCAATCATGTACCACGGTGAAACAGGCTTGATGCTCTTCAGCTCAGGGGCTTCAGTCTTCACCTTCTCAAACCTCTGGCAAGCCACGCAGGTACGGACCTTGAAACAATCAGTAAAGTGCAAGTTGAAATGAAATGTGAATGAATGAATATTATCTGTGTGTAAAATACAATCTTGCTACTGTTTGTAAAACATAAAAACTAACTAAAGAAATAATAGATTTGCTTGCCCAGTCTTTCACATCCTTCACAATGCCAAACCAGAAGAAGCGCAGATTAATCTTGCTAATCATGCGCTTCACTCCGAAGTGACCGGCATGGACCTCGGTCAGCACTTTCTCCTTTTCCTCGTCTGACATGATGACCCTCCTTTGTGGCTGTCCCTTCTTGGGCCGATAATACATGAGACCATCTACAACATCAAAAGGATTAGAGAAAAGAGACCAGGACTTGTTAAATAATGTTTTTTGTTGTTGTTGTTTTTTTTACAGTAGTACACTACTTTATTGCTTTATGGGTTAATTTAACAAATCTTACCCTGAAGCATGTAATTCTCAGCTGCTCTCCGGAGAGCACGCTTGTTCTCTGCAGACATATCCTCCTGGGCTTTGGACAGATATAAGAAAATTCCACTGTGGCTAGTATAGGATGCCATATCTATTATCTGATATGTATACTAATTGTGTATATATATATATATTAATAGTAGTTCTAGTAGTTCTCTGTAGTAGCAGGTGTGTCGTGTAGCAGGTGTTTCGTCGTGCGGCAGCAGAGCAAAATGGTGGAGTAAAGTGCGGAGGATTAAACACAGCGCACTAGAATGACGTCACAGTCACCACCTGGTCCTGACACGTTCTAAACGATTATTGATTGATTGACACACCACCACCACAACCTTTAGACTTGCCTAAGAGAGAAACAAATATAAAGTTATAAAAATGCAGGGCTTCATTCTTGTTGACAATGTTTACTTTGATTTTTTTTTCTTTTCTTGGATACAATGTTTACTGTAGTAAAAAAGAGTGTGTGTGTCTAGGAGTGTGTGTCTAGGACAGTGTGTGTCTATGACAGTGTGTGTATAGGAGTGTGTGTGACTAGGAGTGTGTGTGACTAGGACAGTGTGTGTCTAGGAGTAGAGAGTGAAACGTGGGCTTAAACACGACTAGACTAGTGTGATCATGTAGTCATATTACTGTGTTAGTAAAAATGATGCGTCTACTACTCTACACAGTGGTTAGTGAAACTGGACCAGTCCGTGTGTGTCGCGAGTATTGAACTTGAGGCTGCGTTCGTAAATTCGCTCTGAGAGCCCCGGAGCGCACACTGGGTTCAACGTCATAAAGGGACCAAGTCATTTGATTGGACAAGAGGCATTCCGTGAGTGCTGATCAGATTTCCAGAGCGTATTTACGAACGCGCCCTGGCTGTCACCCGAACACCGCGAGCTAGCGTAGTGTAGTGTAGTATAGGATGCGTAGTGTAGTGTAGTGTAGGATGGAGAGAGAGAGAGGAGAAGCCTCTCTATGTGTTACCTATGTCCAGTGTACTAGAACCACTCTAACAGGAGTGTTTGTCCGTGAATAACACCGGCTATGCCCGGGGTAGAAACACAAGACTATAGCTGGATAAGGTCTACAGGTCTACACGGTCATTTTAAGCCGTCGACCAGCCCTCTACGACCACGGGAAGTCATGTTAAAAGTGAAGATACTTCTGTTAAACTAAGCTAAGCTAAACATCGCTAATCGCTAACTCCCTCCTGGGCTTAAAGTGACAAGTAATAACGTTGTGAAAAAAACCGTCAGATCAGATAGATATAAGGGTTATTTTGATAAACCGGATACATTTTGTGAATATATATGGTTACTTTCTCGCCTGAAAACATATTAAAACTTCATAAAATGACATATTAACACTTGTAGAGCCAAATTAAAGCTTTTCGCTAAACGGAGGTTTCAAAAACACTAGACTGACGTGTCACAGTCGCCAGCTGGTCGTGACGCGTGCCAGCTGGTCGTGACGCGTTAGGTCGTGACGCGTGCACACGATTTGGTAGTGCACACGATTTCGCATGACAGCACCACCTGACGTGGGAGGTTCAAGGAAGAAAAGGGAGGTGACATTGACCGTGAGTGACAGATGAGATCTCCTACATACCAAGTAGCCATGTGTTACTAAGTGCCCTATGGCTTAATCACTGGTACAAACAATAACAATAACAGACTTAGCGATGTTATTGGACTGATTTTCCTGCTTGGAAATACAGCTTATTTGATCAAAAGTATACTTGTGCTTTGTCTTTTCCTAAATGCCATTTATTTACATTTATTCACATGTTATTGGACTGATTTTCCTGCATGGAAATACAGCTTATTTTATCAAAAGTATACTTGTGTGAGATTGCTTTGTCTTTTCCTAAATGCCATTTATTTACATTTATTCACACAGAAATATGAAGATGTCTTAAGATGTCTTGAGATGTCTTGGAAATAAGAACACAATGAATGTCATAGTATTGTCTCAGCATTTTATTATTTAAAAAACAACATACACAAATACATAATCATACTGTGGATTACTAATTGATAAAGACATTTACAGGAAATTGCAGGAACTATTATAAATAGGAACAAAATGATTATGTGTACAACATTATTATATGAACAAAATTATTATATGTACAAAACATTTTGTAGGTAGGACACTATTGGACCTCGGCCCAAATCTAGTACTGAACCTGACCCCCCATGCTAAACCATTTGGAAGTACAGTATACTAGGACTCCAATTCAGACACACTGGGGGGCTGTCACAAATCTACTAACTCTAATTATGTCAAATACAAATAAATAAATAAACAAGAATGTGTTGTGTAACAACTCCCCCAAGATTCCCCTCCACCACAGAGAGACTAAACTGTCCTTCTGAAAGAGACTACACTGACATCCTCCATCCCAGACAGACTACAATGACCACCATCACAGTGTGACATGGGAGAGTTACTCCATATGAGAGTGGAGAAACCTATTCTTCAGGTAGCATGTGTTCCTGATGTTGTGGACTACTCTTTTATCAACAATTTCACAGTATTGCCCATTGGTGGCAGTTGACTTCATACCTATCCCAACAAGTTGGCGTGGTTCCCAAAAACATTAATGATGTAGGAACAGGAGGGTGTCAGTGATGGCTGAGGGTGGGAAGAGAAGCTTGTACTCTTCACAGCCTGTCAGGGGATCTTCTCTGTGGAGTGGCAGGAACACGGTCCCTTCAAACAGGAGCTGTGGATTCTCTGAAAATAAAAGACATCAAGTATTAAGGTATTCCCATCAATATTTTTTATACAAGGTCTTTCAGTAAGACTATTTTACCTGACATGGTAGCCCATATGCCTGTGATTTTCACCGGTTGCCTGTGGTTCCTGTCTTCACCAAGTAGGGTTGAGTTGGGTTGGCATTGTCTCCACATTTTTTTCTTTTTGTGGGTGCAGCTTTGTGGGTGCAGCACTGGCCAGAGAAGTCATTACACATCCTCTCCACCACCTCCTTCACCACCTCATCCTTGAACTACCAGAGAGAGGAGGAGGAGAGAGACATAAGGAGGAGAGAGACATAAGGAGGAGAGAGAGAGACATGAGGAGGAGAGGAGGAGAGAGACATAAGGAGGAGAGAGACATAAGGAGGAGAGAGAGAGACATGAGGAGGAGAGGAGGAGAGAGACATAAGGAGGAGAGAGACATGAGGAGGAGAGAGAGACATGAGAGTGAGAGAGGAGGAGAGAGACATGAGAGTGAGAGAGGAGGAGAGAGACATGAGAGTGAGAGAGGAGGAGAGAGAGACATGAGTGAGAGAGGAGGAGAGAGAGACATGAGGGTGAGAGAGGAGGAGAGAGACATGAGAGTGAGAGAGGAGGAGAGAGAGACATGAGAGTGAGAGAGGAGGAGAGAGACATGAGGAGGAGAGAGAGACATGAGGAGGAGAGGAGGAGAGAGAGACATAAGGGTGAGAGAGGAGGAGAGAGAGAAAATCATATTGGGCCAGAATAAAAAAAAAGATATATGGTCTGACAGACAGTACATATCATCTTCACCAATCATGTGTAAATCTGAAACATTTGACAATCACCCATAACTAGCGCACTGTCCATAATGGACTAATGGGTGGATTCATACATGAATGAATGAATGAATAAAGGATTAATTGAGTGGAGAGGCAGAGGGATAGGATAGGGCTTTCACACCGGCAAAGAACCGTGCCGAATACACGGTGCTGTAAGCTTTTCGTTCCTCCACGTTACCGAGGAGAGGCGCGTGCAGTGGCCGAGGAGAGTGTACTATTTTCGGATAGACATATATGCATGCTCTCGGGGTTCAAAACATTACTTCCCGGGGTGCCAGAATGATGCCTGATGGCTCAAACTGACCGTATACTGATGGTGGAGTTATCCAGCATAGTCTTGTATTTTTACCACCTTCCTAGCCGGTGTTAGCCGGTGTTATTCGCGGACAAAGACGGTGCCCGGGATACACTCTTTGCGGGTTAATAACGTCGCCTTACCGGGGCTTACGGTGAAAATTCAAATGTGTACGGACAGGGGAGAGGACAGGGAATGTAAATCACTTTGAATGGAGTCGATTGGAGACCCCCATCGATGTCGACACTGCTCAGAGTGAAAAGAACTAGCTAACGCGCTAACTAGCATGCTTCGTGAAGGACATTGCTTCATTTACACAGAAATACTTTGACTTATTAAAATATTAAATATTAATATCAAAATGACTTAGTTACTCACTCGTTTTGAAGGCTAGAGTCTGATCGCTCTTCTGCTCAGCTCGCTCTGTGCTGAAGGCGTGACTGTCTTCATTCAAACAGTCAAACCTCTGTGCTGAAGGCGGGACAAACAGTCAAACCGGTATCTGATTGGGATGTCTATACTCGGCTCTGCCATCTGATTGGTGTAGCGAGTATGGACACTGTCATCTGATTGGCGTAGCGAGTATGGACACTGTCAATCACAACGCGTAGTGAGTATGGACATTGCACGACGATAGACTCGGCTTCTAGTCAAATGAGTGTGCAACAGCGCCGCCACTCTCCCTGTATTCAATGTCGGCATTGCAGCCGGGTGTCTCACGGTCCTCTCGACTCTCACTCACAAACAAGGAACGACACATTAAAGAAAACACATTGAATCCATTTGGCCGATGCGTCTGAACACTATTCGTTATACTGGCGGATATACAGTGTTCTTGCTTAGTTTAAGATCTCAGATGGACTGTAAAATATGCTGTAGCTGTACATGTTATATATGCCGCAATGCATGATGGGGAAATGACTGAGCCACACCGTGGACACGTAGTTTGTGCACCACAGTCACTTGCCCACGACCGACGTGTACAACTCATACTTACCTGGCAAGGGAGACACCATGATCAAGAAGGTGGTTCACCATGGGCGAGGCTCAGCCATTGCACATTCGGCTGTACTGACCCCATCGAATTTCTCAAATGTAGAAATCTCGATTGCATAATTTCTGGTAGTGGGGGACTGCGTTCGCGCTCTCCCCTGATAAATTGTACAAAGTAAAGATCTGGCCTGGGTTGCACCAATTTGGCGTAAGTTATTAACTAAAGGGGGTCCGTCGTATCGGAGTGCAATTGTTGAAGACGTGATTGGATAATAGTCCATAGACAGTCGCACCACCTGACGTGGGAGGTTCAAGGAAGAAAAGGGAGGTGACATTGACCGTGAGTGACAGATGAGATCTCCTACATACCAAGTAGCCATGTGTTACTAAGTGCCCTATGGCTTAATCACTGGTACAAACAATAACAATAACAGACTTAGCGATGTTATTGGACTGATTTTCCTGCTTGGAAATACAGCTTATTTGATCAAAAGTATACTTGTGCTTTGTCTTTTCCTAAATGCCATTTAAACACTCTGGTTTCTCTTCAGATCGCACCGTGTATTGCTTCTCTGCCTTTTGGCTAAGAGCAAACTCTGGTTTCTCTTCAAGAAACGCACAGGCCTTTCGCCCTTACTAGAGACTTCTATTAAAGCTAGTCTCCGGTGGGGTGTGGGTTTTTGTGTTTTTTTTTGAGAAATCTAGGGTTTTTCCTTTTTCCTCACTAGGCTCTATGCCCCTCCTTTTTTTCTATTCTTGGTCGGGGAGCACGTCTTCTCAGTAGGTGGCTTGTCCGCTGCTGGGAGGTGGCTCCCCCGACCCACCCCCCCTCTTTGAGCGGAACAGGCCGGGATCCGAGAGGAGCTGCCGGAGACCCGCGACTCTTCCAGTAGGTGGCCTTTTCACCACTGGGGCAGTTCGGCCGCTGGGCAGCCCCCCTCCAAAGAGCGGAAAGGCCGGACCCCGAGAGGAGCTTCCAAAGACCGCGACTCTTCCAGTAGGTGACCAGTAGGTGGCCTGCCCGCCACTGGAGCCACTGGAGCACGAGTTCGGCCCCTGGGCAGCCCCCCTCCAAAGAGCGGAAAGGCCGGACCCCGAGAGGAGCTTCCAAAGACCGCGACTCTTCCAGTAGGTGACCAGTAGGTGGCCTGCCCGCCACTGGAGCCACTGGAGCACGAGTTCGGCCCCTGGGCAGCCCCCCTCCAAAGAGCGGACAGGCCGGACCCCGAGAGGAGCTTCCAAAGACCGCGACTCTTTCAGTAGGTGGCCTGCCCGCCACTGGAGCACGAGTTCGGCCCCTGGGCAGCCCCCCTCAAAAGAGCGGAAAGGCCGGACCCCGAGAGGAGCTTCCGAAGACCTCGACTCTCCCAAGCACGCCAGAGGTGAGAGAGGGCCCAACACCCACCAGCCGACCCAGCTGAGCCAGTGGACCCCAACCAGACCAGGAGGGAGGACAACTATAACATCTAAGCTAGGAGCGAGAGGGACACAGGGGAGTGCTTTCAAGACCGTAGGTCTTTGGCCACCTGGTGTCCCCACTCGCTCTCAGGTGTCCCTCTTTTGTCCCCAGACGGGAACCCAGTTCCAGACCCAAGCCAGAGTCCAAAATCTGCCGTGAGGACCTGAGAGGAACAACACCCCTAACCTAACGGCAAGTACCCTATTCCCCCCCAAAAAAAATTATCTACAACCTCCCCCTAACCCTATTCCTCTCCCTCCTTCCTCCCTGATCCCCCACCCCCCCCACCCCACTCCAACGATGAACCCCGGAGCGATGCGGCGCTACAACGCCGTCAGGTTGACGCTCAACCCAACTGAGGAGGCTGCCATGGATGGAGCCCCCCAACAGAAGACTGCCAGACCAGTAACAACGATGACCCGCCTGGAATTCAGCAGGGCGGTTCTACAGAGAGGTATGGGCTTTGTGCCGTCTGATCTAAACTGCCTGGTGAAGCCCCCTGGGCCGAATGAATGTTTTGAAGTTAGCTTTAAAACCCCCCAACTGTTAGAGGAATTCTGGACCTTTCATAGGATTAATGAACACAAACCCCCACTTAACCGTTTTACAGCCCACCCACTAACGGATTTAGAATCAAAAGTGGTCACAATTCAATTCCACAATGAGGTGATTCAGGAATATGATATTGAGGTGTGGCTACACCGTCATGCCACCCTTAAATCGGGGGCCCGGATGGTCCTGGATGAAGACGGAGTGTGGACGGGGGCCAAGAAATGGCTGGTGCAACTCCGTCCGGACCCGGAGGGGATAGGCGGAGTCCAACATATCCCCAGCACCATCAACCTGGGGAACAACAGGGGCTCCGTCTACTACTACGGTATGCCGAAGCTCTGCAGGAACTGCGGCCAATTGGGCCATCTGGCAGCGGCCTGCAAGGCCGTGGTATGTAAAATCTGCCGCCAAGACCACCCGACGTCGGAGTGCACCACGACCAGACCTTGCAACCTGTGCGGGGGACAGGGGCATCTTTACCGTGACTGCCCAAGTTCCTACGCAAGTAGAGCCCGGGGCTATAAATCCAACCAACCACCACCCCAACCCCCACCCCCACCCCAACCCACACCCCCACCCCCACCCCAACCCCCACCCCAACCCCCACCCCAACCCACACCCCAACCCACACCCAACATGGAGGAAGAGAAGGGAGAGACGGAGGAGGACCGGCGCCCGAGCGATGGAGGGGACGATCAGAGCTCGAGCGACGGAGAAGGAGAAGGAGAGGAACCAACCGTCCCAGCACCCTCTACAGACAACCTCAACACCCACCCCCTCCTAAACCCCATGGCCACCTCCACCCCCTGCAAAAACACCATGAAGGGGGAGCCGGCCTCTATTGAGATAGCCACCAGCAGCACACCGCAGATCCACCTCCCCTCCCAATCAGACAGTGAAAATGACTGGAACTTGGCTCAACCAAAACGCAAAAGACCACAAAAAAAGGCAATCCGGAAAAAACCAGACAAAAAGACTACTCCAGAACCCAAACCCCAACGCCATACAGGTAAGCCGGCTCCCCCCCCCAAACCCTCCTCCCCACCCTCTTCCTCTCTCCAGTCATCACATGCTCCTCACCCTGCACAGCCCACCAGCCACCCCCAGTCCATGCTCACCGGACCGTACGGGCCACCGAAAATCACCTCATCAACAACACAGATGAGGGGGCCACCAGGCAGTCAGAGGGGAGACAACCCCCACACCATGAGCAGCCAAGGGGAGGTACCACACTATCTGGCCCCCAACGACCCATTGGAGGGCCTCAACCTCATGTGCAATAGCTTAGCAAAAATTGGAACAAACCAAATCCAAGAACCATGAGGATAACAATCTCATCTCTCAACACCAGAAGCCTCCGGCAACCAGACAAACGGGAGGTCGTCTACCAGTACATCACCCAACATCAGTCAGACATGTATATCCTCCAGGAGTGCGCCATCCCATTCAAGGAGATGGACGCCACCCTGGAGGAGGAATGGACACGGGGGGACTCTCTCTGGTCAGGCTCAAACATTGATAGAGCTGATGGGGTCGGCATTTTGGTGGCCAACCCTTTTCTGCAGACCAAAAAGGGGGAGGTTGTAGAGAGCGGGCGAATCCTGGTTCTGGACCTAGAGATCCAGGGTTCGCCGCTGAGGGTCATCAATGTGTACGGCCCAACCAACGTGGCCAAGAGAGTCTCCCTTTTCAAGAAACTTCGGTCTCTCCTCCTCATCCCCACACCAGTCCTAGTGGGGGGAGATTTCAACTGTGCCCTCCGGGATGAGGACCGCAGCAGGCCCAGGAGAGACCGATCCACTACAGAACTTCAGTCCATCATAGACGACTTCCAACTGGTAGACGCCGGTGGCACCTCCCCGCCGACACACACAAGGGTGAGTTCCTCCGGGAATTCTTCCTCCAGGATAGACATGTTCTTGCTCTCGCCAGGTCTGAGGATGGGAACCCTGACCAGCCAGGCGGCCCACTTCTCGGACCACAGGATGTTGACAGTGTCCCTGGAATGGGATGGCCAAACAAGAGCGGGTAGGGGTACCTGGAGGATGAATACATCGATCCTTCAGGACCCAACAGTGGTGCATTCCTTCTCCAGGCGCTACCTGGAGTGGAGGACCCTAAAAGAACTGTTCGACTCCCCGATAGAGTGGTGGGAGATGGTTAAGGCCAGGACAAAGGGCTACTTCGGGTCAGTCGGAAGGAGGAAAGCGGCAGAACAGAGGGCCAGGTTTCAACACCACAACGCGGCCCTCCAACGCCTAAGTCTCCTACAACTGGGTGGTCTGGATGTGGCCCGAGAACTGGCTGAGACCAAACAACACCTTGCCACCCTCTACCGGGAGCAACAACAAAAGAAACAGTTCAGGGAAAAACTCCAGGGCCTGGAGGAGGAGGAGAAATGCACACGCCACTTCTTCCGCAAGGCACGGTCAAAACACAAGCCTATCCTGTCCCTATACGACACCAATGGGGACACCGTGTCAGACAGAGGCAACATCCCGGGGGTGGCAAGAGAGTTCTACGAGAGTCTCTACAACATCAAGACAACCGACGAGACTCTCATGGCCACCTTCCTGGATGGTCTGGACCGGGTCCCCGAGGGTGGTGAGAGTGAGAACCCAGAGCTGACCACGGAGGAGCTCACCCGGGCCGTGCACTCCTTGAATACACACAAGGCCCCTGGACCGGATGGGATCCCAGCAGAGTTCTACAAGACTCTCTGGGATCTCCTCAAGGAGGACTTGGCGGAGGTCTTCAAAGCCGTCTACAGGGAAGGGAGGCTTGGAGAGTCAATGAGACAGAGTACGGTCACACTGATCCCCAAGAAAGGGGACCTCAAGGACCTCCGGAACTGGCGCCCCATCAATCTCCTCCCAGTGGACTATAAAATTATGACAAAAGCCCTCACCCAACGGTTTCAAACCCTCCTCCCCTCAGTTATAGCCCCTGACCAGACCTGTAGCGTCCCCGGTAGGTCCATCAACGACAACCTGCTCCTGGTGAGAGACCTCATCCTGCACTCCCAGGAGCGGAGGTCCCCTTTAGGCCTTCTCAGCCTGGATCAGGAGAAGGCCTTTGACAGGGTTAGCCATGGTTTCCTGCAGAGGGTGCTGAGGGGCATGAACTTCCCCCAGCACCTGCTCAACTGGACCGAACTCTGCTACAACAACATCACGAGCAGAGTTCGGATCAACAACCAGTTGACAGACCCCTTCCCCATCAAAGCTGGAGTACGGCAGGGATGCCCCTTGGCCCCTCTACTGTACGTCATCTACCTGGAGCCGTTCCTACGGAAGATCAGGAGCTCCCCCAACATCATGGGCTACCCTCTACCAGGGGCCCGGGGGGAGAGGCTCAAGGTGGTGGCGTACATGGACGACATTACCATCGTCGGCACAGATAGTCGCTCCATTTCCACAGCAACGAAAGTGGTGGAGGACTACTGTGCAGCCACTGGCGCCCTGATCAATAGGGGTAAGTGTGAGCTGTTTCTGTCGCAGCACTGGCAGGAGAACCTGGCAACCTCCTTCCCTGTAAAGACGGAAAACATTAAGCTGCTGGGGATCACCTACCAGAAAGATGGAGGAGCCTCCGGCAGCTGGAAGGAGACCATCCGCCAGGTCCAAAAGAAGATCTGTGAGTGGAGTGCACGGCCTCTCACAATGACAGGCAAGATCCTGGTCCTGAAGGCTATTGTTCTTCCCATTCTCCTTTACCTGGGCAGGGTGTTTCCCCCAGACAGAGCAGTATCCAAAACCATCGAAAGGATCATGTTTACCTTTGTCTGGGGGAGCCAGATGGAAAAACTAAAACGCACCACCCTGTACAAAACAGTGGAGAATGGGGGGAAAGGGGTCCCAGACATCCTAAACATCATTAGGGCACAGGGACTCTCCAACCTCATCAACAACATCAACAACAAAGATAGGAAAGCCAGGTTCTTTGAAATATACTATGCCACACCCATCCTCCGGACACTCAGGGTGACCGCATCAATAAATCACACTGTGCCCTACAGCTGGGACCCCCCTCCAGTCTACAAGATATGGAGGGACTTTGCCTTCAAGACAGGATTGTCCGCGGCTGGGCTGGCCTCATGGAAATACAAAGACATTATGACCTTCATAAGGTCGAAGGAAACCATTACTCACCCCAAGGCCAGCACAGCCGTGGACTCCAAACAGGTATGGAAAAACATTAATCATAAATGTACTAACAATAAACAAAAAGACATTGCCTGGATGGCTGCTCATGGTTGTCTCCCCACTAGGGAATTCTTGCATAGGCGGCACATCGCAACGACTGAGAAATGCCCCCACGGATGCACGGACACAGAACACATTAACCACCTGTTCTGTGAGTGCTCCGTGGCCAGGCGGGTCTGGGCCCTGTTTGTTCCCTCTGTCTCCCTAAACAGCCTGCTGACCCTGCCCCGCTTGACGAGCGAGAACATCCTGTATGGTCCTCCCGGGGGGTGCACAACCCCCCAACTACAACAACAGTGGAGGATCATCAGCGCCGTCAAGCAGGTACTCTGGGAGACGAGGAACATCAGGGTCTATCAGAAACAGAGCGTCCACCTGACAACCCTGAGGAGGAGAATCACCCTCTGCCTCAGGGACCATGCCATTGTTGACTTTAAAAATAACCCGGATCAAGCAAGAGCGGTGTGGGGGGTGGAGAGATGGAAGGACGTCATCCTCTAAACCCCCCCCCATGCCGCGCCGCATCGACCAACCCCCCCCCACCCCGGGCCTACCTCACTACACCACCAGTTCCTGCACTATCACCTTCACCACCGTTCCAGCACAAGCCCTGGTCAGCAGTATCACCATCACAAGGACCAGGAGAGGAGCAGCGCACAACACCAACAGGGAAGTTTACTGCACCTTCCACCACCTACACATGTACACAGCACTGACCCACTTCCTACCCTCACCAGAATATCACCACACACAACCCACAGCCGAACCAGCCGTCTCTGCCAGCACCACCAGCACCAGGATGACCAACACCACTGGGTCACAGGGAAGTACTGATCACCCGCCTGACACCAAAATGCACACTACACAAACCATGCACACCTCCCTTCTCTCACTCCTGTATCTTTTCAGGCACATGTCATATCCAGCTCTGACACCTACCCAGGCTTCCAGACCCAGGAGCAGAGACCGGCGGGAACCACCACGTCACCCCAGCACCAACCCCAGGTTCCAACTCAGCGACCCCAAACCCCCTGTTCCGGGCCCCCCCCCCCCAACTCCAGGCCCCCAGCTACAGGCCCAGTCCCCTACCCGCCAACCCCCAACCCCCAGCCCGGAACAAGCTGAGAAGAGCCAGGGAGCTTTTTCCCTGGATAAGCTGTGTACAGGTTTTTCGCCTCTGCTTGCCTGCCATGCGCCGAGCTCTCTGGGCCTCTCCTCAGGGGCCTCCGGTCGGCCTGCGTGCTCGATCTGCTCCGCCGCTGGGGCGCCTGGTCCGGCTAGCCTCGTGAAGGGCTACAGGAGTCTGAGCCTGGTGGGCTGGGCCGGATGCGCCGGTGGTGGGGCGGGTCGGGTGAGTCGGGTGTGTGGGGTCCCTCGGGGGAGGGAGGTGGGGGAGCCACGGCTTTGCACTGGTGGGCAAACTGGATAGTAGTCGCTCTACAACTAGAGGGCTGCAGGGGAATTTTTTTCCCGGATGCACAGCGAACAGGTTTTTTACCCCTGCCTCCTACCGACACTGGAACCTGGACACTGAACACTGAACACTGAACATTACACTACACTGGACAATACACTGAACACTGAGCACTTTAGTTAGTTTAATGTTGGTTGTTGTTGAATGTAATGTCTTAAATGTCTGATTGTTTGATTAATTGATTGTATATACGGTGTTGTGTTTTTATAAAAACCAATAAAAAACACCTAAATGCCATTTATTTACATTTATTCACATGTTATTGGACTGATTTTCCTGCATGGAAATACAGCTTATTTTATCAAAAGTATACTTGTGTGAGATTGCTTTGTCTTTTCCTAAATGCCATTTATTTACATTTATTCACACAGAAATATGAAGATGTCTTAAGATGTCTTGAGATGTCTTGGAAATAAGAACACAATGAATGTCATAGTATTGTCTCAGCATTTTATTATTTAAAAAACAACATACACAAATACATAATCATACTGTGGATTACTAATTGATAAAGACATTTACAGGAAATTGCAGGAACTATTATAAATAGGAACAAAATGATTATGTGTACAACATTATTATATGAACAAAATTATTATATGTACAAAACATTTTGTAGGTAGGACACTATTGGACCTCGGCCCAAATCTAGTACTGAACCTGACGCCCCATGCTAAACCATTTGGAAGTACAGTATACTAGGACTCCAATTCAGACACACTGGGGGGCTGTCACAAATCTACTAACTCTAATTATGTCAAATACAAATAAATAAATAAACAAGAATGTGTTGTGTAACAACTCCCCCAAGATTCCCCTCCACCACAGAGAGACTAAACTGTCCTTCTGAAAGAGACTACACTGACATCCTCCATCCCAGACAGACTACAATGACCACCATCACAGTGTGACATGGGAGAGTTACTCCATATGAGAGTGGAGAAACCTATTCTTCAGGTAGCATGTGTTCCTGATGTTGTGGACTACTCTTTTATCAACAATTTCACAGTATTGCCCATTGGTGGCAGTTGACTTCATACCTATCCCAACAAGTTGGCGTGGTTCCCAAAAACATTAATGATGTAGGAACAGGAGGGTGTCAGTGATGGCTGAGGGTGGGAAGAGAAGCTTGTACTCTTCACAGCCTGTCAGGGGATCTTCTCTGTGGAGTGGCAGGAACACGGTCCCTTCAAACAGGAGCTGTGGATTCTCTGAAAATAAAAGACATCAAGTATTAAGGTATTCCCATCAATATTTTTTATACAAGGTCTTTCAGTAAGACTATTTTACCTGACATGGTAGCCCATATGCCTGTGATTTTCACCGGTTGCCTGTGGTTCCTGTCTTCACCAAGTAGGGTTGAGTTGGGTTGGCATTGTCTCCACATTTTTTTCTTTTTGTGGGTGCAGCTTTGTGGGTGCAGCACTGGCCAGAGAAGTCATTACACATCCTCTCCACCACCTCCTTCACCACCTCATCCTTGAACTACCAGAGAGAGGAGGAGGAGAGAGACATAAGGAGGAGAGAGACATAAGGAGGAGAGAGAGACATGAGGAGGAGAGGAGGAGAGAGACATAAGGAGGAGAGAGACATAAGGAGGAGAGAGAGAGACATGAGGAGGAGAGGAGGAGAGAGACATAAGGAGGAGAGAGACATGAGGAGGAGAGAGAGACATGAGGAGGAGAGAGAGACATGAGAGTGAGAGAGGAGGAGAGAGACATGAGAGTGAGAGAGGAGGAGAGAGAGACATGAGTGAGAGAGGAGGAGAGAGAGACATGAGGGTGAGAGAGGAGGAGAGAGACATGAGGAGGAGAGAGAGACATGAGGAGGAGAGGAGGAGAGAGAGACATAAGGGTGAGAGAGGAGGAGAGAGAGAAAATCATATTGGGCCAGAATAAAAAAAAAGATATATGGTCTGACAGACAGTACATATCATCTTCACCAATCATGTGTAAATCTGAAACATTTGACAATCACCCATAACTAGCGCACTGTCCATAATGGACTAATGGGTGGATTCATACATGAATGAATGAATGAATGAATAAAGGATTAATTGAGTGGAGAGGCAGAGGGATAGGATAGGGCTTTCACACCGGCAAAGAACCGTGCCGAATACATGGTGCTGTAAGCTTTTCGTTCCTCCACGTTACCGAGGAGAGGCGCGTGCAGTGGCCGAGGAGAGTGTACTATTTTCGGATAGACATATATGCATGCTCTCGGGGTTCAAAACATTACTTCCCGGGGTGCCAGAATGATGCCTGATGGCTCAAACTGACCGTATACTGATGGTGGAGTTATCCAGCATAGTCTTGTATTTTTACCACCTTCCTAGCCGGTGTTAGCCGGTGTTATTCGCGGACAAAGACGGTGCCCGGGATACACTCTTTGCGGGTTAATAACGTCGCCTTACCGGGGCTTACGGTGAAAATTCAAATGTGTCCGGACAGGGGAGAGGACAGGGAATGTAAATCACTTTGAATGGAGTCGATTGGAGACCCCCATCGATGTCGACACTGCTCGGAGTGAAAAGAACTAGCTAACGCGCTAACTAGCATGCTTCGTGAAGGACATTGCTTCATTTACACAGAAATACTTTGACTTATTAAAATATTAAATATTAATATCAAAATGACTTAGTTACTCACTCGTTTTGAAGGCTAGAGTCTGATCGCTCTTCTGCTCAGCTCGCTCTGTGCTGAAGGCGTGACTGTCTTCATTCAAACAGTCAAACCTCTGTGCTGAAGGCGGGACAAACAGTCAAACCGGTATCTGATTGGGATGTCTATACTCGGCTCTGCCATCTGATTGGTGTAGCGAGTATGGACACTGTCATCTGATTGGCGTAGCGAGTATGGACACTGTCAATCACAACGCGTAGTGAGTATGGACATTGCACGACGATAGACTCGGCTTCTAAAGGGGGTCCGTCGTATCGGAGTGCAATTGTTGAAGACGTGATTGGATAATAGTCCATAGACAGTCGCGCTGTCATGCGAAATCGTGTGCACTGCCAAATCGTGTGCACGCGTCACGACCTAACGCGTCACGACCAGCTGGCACGCGTCACGACCAGCTGGCGACTGTGACGCGTCAGTCTAGTGTTTTTGAAACCTCCGTTTAGCGAAAAGCTTTAATTTGGCTCTAGAGAGCGGGCGAATCCTGGTTCTGGACCTAGAGATCCAGGTTTCGCCGCTGAGGGTCATCAATGTGTACGGCCCAACCAACGTGGCCAAGAGAGTCTCCCTTTTCAAGAAACTTCGGTCTCTCCTCCTCATCCCCACACCAGTCCTAGTGGGGGGAGATTTCAACTGTGCCCTCCGGGATGAGGACCGCAGCAGGCCCAGGAGAGACCGATCCACTACAGAACTTCAGTCCATCATAGACGACTTCCAACTGGTAGACGCCGGTGGCACCTCCCCGCCGACACACACAAGGGTGAGTTCCTCCGGGAATTCTTCCTCCAGGATAGACATGTTCTTGCTCTCGCCAGGTCTGAGGATGGGAACCCTGACCAGCCAGGCGGCCCACTTCTCGGACCACAGGATGTTGACAGTGTCCCTGGAATGGGATGGCCAAACAAGAGCGGGTAGGGGTACCTGGAGGATGAATACATCGATCCTTCAGGACCCAACAGTGGTGCATTCCTTCTCCAGGCGCTACCTGGAGTGGAGGACCCTAAAAGAACTGTTCGACTCCCCGATAGAGTGGTGGGAGATGGTTAAGGCCAGGACAAAGGGCTACTTCGGGTCAGTCGGAAGGAGGAAAGCGGCAGAACAGAGGGCCAGGTTTCAACACCACAACGCGGCCCTCCAACGCCTAAGTCTCCTACAACTGGGTGGTCTGGATGTGGCCCGAGAACTGGCTGAGACCAAACAACACCTTGCCACCCTCTACCGGGAGCAACAACAAAAGAAACAGTTCAGGGAAAAACTCCAGGGCCTGGAGGAGGAGGAGAAATGCACACGCCACTTCTTCCGCAAGGCACGGTCAAAACACAAGCCTATCCTGTCCCTATACGACACCAATGGGGACACCGTGTCAGACAGAGGCAACATCCCGGGGGTGGCAAGAGAGTTCTACGAGAGTCTCTACAACATCAAGACAACCTACGAGACTCTCATGGCCACCTTCCTGGATGGTCTGGACCGGGTCCCCGAGGGTGGTGAGAGTGAGAACCCAGAGCTGACCACGGAGGAGCTCACCCGGGCCGTGCACTCCTTGAATACACACAAGGCCCCTGGACCGGATGGGATCCCAGCAGAGTTCTACAAGACTCTCTGGGCTCTCCTCAAGGAGGACTTGGCGGAGGTCTTCAAAGCCGTCTACAGGGAAGGGAGGCTTGGAGAGTCAATGAGACAGAGTACGGTCACACTGATCCCCAAGAAAGGGGACCTCAAGGACCTCCGGAACTGGCGCCCCATCAATCTCCTCCCAGTGGACTACAAAATCATGACAAAAGCCCTCACCCAACGGTTTCAAACCCTCCTCCCCTCAGTTATAGCCCCTGACCAGACCTGTAGCGTCCCCGGTAGGTCCATCAATGACAACCTGCTCCTGGTGAGAGACCTCATCCTGCACTCCCAGGAGCGGAGGTCCCCTTTAGGCCTTCTCAGCCTGGATCAGGAGAAGGCCTTTGACAGGGTTAACCATGGTTTCCTACAGAGGGTGCTGAGAGGCATGAACTTCCCCCAGCACCTGCTCAACTGGACCGAACTCTGCTACAACAACATCACGAGCAGAGTTCGGATCAACAACCAGTTGACAGACCCCTTCCCCATCAAAGCTGGAGTACGGCAGGGATGCCCCTTGGCCCCTCTACTGTACGTCATCTACCTGGAGCCGTTCCTACGGAAGATCAGGAGCTCCCCCAACATCATGGGCTACCCTCTACCAGGGGCCCGGGGGGAGAGGCTCAAGGTGGTGGCGTACATGGACGACATTACCATCGTCGGCACGGATAGTCGCTCCATTTCCACAGCAACGAAAGTGGTGGAGGACTACTGTGCAGCCACTGGCGCCCTGATCAATAGGGGTAAGTGTGAGCTGTTTCTGTCGCAGCACTGGCAGGAGAACCTGGCAACCTCCTTCCCTGTAAAGACGGAAAACATTAAGCTGCTGGGGATCACCTACCAGAAAGATGGAGGAGCCTCCGGCAGCTGGAAGGAGACCATCCGCCAGGTCCAAAAGAAGATCTGTGAGTGGAGTGCACGGCCTCTCACAATGACAGGCAAGATCCTGGTCCTGAAGGCTATTGTTCTTCCCATTCTCCTTTACCTGGGCAGGGTGTTTCCCCCAGACAGAGCAGTATCCAAAACCATCGAAAGGATCATGTTTACCTTTGTCTGGGGGAGCCAGATGGAAAAACTAAAACGCACCACCCTGTACAAAACAGTGGAGAATGGGGGGAAAGGGGTCCCAGACATCCTAAACATCATTAGGGCACAGGGACTCTCCAACCTCATCAACAACATCAACAACAAAGATAGGAAAGCCAGGTTCTTTGAAATATACTATGCCACACCCATCCTCCGGACACTCAGGGTGACCGCATCAATAAATCACACTGTGCCCTACAGCTGGGACCCCCCTCCTGTCTACAAGATATGGAGGGACTTTGCCTTCAAGACAGGATTGTCCGCGGCTGGGCTGGCCTCATGGAAATACAAAGACATTATGACCTTCATAAGGTCGAAGGAAACCATTACTCACCCCAAGGCCAGCACAGCCGTGGACTCCAAACAGGTATGGAAAAACATTAATCATAAATGTACTAACAATAAACAAAAAGACATTGCCTGGATGGCTGCTCATGGTTGTCTCCCCACTAGGGAATTCTTGCATAGGCGGCACATCGCAACGACTGAGAAATGCCCCCACGGATGCACGGACACAGAACACATTAACCACCTGTTCTGTGAGTGCTCCGTGGCCAGGCGGGTCTGGGCCCTGTTTGTTCCCTCTGTCTCCCTAAACAGCCTGCTGACCCTGCCCCGCTTGACGGGCGATAACATCCTGTATGGTCCTCCCGGGGGGTGCACAACCCCCCAACTACAACAACAGTGGAGGATCATCAGCGCCGTCAAGCAGGTACTCTGGGAGACGAGGAACATCAGGGTCTATCAGAAACAGAGCGTCCACCTGACAACCCTGAGGAGGAGAATCACCCTCTGCCTCAGGGACCATGCTATTGTTGACTTTAAAAATAACCCGGATCAAGCAAGAGCGGTGTGGGGGGTGGAGAGATGGAAGGACGTCATCCTCTAAACCCCCCCCCATGCCGCGCCGCATCGACCAACCCCCCCCCACCCCGGGCCTACCTCACTACACCACCAGTTCCTGCACTATCACCTTCACCACTGTTCCAGCACAAGCCCTGGTCAGCAGTATCACCATCACAAGGACCAGGAGAGGAGCAGCGCACAACACCAACAGGGAAGTTTACTGCACCTTCCACCACCTACACATGTACACAGCACTGACCCACTTCCTACTCTCACCAGAATATCAACACACACAACCCACAGCCGAACCAGCCGTCTCTGCCAGCACCACCAGCACCAGGATGACCAACACCACTGGGTCACAGGGAAGTACTGATCACCCGCCTGACACCAAAATGCACACTACACAAACCATGCACACCTCCCTTCTCTCACTCCTGTATCTTTTCAGGCACATGTCATATCCAGCTCTGACACCTACCCAGGCTTCCAGACCCAGGAGCAGAGACCGGCGGGAACCACCACGTCACCCCAGCACCAACCCCAGGTTCCAACTCAGCGACCCCAAACCCCCTGTTCCGGGCCCCCCCCCCCCAACTCCAGGCCCCCAGCTACAGGCCCAGTCCCCTACCCGCCAACCCCCAACCCCCAGCCCGGAACAAGCTGAGAAGAGCCAGGGAGCTTTTTCCCTGGATAAGCTGTGTACAGGTTTTTCGCCTCTGCTTGCCTGCCATGCGCCGAGCTCTCTGGGCCTCTCCTCAGGGGCCTCCGGTCGGCCTGCGTGCTCGATCTGCTCCGCCGCTGGGGCGCCTGGTCCGGCTAGCCTCGTGAAGGGCTACAGGAGTCTGAGCCTGGTGGGCTGGGCCGGACGCGCCGGTGGTGGGGCAGGTCGGGTGAGTCGGGTGTGTGGGGTCCCTCGGGGGAGGGAGGTGGGGGAGCCACGGCTTTGCACTGGTGGGCAAACTGGATAGTAGTCGCTCTACAACTAGAGGGCTGCAGGGGAATTTTTTCCCGGATGCACAGCGAACAGGTTTTTTACCCCTGCCTCCTACCGACACTGGAACCTGGACACTGAACACTGAACACTGAACATTACACTACACTGGACAATACACTGAACACTGAGCACTTTAGTTAGTTTAATGTTGGTTGTTGTTGAATGTAATGTCTTAAATGTCTGATTGTTTGATTAATTGATTGTATACACGGTGTTGCGTTTTTATAAAAACCAATAAAAAACACCTTTAATTTGGCTCTACAAGTGTTAATATGTCATTTTATGAAGTTTTAATATGTTTTCAGGCGAGAAAGTAACCATATATATTCACAAAATGTATCCGGTTTATCAAAATAACCCTTATATCTATCTGATCTGACGGTTTTTTTCACAACGTTATTACTTGTCACTTTAAGCCCAGGAGGGAGTTAGCGATTAGCGATGTTTAGCTTAGCTTAGTTTTAACATGACTTCCCGTGGTCGTAGCGGGCTGGTCGACGGCTTAAAATGACCGTGTATACCTGTAGACCTTATCCAGCTATAGTCTTGTGTTTCTACCCCGGGCATAGCCGGTGTTATTCACGGACAAACACTCCTGTTAGAGTGGTCTGATCAGCAGATCATTTTCTCATAAAGTTGCAAACGCAACTCAGCAATTCAACTTAATAAAAAAAATGCGCGTTTCGTTCAAGATCCATTAGAGTAGGACATGTACAGTTATGATAACTACAGTCATATGTAACTTTTGGACTAGTATAGTAGTTGATATTGTAATAAAACGTGCCAATGTCAGACGATGAACAAACACACCACGAGTCCACACTGATTCAGAAAACAGAATAAACTTTATATATAAATACACAACACTTCAGGGGGCTAACGTTTGCAAAAGAACTGTACAGGTTACAATCAGGTATATAATAATAGTTAGGGAGTAACATATCATTCACAAATTCAACAATAATAGAACAGATAAATACACAGATAGCCCTGCTACGTCCTCCGTGAGGGCCCGTTCCCCTGTACATAAGTCCCTGTCCAGCCCTGCTACATCCTCCGTGAGGACCACCTCTACCACATCCTGGTGGTGTGTCTGAGGTGGTGGTGGTGTGTCTGAGGTGGTGGTGGTAGTGGTGTGTCTGAGGTGGTGGTGGTGGTGTGTCTGAGGTGGTGGTGGTGTGTCTGAGGTGGTGGTGGTGTGTCTGGAGGTGGTGGTGGAGGGTTGGGGTAACATCTGGGAGGTTAGGGGATAACATCTGGAGGGTTGGGGGTAACATCTGGAGGGTTGGTGGGTAACATCTGGGGGGTTAGGTAACATCACACCAATCAGCTCTCCTGTTGAGGTAAGCAATAACCATCTTGTTAGTGTAAACACACAAACAAGCACAGATATGTACAGTCAAAATAACATTTTGTGAGTAAACACATTTCTAAATAATCCCTATTCAATGTGACTTACCAGTGTACTGGGTGGATGGGGATGAAAGGTAACTGTCCAGATGTAATTTTGTCCAAAACATCTTGGTGCTGTGTGAATGAATGAGCATACATTTAATGTATTAGTAATGAAACAATCAATATGAACATTTAAAAATAACAATGATGTAATTGTGGCTCATACTTGCAGTAGCCTGAGGTAGAGGTGGTCCTCACGGAGGAGGTAGAGGTGGTCCTCACGGAGGATGTGGTAGAGGTGGTCCTCTCTGAGGATGTGGTAGAGGTGGTCCTCACGGAGGATGTGGTAGAGGTGGTCCTCACGGAGGATGTAGCAGGGCTGGACAGGGACTTATGTACAGGGGAACGGGCCCTCACGGAGGACGTAGCAGGACTATCTGTGTACAATCTGGAAAATACTTAAAAAACAACTTTACAAGCAGTACAAACAAATTCATTAGGAAACATAATATTAATTGACACACAAGACGAATGGAACAACTTGAAACACCTCCTGCAGGATACCTGAAGCTCTGGTCGGATGGTCCTCCTGCAGATGCAGTGCACACTAACGTCCATAGTGTACACTGACTGGGCCGTGCGTGGACACCGTATGGAGCTGCGGAATGGTTTCAGGTGCTCATACTGAAAGCAGGAAAAGAGGTGCGCACGCATATCAGACTGATCAAATTCCTTGCTTGCTGGGTCCTCACCTCTGCAGCATGTGAGACTGTTCGCAATAGCAAACAGCCCACAGTCTGAGCTGCCTCTCTGCTGCTGGACATCAGGCCACTGCAGAAGGACCTTGGGACCTGAAAAAGAGAGGAGACCTGTTATTTGAGAAATGAACTCCTCGGTCGACCCGTGACCAGCGGAGTCATAAATGTTAACAGTACCTACCTCGCAGTTGATGTTACTTACCGTAACCCAGTGATTTGAACAAACATTTAAAATCTGAACAAACCCCTGGGTTGATGCAGGCACGGAGGAGAGGAGGGAGAGGGACGTTGTGGCGTAGAGGCCTCCTACATGGGGATGTTGAGCCTGTAAAAGAGCCTGAGCATTGTCAATGGAGAGATCATTCAGCCAACAATTGGGAGTCAGAACGAAAGGCCTAAGCACCTCCAACCCGCTACGTAAAGCTGGACAGGCCCGCCCCAGCTGAACATCTGTGATGGTGACATCTAGCAACTGAGATGGTGCCTAAAAAACATAATGATGTTGGGTTAAAGGGACTGTCATGTTACAGTACTCAGCCATTGGAATTTTGATTATTTAAAATGAATGAAGCTAGGATTTTTAAGTGTACCTGAAGTGAGTCCCACTCCGGCTCAGAGTTTAGCGGTTCAGGGTCATCAGAACACACTGGCTCCGGTGGATGGGACACAGCTTTCTGAGTGGGCGGGCAGGCTCGGAATCCTTAAGTCAATCAACAAAACAATTTTAGAATGACATCTTGTGGTAAAAAAAATACAGTTTCACATTACATTAACTTTAAAATGTGAACTGTATGTTACACTTACTCGTCCGCAGAGGCTTCACTGAGGCATAGGGGGTTTTGGTTCCCACTTGTTGGCCATCCAAGGTCTCCAACTGCACCAAATTGTTGTCCCCAACCTCAGTCACCCTGAAGAAAATATGTATTAATAATGGCAAAATTGGACATCACACATCACCCTCTCATTCTGAATATTCTTAAAAGTCTAACATTTACCGGTACGTAGTTGGCCAGTCTGGGTCCATTGTGCCACCAGGTCTCCCACGTTTCCTCTCATTCTTCTTCAGGACCTCCATGCCCGGGAGGATCTCAAACCGCTTGGTTCCCTTCTTGATCCTCTTCCGGTAGCTTTCCCGCTGTTTCTCCTGGGCCTTCTCCACGTTGAGTCGCACCTTGATCGTTGAAGAAAAAGCGAAGCAGCAGAGATTGTAATTCTCTGTTGTGCAGTATAGCTCTGTATATTGCTGAGGCATTGTTATTGCTTTAGCAGTTACTTAGCATCACTCAGGTGGTTGTTCAGTATATAGTTGTGTAATATCTTTCACCTCGTCAAAGACCTCCTCATCCTTCTCAGCCCTGGCGTGGAGATAGTCTGCAGCGGTGTCTTCATTAATCTCGTCCATCTCCACAAAAGGACGGTCGCCTGTGATCTGAAATGAGAGGCAAATAGAGATACGCAATACATACATTTGCATAGAGTTAGTGTTTTATTTTTTGTTTATATTGAGAATCAATTTGCAAAACAAATTATATATTATAAGAACAATAATATCAAGAGTTGACATACCTCAGAGGACAGCCGTGGCTCCCGACCGTACATCAGGCGGTAGGGCGAGTACTTGGTGGAGGCCTGGACGCTGGTGTTATGTGCGAAAAGGATTAACTTAAGGTTGTCCTCCCACCGTTCCTGGTGCCCTTCCAGAGATTTCCCGATAGCCCTCTTGAGTGTTTGATTGGTCCGCTCGTCCAGTCCGTTGGTCTGGGGATGGTAGGCAGAGGTAATCCGGTGCTTCATCCCCCACTTCTCAAACAAAATCTGGTTGACCTAAAAGTAGTAAGACAGAAGTCATTAGTTTTGTCCATACAAGTATGTCCATAACTGTTACAAGATCATATGTTTTAGCAAGTACATGACCTTGTTGCAGAACTCTTTGCCCTGGTCAGTCAGGATGACCTCCGGCGCACCATGGGTGTGGAAGATGTCTATCAGGGCCTGGGATGTTGCCACTGCCGTCTTGTCCTAGCAGTGTATACACACAGGATATGGTACTATTATATTAATACTTATAATGTTAATTTTAAGATGAAAATTGGGATACATGGTGATGAACTGTTCAAGTACAATACATTCAAGTATTTTAAAAAGCATGGTCATGATCATTATATTTGAGAAAACAACACTAAACACAGATATAACACACCTGGATAGGAATGGCCTCCACCCACTTGGTGAAGAAATCTGTCGCTGTGAGGCAGTAGCGATTGCTATTCTTGGATGAGGCCTTGAACGGTCCGATGAGGTCCACACCTAGCAAGAAAAATGTGTTGGCATACTCTAACATTGGACAAGCGGAAGTAAAACATTCACACTAAAAGAGCATACTGAAAGAAAGCATGGTGGGAAACAAGTCAAACCCCAAAAAATTAATTGGGATATAAAAGTGTAGAACTCACCAATCATGTACCACGGTGAAACAGGCTTGATGCTCTTCAGCTCAGGGGCTTCAGTCTTCACCTTCTCAAACCTCTGGCAAGCCACGCAGGTACGGACCTTGAAACAATCAGTAAAGTGCAAGTTGAAATGAAATGTGAATGAATGAATATTATCTGTGTGTAAAATACAATCTTGCTACTGTTTGTAAAACATAAAAACTAACTAAAGAAATAATAGATTTGCTTGCCCAGTCTTTCACATCCTTCACAATGCCAAACCAGAAGAAGCGCAGATTAATCTTGCTAATCATGCGCTTCACTCCGAAGTGACCGGCATGGACCTCGGTCAGCACTTTCTCCTTTTCCTCGTCTGACATGATGACCCTCCTTTGTGGCTGTCCCTTCTTGGGCCGATAATACATGAGACCATCTACAACATCAAAAGGATTAGAGAAAAGAGACCAGGACTTGTTAAATAATGTTTTTTGTTGTTGTTGTTTTTTTTACAGTAGTACACTACTTTATTGCTTTATGGGTTAATTTAACAAATCTTACCCTGAAGCATGTAATTCTCAGCTGCTCTCCGGAGAGCACGCTTGTTCTCTGCAGACATATCCTCCTGGGCTTTGGACAGATATAAGAAAATTCCACTGTGGCTAGTATAGGATGCCATATCTATTATCTGATATGTATACTAATTGTGTATATATATATATATTAATAGTAGTTCTAGTAGTTCTCTGTAGTAGCAGGTGTGTCGTGTAGCAGGTGTTTCGTCGTGCGGCAGCAGAGCAAAATGGTGGAGTAAAGTGCGGAGGATTAAACACAGCGCACTAGAATGACGTCACAGTCACCACCTGGTCCTGACACGTTCTAAACGATTATTGATTGATTGACACACCACCACCACAACCTTTAGACTTGCCTAAGAGAGAAACAAATATAAAGTTATAAAAATGCAGGGCTTCATTCTTGTTGACAATGTTTACTTTGATTTTTTTTTCTTTTCTTGGATACAATGTTTACTGTAGTAAAAAAGAGTGTGTGTGTCTAGGAGTGTGTGTCTAGGACAGTGTGTGTCTATGACAGTGTGTGTATAGGAGTGTGTGTGACTAGGAGTGTGTGTGACTAGGACAGTGTGTGTCTAGGAGTAGAGAGTGAAACGTGGGCTTAAACACGACTAGACTAGTGTGATCATGTAGTCATATTACTGTGTTAGTAAAAATGATGCGTCTACTACTCTACACAGTGGTTAGTGAAACTGGACCAGTCCGTGTGTGTCGCGAGTATTGAACTTGAGGCTGCGTTCGTAAATTCGCTCTGAGAGCCCCGGAGCGCACACTGGGTTCAACGTCATAAAGGGACCAAGTCATTTGATTGGACAAGAGGCATTCCGTGAGTGCTGATCAGATTTCCAGAGCGTATTTACGAACGCGCCCTGGCTGTCACCCGAACACCGCGAGCTAGCGTAGTGTAGTGTAGTATAGGATGCGTAGTGTAGTGTAGTGTAGGATGGAGAGAGAGAGAGAGGAGAAGCCTCTCTATGTGTTACCTATGTCCAGTGTACTAGAACCACTCTAGCAGGAGTGTTTGTCCGTGAATAACACCGGCTATGCCCGGGGTAGAAACACAAGACTATAGCTGGATAAGGTCTACAGGTCTACACGGTCATTTTAAGCCGTCGACCAGCCCTCTACGACCACGGGAAGTCATGTTAAAAGTGAAGATACTTCTGTTAAACTAAGCTAAGCTAAACATCGCTAATCGCTAACTCCCTCCTGGGCTTAAAGTGACAAGTAATAACGTTGTGAAAAAAACCGTCAGATCAGATAGATATAAGGGTTATTTTGATAAACCGGATACATTTTGTGAATATATATGGTTACTTTCTCGCCTGAAAACATATTAAAACTTCATAAAATGACATATTAACACTTGTAGAGCCAAATTAAAGCTTTTCGCTAAACGGAGGTTTCAAAAACACTAGACTGACGTGTCACAGTCGCCAGCTGGTCGTGACGCGTGCCAGCTGGTCGTGACGCGTTAGGTCGTGACGCGTGCACACGATTTGGTAGTGCACACGATTTCGCATGACAGCACCACCTGACGTGGGAGGTTCAAGGAAGAAAAGGGAGGTGACATTGACCGTGAGTGACAGATGAGATCTCCTACATACCAAGTAGCCATGTGTTACTAAGTGCCCTATGGCTTAATCACTGGTACAAACAATAACAATAACAGACTTAGCGATGTTATTGGACTGATTTTCCTGCTTGGAAATACAGCTTATTTGATCAAAAGTATACTTGTGCTTTGTCTTTTCCTAAATGCCATTTATTTACATTTATTCACATGTTATTGGACTGATTTTCCTGCATGGAAATACAGCTTATTTTATCAAAAGTATACTTGTGTGAGATTGCTTTGTCTTTTCCTAAATGCCATTTATTTACATTTATTCACACAGAAATATGAAGATGTCTTAAGATGTCTTGAGATGTCTTGGAAATAAGAACACAATGAATGTCATAGTATTGTCTCAGCATTTTATTATTTAAAAAACAACATACACAAATACATAATCATACTGTGGATTACTAATTGATAAAGACATTTACAGGAAATTGCAGGAACTATTATAAATAGGAACAAAATGATTATGTGTACAACATTATTATATGAACAAAATTATTATATGTACAAAACATTTTGTAGGTAGGACACTATTGGACCTCGGCCCAAATCTAGTACTGAACCTGACGCCCCATGCTAAACCATTTGGAAGTACAGTATACTAGGACTCCAATTCAGACACACTGGGGGGCTGTCACAAATCTACTAACTCTAATTATGTCAAATACAAATAAATAAATAAACAAGAATGTGTTGTGTAACAACTCCCCCAAGATTCCCCTCCACCACAGAGAGACTAAACTGTCCTTCTGAAAGAGACTACACTGACATCCTCCATCCCAGACAGACTACAATGACCACCATCACAGTGTGACATGGGAGAGTTACTCCATATGAGAGTGGAGAAACCTATTCTTCAGGTAGCATGTGTTCCTGATGTTGTGGACTACTCTTTTATCAACAATTTCACAGTATTGCCCATTGGTGGCAGTTGACTTCATACCTATCCCAACAAGTTGGCGTGGTTCCCAAAAACATTAATGATGTAGGAACAGGAGGGTGTCAGTGATGGCTGAGGGTGGGAAGAGAAGCTTGTACTCTTCACAGCCTGTCAGGGGATCTTCTCTGTGGAGTGGCAGGAACACGGTCCCTTCAAACAGGAGCTGTGGATTCTCTGAAAATAAAAGACATTGTTTGGCTAATCCATGGGAGGGTTCATTTGGGGGTTATTTTATTTGTTGTTTGTGATTGGTTAAAAGTATGCATGAGTGGAGTGATTGGTTAGATAGAAATGGGGGCGGGCTTAATGAGTGTGATCTGAGAGACAGGGGAGAAGGGAGATCAGTTGTATAGAGAGATGGGAGTTGGTAAGTTGAGTTCTGTATGATTGTGTAGTTTGTTAAATCTTTTCTGTTAGTTTGTTCACTGTTGTTTATTTACATGTACTAATGTCAATGTATTGTGTTCAGTTTTACAATCTGTTTAATAGACGAAGAAGGAAACCAAACCGAATTGTGTCAGTCTCATCATTTCACCCGTACTGCCGGAGCAAGCAGAGGATTCGCCATCAGCTAACTAGAGGGAGAGCTGAACAATTGTAAAACACCCGCTGACGACCGCAGGAGGACGGACCGTCAGTTAGCTAAGGAATACAAGCCCGGTTGGACGCAACAGAAGCTCCGGGAGGACAAGGATCCATTCACCGGAGATAAGAGCAAGCTAAAGCCTGGTCAGGTTAGTGACGCAGCCGCCAGCTGGCAACGGAGCCGCGGCGCCCGCAACTGTGGCTAACTAGCCACTTGCTAGCCAGCGTAGCATTAGCAAACTAAGCTAGCGTTAGCCCTGTTGTCGCAATAGCGCAGCGGGCACGCGGTAGAGCTTATAGCACTCAAAGCTACAGCTAACTAGGCCGGCAACGGAGCCGTGCCGCCCGCGACCGTAGCTAACTAGCCACTTGCTAGCCAGCGTAGCATTAGCAAACTAAGCTAGCGTTAGCCTTATTGTCGCAATAGCGCAGCAGGCACGCGGTAGAGCTTATAGCACTCAAAGCTACAGCTAACTAGGCCGGCAACGGAGCCGTGACGCCCGCAACTGTAGCTAGCTAGCCACTTGCTAGCTAGCGGAGCATTAGCCAACTAAGCTAGCGTTAGCCCTGTTGTCGCAATAGCGCACAGGCACGCGGTAGAGCTTATAGCACTCAAAGCTACAGCTAGCTAGGCAGGCAAGGAGTGAAACAATCCACGGCTAGCTTCAACTGGTTAACCCAACTGCAAGAATCCACAGCCAGCTAGGCTAACCTACAAGACCCACCAAGAAAGGAATTGCGAGCTAATAGCAGCTACCCAGAGAGCTACCCACACCCAGCACTCTTCCCTGTGACTCTATTGACTGTTTGCATTAAAATAGGTTTGTGTGTACCTGGGTATTAAGTCGTCGGGGGGAGGAAAATCCTCTCCCACTTTATTATTTTATTTTTAGCAGTATCCCTGGGATGACCCCACGGTGAACCTGGTTCCGCTGCCGAAGACTAGTTAAGGAAGTGCAGGGACCAGCGCAAATCAGCTCAGGGAGTCAGAGAGGGCCGAAGATATAAGATAGAAAGACGAAACAGGTACACACAAGTTATTTCTGAGTCACAGGCAGAATGGAGGCACTAAGGACCGAAAGGGAAAAGTTGGCAGTCACTTTTGAGAGAGGATACCGCCACATCATCAGGTCAGTGGCATTGATGGGCGAAGATGACATGAAACGCGAGTGGATAGCGCTCCTATCAAACGCGAAAGACCTAAACTCTGCAGACGACAATTATGAGGAAGGTTTGCAGGCCAAAGCAAGTCAGGAACCTGAGACAGGTAACAGTCAGCTTCTTCAAGACATCACCAAGGCCGCTGAGGAGAGAGCTCAGAAGGTTGAACAGGTCGGTCACGTTTTAAAGGCCAACATGTGGACAAGGTTCGCGGGGGTCGAACTTTCATCCACAATTAGACGAGCAGAAAGGAGTCACGAAGGCGCGAAGAGGATCAGTCTAGAAGAGGCAACCCACGACGTTTGTAAAGAACGAAGCACACTCACAGAGAGCCTCATCATCAAAGCGCGAAGTCTGCTATCAAGCTGGGGGGAGTGGATCCCTGTAGTTGAGGCGTGCAACACGAGAAAGTCACTAGAGGAGCTGGAGGACAAAAGGGATGAACTTTGGGAAACGTTTGTGACTGAATTTGGAAGAGTTGAGAAGGAGAATACTGACAAAATGGCCGACAAGGCCGCCGCAGCAAAGCAAATGGCCACCGACGCTCTCGCCGAAGATGAGAGGAAAAGGGCCGACGTTCTCGCCGAAGATGAGAGGAAAAGGGCCGACGCTCTCGCCGAAGATGAGAGGAAAAGGGCCGACGCTCTCGCCGAAGATGAGAGGAAAAGGGCCGACGTTCTCGCCGAAGATGAGAGGAAAAGGGCCGACGTTCTCGCCGAAGAAGAGGCCAAAGATCGAGCGACGAATAGAGAAAGGGCCGACGCTCTCGCCGAAGATGAGAGGAAAAGGGCCGACGCTCTCGCCGAAGATGAGAGGAAAAGAGCCGACGTTCTCGCCGAAGAAGAGGCCAAAGATCGAGCGACAAATAGAGAAAATAAAGAAGCCATTGCCAAGCTGGAAAGGAAAGCCGCTGAGGCAAGACTGAAGTCAGCTGATAGCGTGGCCGAGTTTGAGAAGGAGACAGCGAAGGTGAAATTGGGGGCCGAAGAAGAGATCGCTGAGGCAAGGCAGAAGGCGGCCGTGATTGAGTTGAAGGCAGCAGAAATAGCCGCTCAAGAGCGCGCCAAACTACTGGAGGCTCAGCGGGAAGCATGGGAACAAGCCCGGGAGGCAGGGCTGGAGAGCGCCACATATGGAGGCAACCGCACTAGAGCCAAGATCAAACTCCCTCCAACAAGGCTGCCCGTGTTCAGCGGGTGTATGAGAGATTTTCATCGCTGGCGGAAAGATTGGGAGAGCCTGCAGCAGCAGGGAGACCCATCGGGGTCGCCAGAGGTGAAGAAACTCCACCTCCTCGAGAGCATAGACCGAAAGGTTTTCGAGGAGCTCAAACTCTCGAGCTACCGCTCAGCGGAAGACGTATTCACAGCTTTGGAGAATCGGTTTGGAGACAAGGCAACCATCGCGCTGCAAATTATTGAGGAATTGGAAAGAATACCAGCGGTAAAAGGAAACCAGCCGAGGAAAGCGATCGACCTTATTCAGGCAGTGGAAAGAGCCCTCATGGACCTGACAGACTTAGGAGAAGTGGGCGCTATGAAGAACCCACTTGTACTTAGGGCCATCGAGAGCAAACTGCCAGATCGTGTGCAGGAAGGCTGGTTTGCTTTTGTAACCAAACCCAAAAACCAAGTCGCCCCAGACAAGCGGTTCGATGCTCTTCTTCTGTTTCTGAAAAGGCAGGAAAAAATCCTCGAGGGGATGGATCGAATCCGAGGCTCCACGGAGACCTCTGGGGGAACACCGGAGAGGCCAGTCAGATGGGAGAAGAGGGCATTCACGAGGGCCATGGAGAGAGACTCACCGGTAGATGAAGAAGAGGAGGAACATCGAGGTGAAGCCAGAGTCACGGGCAGGAACTCGGAAAGAAGAGAAGAGTGTGACATCTGTGGAAGTGATCAGCACGGTGGCAAAATATTCTTCTGCCAAAAGTTCAAGAGTTTCAGTCTGGCAGAGAAACGAGCCATAGTAAGGCAAAGCAAAGCCTGTCAGAAATGTTTGGGCATGCACGGCGCCGACGGGGAGTGTAGTAACCGGTACCTGTGCAGAGTGTGCAAGCGGGATGAAGGAAGGGCAAGTCATCACTACCTTCTGTGTCCCGAGTGGAGTGAGGGAAAGAAGACAGGGCCAGGGTTCGCTGACAAGCAACGAGAATTCCTGGATTCTTTGGGACTCAACCCTGAACAGGAAAGGAGGGCGAACGCATTCACCAGTAAGGCTTCGATGACGCTGAGCACGGGCGCGGAAGGCGGGGGTCTCTTCGCGGAGAATGGGCCAGAGGAACATCCAGTACTAATGATGACATTGATAGTCAAAACAGAAGCAGGAAATGCCCTGGGAACCCTCATAGACCTCGCCTCCGACACAAATTATATCACCAACCGGGCCGCCGATCGTCTCCAACTGGAGCGGAGGCAAGTAACACTGACCGTGCAGGGGGTCGGTGGAATGAAGGTCAGGGTCAAGACTAACAAATACCTGCTAAAGGTCAGGGCGTGGAGCAACAACAGATGGAGTCCCCACGAGATGGTATGCTACGGGCTCGACACAATCGCTCGTGCAGACAAGGTCATCAGTCCAGAGCGACTCTGTAAGTTCTTCCCTGGGGTCGAGAAGGAAGAGCTGGTCCGACCTAAGGAAATCGAGCTCTTGATCAGCCACCGAGAGGGACGACTCGCTCCACGGTGGAGAAGAGGGACGGGAGACTTGGTGCTGTGGGACGGGCCTCTGGGGAAGACCGTGGGAGGAACGCACCCAGACCTGTTTGAAAGTTGGGAACGATCCGCACACAACTCCCAGACGCACTTTGCACGTTCTCTGAAAACGGAGGCAGTAAGATTTGAGGAGATCCCCTGCAAGACGCCCAGCGCAAAAGAAGAGGATGGAGACCAGAAGCCGCAAGGTCATGAAAAGACCGGGAGAACAGCTGCAAGCAGCAAAGAGGTCCTCGAGTGGTGGAGCTGGGATAGCATCAGCGCCGCGTGCGAGCCAAAGTGCGGAGGGTGTCGCTGCGGAAATTGTCAGCCGGGCGGGAAAGAGATGACTCTCGCAGAGGAAAAGAAGATCAAAACCTACGCAATTACCCGCGTCAACATCGGGGACAAACCAGCCGGATGCATCGCCCAGCTGGCCATGAGGAAGACGGCAAGGCTGCCAGAGGTCGCCCACCTAAAAGAAGAGCGGAGAGCACTTGAGGAGGACACCTATGTAGACGACATTCTAGCGTCTCATGGCGACAGGAGAGAGCTGAGGAGCATCACGGAGGGAATCGAGAGGACGCTCAACGCTGGAGGTTTCGCTCCGGAACCACGGATCCAGTCGGGTCAAAGTGGGAGGAGCAAAGAGGGCCAGCCTGCAGAAACGAGGGCCAATGTGGAGCCAGAGTCAGAGGTGTTGGTACTGGCTGATCAGCTGAGCGAGGAAACATCCAGGGGAGTGGCTGTAAGTGCTCGAGACAGCGTGAGCATGCTGCAACGGAAAGCGTTCACTGCAACTGTAACACGCGCTCAGGCGAGGAAGGGGCTGGACCCGAAATGCGCCATTGAGGAGGAAGCAAATGCAAAGGGGACATCCACACCTGTTGGGAGTTCCAGGGACCTCGAGCATGAGAGGGAGAGGCTTTGGGGCGCTGCTCTCATGGACCTGATTGAGCCAGAACGCTTCAGTGAAGTAGGCAGGCTCATTCGGGTAGTTGGGTGGGTCCGGCGAGCTGTTAGGCAGTGGTTGTTTTGCAGGAGGGCTCCAGAAGACGCAAAGTGGGAGGCTACTCGCCTGAGGGAGACAAGAAGCGGAGTTAGCCTCGGCGTCCAGGAAGAAGTGGGACGGTTTTGGCGACAGTGGAGTCAACTAGCTGGGCCCGGACTTCTCATCCGCACCAAGTGGCACAGAGAAGCCCGAAATGTGGCCGTGGGAGACGTGGTCTGGTTGGCTGACCAAAATGCCCTAAGGGGGCAATTCCGCCTGGGGCGGGTTGTGGAAGCGAGGCCAGACGGAAAGGGGCTGGTTCGGGACGTAAGAGTGAGGGTTTGCCTAAGCCAGCCTGCTCTAGGAGTGGGGGCTTCAGGACGAAGAAGGAGCGAAAGCCGCGATCTCTTCCCAACGCTCGACCGAGACGTCAGGCGGGTGGTCGTGCTGCTTCCAGTGGAGGAGCAGTAAAAATGACTGTATTGAAGAGAGGGAAAGTTGTGGTCCATTTAGTTATAAAGGACCAATGGACCAAGTGGGAGGTGTTTGGCTAATCCATGGGAGGGTTCATTTGGGGGTTATTTTATTTGTTGTTTGTGATTGGTTAAAAGTATGCATGAGTGGAGTGATTGGTTAGATAGAAATGGGGGCGGGCTTAATGAGTGTGATCTGAGAGACAGGGGAGAAGGGAGATCAGTTGTATAGAGAGATGGGAGTTGGTAAGTTGAGTTCTGTATGATTGTGTAGTTTGTTAAATCTTTTCTGTTAGTTTGTTCACTGTTGTTTATTTACATGTACTAATGTCAATGTATTGTGTTCAGTTTTACAATCTGTTTAATAGACGAAGAAGGAAACCAAACCGAATTGTGTCAGTCTCATCATTTCACCCGTACTGCCGGAGCAAGCAGAGGATTCGCCATCAGCTAACTAGAGGGAGAGCTGAACAGACATCAAGTATTAAGGTATTCCCATCAATATTTTTTATACAAGGTCTTTCAGTAAGACTATTTTACCTGACATGGTAGCCCATATGCCTGTGATTTTCACCGGTTGCCTGTGGTTCCTGTCTTCACCAAGTAGGGTTGAGTTGGGTTGGCATTGTCTCCACATTTTTTTCTTTTTGTGGGTGCAGCTTTGTGGGTGCAGCACTGGCCAGAGAAGTCATTACACATCCTCTCCACCACCTCCTTCACCACCTCATCCTTGAACTACCAGAGAGAGGAGGAGGAGAGAGACATAAGGAGGAGAGAGAGAGACATGAGGAGGAGAGGAGGAGAGAGACATAAGGAGGAGAGAGACATAAGGAGGAGAGAGAGAGACATGAGGAGGAGAGGAGGAGAGAGACATAAGGAGGAGAGAGACATGAGGAGGAGAGAGAGACATGAGGAGGAGAGAGAGACATGAGAGTGAGAGAGGAGGAGAGAGACATGAGAGTGAGAGAGGAGGAGAGAGACATGAGAGTGAGAGAGGAGGAGAGAGAGACATGAGTGAGAGAGGAGGAGAGAGAGACATGAGGGTGAGAGAGGAGGAGAGAGACATGAGAGTGAGAGAGAAGGAGAGAGAGACATGAGAGTGAGAGAGGAGGAGAGAGACATGAGGAGGAGAGAGAGACATGAGGAGGAGAGGAGGAGAGAGAGACATAAGGGTGAGAGAGGAGGAGAGAGAGAAAATCATATTGGGCCAGAATAAAAAAAAAGATATATGGTCTGACAGACAGTACATATCATCTTCACCAATCATGTGTAAATCTGAAACATTTGACAATCACCCATAACTAGCGCACTGTCCATAATGGACTAATGGGTGGATTCATACATGAATGAATGAATGAATAAAGGATTAATTGAGTGGAGAGGCAGAGGGATAGGATAGGGCTTTCACACCGGCAAAGAACCGTGCCGAATACACGGTGCTGTAAGCTTTTCGTTCCTCCACGTTACCGAGGAGAGGCGCGTGCAGTGGCCGAGGAGAGTGTACTATTTTCGGATAGACATATATGCATGCTCTCGGGGTTCAAAACATTACTTCCCGGGGTGCCAGAATGATGCCTAATGGCTCAAACTGACCGTATACTGATGGTGGAGTTATCCAGCATAGTCTTGTATTTTTACCACCTTCCTAGCCGGTGTTAGCCGGTGTTATTCGCGGACAAAGACGGTGCCCGGGATACACTCTTTGCGGGTTAATAACGTCGCCTTACCGGGGCTTACGGTGAAAATTCAAATGTGTCCGGACAGGGGAGAGGACAGGGAATGTAAATCACTTTGAATGGAGTCGATTGGAGACCCCCATCGATGTCGACACTGCTCGGAGTGAAAAGAAATAGCTAACGCGCTAACTAGCATGCTTCGTGAAGGACATTGCTTCATTTACACAGAAATACTTTGACTTATTAAAATATTAAATATTAATATCAAAATGACTTAGTTACTCACTCGTTTTGAAGGCTAGAGTCTGATCGCTCTTCTGCTCAGCTCGCTCTGTGCTGAAGGCGTGACTGTCTTCATTCAAACAGTCAAACCTCTGTGCTGAAGGCGGGACAAACAGTCAAACCGGTATCTGATTGGGATGTCTATACTCGGCTCTGCCATCTGATTGGTGTAGCGAGTATGGACACTGTCATCTGATTGGCGTAGCGAGTATGGACACTGTCAATCACAACGCGTAGTGAGTATGGACATTGCACGACGATAGACTCGGCTTCTGCGAACTTCTCAAATGTAGAAATCTCGATTGCATAATTTCTGGTAGTGGGGGACTGCGTTCGCGCTCTCCCCTGATAAATTGTACAAAGTAAAGATCTGGCCTGGGTTTTGTCATGCCAAATCGTGTGCACTGCCAAATCGTGTGCACGGCCATCAGCGCGTCACGACCTAACGCGTCACGACCAGCTGGCACGCGTCAGTCTAGTGTTTTTGAAACCTCCGTTTTGGCCGCCATTAGCGAAAAGCTTTAATTTGGCTCTACAAGTGTTAATATGTCATTTTATGAAGTTTTAATATGTTTTCAGGCGAGAAAGTAACCATATATATTCACAAAATGTATCCGGTTTATCAAAATAACCCTTATATCTATCTGATCTGACGTTAGGAGGGAGTTAGCGATTAGCGATGTTTAGCTTAGCTTAGTTTAACAGAAGTATCTTCACTTTTAACATGACTTCCCGTGGTCGTAGAGGGCTGGTCGACGGCTTAAAATGACCGTGTAGACCTGTAGACCTTATCCAGCTATAGTCTTGTGTTTCTACCCCGGGCATAGCCGGTGTTATTCACGGACAAACACTCCTGTTAGAGTGGTTCTAGTACACTGGACATAGGTAACACATAGAGAGGCTTCTCCTCTCTCTCTCCATCCTACACCCACCCTGCCTTCTCTCTCTCTCTCTCCATCCTACACCCACCCTGCCTTCTCCTCTCTCCATCCTACACCTACCCTGCCTTCTCTCTCTCTCCATCCTACACCTACCCTGCCTTCTCTCTCTCTCCATCCTACACCTACCCTGCCTTCTCTCTCTCTCCATCCTACACCCACCCTGCCTTCTCTCTCTCTCTCCATCCTACACCCACCCTGCCTTCTCCTCTCTCCATCCTACACCTACCCTGCCTTCTCTCTCTCTCCATCCTACACCCACCCTGCCTTCTCTCTCTCTCCATCCTACACCTACCCTGCCTTCTCTCTCTCCATCCTACACCCACGCTGCCTTCTCCTCTCTCCATCCTACACCTACCCTGCCTTCTCTCTCTCTCTCTCTCTCTCTCTCTCTCTCTCTCTCTCTCTCTCTCTCTCTCTCTCTCTCTCTCTCTCTCTCTCTCTCTCTCTCTCTCTCTCTCTCTCTCTCTCTCTCTCTCTCTCTCTCTCTCTCTCTCTCTCTCTCTCTCTCTCTCTCTCTCTCTCTCTCTCTCTCTCTCTCTCTCTCTCTCTCTCTCTCTCTCTCTCTCTCCATCCTACACCCACCCTGCCTTCTCCTCTCTCTCTCTCCATCCTACACTACACTACACTACGCATCCTATACTACACTACACTACGCTAGCTCGCGGTGTTCGGGTGACAGCCAGGGCGCGTTCGTAAATACGCTCTGGAAATCTGATCAGCACTCACGGAATGCCTCTTGTCCAATCAAATGACTTGGTCCCTTTATGACGTTGAACCCAGTGTGCGCTCCGGGGCTCTCAGAGCGAATTTACGAACGCAGCCTCAAGTTCAATACTCGCGACACACACGGACTGGTCCAGTTTCACTAACCACTGTGTAGAGTAGTAGACGCATCATTTCTACTAACACAGTAATATGACTACATGATCACACTAGTCTAGTCGTGTTTAAGCCCACGTTTCACTCTCTACTCCTAGACACACACTGTCCTAGTCAAACACACTGTCCTAGACACACACTCCTAGACACACACACTCTTTTTTACTACAGTAAACATTGTATCCAAGAAAAGAAAGAAAAAATCAAAGTAAACATTGTCAACAAGAATGAAGCCCTGCATTTTTATAACTTTATATTTGTTTCTCAGTTAGGCAAGTCTAAAGGTTGTGGTGGTGGTGTGTCAATCAATCAATAATCGTTTAGAACGTGTCAGGACCAGGTGGTGACTGTGACGTCATTCTAGTGCGCTGTGTTTAATCCTCCGCACTTTACTCCACCATTTTGCTCTGCTGCCGCACGACGAAACACCTGCTACACGACACACCTGCTACTACAGAGAACTACTAGAACTACTATTAATATATATATATATATACACAATTAGTATACATATCAGATAATAGATATGGCATCCTATACTAGCCACAGTGAAATTTTCTTATATCTGTCCAAAGCCCAGGAGGATATGTCTGCAGAGAAGAAGCGTGCTCTCCGGAGAGCAGCTGAGAATTACATGCTTCAGGGTAAGATTTGTTAAATTAACCCATAAAGCAATAAAGTAGTGTACTACTGTAAAAAAACAACAACAACAAAAAACATTATTTAACAAGTCCTGGTCTCTTTTCTCTAATCCTTTTGATGTTGTAGATGGTCTCATGTATTATAAGCCCAAGAAGGGACAGCCACAAAGGAGGGTCATCATGTCAGACGAGGAAAAGGAGAAAGTGCTGACCGAGGTCCATGCCGGTCACTTCGGAGTGAAGCGCATGATTAACAAGATTAATCTGCGCTTCTTCTGGTTTGGCATTGTGAAGGATATGAAAGACTGGGCAAGCAAATCTATTATTTCTTTAGTTAGTTTTAATGTTTTACAAACAGTAGCAAGATTGTATTTTACACACAGATAATATTCATTCATTCACATTTCATTTCAACTTGCACTTTACTGATTGTTTCAAGGTCCGTACCTGCGTGGCTTGCCAGAGGTTTGAGAAGGTGAAGACTGAAGCCCCTGAGCTGAAGAGCATCAAGCCTGTTTCACCGTGGTACATGATTGGTGAGTTCTACACTTTTATATCCCAATTAATTTTTGGGGGTTTGACTTGTTTCCCACCATGCTTTCTTTCAGTATGCTCTTTTAGTGTGAATGTTTTACTTCCGCTTGTCCAATGTTAGAGTATGCCAACACATTTTTCTTGCTAGGTGTGGACCTCATCGGACCGTTCAAGGCCTCATCCAAGAATAGCAATCGCTACTGCCTCACAGTGACAGATTTCTTCACCAAGTGGGTGGAGGCCATTCCTATCCAGGTGTGTTATATCTGTGTTTAGTGTTGTTTTCTCAAATATAATGATCATGACCATGCTTTTTAAAATACTTGAATGTATTGTACTTGAACAGTTCATCACCATGTATCCCAATTTTCATCTTAAAATTAACATTATAAGTATTAATATAATAGTACCATATCCTGTGTGTATACACTGCTAGGACAAGACGGCAGTGGCAACATCCCAGGCCCTGATAGACATCTTCCACACCCATGGTGCGCCGGAGGTCATCCTGACTGACCAGGGCAAAGAGTTCTGCAACAAGGTCATGTACTTGCTAAAACTCTTGTAACAGTTATGGACATACTTGTATGGACAAAACTAATGACTTCTGTCTTACTTTCTTTTTTAGGTCAACCAGATTTTGTTTGAGAAGTGGGGGATGAAGCACCGGATTACCTCTGCCTACCATCCCCAGACCAACGGACGAGCGGACCAATCAAACACTCAAGAGGGCTATCGGGAAATCTCTGGATGGGCACCAGGAACGGTGGGAGGACAACCTTAAGTTAATCCTTTTCGCACATAACACCAGCGTCCAGGCCTCCACCAAGTACTCGCCCTACCGCCTGATGTACGGTCGGGAGCCACGGCTGTCCTCTGAGGTATGTCAACTCTTGATATTATTGTTCTTATAATATATAATTTGTTTTGCAAATTGATTCTCAATATAAACAAAAAATAAAACACTAACTCTATGCAAATGTATGTATTGCGTATCTCTATTTGCCTCTCATTTCAGATCACAGGCGACCGTCCTTTTGTGGAGGTGGACGAGATTGATGAAGACACCGCTGCAGACTATCTCCACGCCAGGGCTGAGAAGGATGAGGAGGTCTTTGACGAGGTGAAAGATATTACACAACTATATACTGAACAACCACCTGAGTGATGCTAAGTAACTGCTAAAGCAATAACAATGCCTCAGCAATATACAGAGCTATACTGCACAACAGAGAATTACAATCTCTGCTGCTTCGCTTTTTCTTCAACGATCAAGGTGCGACTCAACGTGGAGAAGGCCCAGGAGAAACAGCGGGAAAGCTACCGGAAGAGGATCAAGAAGGGAACCAAGCGGTTTGAGATCCTCCCGGGCATGGAGGTCCTGAAGAAGAATGAGAGGAAACGTGGGAGACCTGGTGGCACAATGGACCCAGACTGGCCAACTACGTACCGGTAAATGTTAGACTTTTAAGAATATTCAGAATGAGAGGGTGATGTGTGATGTCCAATTTTGCCATTATTAATACATATTTTATTCAGGGTGACTGAGGTTGGGGACAACAATTTGGTGCAGTTGGAGACCTTGGATGGCCAACAACTGGGAACCAAAACCCCCTATGCCTCAGTGAAGCCTCTGCGGACGAGTAAGTGTAACATACAGTTCACATTTTAAAGTTAATGTAATGTGAAACTGTATTTTTTTTACCACAAGATGTCATTCTAAAATTGTTTTGTTGATTGACTTAAGGATTCCGAGCCTGCCCGCCCACTCAGAAAGCTGTGTCCCATCCACCGGAGCCAGTGTGTTCTGATGACCCTGAACCGCTAAACTCTGAGCCGGAGTGGGACTCACTTCAGGTACACTTAAAAATCCTAGCTTCATTCATTTTAAATAATCAAAATTCCAATGGCTGAGTACTGTAACATGACAGTCCCTTTAACCCAACATCATTATGTTTTTTACGCACCATCTCAGCTGCTAGATGTCATCATCACAGATGTTCAGCTGGGGCGGGCCTGTCCAGCTTTACGTAGCGGGTTGGAGGTGCTTAGGCCTTTCGTTCTGACTCCCAATTGTTGGCTGAATGATCTCTCCATTGACAATGCTCAGGCTCTTTTACAGGCTCAACATCCCCATGTAGGAGGCCTCTACGCCACAACGTCCCTCTCCCTCCTCTCCTCCGTGCCTGCATCAACCCAGGGGTTTGTTCAGATTTTAAATGTTTGTTCAAATCACTGGGTTACGGTAAGTAACATCAACTGCGAGGTAGGTACTGTTAACATTTATGACTCCGCTGGTCACGGGTCGACCGAGGAGTTAATTTCTCAAATAACAGGTCTCCTCTCTTTTTCAGGTCCCAAGGTCCTTCTGCAGTGGCCTGATGTCCAGCAGCAGAGAGGCAGCTCAGACTGTGGGCTGTTTGCTATTGCGAACAGTCTCACATGCTGCAGAGGTGAGGACCCAGCAAGCAAGGAATTTGATCAGTCTGATATGCGTGAGCACCTCTTTTCCTGCTTTCAGTATGAGCACCTGAAACCATTCCGCAGCTCCATACGGTGTCCACGCACGGCCCAGTCAGTGTACACTATGGACGTTAGTCAGTGGCGTAGCGCAAAATCCCGGGGCCCCCCCGCAAGGTGGCGGCGGGGGCCCTTTCGCAACGGAGTAAAAAAAAAAAAAAAAAAAAGTGCGTTTTTTAGAGGCCGATGCGTTATTGACGTTGCGAAATTTCGCAATATGCACTCTACATTCTAAATGCTTGACTTAGCAAAAGGTACAAACAAGTGAGAGCAATAGCCTATAACTAAAACCAAATGGTAGACTACACTATATCAGTAGAATGTATTATAAGTAGAATAGTACAAGCTTTATTTATTTTAACAAAGTGTGGTGTGCACAGCAGTGTGATATCTGTAAACATAATCTGTAGACTCTCCGCTAAGGGTTGCCAGATGGGATTGAGAATTTCCAACCTAATCAATCTAAAAACGTCTAAATCCACCAAAAACCAGCCAATCTGGCAACCCTGTCTCCGCTGCATCAGAGTCTACTTGTTGCGTAAAATTGGCCAGGGTTAGTCTAATCCTTTGTTGGACATCTCGTTTCTTAAGTCCTGGTATATTGTGGCATTTCTTTACTGTTTGCCATCTGGTCTAGGAATACCCAGGGAGACGCAGACAGCAGAAGTAGAATAGAATAGTAGAATAGAAAAAGAAACAGCTATATATAGCCTAACCATGCTGAATTATGTACCTGTATGATGCACTGACAGCCTGTGACTGTGAACCTGGCCGGACCCTGCCTTTCTGCCTGAGTTTGAGTATGATGCTGCCCAAATAAATGTTATTGTTTAGTGCTGTACGCTTTCGTGGTATTATATTGTGTGAATTATCATCTGTATGTTGTTTTTCTTTCACTCGACTAACCGCCGAGATAATACTTGAGACATGTACTTCCGTAAACATACATTTTTTATTGGATTTTTTTACAATATCGGACCGACAGTCCCACATAGCGGCTATAATGTCCGAATAGAGAATCTATCACCACCTAAAGAATGCTTATTGTACTTTGTATTGTATTTTCGCTTGCTCATTTTCCTTGTGTCTCGCTGCCTACGTGTGACGTCAAAGTCATGTTGCTATTGGATACGGCTAACCATGTATATATTTTTAAATATAGGCCTATATATTAAAATTAAGGTTGACACAATGAAGGGCCACTTATTTTCTTTGTTTTATATATTTTTAAATTATTAAGAAAAAATAAAAAAATAAAAAAAGGGGATCCAATGTTAGGGGGCCCCCTAGTGGCTGGGGCCCCCCCGCGGTGCGTCGCTTGCGGGCCCGTCCGCTACGCCACTGACGTTAGTGTGCACTGCATCTGCAGGAGGACCATCCGACCAGAGCTTCAGGTATCCTGCAGGAGGTGTTTCAAGTTTTTCCATTCGTCTTGTGTGTCAATTAATATTATGTTTCCTAATGAATTTGTTTGTACTGCTTGTAAAGTTGTTTTTTAAGTATTTTCCAGATTGTACACAGATAGCCCTGCTACGTCCTCCGTGAGGGCCCGTTCCCCTGTACATAAGTCCCTGTCCAGCCCTGCTACATCCTCCGTGAGGACCACCTCTACCACATCCTCCGTGAGGACCACCTCTACCACATCCTCAGAGAGGACCACCTCTACCACATCCTCCGTGAGGACCACCTCTACCTCCTCCGTGAGGACCACCTCTACCTCAGGCTACTGCAAGTATGAGCCACAATTACATCATTGTTATTTTTAAATGTTCATATTGATTGTTTCATTACTAATACATTAAATGTATGCTCATTCATTCACACAGCACCAAGATGTTTTGGACAAAATTACATCTGGACAGTTACCTTTCATCCCCATCCACCCAGTACACTGGTAAGTCACATTGAATAGGGATTATTTAGAAATGTGTTTACTCACAAAATGTTATTTTGACTGTACATATCTGTGCTTGTTTGTGTGTTTACACTAACAAGATGGTTATTGCTTACCTCAACAGGAGAGCTGATTGGTGTGATGTTACCTAACCCCCCAGATGTTACCCACCAACCCTCCAGATGTTACCCCCAACCCTCCAGATGTTATCCCCTAACCTCCCAGATGTTACCCCAACCCTCCACCACCACCTCAGACACACCACCACCACCTCAGACACACCACCACCACCTCAGACACACCACCACCACCACCTCAGACACACCACTACCACCACCACCTCAGACACACCACCACCACCTCAGACACACCACCAGGATGTGGTAGAGGTGGTCCTCACGGAGGATGTAGCAGGGCTGGACAGGGACTTATGTACAGGGGAACGGGCCCTCACGGAGGACGTAGCAGGGCTATCTGTGTATTTATCTGTTCTATTATTGTTGAATTTGTGAATGATATGTTACTCCCTAACTATTATTATATACCTGATTGTAACCTGTACAGTTCTTTTGCAAACGTTAGCCCCCTGAAGTGTTGTGTATTTATATATAAAGTTTATTCTGTTTTCTGAATCAGTGTGGACTCGTGGTGTGTTTGTTCATCGTCTGACATTGGCACGTTTTATTACAATATCAACTACTATACTAGTCCAAAAGTTACATATGACTGTAGTTATCATAACTGTACATGTCCTACTCTAATGGATCTTGAACGAAACGCGCATTTTTTTTATTAAGTTGAATTGCTGAGTTGCGTTTGCAACTTTATGAGAAAATGATCTGCTGATCAGACCACTCTAACAGGAGTGTTTGTCCGTGAATAACACCGGCTATGCCCGGGGTAGAAACACAAGACTATAGCTGGATAAGGTCTACAGGTCTACACGGTCATTTTAAGCCGTCGACCAGCCCTCTACGACCACGGGAAGTCATGTTAAAAGTGAAGATACTTCTGTTAAACTAAGCTAAGCTAAACATCGATAATCGCTAACCGCTAACTCCCTCCTGGGCTTAAAGTGACAAGAAATAACGTTGTGAAAAAAAGCGTCAGATCAGATAGATATAAGGGTTATTTTGATAAACCGGATACATTTTGTGAATATATATGGTTACTTTCTCGCCTGAAAACATATTAAAACTTCATAAAATGACATATTAACACTTGTAGAGCCAAATTAAAGCTTTTCGCTAAACGGAGGTTTCAAAAACACTAGACTGACGCGTCACAGTCGCCAGCTGGTCGTGACGCGTGCCAGCTGGTCGTGACGCGTTAGGTCGTGACGCGCTGATGGCCGTGCACACGATTTGGCAGTGCACACGATTTGGCATGACGGAGCCACCCCTCCTAAATTTCGTTGTTTGGTACCTGTACTGTAGCAATGACAATAAAGACCATTCATTCATTCCATTCATTCATTCATTCATTCATTCATAAGTAATTGATTGTTAAAAAATGTGACACGTTCTAATGCTTTGACTTTTCTTTCGAAAAATGTACACATCGCTAGTCAACTAACACAGCTTGTTTTGTGAGCCTGCTAACAATGTAAAGTAGTGTTGTAGTTAACTAGGTAACAATGTAAAGTAGTGTTGTAGTTAACTAGGTAACAATGTAAAGTAGTGTTCTAGTTAACTAGGTAACAATGTAAAGTAGTGTTGTAGTTAACTAGGTAACAATGTAAAGTAGTGTTGTAGTTAACTAGGTAACAATGTAAAGTAGTGTTCTAGTTAACTAGGTAACAATGTAAAGTAGTGTTCTAGTTAACTAGGTAACAATGTAAAGTAGTGTTGTAGTTAACTAGGTAACAATGTAAAGTAGTGTTGTAGTTAACTAGGTAACAATGTAAAGTAGTGTTGTAGTTAACTAGGTAACAATGTAAAGTAGTGTTGTAGTTAACTAGGTAACAATGTAAAGTAGTGTTGTAGTTAACTAGGTAACAATGTAAAGTAGTGTTGTAGTTAACTAGGTAACAATGTAAAGTAGTGTTGTAGTTAACTAGGTAGCAGTCCAATCCCTTACGTTGCAGTATTTTGGCTTGACTAGCAAGTTTGTGTTGTGATTCTCAACAACGTTGAAACGTAGTTTCACCCTTTTCCATCAGTTTGAATAATAAATGTGTGGACTGACGATGTAGCGCAGCATAGCTTATTCTAATAATTATTCAACATACTTTCATTCTGAATGATTCCCCCCTCCTCCCAGACAAGGTCACATTATTATTGGATTGGTTGTTTGCCTGCCGGGTGAAGTTAGCTAAACATTTAACCTGCTAACTAGCAAGAGAAACATCATGTCACTCTCCAAAGGTGTAAAGAGGAAAGTTGACGGTGAAAACAGGGCATTTAAAGAGGAATGGACAGGGAACTATACGTTCATCCTACCTGGTTTCATCAACGCAAAGCCGTTGTGAGACTCACATCTTCCGTGCTCACAATGTTCCCTTTCTATACATGCGAGTCGTCCTTTTCCTCAATGAATGTGATAAAGACGCACAAGAGGAATCGATTGATGCAAAAAAAACTTGAGAACTGCCTGCGGATTAAAGTGACGTCCATATAACCAGATATCAAGTAAATACTGACCGATGGGAGATGCCACTTTTCACATTAAGTGAGTACCAAGCCTGTCGTTATTGTATTTAATAACCTAATTGTATTTTGTATATTTTGAATGAATGGCTCATTGTAATTATTATCCCTAATAGCGTGTTTGCTCTGTCGTTTCAGGAGCATAGGCCTATGCACCACCACCCCTCGCATAAGCGGATTACTTTTCTTTCTTTTCTTTTTTTCACCGATTTTGTTGTCAATGTTTTTCAGAATATTAAACTGAATTTGATTTGTTACTGTTCATATGTGTGTTGCAGTCACATATACGTAAACATTACGTTTGAATTATTTACTGAGCTGGTGTTATTTTTTTCAAACCACACACGGCTATTTCAGCACTACACGTTGTCCACCTACTGATTCACTATGAGGGGTTCAGCGTCAGTGCGCTTCGGTGCACCCCGCTGCCTGATTGTCTGTCCCTGTGTCATTCACTCTCAACATGGATAAAAGTACAATAAGCATTATTCAGGTGGAGGTAGATTCTCTATTCGGACATTATAGGCGCTATATGTGGGACTGTCGGTCCGATATTGTAAAAAAAAATAAAAAATAAAAAAATAAAAGGATTCTCAAAATATTCTGCTGGGCCAAATATTATTGGTGATGGGCCAGCAATGGCCCGCGGGCCGCCTATTGCCGACCCCTGGCCTATAGAAACAGTTGTTTCAATTTCACCTCCATTAGGCTTTGTTTTAGCCTAGACGTTTAAACACTGGTGTTTCAATGTCTAGGTTATAATTAAGCTAAATTTAGGCTAAATTGGAAATTGAAACAACGTCTATGTTTAGACGTTGAAATGCTGTTGAAACATAGAAAGGGAAACAACGTCTATGTTTCAACGGCATTTCAACGTCTAAACATAGACGTTTTTTAAATGTCCAATTTGGCCTATATTTAGCCTCAATTTGGCCTATATTTAGCCTCAATTTGGCCTAGACGTCTACGGGCCATTTAGACGTTGTTTAGACGTCTAATCAACGTAAAATTGCTCACTGGGAAAGAGGCAAAAGAAGGAAAATCCCCACCTTACTTTTTCAGTAAAGGATATTTTCCCATGTTATCTACCGGAGCGGAGACCCGCCTGCCTTGTCAGAGCGTGGTCCAATCGCTACCGGTTAGAAACAAAGCGGAGACTGGCCCAGCTTACCGGCGTGTGGCCAGCTCTCTGCCTATCGGACTTACCCCTATCACGACACGAAGCGGGTTAAACACCCCTGTCTGTAGCCGTATAGAGGGACCGTTATCTACCAGAGCGGAGACCCGCCTGCCTTGTCAGAACGTGGTCCAATCGCTACCGGTTAGAAACAAAGCGGAGACTGGCCCAGCTTACCAGCGTGTGGCCAGCTCTCTGCCTAACAGACTTACCCCTATCACGACACGAAGCGGGTTAAACACCCCTGTCTGCAGTGGTGTGCCGTCAGGGCCAGCAAGGCCTTTTCTGCTGGCCTAAACATCATCAGAATATACATTTTATTTTAATATATTTTTTCCACAAATATGTATTAATGATTCCCCATAGTCTATTCTCTTCATTTCATAGCTTTCCTCTTGGTTGCGCTGCTTCCAGTCTCCAATTGAGATTTGGAGGGCTGGCCTTTATGTTAGAGCTTTTATCCAATCAAAATGTGTTGCTAGGGGGCTCCCAAATCTGGAGGGACTGGGAGGGACTGGGAAAGACTGGGAGGGACTGGGAGAGACTGGGAGAGACTGGGAGAGACTGGGAGAGACTGGGAGGGACTGGGAGAGACTGGGAGGGACTGGGAGAGACTGGGAGAGACTGGGAGAGACTGGGAGAGACTGGGAGAGACTGGGAGAGACTGGGAGGGACTGGGATGGACTGGGATGGACTGGGAGAGACTGGGAGGGACTGGGAGGGGCCTGGGAGAGACTGGGAGGGACTGGGAAAGACTGGGAGAGACTGAGAGGGACTGGGAAAGACTGGGAGGCACTGGGAAAGACTGGGAGGCACTGGGAGGGACTGGGAGGGCAGTGGCAGCTCCTGCCAAATCTCTCAGGGGGGGCAATTGTTGCGTTGATGGTTAAGGTGACACGTTCAAGGGTAAATTCACCTAAATCAGCGGGCTTAAATAAATTGACTCTCACAGCCATTGGTATTCAGTTATCACATATTTTATTTTAGGTGCAGCAAATCCAGGATAAAGAGCAGTGGCACAGGGGCTGATAATGTGCAATGGATGGATAAAACTATTTACATACTACAAAATACAAAATATGGACGGCATACATACTGCTCACTTGTATTGAAATTTAGCTCGTCTCTCTTTCAAAGCAGCAAAACAATCAATGACCCTCTCATTAAAATCAGGCATCTTCCTGACTAGTTCCCTCTCCATTGAAAGCATGGCCAGTGCATTCAGGCGCTCCTGGCCCATTGTGTTTCGCAGGAAGTTCTTGATTCTCTTAAGGGTCGAGAAACACCTCTCAGCTTCAACTGTTGTCATGGGAGTGGTAATTAGGATGTTCAACAGAGCTACAGTCTCAGAGAAAGTCTCCTGGAGGTTGTACCTGTGTAGAACCTGGTACAGTGCCAGTGCACCAGAGCAGCCCTTGAACTCAGCACTCTCATAGACAAGGGACAGCTCAGTCTTGAGCTTCACCTGGTTCAGCATGGGGTATGCCTTGACAGTGGTGTTCAGAGCCTCAACAGGGAATGCATGGCAGTGCTGTTGGAACATCTCTCCTTGGAGCAGCGTGGCACTCACAAGGTGGTTGGTGAAAGAAAACCTTTCTTTGGAGTGGGCCAGGATTGTGTCGCAGATCTGTCAAAAGTATGGGGTGTGAAAGAAAATGTGGAAATAAGCACTTTGGAAGTACAACACTGAATAAAGACTGCTACCATCCAATCCCTGAATGTAACTCTGATTGGTGGTGATTTTCCAACACTGTGTTTCAAAACTTGGACCTACCTCTTTAGACAGCCTCTGCTTCTCTTCTTCTCCCAAGACCCTCCTTGATGTTCTGGTTCCTGTGGCTTCTTGCTGCTGCTCTTGAGATGAGCTTTGGTCCCTGAAGGCAGACAGACCAACAGTGTTACGATTTCAAATAAGAAAATGTAGCTGAACAATCTGCTGTCTTGTAGTTGTAATTGTATCTACAGTAATTTCTGAAATGTAGTCTAACGATGATTTAAGGTCTCCAGGAGAGAGGGATCTGTTTTAAGTATAACAGTTGACTTTAGCTTTAACAGGCTGTGCACATGAGTCACTCCCGACCACTTAGATATCTTGGAGCTATTTAGGTAGATATGCTTATTCTTGAATAGAAATATGTAGGTCTATCTATTCACAAATTAAACCTCAGACATTTTTAGACATGTTCTATATATTAGCCTAATACATATATCTAAAAAAAAATGCTTAGTTGTAATTCGCTGACAAAATGTATTGTATAGTTTGATAAATGTAATATACTACATTACATTAAGTAACTACATATTAATATAATGTAACATAATAAATTAAATGCAAGTTTTGTTGCAAAAAAGAAGCTTCGCATAGCAACCTACCAAATGAATAGTGGAATATCCTACTCCAATTACTCGGGCAAGCCCTAATTTTAATTCAACTCATTGTTATAAGCCTACTAGTTTTACCGGCGCCTTTCACATTCATCATAGCATGCATACATTTGATTATTACAAAGTTCTATATTACGGAGAAGGTACAAACTATATTTTTTGATCTTACCTTATGGCCTGCATGCTGCTTGTGAAGCTTTGGACGGCATGTTTTATGAAGACTGCGTCAGCTCGTCTAAAGCTACGCCGTATGACATGACGTAAGCACGTACGATTCTTTGTGCATGTCCCAAAATCCCATAGAGAATGCCCGAATGGCCTGAAGTTACCAAAATAGATTTACATGTAAGTCTACGAGAACAGCCTAGTGCAATTTCGAGTAGAATGAAAGTTGCACTGAAAGGGGCGGGACTTGAAGCTGATTGGAATATACTCCACAGAACACTAGCTGATTGGACTATCAGGGGTATTCAATTACAAATTCAGTTGGGCCAGATTTGAAAACCAAGAAATTTTGCTGGGCCAGACATTTTCAGCGGCCAGTAGCCTAGGCACCAGGTAATGACACATTTCAAACCAACACAAATGAATGTAGGCCTAATGAAATACAAGCAGTTTATTTATAGTTTTCCTTTTAAATTAGGTAACATCTGACACAGGCACGTCAAAAGTCATCTCAAAGTGCATAAAAAAGTGTACAGTAGTATACCAATAAAAAAATGTCCTTTTGTAAAATATAAATGTTGGTCATAGCTGACCCAGGCACATCACAAAGTGCTTTTAACTGAATGAAAATAACCATCAACGCCTTGAGTGCACAATTTAACAAGTTACAATTATAGTTAAACAATAAAATTGAATCTAATCTTATCTAATCTTACCCTGCTGACTTTCTTAGTGTGAGAAGTGACATGTTTTATTCTGAACAAGAGCAGTGACATTTGGCTCATAAGATGTCAATGCAATCCGAAGGCATTGGTGAAGAGTACTGTCAGTCAGGGAACAACGAGAGCTGCTTTTTATTGTGTTCATGTGTGAAAAGCTTGCTTCACAGGTGTATGTTGATCCAAACATACTGAGTACATGGATTGCTACTTTCTTAACGTTAGGGAACTGGTGCACGTTGACATCACTCCAAAACTTCGCAGGTCCATTAGTGCGAAGCTCCTGTGCCATGGTTACGGATGACTGCATGTCAACAAGTTCGAGTATGAATTTCCCCTCGTCGATGGAAGGCACCACTCCCTTTCCTCTGGTGGATAAATCCCTTCTATTGCGGCAGTGAACGGGTCTCTGGCAAAGCCCATCACCTCTGAGGGCAGAGCCATCCAGTCGACCAGCAAAGTTCTCTTTCAACCTCGCAATGAAAACAGTCATCACATCTGTGATGTGTGCCGGGGATGAGACGCATTTGCGGAGCGTAGGAAAAATGCAGCATTCTGCCAGTGCAGAAGTCGGCCGCGAAAAGGTCCAGTTTGACTTGGAATGCGAAAAAAAGAAAAGAAAGCAGACATCAGCCATGAAGTTGTCGTCCAGTATGCGATTCACATGTGTTTCTGCCTTCGTTTGCTTGCTGCTGCTGCGGAGGAAAGTTGTAATCTCCTCTCTGAGATCACAGAAACGCTCCAGTGCCTTGCCTTTGGACAGCCACCTGACGTCGTTATGCAAAAGCAGATCATGGTGCTCAGCAGACATTTCTGACAGCAGCTTGCGGAATAAGTTAATAATAATAATAATGTTGGAGGCTCGAAGTGGAGCGAATAAAATTAATTGTAGCCATCACATTGTCCATTGTTGTTTTAAGCTCCCCGCTTAGTTTGTTTAGAGTGTTATATTCACGTTCTGTAGGCTACTATTGTAGACATTTCTGCATGAATTTCTGAACACTTGCGAAATACGTTTTTCTCTGCTTTTATGGCTGGGCCAATCGGGGGTCACGTCTGGGCCGCATGCGGCCCCCGGGCCGCTAATTGAATAGGCCTGTGATATACTCCACAGAACACTAGCTTATTGGACTATGATATTCAGAAGCAACACTGTCTAGAAGTCATAGAAAAAAAATCTCTCTCTTCTCCCTTTGGTGGGGCATTGTCCAATTGCCCTAATGAACCAGCCTCCCCTGTGGAGGGACTGGGAAAGACTGGGAGGGACTGGGAGAGACTGGGAGAGACTGGGAGAGACTGGGAGAGACTGGGAGAGACTGGGAGGGACTGGGAGAGACTGGGAGGGACTGGGAGAGACTGGGAGAGACTGGGAGAGACTGGGAGGGACTGGGAGAGACTGGGAGAGACTGGGAGAGACTGGGAGAGACTGGGAAAGACTGGGAGGGACTGGGAGGGACTGGGAAAGACTGGGAGGGACTGGGAGGGACTGGGAGAGACTGGGAGAGACTGAGAGGGACTGGGAAAGACTGGGAGGGACTGGGAGAGACTGGGAGAGACTGGGAGAGACTGAGAGGGACTGGGAAAGACTGGGAGGGACTGGGAGGGACTGGGAGGGACTGGGAGAGACTGGGAGAGACTGAGAGGGACTGGGAAAGACTGGGAGGGACTGGGAGAGACTGGGAGGGACTGGGAGGGACTGGGAGGGACTGGGCGAGACTGGGAGGCACTGGGAGGGACTGGGAGGCACTGGGAGGGACTGGGAGGGACTGGGAGAGACTGGGAGAGACTGGGAGAGACTGGGAGGGACTGGGAGAGACTGGGAGAGACTGAGAGGGACTGGGAAAGACTGGGAGGGACTGGGAGAGACTGGGAGGGACTGGGGGGGACTGGGAGGGACTGGGCGAGACTGGGAGGGACTGGGAGGGACTGGGAGGGACTGGGAAAGACTGGGAGGGACTGGGAGGGACTGGGAGAGACTGTGAGAGACTGGGAGAGACTGAGAGGGACTGGGAAAGACTGGGAGGGACTGGGAGGGACTGGGAGGGACTGGGAGGGACTAGGAGAGACTGGGAGGGACTGGGAGGGACTGGGAGGGACTGGGAGGGACTGGGAGGGACTGGGAAAGACTGGGACGGACTGGGAGGGACTGGGAGAGACTGTGAGAGACTGGGAGAGACTGAGAGGGACTGGGAAAGACTGGGAGGGACTGGGAGGGACTGGGAGGGACTGGGAGAGACTGGGAGGGACTGGAAGGGACTGGGAGAGACTGGGAGAGACTGGGAGAGACTGAGAGGGACTGGGAGGGACTGGGATGGACTGGGAGGGACTGGGGGAGACTGGGAGGGACTGGGAGGGACTGGGAGGGACTGGGAGGGACTGGGAGGGACGGGGAGGGACTGGGAGGGACTAGGAGGGACTGGGAGGGACTGGGAGATGGGCTGATATACTAGCAAAAGATCTTTCAGATATTCTGGTGCTGTGCCAGTGAGAGCTTTATAAACAAGCAGAAGGATCTTGAAATCTATTCTGAACTTAACAGGAAGCCAGTGTAGAGTTTCTAAATGCTGCTACACACACACACACACTCTCTCTCTCTCTCTCTCTCTCTCTCTCTCTCTCTCTCTCTCTCTCTCCCTATCTCTCTTTTACCTTTGCTATGTATTTTTCTCTCTCTTTCCTTCTCACTCCCTCTCTCTCCTCTCCTTTACTTTCCTTCCTCTGATTTCCCTCTCTCCCTCAGTTGTTAGAAGCAGGAAGGACTCCTGACCTCAGTGCCTCATAAACTATAACCATAAACAAGACAAGTACAACACCACTATGGGGTTGAAAGTCCCCTCTGTGCTGTGTTCCAGGTAAAGGTGTGTGTGTGTGTGTGTGTGCAATACATTTACATTTACAATACCAAATATTGGGAATTTGCATTTACAATAGGCCCTGTACTGAAGAACGTGGGCTCATGTTGACCTCACAAACACTGAGACAAAGCGGGTACATTCATGTAAGGTGCAGTCAGCTGTCTGTTTATCTATTAAATGTGTATCTGAAAGGTATGGCTATTTGAACTGATAACAGAGCAGGATGCACACAGACCATAAAAAGTTGGATAACAGCTTATAACGGCAGCTGTTACCTGCACAGCAGTTTAGTAAATCCTTAAATTGTCCTTGTAGGAGCCGTACAATAAGATATTTCAGTGTGTGCTTTGCCCCTCCTCTAATGGTCAGCTATGACAGGTTTAGGCTAGTTAAGGATGACTCCACGGTGCAACTGGTCTGAGTGACTTTTAATTAGTACATCTCTATCTCTCTCTCATTTTGGGAGGAGAAAGAAGAGATCAGAAGAGATAGAGTGGGAGAGCCATATAAGGCGTGTGCAAATAGGCGGGAAATTAAGTGTAGGTGGGAAGTGTTTTTTTTTTGCAGTTGAGCTGAGCAATCAGTCTGACTGCCTCAAGCTCCAGCAGATTGAGGGGGAGTACAAACCACTGGTCCCTGGGGACTAGGACCATTGCACCCTTTGCCAGCAGATTCGCAATCTCCTCTCAGAGTGCCCTTGTCTTTACCGGGCAGGGCAAAACAGTCTCTCTCACCCCCCCTGAATAAATCAATAAATAATTCAGTCATTGGCTACCTATAGGAGTAAACCAATAGGAGCAGAGCTCTCCTATGGGGCAGAGCTCCACAAAATAGATCAGTTGAGCCTACATTTCCTACTACAACATTGCTAAAAGATTGAAATGGTTGCAGTCATAATAGTGTCTAAATTTGACCATGTGCTGTTGTAAGGAGTCAATCTTACCATTCCAAACATCTTGATTAATGTTATGTTCTTTTACTGATTGTGAGTGTGTGTGTGTGTGTGTGTGTGTGTGTGTGTGTGTGTGTGTGTGTGTGTGTGTGTGTGTGTGTGTGTGTGTGCGTGCGTGTGTGTGTGTGTGTGTGTGTGTGTGTGTGTGTGTGTGTGTGTGTGTGTGTGCGATGTCCTTTTGCTTCAATAATGCCCATAATGCCAAACGTTGTCCCTAGCAGAAGCTCCTCCCTCGACAAAAATCCCCCACAAGAAAAAAGAAAGAAAGAGGCAAGCGATAGCGCGCGGTTCCTGTACAGCCTGGTCTCAATCACGTCCTCGTAGCTGAGATAAATTCAACCCACAACTTCACCGAAGTCATAATCTTACTGAACTCAACATGTCTGGAAGAGGAAAAGGAGGAAAGGGACTCGGAAAAGGAGGCGCCAAGCGTCATCGCAAGGTTCTCCGTGATAACATCCAGGGAATCACGAAGCCCGCTATTCGCCGCCTGGCTCGCCGTGGGGGTGTGAAGCGTATCTCTGGTCTGATCTACGAAGAGACCCGTGGTGTGCTGAAGGTGTTCCTTGAGAACGTTATCCGTGATGCCGTCACCTACACCGAGCACGCCAAGAGGAAGACCGTCACCGCCATGGATGTTGTATACGCTCTGAAACGCCAGGGACGTACTCTGTACGGCTTCGGCGGCTAAACTATTCGTAAACTCAACCACCCCCTACAAAAAACAACGGCTCTTTTAAGAGCCACCCATCTCCACACAAGAGAGTTGATTCCATTATTATAACACATTTTGTCAGGCCTGTACATTCAACGGGTTTAGGTGTCATGAATAAAAACATTCGTGATTGATTCGCCAAATCAATGTCAACGCAAGTAAATGCGTAGTCTTGGCATTCCACGACTAGAAATGACCATCCCACATTTGCACCCTAGAAAGATGGTTATTATGGATTATTACGCACACAACACAGTGCAGTCCCTTTTTCTATTGCGCATCTAGTGATAATAATAATGCATGCCCTTGTCGTACCATCCCAAAAGGACAATTCCTGGTAGTAATCGCTAGGCTGGTTGGGAGTTTGGGGGACTTGGTGTTCTATGTATATCATTCTCAATCTTCCTCTTGACGTTTTCATGTTCATATCGCCATCGGAAACAAGGCAACCCGACAGCCGGGTGAAAAAGTAAGGAAGGGGTGGGGGGAGGAGCCCGCGCGTGCGCAGATAATGTATTTACCCGCGAGGCAGACTAGAGCTTTGGAAGTGGATGTCAGCAGCCGCCTAATTTGCATAGCCCCACCTTTATATTACGGGTGTGCGTTTGCCGCCTCTTCATTCGTTTCTGAGAAGTAACGAGCCACTATCAACATGCCAGAACCTGCGAAGGCAGCGCCCAAGAAGGGCTCCAAGAAAGCCGTCACCAAGACCGCCACCAAAACCGGCAAGAAGCGCAGAAAGTCCAGGAAGGAGAGCTATGCCATCTACGTGTACAAGGTCCTGAAGCAGGTCCACCCCGACACCGGCATCTCCTCCAAGGCCATGGGAATCATGAATTCCTTCGTCAACGACATCTTCGAGCGCATCGCCGGCGAGTCCTCTCGCCTAGCCCACTACAACAAGCGTTCTACCATCACCTCCAGGGAGATCCAGACCGCCGTGCGTCTGCTGCTCCCCGGTGAGCTGGCCAAGCACGCCGTGTCCGAGGGCACCAAGGCCGTAACCAAATACACCAGCTCCAAGTAAACAGATTTTCGTCTGTACTGCTTACCCCAAAAGGCTCTTTTAAGAGCCACCCACCCTATCAAAAAAGAAAGCAATTCCATAGTGAGATGACCTCGCGTGCTACAAATCAGTCGAATGTATATGCTGTACTAATTGTGTATTGTAACAAGTACAATTATACAGTATTTATACAGCACCTTTCCCAGACCAAGGGTCTCAAAGTGCTTTACATAACAAGGAAGAAAACACAAACAAAACAGTAATACAGGAGTGAAAGCCACAGCAGGCAGAAAGCATACATAACATAACAAGCATGTATAAGGCATATGTATCAATTACTCGATGTTACAATTACAAAAAGACTCCAGTCCTTGAACGCGCAGGAGGTTTTGCGCGCCTTTTTTGTTCCTCACTTGTTTGTTGCTCACTAGTTGTCTAAAACGGTTTCCTCTATTAATATAATGGACAGTGACTACACTGCATACATACGCATGGCCAATTTCTCGGGACAGGTGGATTTAAAATAAATAATAAAATATAATAATAGTTTAAACGGCGTTCACATGTGGATCTACCATCACCTCCAGGGAGAATCAGACCGCCTGCTACTGCTCCACAGCAGATGAATGTGTGTATCTTAAACGGCGAAGACAAATGTAATCTTCTTGCATTAAGGTTGATGCAGGCTCACTAGTCAGCTACCTGGACAGAACCTCAAGAACCAATGATGTGAACGAGTTCGGTAATGCATGTCTTGTCTATGTCTATTATTGTATTATTGGTGAATATTAATACGATTAATACGAGGCTCAAGGACAGCCAAGCAGCGGCAGAACCATTATATTATATTATGTTACATTACAAATGTGATGTAATTTAAACACCCCGGTCCACAAAGACCCACAAACACATGGAGAGAGGAGGCAGGCTGACTACGTCACCATCGATAAACAACACATACATAAGCACATTTAATTTATTGAATTTACTTATTACTATTATTATTTATTTATTTACAAACAAAGTTATGATTGCAATTTCAGCTAGTTACCAACTAGTTTAGTAGCCGAACATATTCATCATAAGGCTGCTGATGTCCTCAACACAATTCTGGTGATAATATCGCAATTGATTCCTCAGAATCGACATGCAGCAAGCATAGTCTATCTATGGCTTTCACCTGTCTTGTCTAGATTTAATGGGAGGGAGAGGGACACCATCTGAAAAATCACCTATACGGACAAGCTCTCAGCCCCATCCCCGCGACTGTGTTTCACGACCACCAAAAGAGCTCATATTTATAACACCCCGCACCACATCGGGGGACCCTCAACCTTTGTACTCCCTTGCCAGACAACCTGGCTACCTGGACAACGAGTGCTGGTCGCAATCATATGCACTTTTAGCCACTTTAGGAGACAAATAACACAGGAAAAGCTGTGCGCACCGCTCCCTCCGACGGTGCAACGGTGGGGTTTTGATCGAGTCACAACAAAACTCACGAGGCCTTCGCGGCTCACATGACTTTATTCTAACCGGAGGCAAGTCTGCTCGCTGGCCCGTTTGCATTTGGACCTCAACTCGGCACCACGGGTGACTTTTGGCCCGTTATTCGCGAGGAGAAAACACAGGCGCCCAAACATTTCGGCAGCTACGACTGCTGAGCAGGGATGGCTGAGTCTGCACGGTTCCCCGCGCCGGCCAAGAGCCCCAAGAAGAAGGCAGCAACCAGGCCCAAGAAAGCTGGCCCCAGCGTCGCCGAGCTCATCGTGACGGCCGTGTCCGCATCCAAGGAGAGGAGCGGTGTTTCTCTGGCCGCGCTCAAGAAGGCGCTGTCGGCCGGTGGCTACGACGTGGAGAAGAACAACTCCCGCGTCAAGGTCGCCGTCAAGAGCCTCGTCACCAAGGGCACTCTGCTCCAGCTCAAGGGCACCGGGGCCTCCGGCTCTTTCAAGCTCAACAAGAAAGCCGCCGAGGCGGTCAAGAAGCCGGCGAAGAAAGCCGCCGCCCCGAAACCCAAGAAGGCGGCCGCAAAGAAGCCCGCCGCTGCCAAGAAGTCTCCGAAAAAGGCAAAGAAGCCTGCTGCTGCGGTCAAGAAGTCTCCCAAGAAGGCAAAGAAGCCCGCGGCAGTCACCAAGAAGGCCACCAAGAGCCCCAAGAAAGTCAAGAAGGCCACACCGGTCAAGAAGGCTCCGGCTAAGAGCCCCAAAAAGGCCGTCAAGGCAGCCAAGCCCAAGGTAGCCAAACCCAAAACGGTGAAGCCCAAGGCAAAGAAGGCAGCCCCAAAGAAGAAGTAAACATTCAAAGTGTTCTTGCCGACACCATTTGTACCACAAAAAGGCTCTTTTAAGAGCCACCCAGATTTTCGTAAAAACGCATTATCATCCATGACGACAGAAAAAGTCGAGTGTTTATTTGAGTATTTTACACCAGTGTCAACCACGGACTTACACACACGACAATCATGGTTTTACTTATTGAGTAAATAATGAGCAGTAATGAGAGATTTGACATCTAGGTCTAGTTTACACTTTGACGCTATAACGTGTCACTCGGTAGATCTGTGTGCGGGAGAGGATGGTGGGGGTATGACAGTGTCCATAAAGTTGCATATAATATCAACATATACAGTTAGTTCCTCTTTCCGTTACACCAATACGTTATATTTGGACAGAAAGGCGGGAGATAACAGAACACTTTTCGCTCCGTCAGGAGTAACGTACTACAGAGAGCTGGGAACGCACTTCACAATGTACATAATATATACGTATCAATTATATATTATTATTATTATTATTATTATTATTATATTATGACATATACTAGTTTTAGTATATTGAATATGTCATGTCAGGTCTTCTGACGCTGGTTTTCTCTGTGTACCACATGTACAAAAGAAGAGATTTGTTGAGGCTGCATTCTCATTTTATGCACCCAAATTGTGTCTCCACTGCCAGTTTACATTAGGGATGCAACCTCAGCGCATATGTTCAAGTCAAGACTAAAAACCCATCTTTTTAATATTGCCTTTAAATGACTAAATAATTAAATTAAGATTATATAATGAATAAAGCACTTTGAGCTGCAACGTTTGCAGGAAGAGCGCTATACAAATAAAGTTATTATTATTATTATTATTATTATTATTATTATTATTACGTGGGACGAGTTTGATTTAAACTTCGATTTCTGGCGCGCGAGGGAAACTCACAAAGACAGAAGTGTCACAATCTCTGTCTCTTGATTGGATGAGGTGACATCGACCCAGTGGCCAATGAACGCCGTCAAGGCGAGCTATAAGAACGACGCTCCAAGCGACGGAACTGTTATCTGAAATTATTTTCTTCATCTTGTTTGAGATCCCGCTAAACCGTCACCATGTCAGGGAGAGGCAAAACTGGAGGCAAGGCCAGAGCAAAGGCAAAGACCCGCTCTTCTCGCGCCGGGCTTCAGTTCCCTGTGGGCCGTGTCCACAGGCTCCTACGCAAGGGCAACTATGCCCATCGTGTGGGCGCCGGCGCACCGGTTTACCTGGCCGCCGTGCTCGAGTACCTGACTGCTGAGATCCTGGAGTTGGCCGGCAACGCCGCCCGCGACAACAAGAAGTCTCGTATCATCCCCCGTCATCTGCAGCTGGCCGTCCGTAACGACGAGGAGCTAAACAAACTGCTGGGCGGTGTGACCATCGCTCAGGGTGGTGTGCTGCCCAACATCCAGGCAGTGCTGCTCCCCAAGAAGACCGAGAAGCCCGCCAAAGCCAAGTAAAAGTTCTACTACGGCTTTGACCCCACTACTTAACCCCAAAGGCTCTTTTAAGAGCCAACCACTTCTCTCTCCAAAAGTGCAGTCCATCTCTCCCTCCACTGTTTGTCTGCGTTATGAGTGTTTCATGTTGTGAAGAACACTAATTGTGATTTCATGTACGAGGCAGAGAACGCACCCATACATATTACACAGGGTTGGGCAGAAAACATCCTCGTGATGTCACTGCCTCAGCATTTGAAATAACGTTTAGTCCTTTTTTACGGTTTTAAACATCACCCCTTCCTTGTGTAGTGGACCTTGTTCTTCCATAATAATAGTTTGCGTTTGTTGGTTCATCATTTGTATGAACTGGGTGAGGACAACTAGTTATGAAACTTTAGATTAAAATTAGAGGACAACAATGATGAAATTATAGATTTAGAATAGAGGACAACAATGATGAAGTTATAGATTAAGGATAGAGGACAACAATGTCCACAACAGCAGCGAGATTAAAGGACGTCCAATGGCACACAACCACCGTAAAGACAAAATAAGTGTCTGCACCACGCTGATCTCTGTACATAATGTTTACACTGTTCTTGTTCATTTGTATTCATATAGTCGTACATTACATACTTTTTTGTATCTTCACATTTGTTTTGGGTTTAAAAAATGATAATTTAAAGGATAGATTATCATTGACAAAATATATCGGAATTACATCTCTTTGAAGCCAACTGTTTGGGGGAGGGGCCAAACAAAGGAAGCGCGCGGTAGGGTTTAAGTGTTTGAATTTGTGGACGGTGCTCGTGTCCAATGGCAGCCGGAGAAGGAGGCGCCAACGAGCCAATGAGCTCGTCTATAGTCGCCAACCAATCGGGGCACGACTGGGGGTTTATAAATGTACAACGTTCTGTTGAGATTGGTTATACTCCAACTGAACGAAGGAAGATATCGTCATGGCCAGAACCAAGCAAACCGCTCGTAAATCCACCGGCGGCAAAGCCCCCAGGAAGCAGCTCGCCACCAAGGCTGCCCGTAAAAGCGCCCCGGCCACCGGCGGCGTGAAGAAGCCTCACCGTTACAGGCCCGGCACCGTGGCTCTGAGGGAGATCCGTCGTTACCAGAAGTCCACCGAGCTGCTGATCCGCAAGCTGCCCTTCCAGCGCCTGGTGAGAGAAATCGCCCAGGATTTCAAGACCGACCTGCGCTTCCAGAGCTCTGCTGTGATGGCCCTGCAGGAGGCTAGCGAGGCTTACCTGGTTGGTCTGTTCGAGGACACCAACCTGTGCGCCATCCACGCCAAGAGAGTCACCATCATGCCCAAAGACATCCAGCTGGCCCGCCGTATCCGTGGAGAGCGCGCCTAAGATCACCACCCTGATCTAACAATAGATCCCCAAAGGCTCTTTTAAGAGCCACCTCAATATTTCCCTCAAAGGCGTGTTTCCATTTACCACCCGTGTAGGGCGTTAATCTTTAGGTTATACGACTCAAATGAGTAGCCTGCAGGGATGCTGACCGTGCCATCTCGGTAACCGAAATACATGTAGGCCAATTCACAACAGCATAAGGCCTTAATGTGTGAATTCGTTGTGATGGTCTAACTATGATAAGCACTCCTTATGTAAAATAATCCGAAGTAAATCAGGGTCAGTCAGTGTATTCTGTAGATCACGGATTTTCTCCACACAAGGTCTGATTTACTTCGGCTGAAGCTTAATGGTGCTGGGAGGACATCAAAATGCGGTACCCCCATAGGCTGTTCTTAAAATAGATAGTATATGTATATATACACAGTGTTCAGAACCTTCAATTTTCCACATTATGTGGTGTTATAGACTCAATTTAAAATGGATTAAATTAGAAGAATTTGCCATAAATCCACACACAATGAGCACATGATTATAAAAGCATGTTGTATTGTATTGAATATGTCAGGGTTATTAAAACACGTTAGGCTATACTGCATATGTGAATGAAATGTGCCACAGTATGTATTGTAAATAAAGTTTAATCTGATTTGATGGTTAGGGTCATTTACATTGTACAAGGAAAACATTTAAATGTAGAAAATAATAATAATAATCTCTAAAAAATAAAATAATCTCTTTTACAGTTTATTGAGAAAACATTGAAAACAAATGTCCTATTTGCAATCATTGGATCATTCAAATGAAGATGACCTGACCCCAGGAATATGTAATAGAGGTCCAGTCTGACCAGATATGAACATCCTCTGACTGTTGACACCATCACAGGATTGGGCTTCAATAATCTCAGATTCTAGACTTCACAGAGAGAGCTCAATCTGAGAGTCAACCCTCTGAGATTCATTGAAGTGGGAAATAATTACATATTACTCTTAAAACCAAATCACAGAATACAGAATAGTAGGTTATGATAAAGCATCACTCACTTATGGGGAGCTCTAATATTACACAGCTCAGCACTGTCACCCCAACAAGGCCCAAAGACCCCTTCCAGCCCAATTGGGCTAGTTTAGGTTGCATTGTGCTGGTAAAATTGGGCTTGGGCTGGTGCACAGAATTTGGCCTGGTTTCCCATGATTTAAAAAATAAATAAAAAACTTGACAGAGACTGTGTTAACTGTGTTAAATATCCTGTGATCACCATGCTAATGTGTGTTTAATTGCAGACCATGCTAATGTGCAATTAACACATTTTATTATATTGCCAATTCAATTGGGGGTTGGTTTTAAAATGGCATATTCATTGAGACTATAGAGAGGATGTCACATGGAAATGGATTTCATATGATAATACCATGATTGAATTGAGGTTATCTTCCATGATCATATTTTGCCATTGCATTGAACATGAAACAAGACTAAGCATTGTCATTACTTTGACACAGCATTGCTAATCGAAACAATCAACAAATATTATTTTTGGTATTTGAGCAGTCCCTTTGTTTACTCTATTCTATTCGTTTTTGATATGTATAATTATTATATATTCTATGCTATTTGGTCTGGTTTTTATCAATTTGGGCGGATTTTGAGCACTTATTGGGCTGGTAAACATCAGACCAATCTGGCAACACTGCTGACCACTCCTCTCAACCTCCCAGTAACAGCGTCCAGACAGACCCTTACGATATCTAGCTAGCTAAATAGCTAGCTAACTTAGCTAGTGCTAACAGCTGAACTGCAAAACGTATTCGCTTCATAACTTAGCAAATAACGTTACATTGATGAACAAAACATCCATTAATTAAACATATCCATTAGGTAATGAATTCTAAACGTAATACCATAATTAATTAAAACCACATTTAACATTACCTGAACAGGCACACCGCACAGCACAAGAGACAGCTCAGCAGGCAAATTTAAATCTCTCCACGTGAAATAGGGTGCAACCATTCGGGTGCATGAAATAGGGTGCAACAGTTTCAAAAAATAAAATAAAGATCCAATAATAAAAATACAACAAATTATATCAGTTGGTCTGTGTAACTGGGGTGGCAAGTAGGTTGGCAGGACTTTTTTCAACGGTGGCGGCTCCCACCCTTTGTTACCATTGATAACTACGCAGCACATACCGAGACCCCCTATTGAATCTCTCTGGAGGCTGGGGTTGGTACCTGTCTTTCCCAATTTTCACTGCATGGCGTGTGTCTCCCGAATTCACTGCATGGTGTGTCTGGGTCCAGTGTGAGCTCACAGGCATCTGGGAGAAGAGCAGAGACCAAATCAGAGAAATAAGAGGAGTAAGATATCGAGCCTGTTTTTCATGAGTCTCTCCCTCTCCTAGATCTCTCTAATTATATCTCAGGGTTTGTGGAGAGTATCAGTGGAGAGAGACTGTTAGCTACTTCAGGATAAAGAGACTCACCTTGTGAAAACTGGGCTCTGGTCTGGGGCTCTGGTGGTAGTAAGATATCCACTGCATTCACTACAGACACACAAACACATTCACAGAAAGAGAAAACATTCACTTCATATCATATTACACACACATTATGTACTGTACACAAAGTGATGATTAGGACATTGGTCTGAAGTTAAAGGGACTAGAGCAAAGTGATGATTAGGACATTGGTCTGAAGTTAAAGGGACTAGAGCAAAGTGATGATTAGGACCGTGGTCTGAAGTTAAAGGGACTAGAGCAGACGTGGTCCAACTAAGGCCCATGGACCGGATCCGGAGATGTCTGAGTTTTAATCCGACATCTTTTAACCAAAACAATACATTTGATTCTGTTATGCCCTAATTAGTTTCAGCACAATATGAGGTCACATGCTATAAATGTGAATTGTACAGCAGAACTCGTGTAGATGGCAGTAGAAGTAGGAGCCCCTGCCTGTTTCTGCTCAATCTTAGTGTGTATGTTACGGTACATGTGGGAAAACTAGGGTTAGGGTTAGGTGCTAGGGTGCTACAGTTAAGGTTAGGGTTAGGGTTAGGGGTAGGGTTAGGGGTAGGGGTAGGGGTAGGGGTAGGGTTAGACATGCCAGCATGTACCAAGTCAACGTAGCACCTAACCCTAACCCTAGTTTTCACACATGTACCGTATTACCACATGTACCGTAACATGTAGACAAAGTCCGAAAATGAATGAAGTAATGAATGAATGAATGGTCTTTATTGTCATTAATACAGTACAGGTACCATACAACGAAATTTAGGAGGGGGGGCTCCCCTGGTGCGAGGAAAAAAATACTAAAAACAAGAAGGGAAAAGAGCTGGTTTACATAAATAAAGGCTATATACACTATCCACTATACTATACTACTATACTATACAAATAAAACACTGTGCCGTACTCTATGCTATGCTATAAATATCCTAACATTTCCTATCTCTGAACCTTATACCTTCCCCACCTTCCAACGCAGCCCCACTTCGTAGTTGCTACTTGTAAAAGATTTTTAAAAATAAACATTGTTTATTCATAAAATGCGGCTGATATTCTGTCGGCGCCTATCAGCATTCATTAAAAATCCTCCAATACAATAAACATTTTATCTGTGTGTGTGTGTAAAATTCACTGTGAAAATACATAGGGGAGGAGTCGGGGCATGCGCAGATTATAGGTTTACCTAGGCTGCAGCCTAGGGCCACTACCACTAGGGGTAGTAAAAAAATAAAAAAAATGCGTGAGACTTGAGAGCCCTGAATATCCGGTTGTTAAGTCTGAAGTCAAACTTGACGTTTTGCAATTTCCGGGTTCAAACCAGAAATTCTCCGCACCAGAATACCAGTATACTACAGCGGTAGAATGACAGTTTAATCGTTTTTTTAGACTGGGATCTATTCATACAACAAGGGACACAGCACTTTCCTGTTTTCCCCATATTGTCAGGGTATTTGAGCCTCGGAAAAGCGCTATATAAATATAATTAATTATTATTATTATTGCGCATTTCGAAGACAGCGCCTCAGCCAACTTTGGACCCGGAAACACGTCGCGACTTAACAACCGATATTCGGACAGACAACAGGAGAGGAGAGCAACAGAGAGACAGACAACAGGAGAGGAGAGCAACAGAGAGACAGACAACAGGAGAGGAGAGCAACAGAGAGACAGACAACAGGAGAGGAGAGCAACAGAAAGACAGACAACAGGAGAGGAGAGCAACAGAGAGACAGACAACAGGAGAGGAGAGCAACAGAGAGACAGACAACAGGAGAGGAGAGCAACAGAGAGACAGACAACAGGAGAGGAGAGCAACAGAGAGACAGACAACAGGAGAGGAGAGCAACAGAGAGACAGACAACAGGAGAGGAGGGCAATAGAGACAGAACTGAGGTGAGGTGAGCAACAGAGATAGTTCAGGATGATAACAAACAGTTCAGTATGACAGAGACAACTAATAGAAAGACAACTGTATGATTATAGAGTTTACATGTTCAAGGAAATATTGTATGATAATAGAAAGGTACACTTTAATTTAATTAAAGAAGTAACAAAGAACACATTTATTATCACAATTGCATTGTGTTCCATGTCTTTCTCCATTGAATAAATAATGCCTAGTTGAATGGCTAAACAAGACAACTGTCTGGACAGTACTGCTAGAATTATTCACCTTACCACAGATAGACAAAGAGTATAAGTCTTGTTTGTTGCTCACTAGTGGTACTTTTCCATCTGGGTCCCGCTTTAGTGCAGTTCGCATCACTTCGGGGTCAGGTCGGGTCACTTTTGATCTGTTCTGGTTTCCATTATACACACAGACCCGGACTAGTAGGAGGAGTAGACGATAGTAGGCGGAGTTACGCGTCACACGCAGCCTGGCAAAAAGCTTCGGGTGTACACAGCAACAGCAGTGAAAATGGCAGACAAACACGGTGCCGTTTGCGGGTTAATAACTTCGGGTTACGGGGGGTTAGGATAACAATTCAAACGTGTCCGGAAAGAGGAGAAACCAGGGAATCCAAAAGTTTTTGAATGGAGTCGATCCTCCACTCCTATCACCGTGGACACAGCGCGGAGCGAATTCCCTGTTAAAACCGGCATTTGACTCATGAGTGAACGGGCTTGATAGCACAGCAGCAGCGGTCGGGTGAACTCCCGGTTCATCGAGTTTACGGTTAAAAGCATAACTTCTCGGGGTGTCAGCGCGGTGGTTAAGGGCTCAAAATGACCGTAGACAGATGGTGAAGTTAGCAAAGGAGTATTGTGTTTTTTTACCACCTCCACAGCCGGTGTTATTCACGGACAAACACGGTGCATAATAGCGATTTTTGTGTTGTGCTTGTTGTAAATAAAAGTTATATGATTCATTGAAATGACATTAAACTAAGATAATACGATGGTCAGCATAATTTTCCGAATCTTTATTAATAAGCTATTACAGAAAATGTAGTGACATTTTCCTAGTGAATGTGGTATTTTCAAGATGGCGGTTGTGAAGAAATAATATGGGATGGGACATGGGATGACGATTGTCCATTGACCAATCAACGGTGTGGGACCTGGGACCCTGGGACCCTGCTCGGATGTGGGACCTGGGACCTGGGACCGAAGCGACCTGGACCGACGAATGGAAAAGGGGACCGAAGCGGGCTGACCTGGGTCAGCACCAGGTCAGCACCAGGTCTGCAACGTAGTGGAAAAGTGCCATAGTTGTCCAAAACGGTTTCCTCTATTAATATAATGGACAGGAGTGACTACACTGCATACATACGCATGACCAATTTCTCGGGACAGGTGGATTTAAAATAAATAATAAAATATAATAATAGTTTAAACGGCGTTCACATGTGGATCTACCATCACCTCCAGGGAGATCCAGACCGCCGTGCGTCTGCTGCTCCCCGGTGAGCTGGCCAAACACGCCGTGTCCGAGGGCACCAAGGCCGTAACCAAATACACCAGCTCCAAGTAAACAGATTTGTCTGTACTACTTACCCCAAAGAGCGGGTACAGAAGACAGCTTCTTGTCTCAATGTTTAAATGCATTAATACTATTTTATAGTCAATACAAAATATATGTCTCAATGTTAAAATGCATTAATACTGTTTTATACTCAATACAAAATAAAATAATATATTTAGATGTCTTTAAAAGAACAAACTGATTAAATCACGTAAGGCCAAACTGATTGCATCACTAATATCACTATAACAATAGATCAATAGATCTACATCAAGTAGAATACTGATGACTAGTGACCAGTCAAGACCACATTGGACTCCAGGATATCTTTGAGCTCCTGCATGAGGGCTGACGAGTTGGCGATGTTTACTTTCCTGCTGACTAGGTGTTGTGTTGTTACTTTGGCCAGATCAAAATCGAACAAGGACATTGAGGATTTTATCCATGTTAAGATTAGTAGTGTCGTATATTTTTACACATTAATAAGCCTTCTTATTCACGTATATTTTACACATATTACACGTATATTTTTATTACTTCATATACTTCATTATAAACGATCTCTGGAAGATTTTCAATTGTCGCACATGCGCAGTCACACACACATGCACATGCACGCCCCCGAGGGTCTAGGCCAATCAGAGGCCTAGAAGGAAGGATCATGATTGGCCAAGAACATACTGTGATGTGATTGGCTGAGGGCCGCTATAAAACCTCTGTGCAGAGGCTGGAGCGGTCTGCTCTGCTGACTACCTCGAATCACGTTGTGACTGTTTCAATGTGCCTGTAATCTGAGGACCCGATCTTTTTTGAATAAATACTTTTAAACTTTGGCCAGGAGTTTTTACCTCTTCTTTAATCACTGAAACAGAGAAATATTCGACATAAGTGGCGACCACGAAGGGACATTTCCATAGCTCTGGATGACCGGTCGTTTTGCAATTCTTCAAGTCAACAAGGGTAAGTTTCTGCTGAATTCGCGAGGACAAGGCGGAGCTGTGCAAAATAGACTGTGTATATCGAATGAGCTATATTTAAATCGGATCTTGAAGTATATAACTGGGTAGAGGTTAGTCAGAGAGAGCCGGGTTGTAAAACCTGTATTGGGAAAAGTGTTTTAATTGTACGATTTTTATCGTGTGTGTGGTAATTGTGGTATAGCAGAGAAGGAGCTGCTGTAGTCTTGTTTTGAGAACAAGGTATTAGCACAAAAGCTAGGGGGAGACGTTTTCCTAGTGGGCTAATAAATGTGGTTTGTATCAGGCAATAGTCTGATGGAGTGTAAAAGCTTGGTTAATGTGGTTTGTAAGTGAGTGTTTGTCAGGAGATAGCTCTATTCAATGGTATGGAATCGGAATTCCTAGTTTGAAAGAGCAGAGTCCGTGCTAGTGAGCAGAAAATAGCGCTATTTTAAAGGGATACATTGTTAATTTACTTGAGAAGCACGGAGGAAAAACGTGGTTTGAGTAGAAAGGGCGCCATTTTTTCTTTGTCTGAAACGCATGTCAGACCTGCGGACAAGGCCGCTAGTTGAATTGGCGCCAAATTTTTTCTTTGTGTGAATGCATGTCAGACCTGCGGACAAGGCCGCTAGTTGAATTGGCGCCAATTTTTTTCTTTGTCTGACTGCATGCAGACTCAGTGGACACACATAGCCTAGTAGAAAGCATATGCCATTTTAGGAGTATTTGAATAAGATTATCTTGGCAAATAATACGTTGAACTGCATTGAAAGATATTCTTGAAAATTGCTGTGTTGTGGAGAATAATAATTATTGTGGAAAAGCAGTGTTGTGTGAAGATTAATCTTACAGTCCACAGCGGTTTGGTAAAAGAACAAAGGAGTGTTGGGTGGCTTCTTTCCCCCCTGACATCCATTTTTTCAAATACACACGCGCAGGTTTGATAGATTTCAGTACTCATCTCTTAAACGATAACGATAAAACCATACACATAGACTAGGATTGATAAAAATAGAGATATAGTGAATTGATCTCGGGGTATTTCAAATAAGTTTAAAGGTACGGTTACTCGGAAAACGGGAGGGAAAACAGGGGCCAGCACATTTCAAACACAGAGAGAGCATGCGGAGCCAATAGGCCCGCTTACAGAATATTGGTGAAAGAATCTAAAAGGTTAATGCATAGATTGATGTTGTGAATGACTTTTCAGTATCACATTGATTTAACTAATTACTTATCAGTTGAATTAATTATTCAGATCATTCATTTTCTGTTTCCCAAAACAATTGATTGATTCCATAAGTTTTAAATCAATGTATATGATGATATAGTGAATAATTCTAACTAATCATTCATTCCTTTCACTTAACAATTGATTTAGGTATAGATTGTAAAAGTAAAAAAGATAGATTGAGAGTTTTAGGTAAGATATAGTCATTCTGTAAGACATCTTCGGTGTGGCGGCCTCTACTGGTCGAAACACGATGGGATGTTTTTAATTATTGACTGCCATCTAGTGGAAGAGACACGATAGGACGTTTTTAATTATTTACTGCCCTCTAGTGGATGAAACAAGATAGGACGTTTTTAATTATTTACTGCCCTCTGGTGGATGAAACAAGATAGGACGTTTTTAATTGTTTACTGCCCTCTAGTGGATGAAACACTATAAGACATTTTTAATTGTTTGCTGCTCTCCAGTGGACAGAATACGATAAGACACTTTGGAACACTGGTCCTCCATCAGTGCATCCGCCTGAGGTCGACGACATAGTCTTTTACAATGATAAATGGATGGTTACTTCAATTAATTTAAGTAATTACAAATTGATTGAATTAATTATTCAGATTATTTCATTTTCAGTTTTCACAAAACTTTGATCAATTGGTTTATAGTGGTCTAGGGATGACGTTTTCTTCCACAGGATTACATCAATGAAGTGTAAATGACTAAGTCTAGTTGATTGTGCATTCCTTCCGAGTAGCAGGTCGATTTCCATACAGATTGTAATTGATAATTGATCATTTTGTTCCTTTCAAATAACAAGTCGATTTCCTTACAGATTGTAATGAATAATTAATCATTTTATTCCTTCCCAATGACAAGTCGATTTCTTTACAGGTTGTGATTAATATTCGTGTTTTACATCTTTTTATTTGAAGTTAAGTTCTTTTTTCACAGTTCTTGATTAAAGAATAGCAGAACAGTTTCTATCTGAGGATTGATCAAGCAAGGGGTTGTGGATCAGAAAGACTTAAAGCGTGACCTGCTTTTGTAATTTGATAATTGTGTTGAACAGCCTTTGTAGTTTAATAATTAAGTTGACCTGAACTATAATTAGTATTGATTGAGCAATTAAGTGACACACCTTCATACATAATAAGGGAAAAAACCATTTAGATTAAAACACATACACATAGATTACATTTAAGTCAATAATACACAATACCACTGAAACAATCCGTTGTTCCGGAGTTGTAGTGTTCTGTGTGGACAGTTGACACAGTTAAGAGTTGGACTAGCATCTGTTTAGCAGATACAGCAACAGAAGGTGGGTTGTAAGAAAAGTACACCTTATAGCATATTTTCAGCATATTAAGCAGTATAAATATTTCAGACATGGGAGCCAAACCCAGTAACATTGTGAGGGCTGTTAATACAGACAAGGGAATATTAGCAAATTCATCCCCTGTGGCTATAGTGGAAAAAATGAATCCTCTTGTTAAGGAGATTAGCGAGATATCAATGAAATGGAATATTCGTTGGGCAGACATTGAACAACCATGGCCAGCAGAGGGCACCTTTGATTTACAATTAATTGCAACATTGGAGATACTTATCAATGCACATAAGGCGCATCAAAAAGGAAAGATTAGATCAGAGAAACGCAGGTTAGAGTTAGCTATTTTAGACCTCTTCAAGGTAGAGGGGCAGAAAGTAGCATTAGCTTGGAATGAGAAAACAGCTCACATGGATCCAGAAAAAAGAGATGAATTGGCCAAAGCAATGGAAGAGAAAGTGAACATTCCATTCTCACACACAGCTCCAATCTCCAGTCCTCCTCCCTATGCCAAGAGACTGGAGGACAATTCTCAGCGGATCTACCCTCAGGTCCCTGTCCTAAGTACGAGCGGAACCTTCACTATCCAAGATAAGGATGAAAATGTACTAGAGAGGGGAAGAGCGAGAGTGACCGTGGACTTCGAACCAGAGAACAGGTCAGGTGCCAAACAGAAAAAGAAGGAGGAGCCGAGGGGAAAAGGGGACGACAGGAGGGACAAGACGGATGACGGTGAAGATGGCAGTGGAGGTGATAGCAAAGATTCCAGTGATGACAGCAATGCACAAGGAGGCTACAGTGCTCCGATAAGAAAACTACTAGCCAGGGCCGAAAAGCAGGGAGGGAAAATACGCTATAAGAAGGGAAAAGAAGAAAATAGTTCTGAAGATGAGCAGAAGTCTCTGAAGGCAGGGAAGAGAAGAGAGAGCTTAAAGCAAAAGAAGAAGAAGCTGCAGGAAGACAGGGATGAAGAGGAGGGAGAAAGGAGGGCAAGAAAACTCCGTGCGAAAATCCTAAGAAACGAAGAGGACTACAGACAACAGCTGCAGGACCTAGACGTAGAGAGAGAAACGTGTCGTCAATCTCAAGCGGCAGCATCACCTGCATCCCGGTTGAACTCCCCAAGGTCCGGAGCGACACCAAGGCGGGAAGTAAAAACGGAGCCACAAGTAAGCGATTATGAAACAGCATCGGAAGAAGAGGAAACTCAGGGGAACTTCCCAGTGCTGATTCGAGGTAACCAGATGGAATATCGTCCTTGGAATCATACGGATCTGTCAGAAGTGATCGAAAAACTCCCAGTCCTGGAAGATGGAGGCCACCCTTGGACGACGCAAGTCGACGTGAGATTGACAGGAACGCACGCTGCTATGGGGGATTTGAAAAGACTCTTAGCTACCATTACAGGATTGGACACCATGCAGGAAATATTGATGAAGGCGGGACTTCATAGATATATCGATACATCCGTTTATGATCCAGAACTCTTCGCAGCAAACAGAGGCAAGCTGTGGAAGGCAATCAGAGAAACATACCCTACTCACATTCACCCAGACAATGTCATTGTGAAGCCACTGGGGGGAGATGAAAATCCCCGGGGGTTCGTTGCCCGTGTGCACTCTCAATGGAGAAGTGTGACAGGGAAGGATGCCGAAGATAACCCGTTAGAAAAAGCCATAATCAGGGAAAAGATTCAACAAGGTCTCCCTACCCCAGTTAAGAACAAGTTAGCAGAAGTGGTGGGGCTACGACACATGAGCAAGGCTGTTTATATAGACAACATAGCACACCAAGTAGAATTATTTAGAAAGAAGATTCAGGCACAGAAGGCACAAGACGAGGACTCACTCAGAAAACTAACTCAAGTGCAATTGACAGAAGGCAAGAAAACCAGAGAGAGAGAGCAGACTATAGCCCTACAGGTCCCATCTCAGCCACAGCAACTGCAAATTGTCCCTCCCCAGTCATACCCACAGGGGCCACAAGGGGGGAATCCATACCCACAGGGGCCACCAGGGGTGCAAGTGGTTCCATACAACCAGCCTGGCCAAGGACCACCACAAGAGGGATGGACCGCAGCACCGAGGAAGGTACTAGGACCATGTTTCGTATGCGGCCAGTATGGACACTTAAAACGTACCTGCTTTAAGAAGAACCAGGGGGGCGCAGGGGGGAAACAGAAAGGAGGATATAAGCCCCCTGCTGCACCGGCTCCAGGAGTGGTGAACCCCTATGGAGGCCCAGCAGCTGCGCTATAGGGGTGCCCAGAAGATCCGAAAGGGGGGTGCCAGCTGGTGGTGACAAACAGGCCTGAAGATGAACCTACAATATGGGTGTCGGTCAACCAACGTCCATTAGAATTGATGGTGGACAGTGGAGCAGCCTACACCTGTCTGAAGCCTGAAGACGCCACGCACCTTCCTATGTCTGGGAAATATGTGAAGACAATCGGATTCGAGGGAATTAAACAGCTGATCCCTACCACTGAGCTTGTAAGCTTAGAGTACAAAGGACAGAGAGCAGATCTGTCAATACTTGTATCAGAACACACGCCAATAGGGCTACTAGGGAGAGATGCACTATGCCAGTTAAATTGTACCGTGAAATGCACACCGGACGGCTGTCAGGTGACAGTGCCACAAGAGAACAGACAGTTGTCTGTCATGATGGACAACAATGCATCTATGGTATATTGGGTGGGAGGGCTTAGCCCAGACCTAATGGAACCAGCAAGGATGTGGGACAATTATATCCTGGCACACATGGCAGAGGCCAGAAGGCCTACTGATCCATTGCATTGTACACTCCAGTATTTTAGAGAAGTTGCAGATGCAACCCCAGATGAGTGGCTGAAGCATCAGCCAAAACAGGTACAGCTTAGTGCAAGTTGTATAATCCTAGGCCCTCAGGGAGTGGCTATGAAGATAAACAGTGACACTTATCTAGATCAGGAGCATAAGATTGAGGGTAGCATCCCTCATGTGACACTTATGATATCTGAACACTATAAGCAGAAGCATTTAGGGGCAATGATGGCAGACTCAGAAAAAGCCAGATTTGTAACGACAAAAGAAAACCCTGCTATCTGGAGGAGCATTGATGGACAGTTCACAAAACTGATGATCTCTGCTCAAGGAATAGGACATCCGCAGACTGTGAAGCTAATGAACCAGCTAATCCTTCCTGTACAAGCTGACAGAGACCTCAGAGAAGAAATGATGCAGAATGTGCCAGCCGACCTGTGGGCAAAGAACAGTACAGACATTGGATTTGTGAAATCAGCTCGTCCATTGAGAGTTGAACTCATACCGGGTGCAGAACCCCCTTGGAAAAACCAATACCCATTGAAACAGGAAGCAATTGATGGAATTGAGCCACAGATCAAAGGACTGTTAGAGGCAGGAGTCCTGAAGATAACTCAATATCCGTTAAGCAATACACCTCTTCTGCCAGTGACGAAACCTGATGGTTCATATCGTCTGGTACATGACCTACGGGCTGTGAATGAGGTAGTCGTCAGCTATCCAGCTGAAGTTCCTGATCCTCATGTGCTGTTGACTCAGATTCCATCTACAGCCAAAGTGTTTACAGTGATTGATTTATGCGGGGCTTTCTTTTCTATACCTCTTAGTGTAGAAAGTCAAGGGTTATTTGGGTTTACCTACAAAGGTCAGCATTATCAATATACCAGAATGCCACAGGGGTACAAACACAGTCCTCATGTTTTTAATCAGGTCTTAAGGGAGGACTTAGACGGGTTAGAACAGATGATAAGTAGTACTGCCATTCAGTACATGGATGACATACTCCTTTGTGCCCCAGATGAAGAAACATGTCACAGGGATTCCGTTAAACTGTTAAAGGTTTTGGCGGAGAAGGGACACAAGGTGTCTAAAAAGAAGCTACAGTATTGTCAGGGAAAGGTAACTTACTTAGGACAATCCATTACACAGGGACATCGCAGCGTCACAAATGAACATTTGGAAGCTATTCAGAAGGCTCCAAAACCACGAACGGTTAGGGAAATGATGATGTTTTTGGGCATTACTGGGTATAGTTCAGCATGGGTGGAGGATTACACTAGACTAGTCGCTCCATTGAGGGGGATGATTAAGGAAACAGGTAGTGATAACCTCCAATCTTGCATTACTTGGACAAGGGAAGCTGATTTGGCGTTTGAGACAATTAAACACAAATTGCAAGAAGCGCCAGCTTTAGCGCTTCCAGATTATTCCAAAGAATTTGGATTGTATGTTTCTTCTTCAGCCGAGGGGAAGTATGCCTGCGCTGTTCTTACGCAACCAACAGGCATTGGACCTAGTCCACAGCCCATAGCCTATTACTCTGTCGCATATTCAGAGGTAGAAATGGGTTTCGCGCCATGTTACAGAGCAATGGCCGGGGCTTATCTTATGTACGAGAAGGCAACAACCTTAACAATGGGGTACCCAATTACCATTCTCTGCCACCACAGTCTAAGGAACCTCTTGAATCAAGGCAAGTACACTTTGACGATGCCTAGGATTAGGGATTATTACAGGATGTTGGAAAGGGAAGATGTAACATTACTAAGATGTAACACACTTAACCCAGCAGAGACCTTGCCAACCCCAGAAGATGGGGAACCACACGATTGTGTGAAGGAAGCTACGAGGTACTCTAAGCTTAGAGCAGATCTACTAGCTTTGCCTTTAAAGGAAGCTGACGTTGAGTATTGGACTGATGGATCTTGTTACCGGGTAGGAGAAAATTTACGTGCCGGGTATGCCATAGTCCGATCCCAAAATTCGGAGTTCATTGTGGAACAAGCCGAGGCTGTTCCTCAGCCTTGTTCAGCTCAGTTGGCTGAATTGATTGCCCTCACAGAAGCATGCAATTTGGGAACCGGACAAAGAGTGACAGTATACACCGACTCTGCCTATGCCCACAATGTGTGTCATTTACATGGAGCTGTATGGAAGGGACGGGGTTTTAAGAAAACTGATGGTTCGCCTATTCAGCACCACGCTCAAATCATGAAGCTGTTACAAGCCATGATGAAACCAAGGGAATTAGCCATAGTGAAGTGTGCCGCACACAGATCTGACTCATCACATGTCACACAAGGTAACAGGGCTGCAGATGATGCAGCCAAAGCTATTACAGGAGCAGACAAAGCAGGTAAAGTTCTGCTGGTCACACATGAAGTACAGTTACAGGGCATGGTCACGCTTGAGGATTTGTTGATGTTACAGAGTGAGGCAAATGCGCTAGACAAAAACCTATGGTTAACCAGGGGAGCTAGTCAGGATGACACAGGTCTATGGAGAAATCATGAGGGACTGGTTGTGGCACCCCCAGATTTATTAGGCGTACTGATACAGGAAGCCCATGGATTAGCACATGTGTCCAGGGGGGAGGTAAGACGCAAGATCACCAAGGAATATGGTTTTTGGGCTCCATATTTGTTGGAACAAATAGACCATGTCCTTGGTCAATGTGTGGTCTGTTTGAAGAACAATATCAGACCTGGAATACCAGTGGGAACTGGGCATATCCCTACCCCAAACGGGCCAATGAAACATTTAGTGATTGACTATGTGGACATGATTCAACCTGTTGCAGGATACAGGTACATGCTAGTTGTAGTAGACAGGTTCAGCAGATGGGTAGAAGCTTGCCCCACTCGAAGAAAGGATGCTCAGTCTGTAGCAAAGTTCCTATGCAGGGAAGTCATGCCTAGGTTTGGAATTCCAGATAGGATATCGTCAGACAATGGTAAGGAATTTGTGGATAAGACGGTAAAGCTTATACTACAAAAGTTGGGGATCAAGCAGAGACTTGGGTGTATTTACTCACCTCAAAGCCAGGGGATAGTAGAGAGGATGAACGGGGTCCTTAAGAACCGTCTTTCTAAGGTCTGTAAGCATACAGGTCTTAATTGGTTGGAAGGACTCCCTCTTGCATTGATGGCCTGTCGTTCCAGTGAGATTCGAGGGCTGCACTTGACTCCCCATGAACTGGTAATGGGGAGGATAATGACAGCTCCCTGTGTACGAACCAGTGGGAAAGGGCCAAGTTTGGCTCTCCTGGAGAGTGACATGAAAGCCTATGTACAGTACATGACTAACCGGCAAAAGAGTATCTCTTCTTATGTGCTCCACAAACAGGAACGTGAAGAGGAGGTGAACGCACAGGAGAGGAAGGACGCGTTGCAACCGGGTGACAAAGTATACGTGAAGGTCTACAGACGGAAGTGGCATGAGGCTCGACGGGAAGGACCATACGAGGTCGTTCGGTGCACTGGGACTGCCCTCCAAATCAAGGGGTCCCCCACCTGGTATCACGTGTTGCCCCTGTTGTCACCCCTTCCGACCCTGACAATGCTCCAGACGGAGATGTCAGCAACCCGGGCGGCTGCCCGGACCGAGGTACCATTGAGAGACACAGACCTGTCAGTGATACACCTCAACCAGACAGACCCCGTAAAACACCAAGGCCAATTAGGAGGAAACTCAAGCCATGCCGTTTCAGAGACTAATATACCCCTTAGTGTTCCTACCCCATTGACTTCTTTGGACAATGTTACACTTTACTCACACACTGTTATGCCTGGACGTCAGAGAAGAATGATCATAGCAAGTAGAGCTTTTGCTTGCCCACATTCACGTTGTACTATTGATGATTGTTTGATCTATACCGCCGAAGAGAGCGAGTGGTATTTATTGGATACTACATATGTTACACTTGATCAATACTCAAGCAACACGCAAGAAACTCGTGTGACATTAACTAATGTTGACCAGAGGTCGAACTCGTATTGGTGTGCTAGACGTGATATCGGTGAACCGGTGGCTAGTAAATCCAACAATTTCAAGGACAAAATTTGTAGGACCAGGCCTGACTTTCCACACCACTATAGGTTGGACTGTGAGACATTGGTGCATAAATATGTTCACGATGAGTTACCAGGAAAGGTTGAAAATGTTGCTGTGAAGGCTCCTACGAAGGCGATTGTAGTCGCTACTGACGATTATTTGTTGTATGATTCTAATCACCTGGGGACACGGTCCCACCCTAATTCTGCCACTAGTATCATGAAAGATTTTGCTTCAAAAATGAATTATTCTGATTGCTGGATTTGTCAACAGGTCCCTGTAAGTGCGTCTGCTCCTATGTTTTTCCCCATACCGTTAACTAAAGCAGAATGGCTTCATTATAATTGGCAGGGTTTAGCCCCATTTGTTTTACAGGGCAAGAACCAGAGCTCTTCTTGTCAGCCCAGCACGATTCTGGTTCCTTTAAATTCTTCCTATGCAGGTGTGGATATTGGTGTGTTGGAACGTCTGACAGCAGCGGTTAACAAACACCATAGGCCTAGCGGTGTGGGGAAGGTTATTATTGATAGGCTTACACATTTGTCACAACCAACAGGTCCGAAGAAGATATATATTATCCAAGCTATGTTCGCTCAATTAAATGGTACTGCATTGAGTCCTCATCTGTCATGTTCTGGGAGTGTGACTTCTACACGGTGGAGGGGTTCAGTTGTTATTTCTGGATTAAAATGTAAAGTTGTTGATTGTGCTATGGTGCCTCAAATGAAATTACATGATACCAATACTACCAGACGGCAGAGAGGCACCACGCAGCTTAAAGTCATGCCTCTCGTAAATATTACAACCTGTATTGACATTCAAGTACGGCCCAAGATCAGCTCGGTTCGTCAGTTAGGGGCTGCGTCTTGTATAGGTGGAACCATTTTCTCGTATCCTGGTACGGAGCTTCAACTCCCGGAACATGTGTTTCTTGTGTGTGATAATGATGCATTCTCTAAGCTTCCTGCTTTGATTGAGGGTGGTTGTTATTTGGCTCATCTGATACCTTTGATTAGGAAAGTTACTCGGGAGGAGATGTCTGTACTTCACAAACAAGCAACCCATCGTAGTCGTAGGGCGTTGTCTACCGCTCAGAAGTTTTTTGGCCTAATATTCCCAAGTTATGGTGTCTACAACTCTCAGACTGAATTAAGTGCCTTATCATCCGTTCTTGAAAAACACATTAATGCTTCGGATGCTGTAGTGTCTGCCCTGGCCACTGAATTGACTGAAACTAAGAATGTAGCTCTCCAAAATAGAATGGCTTTGGACATTATTTTGGCCAGTCAGGGTGGTACTTGTGCTTTGATAGGCGGTGAATGCTGCAGTTATATTTCGGATTCTGGTAACGCTTTGCATGATTTTCATGAATCTAACAAGAAGGGTGTAGAGGATTTACATAAAGAACACGGTTGGAATATGTTAGATTTCTTTGATTCTGCTTTTTCAGGTATTGGTAATATGATCAGGTCCGTCGCTATTATTTTTGTTGTCATTATCATCTGTATTATGTTACTTGGTATTTTGATCAAATGTTGTGGAAAGTGTATTTCTGATGTTCCTATTAATGCTTTAATGTTGACCAACATAGCTGATGAGCAAAAGCTGGATTCTGTTTTGCTTTCTGATTTTGTTTCCTCTTTTGATGATTTGTTTATTAAGTGATGTTTTATGATTATTTGCTTCGATTACTGTTTGTTTCTTTCTATATCATGTGATTGATGTCAGTTGAGAAGTGGTGTGGTGGTTATGCAAAGATAGGAAAGCGGTTCTGTTCCTAGCACAACGAAGAAAACGCTCTTGACTGGGAAAGGATATCAATCTGAGACAGCGGTAAAGGCTGTTCTCCAACTGGGTTCATGTGCTAGTAACCTCTGTCCCTGGCGCTTCAAGGACAAAGAAAACATCGGTCGTTGGAAGTTTCTATATTAATTTGTGCATGATGGACTGTGTTTAGTTTAATTGTGGTTGTTATTTTCAAGATTCTTTTTGTTATTGGTTGGTTTCTATTTTTTGCATGATGTCTTTGGGTTCTTAATAGTTATTTTTAATTTTTTTATTTTTTTATTTTTTTTTTATATTTTCTTAGCTGTGATATGTGGGGTTTGTGTTTTTGTTTTGGTTTTTGTGATCATTTAGTTTCGGAACACCCTCTGGGTGGTCCGAGGGGGGATGTGTCGTATATTTTTACACATTAATAAGCCTTCTTATTCACGTATATTTTACACATATTACACGTATATTTTTATTACTTCATATACTTCATTATAAACGATCTCTGGAAGATTTTCAATTGTCGCACATGCGCAGTCACACACACATGCACATGCACGCCCCCGAGGGTCTAGGCCAATCAGAGGCCTAGAAGGAAGGATCATGATTGGCCAAGAACATACTGTGATGTGATTGGCTGAGGGCCGCTATAAAACCTCTGTGCAGAGGCTGGAGCGGTCTGCTCTGCTGACTACCTCGAATCACGTTGTGACTGTTTCAATGTGCCTGTAATCTGAGGACCCGATCTTTTTTGAATAAATACTTTTAAACTTTGGCCAGGAGTTTTTACCTCTTCTTTAATCACTGAAACAGAGAAATATTCGACAGTAGCTTCGTCGATATTAATTGAAAACTTTGCTTTTTTAAGCTTTTCACACAGCCGTTTTTTCAATTCCGGGACAAAGGCCATGTGTGTTTAAATAGCTGGCGTGCTGATTGGAAACGGACAGCTTTGTCAGTGCATTTTTGTCTTCTGATAGCTTCTTGCACAAATCGACGAGTGGCTGAGCCATTGTGAAAGACAGATCATGTTCAGCTATAAACGCGCACACTCGGATCTTTTGCTCGCAAACACGGTCGGCCATTGAAGATGAAGTGGTAGGCTACCTGTAGCCGTCGCTCCCGGCAAGGTTGTTGTATGAGCAAGGTTTAAGAAACTTGGCTTCCATTTTAATAGACTCTTACTAAAGTTAGCGAGATAGCGGGCTGCTAAAAGCGAACGTCTCTACAAGCTAACATTACACTCATTCAAACTTCTTAAGGCCCGCCCCACTACTCTGCCTCCGATTGGCTAGAAGTCGTTGGTTGGCTTGAGCAATGTGATACCATTGGTAGGCGGAACTGTCTCTTTGCTGAAGATGACTCTTTAAATTACGATGTAAAGAAATAGCATGTGATTTTATTTTATTTTATTGCTCAAAATTCCCCCGCGCCGGAAATCCGGCACCGTGCCGGAGAACTTTAAGCCCTGCATATCGAAGAACAAGGTTCACTTCACAAGGAAGGGTTGGTTTTTAAAACCGTAGAGAACTGAATATTATTTTGAATGCTGAAAATGTCACATCATGAGGAATGCTTCTGTCACAACTGTGTGTATCATTGGTGCGTTTTCTCTGCCTCGTGTACATAAAATAAGATTGAGGACAGTTCATAACACGACACTCACAGCACAGACAAACAGGATGGAGTGATGCATTGCTCTTTTGGAGAGAGAAGTGGTTGGCTCTTAAAAGAGCCTTTGGGGTTGAGGAGGTGAGCCGTTTACTTTTTGGCGGGCTTCTCGGTCTTCTTGGGCAGCAGCACAGCCTGGATGTTGGGCAGCACACCACCCTGAGCGATGGTCACACCGCCCAGCAGTTTGTTCAGCTCCTCGTCGTTACGGACGGCCAACTGCAGATGACGTGGGATGATACGAGACTTCTTGTTGTCGCGGGCGGCGTTGCCGGCCAACTCCAGGATCTCAGCAGTCAGGTAGTCGAGCACAGCGGCCAGGTAGACCGGTGCGCCAGCGCCCACACGATGAGCATAGTTGCCCTTGCGTAGGAGCCTGTGGACACGGCCCACAGGGAACTGAAGCCCAGCGCGAGAAGAGCGGGTCTTTGCCTTGGCTCTGGCCTTGCCTCCAGTTTTGCCTCTTCCTGACATGGTGACGGTTTAGCGGGATCCCAAACAAGATGAAGAAAATAATTTCAGATAACAGTTCTATATCGTGGAGCTCCGCCCCATAGGGGAGCTCTGCTCCTATTGGTTTACCCCGCTACCTAAAGTAGCCAATGACTGAATTTTTCGATGCCTGCGCCCGCCCTGGGGTGCTATATAAAGGGGCGTCCTTCGCTCCTCATTCTCCCAAAAAATTTCAGCACGGGTTTACATCTGAGACTGCAAGAAGGACGACTACAAGAGACTGGAGAACCCGCCAGACACTTCCCTTCAGCGATGGATCGTCCGCCGCCGACCACGAAGAAGTTCCTCCGGGACGCCTGCCGCTGCGATTTCCTAGCAGCGGAGGACAAGCACGACTTCTGCCACGTCTGCCTCGGCCCCGAACATGCCGACGTGGCGTTGGTCGCCTCCCCCAGCTGCTTCCCCTTCCACCTCCTTTCCGTCGCGGAAAGGCGAAAGAGGATGGCCTGGTTCAAGGAGAGCATTCCCCTGGCGGACGCTATCTCGGGGATGCTATCCGACTCGAATAGCTCTGCCGATGATGCGTCCGGACAGGCCCCAGAGCGGCGTTCTGGGCAGGCACCTCCCCACGCAGGAGAGGAAACACATGACAATATATTACAAACACATTACATTCTACAGACACAGTAAGGAAACACTGAAGCAAAACAATGGAAAAAAAAGACAGAGAGAGGTTACCTTGCTCTACTGGCACGCCCACACCTGTCAGGAATCCCAATATATGAGTCAACCATAATGGGTATTGATACAACCATGTGCAGTGACAGGGCAATAAGCACCCCATTCCAGGCAATAGAGACTGCATAGAAGTGCCAGAACCATCTAAAAAGACCAGAATAATGAAAAGCAGTATCAGAAATGTGTAGGCTAATTCATTCTCAAGGCTAGATGTTTTAATCATCCCTGAAAGCTATTGATCTTGTGTGCTGGGACCAACATTTACGTTAAATAGTAGCAACAATGCCTATATTTAGAGGAAAGGGTAATCTAAAAATGTCTAAAATATTTCTAATACCCTGTCACCTTTTGGGGACATCAAACACACGCAGCCAGTTGTCTCGTTTCAATTGTCGCTTGGTTTGACCATATCTGATTATGTCTTGGAATAATAGATACACGTAAGTTTTCTCAAATTCAGTCGTTCGAATCCTCCGTAGGACAACTGTGGTATTCTGTAGTAAGAAAGTAGTTAGGAAAGAATGAGACCGGGAGACACGCAGCTGCTCTTCACTTCGCACGTTTATTTAACTCCCTCCTCTTCACATCCGTCAGTGCATACATCACTTCCGTCTGCATACATCACTAGCATACTAGCGCCCACTGGCGGTATAAACAGGACACAACATTTCCCCCTTTCTTAAAGGAATTACAGTACTTAAAGAATGCAATATTCTGTAGACTGGTGTCAGTACAATTGAAATAAAATGAAAACTAAGGAAATGAAAATGAATGAATCAGCAGAATGAATAACAACAATAAACAGTTTATGACAGTGAAACATGAAATGAACATTCACTTTTGTCATTGCATTGTAGGACCTTTTTGTACTAAGTTAGAACCGTGTTCTATCCTACCCTTTTAGTCCGTTCTCTACGGCACAAAGTCTACCAGCCACCTAGGTGGGTTTCTGACTCTAAGGTTCCTTCTTGGACCTGGTTCATTAAACACATTCTCTGTCTCGGGCACCATGAACTCCTCTAGCTCAATCTCCTTTTCACCACTGGTGCCAGGCAGAGCATCCTTGGGGAAGCGTGTAAGCTTGGATGCATTCCATTTTCGACCATCACTGAGCAGGTATGTATTCTGTCCTGCTTTACTAACTACTGTCAGCGGTTCTGTGAATCTTGATGATCCCTTTTTTACATGCTCCGGTCTGCGGACACGTACGGTGTCATTCACTTGGAACATGGGCACTTTCGCTCCCCTCATTCTGTCTGTGTACTCCTTACTCTCCTGTTGCTTGCGTCTCACTGTCTCCTGCACTTTCTCATGTGACTTAGTTTGGTGTGAGACAGGGAGGACATTTAGTTTTGTACGCATCTTTCTGTTCCTCAGCAACTCAAAGGGAGTAGCTCCTGTAGTAGCATGCGGCGTAGCGCGATAGTTCAGTAAGAACTCTGTTACTGCATGTTTCCATGGCTTGTGCATTCTCTCAGCCGTCTGAATACACTCTTTGAGAACTCGATTAAATCTCTCAATAGCCCCGTTGGCTCTTGGATAATAAACACTGGAACGCAGGTGCTTTATCTCTCTCTCTCCCAGAAAGCTTGCAAAAGCATGGGAGGTAAACTGACACCCGTTGTCAGAGACCAGGAAGGAAGGGTTACCTTCACGACTAAACACTGTAGTCAAGAAGCTAATAACCGCCTCTGTAGTTACAGTAGAGACAAACGCCACCTCTGGCCACTTACTGTAATAGTCTGTGAGTGTAATAGCATAACGGCAGTCCCATGTCGCACAGTCAAAGGGACCAACAATGTCAATGGCCACCTTCTCCCATGGTCCACCTGGCAGTTCCACTGGGGTAAGTGGTGCAGGCGCAGTTTTGGCTGTTTTGTCATTGTATTGACAGGGTACACATGAGCCTACTAATGTCTGGACACATCTGTCCATTTGCGGCCACCAATATAGCTCTCGTAGTCTCTGTTTAGTACGCACTATTCCCTGATGCGCTTCATGAGCTAAATTTACAACTTTAGACCGTAGTGTAGTAGGAACCACCACACGGTCGGGGCCTCTCATGACAAGTAGTTCAACCACAGCCAGTTCATCTCTCACTCTAAAATATGGAGCAAGTTCCTTTGTCACATTCTTACTGCATTTTGGCCAACCTTTCTGTATCTGCTGTCTCAGTTGAGTCAGTTCAGGACAGGCCTCACAGGCAGCAGTGAACTCGGTCACAGATATGGCATGTGAGGAACCTGTGAACACAGTAGCCACCATGTCTGGCTCCTCCTCCACCTCTCCTGTCGAAGGCAGAGGGAGTCTGGACAAGCAGTCAGCAGTCACATTACGTTTCCCTGGATGGTAAGTGACATCATAAGTAAAGCATTACTTAAGCATTACTTCTGACGTGCAGACCATCTCGCTATTCTCAGACCTGCGCGACCCGTACCCCTGGAAGTGAGTAGGGTTGTCAACGCTTGGTGGTCTGTGCGTAGGACAAAACGATGTCCCCACAGGTAGGTTCTCCACCTTTCCACCGCCCAAACGCATGCCAGCGCCTCACGCTCGACGGTAGAGTACTTTCTCTCTGCAGGAGAAAGTGTCCTGGACGCAAAAGCTATGGTTCTCTCTGTATTGTCTGGGTGAATCTGGCTCATTACAGCCCCCAATCCATAGTTAGAAGCATCGGTAGTGACATAAGTAGGTAACTCAGGATCATATAATGCTAAGGTAGGACTCTCAGTAATCAGTCTCTTAACCTCAGTAAAACTGGACTCTGCATCCGCTGTCCATTCAAACTTAGTGTCAGTAGATTCCCTGAGTGTAGCACGTAGCGGTTCCACCACAGTAGAGAAGTCAGGTATGAATTTACTATACCACGATGCAAGTCCTAGGAAGGACCGCAGGGAGGATGTGTCGTGCGGGGCAGGCGCGTTCGCCACAGCACTGACCCCGTCTTGGTCAGGATGAAGACCATCTTTGGACACAGTGTGGCCCAGGAAGCGCAGAGCTTTCTGGTTGAACTTACACTTGTGCATGTTCAGTTTAAGTCCCACTTCATTTAGAGCATGTAACACTCTCCGTAGGCTGACATCGTGATCCTGCTGTGTGATGCCGTAGCAAATCACATCATCCAGGTAGGCCTGTACGCCTGGCAGGCCTGTCAGTACTGTCGACATCATTTTCTGAAAAGCTGAAGGAGCAGAAGCGAGGCCAAATGGCACTCGGCAGAAACGAAAGAGACCCTCATGCGTGATAAACGCAGTTAAATCACGGCTATCTGGATGCAATGGCAACTGGTGATAAGCAGAGGCTAAGTCTATAGTAGAAAAGACTGTGGCTCCACGGAGCTCAGCGAACAGTTCATCCATGTGCGGTAAGGGATGACAGTCACTGATGATTGCCTTATTAGGTTCTCTGAGGTCAACACACAGGCGAGGCTTTCCTCCCCCCTTTCTCTGGGTCACAACTATAGGGGAAACCCATGGAGATGCGTCTATACGTTCTATAACGCCTTTTTCCTGTAGGTCTGCGAGCTCATCGGTCACAGCCTGCCTCACTGAGAACGGAAGCCTCCTCAGTTTCTGCTGTACTGGCACAGCATCTGGTTTAACCTGTATTTTGTGCATAAAACCTTTTGCACACCCTAACTCCTGTACTAGAACCTCTGGTTCGGTCTGTGGAGTGGTACTCTGTACAGTAGGTGCTCGGAGCACAGTAGGAGGGCTAGCAGGGCTAACAGTAATAATTTTGTTACCCTCAATGCACATCTGCAATGCTACAAATAAATCTAGTCCCAGCAATGCATTTCCTGATTCAACCACTATCAATGAACCTGTAACTGAATGTCCATTATGAACAACTGTAGCATGCATGCAACCTTTAACAGGAATTTTCTCTCTGGAGTAAGTAAGCAGATTCACTGTAGGCTCAGCAAGGACACATGTATGGAAAAGTGTCTGGTAAGTACTCTCTGGAATAATAGAAACAGATGAGCCTGTATCCACTATCAGCTCAACATCATGGGAATGATAATTTGCATCAACTCGTACAGTACACATAATTTTATCATTCACGACGGCCCCCTGCATGTAAAGCACAGTAACGTCATTCACCACTACCTCACGCACCTCTTTTTGAGCCGATCTACACACCTT